>NC_053040.3:291947394-292572394 GCF_002575655.3 Aegilops tauschii subsp. strangulata | reverse complement strand
AACCCGGCAGATGGTGAAGACTCGGCGGAGGAGATCGACTCTAGCGACGAGGGCGAAGAGGAGGAGGAGGAGGGTGAAGACGCCGGGCCGGATGGTGGAGCGGCCGACCAGCCTTAGCCTGACCGCGCCTCTAGCACCACGTCACGCGCGGGTGCGTCGCCTGCCACCGGTGGTGACCAAGCCGAGACCCGCCAGCCGGCCACTCCTTCAGCCGGCGACGCCGTCTCCACCGACCAACCCGGCTCCCGCACCGCGCCTTTAGTCTAGTCTGCTATCTTTTGTTTTCCTGTCTTGTCACTTTTGGAACAATATTCTGTTAAGTTTACACAATTCCACCCACTGGGGGTGTATTCGAACTATGTCGATTGCCGGCCTGTTGGGGGCTTTATATGTATATATGACTATGCATGTGTTTGGCTTTTCCTCGTTCTTTGCTTTTCATCCTTCTGCTGTTTCCTTTGCCGCCTTCCCTTGGTTGCCGCCTCCCCAGTCAGACAGTTGCTCTGCAATCTGTGGCTGGAGAAGTGCTTGGCCAATTGGGAGGGCAAGTACTCTAGCTTTCTTGGATTATAGCTAAGTATTTGGGAAGCCGGCCAGCCGGCTGTTCTGACAGCCGGCAAGCATGGTTGGAGGCCGTCTTTTCGCTATATGAGTTCATTAGTCCTTAGCCGTTTTTCGTGTGGGCGTCCTTTCTGCCTTGTCTCTTGCTAGTCGGACAGTCGGTTCATCGAGCTGCGACTTTCAACAAGAGAGGACTCGGGAGCCGGCACACTACTTGTCTGACTTCAGGTAGAACTTTTAATATAGCTTAGGGCGGCCAGTCCCCGGGCCGACTAGTCAAACCCGGTGCCAGACAAGAAATCAAATGTAATAATACATTCATGGATATGACACTCGTCACTCATAGATAAATAAAGGCAGTCCCCGAGTGCTCCTCGGGGGCCTGTTGTTTCGTACTTAATACAAAAGGGGAGCATGATACATACTGCTTTCAACTGTAAAATCTTCTCAGGAGGTTCGCATTCCATGGTCGCTCCGACTCCTTGCCGGAGTCGTCCCTCTTGCGTGCTCTTGGTTTTTGCGCGTCGATCAAGTAGTAGGAGTCGTTGCCTAGTGCCTTGCTGATGACGAAGGGGCCTTCCCAAGGGGCCGAGAGCTTGTGCTGGCCGGCTGTTCGCTGGATCAGCCGAAGCACAAGGTCGCCCTCTTGGAAGGATCTTGGCTTGACCTTGCGGTTGTGGTAGCGGCGCAACCCTTGCTGGTAGATGGCGGACCGGCTGAGTGCTAACAGTCGGCCTTCTTCTAGTAGGTCGACGCCGTCTTCTCTTGCTTCCTTGGCCTCCGCCTCCGTGTACATGGTGACCCGAGGCGAGTCGAACTCGATGCCGGTTGGGATGACAGCCTCGGCACCATATACAAGGAAGAACGGAGTGAAGCCGGTTGACTTGTTGGGGGTAGTACGCAGACTCCAGAGGACAGCCGGCAGCTCATCGAGCCAGCAGCCGGCCGATCGCTCTAGTGGTACAACCAGTCGGGGCTTGATGCCGGAGAGGATGAGTCCATTTGCTCGCTCGACCTGGCCGTTTGACTGCGGGTGGGCAACGGACGCTAAGTCCAGTCGGATGCCCTGCGTCGCGCAGAAACGTGCCAGTGCTCCTTTGGCAAAGGTTGTGCCGTTGTCGGTGATGATGCTGTGCGGTACGCCGTACCGAGTAGTGATGTCGGTGATGAATGTCACGGCAGTCGGCCCGTTCAGCTTCTTAATTGGCTTCGCTTCGATCCACTTTGTGAACTTGTCCACGGCGACGAGCAGATGTGTCAAGCCGCCACGGGCTGTCTTGAAAGGACCCACCATATCCAGTCCCCAGACGGCAAAGGGCCAGGTGAGGGGAATGGTCTTGAGTGCAGAAGCTGGCAGGTGTTGCTTGGAACTGAAAACTTGGCATCCTCTGCAGGTCTTGACTATCTCTTTGTCATCTTCCAAAGCAGTCGGCCAAAAGAAACCATGGCGGAAAGCCTTGGCCACAAGTGATCTTGAGGCTGCGTGGTGGCCGCATTCGCCTTGGTGGATGTCCTTGAGGATTGCCACTCCTTTTTCTGGCTCGACACAACGCTGGAAGACTCCAGTGACGCTGCGCTTGACATGCTCTCTGTTGATCATTGCATATGCTCTGGCTCGTCGTTGCACTAGTCTTGCTAAGATCTCGTCAGCCGGCAGCTCTCTGCTGACTAGGAATCTGAGGATGGGCTGGGCCCAAGCTGGAGCTGTGACTTCTTCTTCTGTTAGTGTAGCCACCATGACTCGGGTGGGTGGGTCGGGAGGCGTGGAATTGGAGTCGGCCACCGCTTCTTGTGTTGCTGCAGTCCCCGGGCCGACTGCTGCAGTCCTCGGGCCGGGCTCTAAAGCCCCCGGGCCGGGTGCGACTACGGCAGTCGGTGGGGCAGTGATCGAAGTCCCCGTGCCGCCTGCGGGGTTCCTCCAGTCGGATCCGACTGCATCGGGGATAGGCGGTACGAAGATAGAGTCCGACTCTGGAGACGGCTTAATGGACGGCTTGAGGAGGCGCTGGAGGGAGACGCCGGTCGGTATAGCCTGTCGGGTGGAGCCGATCCGTGCCAGGGCATCTGCTTGGTCGTTGTCGGCCCTTGGCACGTGAAGGAACTCGCACCCTTCGAAGTACCCACTGATCTGCTGGACGAGGAATCGATAGCTCGCCATGTTGGCGTCCCAGTCGCCAGACGACTGCTGGACCACCAAGTCTGAGTCGCCATAACACAGGATCCGGTGTATGCCGAGCTCTTTGGCTAGCCGGAGCCCATGTATGAGCGCCTCGTACTCGGCCACGTTGTTGGAGGCGGCGAAGTGGATTTGCAGCGTGTATCTGAGTTTGTCGCCTTTGGGAGAGGTGAGGACGATGCCGGCTCCCAAGCCGGTGCGCATCTTGGACCCGTCGAAGTGCATCCGCCAATGGGTAGAGTCGGGAGCCGGCGGTAGGTACTGGGTCTCGGCCCAGTCGACGAGGAAGTCGTCCAATGCTTGGGACTTGATGGCGGTGCGGGGCTGATAGAAGATTGTGTATGGTGCCAATGCAATGGCCCATTTAGCCACCCGGCCGGATGCATCCCGGCTGCCTATGATCTCGGCAAGCGGGGCGGTGCACACGACCGTGATGGGATGCTCTTGGAAGTAGGGCTTCAGCTTCTTGGCGGCGAAGTACACTCCATAGCACATCTTTTGGTAGTGCGGGTAGTTTTGCTTTGAACTGGATAGTACTTCGCTTAGATAATACACCGGCCTCTGGACTAGCTGGGCTCGGCCTTCTTCCGGGCGCTGGACCACGACAACTGTACTGACCACTCGGCTAGTCGCGGCAATGTAGAGGAGCATGGGCTCCTTCTCAGTCGGTGCCGCCAGGACAGGTGGGGTGGTCAGCATCTTCTTCAGCTCATGGAATGCTTGGTCGGCTTGGTCATTCCACTCGAAGTGAGTGGACTTCTTCATAAGTCGGTACAGGGGGAGAGCCTTCTCTCCTAGCCGGCTGATAAAGCGGTTTAGGGAGGCCAAGCATCCGGTGAACTTCTGCACATCTCACAATTTGGTGGGAATCTCCATCCTCTCGATGGCCTTGATCTTCACAGGGTTGCACTCGATGCCGCGTTCGGAGACCAGGAAGCCTAGCAGCTGGCCGGCTGGTACTCCGAACACGCACTTCTCGGGGTTGAGCTTGATTTGGAATCGGCGCAAGTTGGCGAATGTTTCTTTGAGGTCTTCCAGCAGGGTGCCGCGCTTCTCTGTCTTCACCACAATGTCGTCTACATAGACGTGGGCATTTCTGCCGAGTTGCTTGAGGAGGCATTTCTGCATGCAACGCTGAAAAGTGGCACCGGCATTCCTCAAGCCGAATGTCATAGTCAGGTAACAGAAAGCTCCAAATGGTGTGATGAAGGCAGTCTTCAGGCGGTCTGCTGGGTCCAACTTGATCTGATGGTACCCTGAGTAGGCATCCAAAAAACTCAACAGCTCGCATCCGGCTGTGGAGTCTATCACTTGGTCAATCCGTGGCAGAGCAAACGGATCCTTTGGGCAGGCCTTGTTGAGGCTGGTGTAGTCTATACACATGCGCCACTTGTTGTTCTTCTTCAATACCAGAACTGGGTTGGCAAGCCACTCTGGAAAAAATACTTCCATAATAAAGCCGGCGGCGAGGAGCTGGGCTATCTCTTCTCCTACGATTCTTCGCTTCTCTTCTGACAGTCGGCGGAGGGGCTGCTTGACCGGCTTCGCGTCGGCTCGGACGTGCAATTTGTGCTCGGCGAAATCCTTCGGGACACCCGGCATGTCCTTTGGGGACCATGCAAAAATGTCTCGATTCTCATGAAGGAAGTCAACGAGCTCGCCTTCCTATTTACTGTCCAGGTTTGCCCCAATGACAGCAAACCTCTCCAGATTCTCCGGGTCCAGAGGTATCTTCTTCGTCTCCTTGGCCGGCTGGAAGGAGCCTTGCGCATCACAATCTTTGGGGTTGGGGGACAGGGCCGGCTGCTTGCCGGCCATGGCCACAACCCGCTCCAGCATCTTCTTCTCTTCTACCACTACGAGGGACTCGGCCAGCCGGCTACTCGCCATGGCACACTCGATGGACTTCTTGTAATCGCCGGCTACCATGATGATCCCCTTCGAGCTCGGCATCTTCATCTTCAGGTAGGCGTAGTGGGGCACAGCCATGAACTTGGCCAGAGCAGGTCGGCCAAGCAAAGCATGGTAGGGGCTCTCCAGATCCACTACCTCGAACCAGATCGCTTCTCGGCGAAAATGATCTTTGTCTCCGAAGAGAACATCCATCTTAATCTTGCCGATTGGGGAGCAAGACAAGCCGGGGACGATACCATGGAACACGGTCCGGCTCGGCATGAGCTGCTTCGCCTTGATGTTCAGCTTCTCCATGGTATCGCGGTACAATATATTGATACTGCTTCCGCCATCTATCAGGACGCGGGAGAATCGGGCAGCTCACCTCTCCGTCGCGAGGGTGACGTCCAAGACCAGTGCATAGGAGCCAGGGGATGGCATCACCTCTGGGTGGTCGGCCTGGCTCCAGCTGATGGGCTTCTCGGACCAGTGCATGAACTCGGGGGCGCTAGAGGCGACCGCGTTGACCTCTTGGTGCTGACGGCGCCGACTGCGCTTGTCCTCAGCTTGGCTTGTGAAGACGACGTAGGCGGCGTGCTCTTCTGGGAACTCATCCTGAATGGCTCCGACTGCCGGCCGAGCCGCCGGCTGCTGGGGGGCTGGAGGCGGCGGGCCGGGTGGCGGAGGCGGCACCAACCCTTCGCCCTTGGAGATTCGCGTGAGCCAGTGGCATTTTCGGGTCGTGTGGTTGGACGGCTTCGCGCCACTGTGGAACTTGCAGGGGGCGTCGAGAGTCTGCTCGTAAGAGAAAGCCAGCTGCCAAGCCGGCCTGCCACCCTTCTTCTTGGGAGCGGGCCGCTCTTCGGGCTGTTCATCTTCAACTGTGGCCACCTGCCGACTGGTGGAAGGCGGCATGGGGGCCTTACGCTTGTGGTCGTTCTGGTAAGGGCGCCGATTGGAGTCGCCAGCCGGCGTCTTGGGAGCCGGAGCGAGCACCTTCCCGGAGGCGTCTACTCGGAGCTCGGTCTTCATCGAGGAGTCGGCCGTGGCGTACTTGTCCGCGATGATCAGCAGTTCGTCGAGGGTAGCCGGCTCATCGCAGAGGAGTCGGTGCTTGAGGAGGGTTCCCTCTCGACACCCGGCGGTGAAGTACTCGATGGCCTGAACCTCGTGCACCCCCTCGCAGGAGTTGCGAAGCTCGGCCCACCGCGTGAGGTAGTCGCGGGTCGACTCGTTGGGTCCTTGGACGCACAGGGAGAGCTGGCGAGGCTTGGGAGGCCTCTTGTACGTGCTGGTGAAGTTGCGGACGAAGACTTCCGTGAAGTCCAGCCAGCTGTTGATGCTGTAGGGCTTGAGGATGTTTAGCCAGGTGCGCGCTGTGCCTTGCAGCATGAGGGGGACGTACTTCACGGCTACGCGCCGATTGCCATTGGCTATGCTGACAGCGGTGGAGTAGTCGATGAGCCAATCTTCCGGCTTCACTGAGCCGTTGTACTTGGGCATGTCTCTGGGGAGCGAGAACCCTTTGGGGAAGGGCTCGTCGCGGATGCGGGGGCCAAAGCATGGCGGGCCGACATCGTCTTCTTCTTCTAACGCCCGGGATCGAGCAAGGCGGTCGATCCGGTGGCGGGCGTCGTTCTCGCCGACTCCTTCTCGGCGGCCTAGTCGGTCACCAAGAGTCGGGTGCGTGACGGGAGGCGGGGTGAGACGTCTCTCCCTTCGAGGCGGGGGAAGAGGCGGATTTCCTTGGCGCTCCACCGCTCGAGGGCGGCCTTCCGCGTCGCGCTCGATAGTGATACGAGTCCGGCTGCGGCTAGTAGCCGGCTCCTTGTCTTTTCTCTGGCGGGCGCCGCTCGGAGTCGGCGAGCGGGACGTCGCGGCGTGCTCCCGGCGCGGGGATGACTATCGGCGCGGGCGCCGGCTTCATGCCGTTCTGCAGCCGCGTCGATCAGCTGCTGGATCCGCCTTGTCATGTAGGGGAGCTCGTCGGCCCCCAACCCATTTAGCTCTTCAGCGGCCGCCTGGGCGGCTCGTAGATTCTCGAGCGGGGTGGCGTAGACGGGGCAATCTGCCCCCAGCATGCTGGCGATAGCCGCGCCGCGCTACTGGCCGAAGCCGGCTCGGCTCGGCCCGCTAGGCGGCGGCGTACCAAAGGCGGCGCGGTCGACTTCGCGCTGGTGGGCCTCGGTGAGGCGTCTCATGGAGGCTATCTTCTGGCCTTCCGCGACGAGGGCGAGGCGGCGTGCCTCCAGGGTCTCGGCGTCGGCGTCGGCCGGGATGGGGACGGATAGGTCGTGCA
Source organism: Aegilops tauschii subsp. strangulata (assembly GCF_002575655.3). Taxonomy (NCBI): domain Eukaryota; kingdom Viridiplantae; phylum Streptophyta; class Magnoliopsida; order Poales; family Poaceae; genus Aegilops; species Aegilops tauschii. The sequence continues at coordinate 292,565,465 of NC_053040.3, read as the reverse complement.
TCGCCGCTTGCAGGGCGTCGTGGGCGTTCTCGCCCGAGTTGGCGACGTGGCTGATGACCAACACTTCGGTGACAGCGCTGCTGCCACTGTCAGCTCGAGGGAGAGGATCGTCGAAGACCACCACGTCGGAGGGGTAGGCATCGAGCGATGCCGTGTCGGAATCGACAAGCATCGGGTCGGTGGAGCCGACCGACTCCAAGTCTGCAGCAGGCTCGCTGGAGACGTGAAGCTGGTCGAGGAGGCTGACGAGGCGGCTTTCGGGGTAGTCCGTGCCCGCGTCGGATGCGGGCTCGTCGGAGATGCGAGTCTCGCCGAGCAGATCGGCGAGGCAGCTCACCGCGCAGGCGTCATCGACGCCTTGCAGCGCGTCGAGGCAAACGCCATCGGGCGCAGCAGGCTGGCTGCGCTCACGGGGGAGGAAGAGGGTTCCCGTATAGAACAGGTCTCCGGACGACGGCGCACCTGGCCCCACGGTGGGCGCCAAATGTCGGGTGGTAGGTGCGACATATGCCAACGGGTGGCTTATCATGGTGGGTGCCAGTAAGACGTAGCCGGTGCCTGGAAACGGGATGAGGCAAAGACATGCACGCCGGCGAATCTTACCCAGGTTCGGGGCTCTCCGTGGAGATGACACCCCTAGTCCTGCTCTGCGGGGTCTCCGCATGATCACTAGATCAGAACGAGTAGCTACAAATGCTCCTTGAGCTGTTGGGTTCAAGGGAGAAGAAGACCAAGGCTAGCTCTTGCTTCCCTCTCTCTTTGGTGTGTGTGTAACTCTAAGAAGCCAACCCTTTGCATGGGTGCCCCGGGGGGTTTATATAGGCCTACCCCCCGGGGGTACAATTGTAATCCGGCTGGGCGCGGGTCCCAGTCGTCAGTGTCTGTGCTCGTCGGCTTCTCCGCTGGCCGTTGGGGCCCGCCGACTGGTGGGTCCCGCCGGCTGCCGGCCTCTTGGTCAACAGGCCGGCCCCACCGCCTAGGGGTCTTGTCGGCGGCTGCTTACTGTAGCTTCGCCCCTGATGACGAGGGCTTGGTCGAGGTAAGCGTGGCTACAGTGTGCCGCCTCGAGGGCTCTCACTGTAGCCTTACCTCGTCTTGTCTCCTTAATGTGGCACATGCTTCGAGGAAGGGGGGTAGCCGGCTTCTGGGGGCCGGCTACGCCCTTGGCCGACTGGGGGAGGCCGGGCCGCCTTCGCGCCTCTCTCTGGCTAAAGGGGCCCGCCGCCCGTGGGCCGTACCGGCGCCTGTCGTGGATGACGCCGAGGCTAGCATGGCTACAGTGCCGGGCCGAACGGGAGATGGCTGACCCGTACGGCATCCTGTGGCCATGCCTGCCTCGGGCTTCGGGGGTAGTGGGCTGCACTGTGGCCACACCCCGTCTTGTCACCGTTATGTGGGTGTAGTTCTGGTGGGTGCGGTCTCGGCCGGCTTTGCGGAGTCGGCGCGCTTCATGGCTGGCTCTTGGAAGTCGGTCCTCTTGGCGCCGGCTTCCTCTGACTATGAGATTATGCAACTCCCGATTACCGGAGGAACACCTTGTGTGCTATCAAATGTCACAACATAACTGGGTGATTATAAAGATGCTCTACAGATATCTCTAAAGGTGTTTGTTGGGTTGGCATAGATCGAGATTAGGATTTTTCACTCCGTGTATCGGAGAGGTATCTCTGGCCCCTCTCGGTAATGCACATCACTATAAGCCTTGCAAGCAATGTGACTAATGAGTTAGTCATGGGATGATGCATTACGGAACGAGTAAAGATACTTTCCGCTAATGAGATTGAAGTAGGTATGATGATACCGATGATCGAATCTCAGGCAAGTAACATACCGATGACAAAGGGAACAACGTATGTTGTTATGCGGTTTGACCGATAAAGATCTTCGTAGAATATGTTGGAGCCAATATGAGCATCTAGGTTCCGCTATTGGTTATTGACCGGAGATGTGTCTCGGTCATGTCTACATAGTTCTCGAACCCGTAGGGTCCGCACGCTTAACGTTCGATCACGATTTGTATTATGAGTTATGTGATTTGATGACCGAAGTTTGTTCAGAGCCCCGGATGAGATCACAGACATGACGAGGAGTCTCGAAATGGTTGAGAGGTAAAGATTCATATATAGCACGATGGTATTTGGACACCGGAAGTGTTCCGGGTGATACGGGGTCACCGGAAGGGGTTCCGGGCAACCCCCGGCAAAGATATGGGCTTAATGGGCCAAATAAGGGAACACACCAGCCCACAAGGGGCTGGTGCACCCCCTATAGGGCCAGCCACATGGGGAGAAAGGGAAAGGAGAGGAGGAAAAGGAAAGTATGAAGTATGACTCCTACTTCCTTCCCCTCCCCCCTCCATCCATTGCCCCTTGTCCAAATATGGTAAGGGGAGGGCCTAATTGGACTAGGGGCCCAAGTAGGATACCTCCTACTTGGGCGTGCCCTAGGCTGCCTCCCTCCCTCTCCCTCCTTTATATACGTGGGGAGGGCACCCCTAGAACACACATCAATTGTTCCTAGCCGTGTGCGGTGCCCCCCTCCACAGTTAACACCTCGGTCATATCGTCGTAGTGCTTAGGCGAAGCCCTGCGCAGGTAACTTCATCATCACCATCGCCACACCGTCATGTTGACGGAACTCTCCCTCGTCCTCAACTGGATCAAGAGCTCGAGGGATGTCATCGTGCTAAACGTGTGCTGAACACAGAGGTACCGTACGTTCGGTACTTGGATCGGTTGGATCATGAAGACGTTCGACTACATCAACCGTGTTACTAAACGCTTCCGCTTTCGGTCTACGAGGGTACATGGACACACTCTCCCGTCTCGTTGCTATGCATCTCCTAGATAGATCTTACGTGATCGTAGGATTGTTTTTGAAATTACTGCGTTCCCCAACAACAACAGCAAACACCCGACCGCAGTCGTGCGATCAGGGTGATCCTCGGTGTCAAAAATGATAGGCGTGCTGGACCACTTCAGTGGCCTCTGGGCATCGAACGATGGCTCCGCCGCAGTGACCTCACGCGCCCACTGCTTCAGTTGGCGGTGAGAGGTGTGCAACGAGGCGCTGCCGTCGACGCACATGGCCTCCGTAGCTTTCTGGAACTCATGCTCGCCAGACTCGTCGTCCTCATCATGATCATGGTCTCCCTCCTTCTTGTCGCGGCCCCGAGCGGGCCTCTCTTGTTGATATCCTTGTCACGGCGACCTCCTCGACCGCAACGCTTCTTGCCGGACCCCTCAGCGCCGTCCTGGCCCTTCTCCTTGTCACGCCTCTCATACTCGGCTTTCTGCTTCTCTACCAGCAGCTCAACCTGCCGGCAATTCTAGAGGTCATGGCCCTTGGTGCGATGGATCTTCCAGTACTGCTTGTTGGAGCCTCCTGGCTTGTCGGCAGCCGCCAAGGCCTGGCAGGCGGCGCACCCGACAACTTCCTTGCCGGGGTCGTCAACCTTGGCCTTCTTGGTGGCGCCTGGGTCGCCGGATCCCTCAACGGCAAGCACGGTTTTGCCCTTACGCTTCCTATATTGCAGCGTCGGCCCTTCTTTGCCGGGCAGACGGCGTCTTCGTCTATAGAGTCGGTTTCCGCACCGGCATCTTCGTCGGGGTACTTCCTTCCTTCTTCAGCCCGAGCACATCTATCGGCCAGAACATAAAGCTTGGCTACATCCTTGACCTTGTTCATCGCCAGCTCCTCACGCATCTTGTAGTTGCGCACATTCTGATGGAATGCACTAATGACAGCGGCGGGATGAACATCTGGGATGTTGTACTGCACACGGCTGAACCTTTGTATGTACTTGCGCAGGGTTTCGCCGTCCTTCTGGGGGATGACATGCAAATCACTTGCCTGGCCAGGAGCTTGGCGGCCTCCGGTAAAGGCACCAACAAACTCGTGGCACAGGTCCGACCAAGAAGAAAAGGAATCCACTGGCAGGTGCATCAACCATGACATGACGTTGGGCTTAAGCAACAACGGGAAATAGTTGGCAAGCTCCTTGTCGTCGCGAGCCCAGGCAGCTTGCATCGTGTCGGGTGGTAGGTGCGCCATATGCCAACGGGTGGCTTATCATGGTGGGTGCCAGTAAGACGTCGCCGGTGCCTGGAAACGGGATGAGGCGAAGACATGCACGCCGGCAAATCTTACCCAGGTTCGGGGCTCTCCGTGGAGATAACACCCCTAGTCCTGCTCTGCGGGGTCTCCGCATGATCACTAGGTCAGAACGAGTAGCTACAAATGCTCCTTGAGCTGTTGGGTTCAAGGGAGAAGAAGAGCAAGGCTAGCTCTTGCTTCCCTCTCTCTTTGGTGTGTGTGTAACTCTAAGAAGTCAACCCTTTGCATGGGTGCCCCGGGGGGTTTATATAGGCCTACCCCCCGGGGGTACAATTGTAATCCGGCTGGGCGCGGGTCCCAGTCGTCAGTGTCTGTGCTCGCCGGCTTCTCCACTGGCCGTTGGGGCCCGCCGACTGGTGGGTCCCGTCGGCTGCCGGCCTCTTGGTCGACAGGCCGGCCCCACCGCCTAGGGGTCTTGTCGGCGGCTGCTTACTGTAGCTTCGCCCCTGATGACGAGGGCTTGGTCGAGGTAAGCGTGGCTACAGTGTGCCGCCTCGAGGGCTCTCACTGTAGCCTTACCTCGTCTTGTCTCCTTAATGTGGCACATGCTTCGAGGAAGGGGGGTAGCCGGCTTCTGGGGGCCGGCTACGCCCTTGGCCGACTGGGGGAGGCCGGGCCGCCTTCGCGCCTCTCTCTAGCTAAAGGGGCCCGCCACCCGTGGGCCGTACCGGCGCCTGTCGTGGATGACGCCGAGGCCAGCATGGCTACAGTGCCGGGCTGGACGGGACATGGCTGACCCGTACGGCGTCCTGTGGCCATGCCTGCCTCGGGCTTCGGGGGTAGTGGGCTGCACTGTGGCCACACCCCGTCTTGTCACCGTTATGTGGGTGTAGTTCTGGTGGGTGCGGTCTCGGCCGGCTTTGCGGAGTCGGCGCACTTCATGGCTGGCTCTTGGAAGTCGGTCCTCTTGGCGCCGGCTTCCTGGAGTCGGCCATCTCGCAACTATCTTGGGGGAGGTTACCAAGGCCGGGTCGCCTTTGGAGAGTCGGCCCCTGGGGTAGTCGGCCAGGGGGAGCCGGCCCAATGCTTCGAACGCTTGAAGGCTCAAGTGGCCTGATAATTTTTGAAGAACCATGGGTAGTTGGTTAGGCTACCCGTGGCCATTTACTCCGACACATCGCGACAGTGTAGATGCTGAGGAACTCTGACGGGTGAGTCTTGCCGTTGTACTTTTCTCCGACCTCAAGCTTGAATGTGCGGTGGGTGGGCCACTGAAACTGCCGCAGCTCACGGGTAAAGGCTAGACAACCCACCTCGTAAGGTAGGTCACGGAACCCCCCGGCGCTGGGCGGTCCATAGTGGGCCCCGCACGCCTGTCTGACTGATGGCGCGCCTCCCGCCGGCGCTCGATAGTGGTTCGAGCGTCTCTCTGAGCTCGCTCCCGAAGAATTTGACGTTGGTTGCAGCGGGCTCGCGGGTCGGACGACACCGTGGAAACATTGTGGTGGGCGTCGGCCCGACGAGCCGGTGGCTGCTGTTGCGGGCGTGGGGGAGGAGAGTGCACCATGGTCGCAGCATCTCCGGTCCTTCCACGGCCGGCGTGCACCGGCTCGACAGAGCGCCGGCACGAGGGTTCCGCTGGTTGCAGCTCATCTTTATTGGTGAAGCTGATGAGGCTCCGAATGGTGGCACTCCACTCGTCGAGCTTCTCCGCAGTAGGAGGGAAGTCAAGGAGCAGTTGCACGCGCGCCAACGCTTCCGCTGGCGTGGATGGTGCCGAAGCTGCATGGACCGTGACGCGCTCCGACTTCTAACCACGTTAGAAGGAGCTGTATCACGGTCTCGCTGTCGCGCGTTTCTGCCAGCGTCTGGGCGCGCATGCTGGCTCGGTGCGTCTTGAGAGTGACGCAAAGGGCTCTTCCCGCGGTGGTGCCCGGGGGCACCGACGTCGCGGCGTTGCTCGTCACGCGCGACCTGGGAAGGCCGCGGCGCAGACGCCGGCTGGGGCATTCTAGAGGTTGCCGCGCCACCCGTGGGCAGCACGGCCCCGCCCCCGGACCCAGCGGCGTGTGGCTCATCGTCTTGGGCACGAACGACGCCGCTCGCCTGGCTCCGATGGCCAGAGTGTCGTGGGTGCTCGCGGGCCACGCCTCCGCCACCATCTGCGGCCGCCCCGTCGCCCGCCCGCGCTGGGACAGGTGGTTCGGCTCCAGACGAAGCGATCGCCCTCTTCTTGGGAGCCATGGCAATGAAGAAGTCGACGCGCTAACTCCTAGACCAGATTTTCACATCCTCAGCGCCCCCTATCTGGCGCACCAAAGATGTCGGGGGAAACGACACCTATGGGATCCCGGGGAATCCCTTCTACGGTTGGCGGGGCGTGGAGCTGTGCAAAGAGCGGGACTGAAAGATCAGCGCGAGGGGATTTTTACCCAGGTTCGGGCCGCAAACGATGCATAATACCCTAGTCCTGCTTTTCTGTATATTTGGTGTTCTTGAGCTCTTGAACTAGCTATGGTGCATGCCTAGTCCAAAAAGTCTGAATCCTTCCTCGGTATGCCTCGGGCCTTCTTTTATATGTCAAAGGGGTCACCACAGTGGCACACAGGAGGTGGAAAGTATGTATAGTGTACAAGTCTATCGCCTGGGACCGTAGGACAAACACATTTAATGCGCTATCGACGTGCCCTCTTGCTTTATCAGGGACGGCAAAGAAGATTGTCCCGTCCATCGCCGTCTCGCCTTGCTTCGACGCGCGTCCAAGGTGACGAGGCATGCAGCACCACGCTGGCTGGTTGGCTGCTGAGTTGGTGCGGTGACAGGGTCTTCACGAAGATCTGCCTGCCACCACGCAGGTGCTTGGCTAGTTGGCCTAGAAGTTGTTGCACGCTGCCACGCAGACGCTGGCCTAGTTGGCGGGCTGATTGCCGCGTCGGCACGGGCGCGGGGCAGCGGAACGTTGGTGGGTGCGGTCCTAGCCTCGGCCCCGCAGAAGCCCCCGGCAAGGGTCTTGTCGGGGTCTCGCGGGCGTCCCCGGGAAGGATCTTGCCGGGGGTCCTCATCTGTCCCCGGCAAGGCTCTTGCCGGGGGTCTTCGCCTTCTGGTTTCTCTCCATATTCGCAGGCCTTTGTTCCTCACAAAGATCTGCATGCCACCACACAGGCGCCCCTGAGTCTTGGTCTCGACGTTGTCGATGGTGTCAGAACTCTCAGGCTCAAAGGTGGCGGCCTTTGCTGGTGTTGGGCAAGTTGCCCCGACAAGGCTCTTGTCGGGGCTATGTAGGTCGCCCTGGCAAGGCTCTTGCCGGGGGAAATCCATCTTGTCCGTTTGCTCTTCGCGCCTCTGGCTTGAGCACTGCCCTAGCAGTCTTGTATCTTCGCTTCCTCTGCCCCACCAAGCGTGGCCGCAGGTGTGGCTACAACTGCTCGTGCACAAGTAAAGGGGTACAGAAAGGCCCCTACTTTTGTACACCGACACTAGTAGAATACTTGGGCGCCAAGCCATGTAAACGGACTTGGGCACTGGTAACCCTAGCCCTCACCCATCTATATAAGGGGAGGGAGGGGCCTCCCAAGTTGGCATCTAATAGACCAACAAAGATTCAATCTCTTCCACCTCTCCATTAGACCTCAAACAGCTCCAAATCATATATACCTCATATGAGGCCACATCAATACAATCAGACATGCAAGATGTAGGGTATTACTCCACTATGGAGGCCTAGACCTGGGTAAATCCATGTCCTATGTGTATCCAATCTGATCCTCTATGCGCTCTGCCCCGTGAGGAACCCTATGCAAGGATCCGACGGATTTCCAATTTGTCAATGGGAAAATCCTCCGCTTCTCCAAGGACGACCTCACCATCCTCTCCACCTGCGAGATCAAAAGGTACAACCATGAGGCCGGGCTTGCAAAATTCATCATCCACGTAGGGAGGCAGATGAGGCGGGCCTGGCAAGAAGGGTTGGACCACAGTGGCTTTCTTGCCATGGCCAAGGAGGATGCACTCCATATCACCTGCTGCCTCCACCGACTCGCTGGTGGTCGACGGTCGTGGTGCATGTTGGACCAGGGTTGATGCTGCCTGGAGAATTGATGGATGGGGCGTGCATGGTGCCCAACTCAGAGAAGGCACTCTGGATAATTGTCCTCAAGTGTCGTACGGTGCTGCCCGTTCACGAGATTGTTCATGTAAACATCCTGAGGGATGCCAAATCCAACTTCCGAAGGTGCGGGTTGACTCAAATGGTATGTGTTGGTTTTAGCGGCGATGCATTAGCGCTAGTGCGTACTGGATTGGATGAAGTAGACCATGATCCCGTCGACGAGGGGCATGCTGGACAACGTTGAGGTGGTGGCCCCAGGAACATGGAAGGCATATCCGCGTGGTAGCTCCAACTATGGTGATCTGCGAGATGGCTACAACGGTGGTTGGATTGGAAGACCAGATTTATTCCAATCGTCCTTCTCCTCCATCGACCAAGATCAAGGGAGGTGCGGCATTCACCAGAAGCAGGGGACGGGGTGGAACTTGCATTCGGTTTTTCTTTCCATTTTCTATAAGCCGATTTGTTCAACATTGATGTGTTGTTTCGCTTTGCTTTGCTAAATGATCAATAATATATGGCTATGTACATCCATAGACTAAGTATCTAGGTCAAAAGGTTGCGTCTCCGGCCTCTTGGAAACCTGGTTACTCACAGTTTGGGGTTAGTCTAATGGCGGTAAAGAAACATCTTTTCTGTTTTGAATCCTTCGCGACAAATGACGGGTCAAAAATTTGTTTCTAGGAGGACAATAGCCTAAGCAATGCCAGCCTCCGAGAATAGTATCCAGCTTTGTACCATATTGTTTGCGATAAGATGATACTCTTGCCTAGGTCCTCAGTTCATCCCTGTCAGATATTTCTCCTAGGCAGGATTTGATCGGGCCTCGTCTTATGTCATGGCAAAATCTTTTATCTAAATTGGATTTGAATAACCTTACACAAGGACGAGATGTGTTTCACTGGAATCTCACTACATCTGGATCCTTCACAGTCAACTCTACGTACCATGCGATCACGCACTAAGAGATCTAAGTGGAGGATAACAAGAAAATTTGGAAGTCGAAGATTCCACTAAAAATTAAAAATCTTTATGTGGTATCTTCAGAGGGGAGTTGTGCTTACCAAAGAGGATCTCGCCTGTCGCAACTTGCAAGAAAGTAAGGAGTGTAGTTTTGTACTCACGTCGAGACAATCAAAAACTTTTTTTCCGGTGCAAGCTTGCGTGTTCTACATAGCCAATCATCCAAATAGAGTCTAATTTATGTCCGCCCACAAGTCCTGCCAATATTTTGGTCATTGGTTGGACGGCATTCCAAATAAGTTTAGAACATTATTAAGGGTGGGAGTGTATGCCTTCTTATGGTCACTTTGGCTATGTAGAACTAATTTGGTTTTTAATAAAATAAACTCTTATCCTTTGCAGGTTATTTTTCGTTGTACGCACTCGCTTCCTATGTGGTCCACACTACATCGAACGGAATGCCAACCGTTGTTCAAGGCAGTGTGTACGCGGTTGAAGCAGGTGGCCAAGGACGTTTTTACCCAACATGGGTGGCATTATAATCTCTAGATCGGTTCATCACCTTCTTCAACATGGGATCCTACATGACTCTACTATTGCAGATATTTCAGTTTCTCGTTTTTTTTGTAAAACTTTTGGTGTTTGACTATGTGCATCTTGATTATGCAGAGCCCGGGAGTTACTCATCATGATTTGTACTACATTTTGAGTTAATAAAAGTGTCATTTATCAAAAAGTGTACATCCATTGACGCAGAGGCCGGAGGTGTTACCCTCCTTTTCGAGAAAGAAGCATCACCCTATCAGCGATTTTAAGTTATCAATAAGGTTTATCGTAGTAAGGGGTTGTAGTCATAAGAAAGAAGTCACATGCTAGTGGATTTTTTTAAATATCATTATTTTTTATGGAATCCTGAAACTATGGTCCTCAACTTGGAAAATTCAGAAGTATGACCCCGTCCGTCGCACTACACTTTGGTCACGCTCGGGCCGAAGAGTCAGCAAAATGCGCCCAGGCCGAGAGTCAATCATTTGTCGAGCCCGGGCTGAGGAGCCACTCTTTGGTTTCATCGGGGCAGAAGAGCCACTCTTCGAGGGTGCCACTGCAAATTACTAATAGCAATAAAAACAACATTGGAAGGATGAGCCTATGGAATAACCAAATGGAATCTAAAATATCAATTACCCTAATGTGGTCTCATATTACTTTTGTAGAAAAATTATTTTTGGATTTGGTCGCACCTAAACCGAAGAGTGGTCTTCGGCCCACGAGGACCGACATGCAACTTCGGTTACCACATTACGCGAAGAATTAGGGCAATTCCAACAGGATGACGCAAGCGGACACAACTCCAACGGGCCAACATGATCCTTGAGGGTGATGAAGAGGTCGGGGAGGGAGGTCGAACTCGGTGGAATGGGTGGGGAACTGACCTGTGTGCAATCGACGGGCGGGACAGGGGAGGACGCCGCGGGCGTCCACGCGGATGCAAAAACAACCCAAATTTGTGCTAGAAATGGGTCAAAGTAGACATCAAAACTAATATTGGTCCATTTGCATCACCAGAGGTGTGTCCGAATCAAATTTGTGTTAGAAATGGGTCAAAGCGGACAGCAAAACAAACATTGGTCCATTTGCATCGCCGTGGGCGTCCATGACGTGTCCGCGTGGACGCAAACCAACCCAAATTTATGCTAGAAATGGGTCAAAACGGACAGTAGATGTCCGTTTGCATCGCAGCGGGCGTCCGTGCAGACTGAGGCCTGGCCAAATTTTGTGTTGGAAATGGGTCAAAACGGGCAGCAAGACGGACATTAGTCCGTTTGCATCACCTTGTTTGGCCGTGATTTCTGTCCGCGCGGACGAAAATGAATACGGAAAGACGAAATGTGTCGGTCAGTTGAAGTTGCCTTTATCTTTATTCTTGCCTTGATCAAAAAATGGCTCTTCTATTCCGATGAAACCAAAGAGTGACTCCTCGGCCCGCCTCGGCCAAAGACTAACTGGCCTCGGCGCGACCAAAGGGTGACTCTTCGGCCCGGGCGCGACGGAAGAGTGACTGTTCGGCTCAGGTGCGACCGACGGGGTCATACTTTTGAAAGTTCTCAGTTCGGGATCATAGTTTCCGGATTTCGTACAAAAATGATAAATTATTTTTAAAAAAATCACATGCGAGTACTGCTAGAATCGCACCTGGACTGTGTACAGGTACACACGCGTGCAGGCAACATACACACGTACTGCGTGACAACATTGGGAGGCCGCCCGACAGAACCGGCCTGCCAGGCCGTCATAGCGAGACGTACCGCTACAGCGAGCGAGGGAGAGGCAGTCAGCTCAGCTGGGTCAAACCTAACGGATCCGACGACGTGATCGCGGTGCGCGCCGGGTACAGGACAGGGCCAAGACAGGACTGGACTGGAACGCGACGCGACGCGCCTCCACGCACACTGTAGCGGCAACGTGCCCCGTACCGCGTGGCCGTGCATGCACGCGCTCGCGGCCTGTGTCCGTGCGGCTACGACTAGACGGGATGTCGGTGGCGTTCTAAGCCCACCGGACACGAGGAAGCCCCTGCCGGAAAGTGCCCAGCCGCTGTCTCCTCTTCCTCGCGCCACTGCTAGGTCTGCTCGCTGTCTCGTCCGATTAAGTGGATTGCTTGTTTTTTTTTTCTTGGGAAATGTTATGCGGAGTCATGAATGGACCACAGACTTCCGGTCGATGGCAATTCGATTGCGTGCTCCATCTACGCATCAGTCTCTGCTGTGTCAACCTTGAATTGGACTGAGATCTAGTGCCTTTATCAAGTGAAGTCACGCTGCAACTTTACCCTTCTAATCTCCATCCAATCCACATCTTACGGTCCAGATCACACAAGGAGAAAGGCTCTCAACACTTAGCAGTTTTCAGCATAGCTTTTGTGTAGATGATTACTCAACATTGACACTTATTGCTGTAGCATTCGGACATTATGCGCTGCAGCCTTTTAATATCAAGTTCTATTGGATTTAGTGTCAACTGCAATTGATTTATTCCACTTTGATTGCATAATGCACTACTGTATAACCAAACCAAATTTTGTTTTATAGTCTGTTCATGAGTATCTGCAGTTCTTTATTTTTTGGGTTTCAATCTGTTCAAATAAAACTGAGTTCAAGTGCCGCTGCATCGTTGTTTGCAGCTTATTGATGTTTGCTGCTACCCTGAAAACTGCTAAGTGTTGAGAGTCTTTCCCCTTGTGTGATCTGAACCTTAGGATGTGGATTGGATGGAGATTAATAGGGTAAAGTCGCAGCGTGACTTCACTTGATAAAGGCACTGGATCTCAGTCCGAATTGGATTTGAGTACCCCTCACATTAAAAACAAAGGAATTACTGCACGAACGGGAAACCTTTTGGATGAGGTAACGGCATCTGTCTACGAACAGGATGGTCAGTTCACCGACACGGATGCTGAAGCCCACCATCCAATATTATCTGCATACATTTCAAATCAAATTTCAGCTAACTGGACAAAATTTATTCAAATACGGCGGATTTCATATAAACCAGATAAAATTCATTACATTTTAAACATTCTTCATTAAAAAAAGCAGCCAGACCCTAAACGTATACTACGGCGACGACCGTCATCCACCTCCTGTGCATGCCGCATTGGCGACCACGTCCTTCAACTGCCGTCTTCATGAACGACGGCAGGGTTCAAGACCCGTGAAGTGAAGGTATGGTCTCTGACAAGGAAGAGTAGAACATGAGAGACGGACCGGCCCACTTGGGACACAATGCCCTTCCGCCTCCCATCCTACTCATCGTCAGAGGAGTCTGCGAACTATCCGTCGCCGATGCCGGTGAATGTGAGGTCGATGATGGACGTGGACGGCCCTTCACTGTCCACCTACCATATGGGCCCCTGAAAGTTGGACAGTGGCGCGAAGGATGCGCAACTAGTGGCGTCCTCGATCGTCTGCGCTGCCAGCACTTGTGCAGCCGCAGCCGCGTCACTGCGTTGCAAGAGGCGTGTTCAGCACGCGCGTCCTCTTAGGGCACCTAGTGCTCCGCAACGAAGTTCAGGTTAGCCGCAGCCATGGCGGCCACGACCTCTTCGCGTGTGCGCTCGCCATAGATTTGGCCCTCCGCTAGCCGGGGCTGCTTGAAGAGGAGCATGTTGTACCTCTGCTCCTTCCGTGTCTACCGGAACACTGACATAGGAATCAGCGCAGACTGCTCCTTATATGCCATCGCAGCGTCATAGTGTGCCTGCGACTGCTTTATGATCAAGTCGGCATGCACCGGCGCGGTGTCATCGTCGGACCCCGTCTCCATTGTGGGGTCGTCGTCGGAGACCTCGGGGGAGTTGGTCGGCATGCCGGGCTCGATCCTCCTAGCACGGCGGCTCTACCAGACGGCCGCAATGGTGGCAACCTCGTGCTTCGTCTCTGTCGTCAGGCTCTCCCACAGAGCATTCCCGCTCTCAGTCATGATGGATGTGGTGCAAGGAAAGAAGATGTGGTGTTGTGTGGAGTTTAGCCGGGTGTAGCCACCTTTAAATAGCATATTCTGGTGAGGCCAAGTGTCCGGGTGCGTTAATGTGCGGCCCCAGAGTTGGTTCCTCGGCCGACAAGCCTGCGTAATGGCGGCATATGGGACGGACAGGCATTGAACGGATGTGATAGATATTTGCCTCGTCCGGTACAGTAAACGTCTTTCGGGGATAGAACAGGCACGAACACCGAGGACGCGGCGCGGGCGACGCTCTCGGCTGGCGCGCCGATTCAATGCGGGCGCTAGTGAGAGGTCACGTCCTCTTTGGGCCGGCTTCTATGCAGAGCGGCCGCTCTACAACATGAATGCGGGCAGCTGGCGCCGAGCGGAAATGCATGCACGCGAGAGAGGAGGATTTTTGGTGGGCCGGAGTAGTCAGGAGCGAGCGTGAATGTGGTTCGAATGCCTGCAAAGCCCCCCTCCTCCACACATTTTCTCTAGTTTGCGGGAAAAAGCGCGTACGGACTAGCCGGCGGGCCGATATAGGACCGCGTCGGATGACAAAACACGTCCAGACCTCATAGTCTGGACGTATGCGGATGCTTTGAGGGTCGCCGTTGGAGATGCCCTAATATCACTAATGGTGCTTAAACTTGTCGTCGATGTTTACTTTAGTGCTTGAACTTGAAGAATACGCCGAACTGGTCTTAGAACCTGACACGGGCGGGTAAATACAGTGATAATCTCGTTCGTAGACGTACAGCGCGCAGAAAGGGCACCTTTTCTGATTAGCATGCACATGTAGTGTGGGACCCGCTTTCAACAGATGGCTTGTTTTATACATGTCTCTATGACACTAGGACCCACATGTCAACACATAGAGAAAATCGACAGAAATAAATTGTCGCCGCTGGGATTTGAACTAGCATCGTGGCGCTAGAAAACCGGCTGCTAGCAAATGGACCATACAATTGCCTGTTCAGTAATGATAATATTTTTTTAAGACACTCTCGCTAAGCTTTATTCATATCAATTAAACAGTAATGATAACTGGTCATTAATGTTTTGTATAAAACACATTCAAGGGTTTTAAATGGGCTGCTGTCAGTGCAGCCCATTTTGCACATGGTATTTTTTTTAGGAATTTGTTAGAAGTTTGTAAATTATGATCACAAAAATAGAAATAAAATTCAAATATTTGTGTCATAAATATTGTTAGTAAAAAATTAAAAACTTATTTAAAAGCGTTCATGTAATCTTTAATAATATTTACTTATTTACATGTGAATTATATTTGAGGCATTTAGTAAATACAAATTATTAACTTTTTTAGTAAATGTAAAAAAGTATACCTCGTGGCTTATATTTAAACTTATACAAAATTATGAATACAAACATTTCATTAATATTCACTTGTCATAACTTTCATGTGTGGCATATATTCACAATTTATGTATAATTCAAATATAGTCAGATGTAAATATTTTATAAAGACATTTTGAACTTTATTTTTTATATTTATGAATATTTTTAAATTATACAAACAATTATTAGAAATTAAACTTATGAATTATAAAATTGTGCATACAATTCTTCAAATATTTGTATGTTTAACATAATATTTATGAATTTATGTGCTTTTTAAAACTAAGAAAGTTAACATGTGCAACATGGGACACACTTACTGCAGCTATTTAAACGACAGGGGCATGTTCCTTTACAAGATATAAGGCCTTCATTTTAACGTAGTTCAAAACATGAGTGGTACTTTGACACTAGTTCGAATCCCGACCGTGACACTTTTTACC
The DNA here is from genome assembly GCF_002575655.3 of Aegilops tauschii subsp. strangulata. Classification (NCBI taxonomy): domain Eukaryota; kingdom Viridiplantae; phylum Streptophyta; class Magnoliopsida; order Poales; family Poaceae; genus Aegilops; species Aegilops tauschii. Next base: position 292,550,048 of record NC_053040.3, on the reverse strand, counting down.
GTTTATTTTCCCTTTGTGCTGACAAGTGGGGCCCACCTGTCATAGAGACTTTCACTACGAAAGCCACCTGTTGGAAGTGGGTCCCATGTCACATGTGCATTTTAATACAATACCACATCAGCGCATTATATTTCTATGGATGGGATTATCACCGTATTTACACGCTTGTGCCAAGTTCTTGAACCAATTTGACATATTTTTCAAGTTCAACCACTAAATTAAACATCGCTTTTGAGGCCCACTTGATTATCAAACAGAACACTATATCATCAAAGCGGTATCCTGTTTTGGTAGATGCATGTTTTGGCACTGCCCAGGTCATAAGAAGGCTAGGGTTTTGGTCCATGTCTTGATTAATGAGCTAGCTCTAGTGCCTTACGGTCCTGTGGTGAAAAGATTTACTGATATTAGTGGGCTAGGAACTTCACGGACAGTACTTGTGTATGTTTTGAGAGGAAGAAATCCCAGTCAGGGTCTGGTTGGAAATGAAGATGCATCACCTCCCATGGGAGCATCACCACATCTCGAGCAATTACCTTTCTTGAACGCAATGTAGTAAGCCCAATACAATGAACAAGTGTGGTAGCTACAGAATGCAGCGAATGCCTGGGAAGCAGCTCCAGCCCGCCATCACCCCAGCAAGGATGGTGTTGGGGAACGTTGCATGGAAAACAAAAAAATTTCTATGCACACGCAAGATCTATCCACGGAGATGCATAGCTACGAGAGGGGGAGAGCATCTACATACCCTTGTAGATCGCTAAGCGGAAGCGTTTATCAACGTGGTTGATGTAGTCGTACACCTTCACGATCCGTCCCGATCAAGTACCGAACGTACAACACCTCCGCGTTCAGCACACGTTCAGCTCGATGACGTCCTCGTCTTCTCGATCCAGCAAGAGAGGCGAAGCAGTAGATGAGGTCCGGCAGCACGACGGTGCGGTGACGTTGGTGGTGAAACTATTCTGTAGGGCTTCGCCAAGCACAACGGATGTGGACGGAGGAGGAACTAGAACTAGAGGGAGAGGGAGCGCCGCACACGGCTTGGGGATCGTGGTGTGTCTTGCCCCCTCCCCTCCTCACACACACACACACACACACACACACACACACACACACACACACACACACACACACACACACACACACACACACACATATATATATATAGGTGGAGGGGGAGGAAGGGCTGCCCTAGGACGCGTCCCAAGCGGCTGGCGGCCGCCCTAGGCGCCTGCCCTAGCCGCCCCACTTTCCTTCTTTGGCGCGTGGGGGAGGAAAGGGGGGCCGGCTGCCCTAGGGCACCTCCCCTTCCCTTTCTCCCTTGTGTGGAGAAAGGCAGGAGGGGGCTAGCCCCTCCCCTTTCCTTTACAGGGCCGGCGGCCAGGATAGGGGCGCGCTAGTCCCCTGTTGGCTGGTGTGCTCCCCTCCCCTTGGCCCGTTAGGCCCAATAACTTCCCGTGGCCTTTCAGAACCCTTTTCGGTGATCCGATAAATATTCGCTGTGTTCCGAAACCTTTTCGGAGACCAAATACTATCATCATATATATCAATATTTACCTCTGGACCATTCCGGAGCTCCTCGTCATGTCCGTGATCTTATCCGGGACTCCGAACAACATTCGGTCACCAACATACATAACTCATATAGTACTATATTGTCAACGAACGTTAAGCGTGCGGACCCTACGGGTTCGAGAATGATGTAGACATGACCAAAACGCTTCTCCAGTAAATAACCAATAGCGGGATCTGGATGCCCATATTGGTTCCTACATATTCTACAAAGATCTTTATCGGTCGAACCTTTATGACAACATATATAGTTCCCTTTGTCTGTCGTATGTTACTTGCCCGAGATTCGATCGTCGGTATCTCCATACCTAGTTCAATCTCGTTACCGGCAAGTCTCTTTACTCGTTCCATAATACATCATATTGTGACTAACTCCTTAGTCACTTTGCTTGCAAGCTTCTTGTGATGTTGTATTACCGAGAGGGCCCAGAGATACCTCTCCGTCATACAGAGTGACAAATCCCAATCTCCATTCACGCCAAATCAACAGACACCTTCAGAGATACCTGTAGAGGACCTTTATGATCACCCAGTTACGAAGTGATGTTTGATAGCACACAAGGTATTCCTCCTGTCCAAGAGTTGCATGATCTCATGGTGTAAGGAACATGTATTTGACATTAAGAAAGCAATAGCAAAAACTGAACGATCATATGCTAAGCTAACGGATGGGTCTTGTCCATCACATCATTTTCCTAATGATGTGATCCGTTATCAAATGACAACTCATGTCAATGGTTAGGAAACCTTAACCATATTTGGTCAACGAGCTAGTATAGTTAGAGGCTCATTAGGGACATAGTATTTGTTTATGTATTCACACATGTATTTAAGTTTCCGGTCAATACAATTCTATCATGAATAATAAACCTTTATCATGAACAAGGAAATATGATAATAACCAATTTATTATTGCCTCTAGGGCATATTTCCAACAGTCTCCCACTTGCACTAGAGTCAATAATCTAGTTCACATCGCCATGTGATTAACACCCAATGAATTCTATGGTGTGATCATGATTTGCGTGTGAGAGAGGTTTTAGTCAACGGGTCTGCAATATTCAGATACGTGCGTACTTTGCAAATATATATGTCTATAATGCTCTGCATGGAGCTACTCTAGATAATTGCTCCCACGTTCAATACGTATCCAGATACAGACTTATTGTCATACGGATCGGTGCCAAAGCTTGCATCGATGTAACCCTTTACGACGAACTCTTTATCACCTCCATAACCGAGAAACATTTCCTTAGTCATCTGTAGGTACCTAAGGATAATTTTGACCGCTGTCCAGTGATATACTCCTGGATCACTTATGTATGTCCATTTGCCAGATTTCATAATCATAAAATGCGGCAATTGATAACATGATTCTGACAGACTTAAGCATCGCTACGGGTGAGAAAGTCACATCGTAGTCAACCCCTTGAACTTGTCGAAAAACTTTTGTGATAAGTCGAGCTTTGTAGATAGTGATATTACCATCAGCGTCCGTCTTCCTCTTGAAGATTCGTTTATTCTCAACGGCTTGCCAACCATTGGGCAAGTCCACCAAAGTCAACACTTTGTTCTCATACATGGATGCTATCTCAGATTTCATGGCCTCAAGCCATTTGTCGGAATCTAGGCTCATCATAGCTTCTTCATAGTTCGTAGGTTCGCCGTTGTCTAACAACATGACTTCCAGGACAGGATTACCGTACCACTTTGGTGCGGTAAGTGTTCTGGTCGACCTACGAGGTTCAGTCGTAACTTGATCCGAAGTTTCATGATCATCATCATTATCTTCTTCTCTAGTTGGTGTAGGCATCATGGGAACGGTTTTCTCTGATGTGCTACTTTCCAATTCGAGAGAAGGTACAATTACCTCATCAAGTTCTACTTTCCTCCCACTCACTTCTTTCGATAGAAACTCCTTCTCTAGAAATGACCCATTCTTATCAACAACGATCTTGCCTTCGAATATGTGGTAGAAGGTATAACCAATAGTTTCTTTAGGGTATCCTATGAAGACACACTTCTCCGCTTTGGGTTCAAGCTTATCAGGCTGAAGCGTTTTGACAAAAGCATCACATCCCCAAACTTTAAGAAACGACAGCTTAGGTTTCTTGCCAAACCATAGTTCATACGGTATCGTCTCAACGGATTTAGATGGTGCCCTATTTAACGTGAATGTGGTTGTCTCTAATGCATAACCCCAAAATGATAAAGGCAAATCGTATAAGAGACATCATAGAATGCACCATATCTAATAAAGTACAGTTGCGACGTTCGGACACACCATTACGATGTGGTGTTCCAGGTGGGGTGAGTTGTGAAACAATTCCACATTGTCTTAAATGAAGGCCAAACTCGTAACTCAAATATTCGCCTCCACGATCAGATCGTAGAAACTTTATTTTCTTGTTGCGATGATTCTCCACTTCACACTGAAATTCTTTGAACTTTTGAAATGTTTCAGACTTGTTTTTCATCAAGTAGATATACCCATACCTACTCAAATCATCTGTGAAGGTTAGAAAATAACGATACCCGCCGCATGCCTCAACACTCATCGTACCGCATACATCGGTATGTATTATTTCCAATAAGTCATTAGCTCGCTCCATTGTTCCAGAGAACGGAGTTTAGTCATCTTACCCATGAGGCATGGTTCGCAAGTATCAAATGATTCATAATCAAGTGATTCCAAAAGTCCATCCGCATGAAGTTTCTTCATGTGCTTTACACCAATATGACCTAAACGGTGGTGCCACAAGTATGTTGCACTATCATTATCAACTTTGCATCTTTTGGCATCAATACTACGATCTTCAACAAGAATAGACCATTCATCAAAGATGCATGACCATAAAAGATATTACTCATATAAATAGAACAACCATTATTCTCCGACTTAAATGAATAACTGTCTCGCAGTAAACAAGATCCAGATATAATTTTCATGCTCAACGCTGGCACCAAATAACAATTATTAAGGTCTAAACTAACCCCGAAGGTAGATGTAGAGGTAGCATGCCGACGACGATCACATCAACCTTGGAACCATTCCCGACGCGCGTCGTCACCTCATCCTTAGCCAATCTTCGTTTATTCTGCTACTCCTGTTTGGAGTTACAAATATGAGCAACCGAACCAATATCAAATACCCAGGCGCTACTACGAGCATTAATAAGGAACACATCAATAACATGTATATCAAATATACCTTTTTTCACTTTGTCATCCTTCTTATCTGCCAAGTATTTGGGGCAGTTCTGCTTCCAGTGACCATTTCGCTTGTAGTAGAAGCACTCAGTTTCAGGCTTGGGTCCAGCTTTGGGCTTCTTCACGGGAGCGGCAACTTGCTTGCCATTCTTCCTATAGTTCCCTTTCTTTCCCTTGCCTTTTTTTTTTGAAACTAGTGGTCTTGTTAATTGATACGTCTCCGATGTATCTATAATTTTTGCTTGTTCCATGCTGTTATATTATCAATATTGGATGTTTTATATTCATTTTATAGCAACTTTATATCATTTTTTGGGACTAACCGATTGACATAGTGACCACTGCTAGTTGTTGTTTTTGCTTGTTTTTTGCTTCGCAGAATATCCCTACCAAACGGAGTCCAAACGCAGCAAAACTTTTTGGAGATTTTTTTGGACCAGAAGACAACTTGGGAGCTAAGGAAGCACTTGGGGGAGGCCCGTGGGGACCACAAAACACCAGAGCGCGCCTGTGGGGCCCACGGGGGTCTCCTCCACCCCCTCTCAACTCTATAAATACCCAAATATTCCAGAAACCCTAGGGGAGTCTACGAAAAACAATTCCAGCTGCCGCAAGTTCCAGAACCATGAGATCCAATCTAGAGCCCTATTCCGGCACTCTTCCAAAGGGGAACACGATCACGGAGGGGTTCATCATCCTCATTGGTGCTCCTCCGATGATGCGTGAGTAGTTCACCATAGACCTACGGGTCCGTAGGCAGTAGCTAGATGGCTTCTTCTCTCTTTTTGATTCTCAATACAATGGTCTCTTGGAGATCTATTTGATGTAATGACTTCTTGCGGTGTGTTTGTTGGGATCCGATGAAGTTCGAGTTTATGATCAGATTTTTATCCATGAATATTATTTGAGCCTTCTTTGATCTCTTATATGCATGATTATTTATAGCCTCGTATTTCTTCTCCGAATCTTTGGTTTAGTTAGGCCAACTAGATTGATTTTTCTTGCAATGGGAAGAGGTGCTTTGTGATGGGTTCGATCTTGCGGTGTCCTCTCCTAGTGACAGAAGGGGCAGCAAGGCATGCGCGTATCGTTGCTATTAAGGATAACAAGACATGGTCTATTCCAACATGAATAGATCTTGTCCACATCATGTCATCGTTCTTATTGCATTACTCTGTTTCTCCATGAACTTAATACACTAGATGCATGCTGGATAGCCGTCGATGTGTGGAGTAATAGTATTATATGCAGGCAGGAGTCGGTCTACTAATCTTGGACGTGATGCCTATATATTGATCATTGCCTTGGATATCGTCATAATTATTTGTTCTTCTATCAATTTCCCAACAGTAATTTGTTTACCCACCGTGTTCTATTGCTACTTCTTGAGCTTGCGTTGGTTTTTCCCTTGAAGAGGAAAGGGTGACGCAACAAAGTAGAGATAAGTATTTCCCTTAGTTAGAGAAGCAAGGTATCAATCCAGTAGGAGATAACGCACAAATCACCAATACCTGCACAAACAATCAAACACTTGCACCCAACGTGATAAAGGGGTTGGCAATCCCTTCACGGTCACTTGCAAAAGTGAGATCTGATAGAGATAAATAAAATTAAACAAAAGATAAATTAAATATTTTTGGGTTTTTTGGTTTATAGATTGGAAAGTAAAAGATTGCAAAATAGTAGATCGAAAACTTATATTGTGGAAAATAGACCCGGGGGCCATAGGTTTCACTAGAGGCTTCTCTCAAGATAGCAAATAATATGGTGGGTGAACAAATTACTGTCGAGCAATTGATAGAAAAGCGCAAAGTTATGACGATATCCAAGGCAATGATTTTGTAATATAGGCATCACATCCGTGTCAAGTAGACCGACTCCTGCCTGCATCTACTACTATTACTCCACGCATCGACCGACTCATGCCTGCATCTACTACTATTACTCCACACATCGACCGACTCCTTCCTGCATCTAGAGTATTAAGTTCATGAAGAACAGAGTAACGCTTTAAGTAAGATGACATGATGTAGGGGAATAAACTCAAGCAATATGATGTAAACCCCATATTTTTATCCTCGATGGAAACAATACAATATGTGCCTCGCTGCCCCTACTGTCACTGGGAGAGGACACCGCAAGATTGAACCCAAAGCTAAGCACTTCTCCCATTGCAAGAAAAACCAATCTAGTTGGCCAAACCAAACCGATAGTTCAAAGAGAACTACAAAGATATCAAATCATGCATAAAAGAATTCAGAGAAGATTCAAATAATATTCATAGATAAGCTGATCATAAATCCACAATTCATATGATCTTGACAAACACACCACAAAAGAAGATTACATCGGATAGATCTCCAAGAACATCGAGGAGAACATGGTATTGAGAATCAAAGAGAGAGAAGCCATCTAGCTACTAGCTATGGACCCGTAGGTCTGTGGTAAACTACTCGCGCTTCATCGGAAGGGCAATAGAATTGATGTAGAAGCCCTCCATGATCGAATCCCCCTCTGGTAGGATGCCGAAAAAGGCCCCTAGATGGGATCTCACGGGAACAGAAGGTTGCGGCAGTGGAAAAGTGTTTTTGTGGACACTTCTGGTGGTTTGGGAATATATGTGAATATATAGGAGGAAGATCTAGGTCAGGGGGCCACCGAGGGGCCCACAAGGTAGGGGGCGCGCCCTCCACCCTTGTGGCCGCCTCGTGGCTCTTCTAACTTGCACTCCAAGTCTCCTGGGTGTCTTCTGGTCCAAGAAAAATCATCGCGAAGGTTTTATTCTGTTTGGACTCCGTTTGGTATTCCTTTTCTGCGAAACTCAAAAACAAGGAAAAAAACAAAAACTGGCACTAGGCTCTAGGTTAATAAGTTAGTCCCAAAAATAATATAAAATAGCATATTAATGCATATAAAACATCCAAAACAGATAATATAATAGCATGGAACAATAAAAAATTATAGATACATTGGAGACGTATCAGCTATTTCTCGAGAGAAGCCACTAGTGAAACCTACGGCCCCCGGGTCTATCTTTTATCATATTTGCTTTCCAATCTATTTTTTGCTGCATTTGTTTTCAGATCTATTATTCCAAAAACCCAAAATACCTTGTTGCACTTTTTCTTTACTTATTTTATTTTGTGTTTTTGCGAGATCTATTTACCCAAACTCATACAAAGCGATTTATCTTTTCCCCGAGGAGGGATTGACAACCCCTCTTACGCGCCGGGTTGCAAGTATTTTGTTCTTTGTGTGCAGGTACCGTTTACATAGTGTTTCTTGGTTCTCCTATTGGATTGATACCTTGGTTTTACAACTGAGGGAAATACTTACTGTAGCTGTGCTGCATCATCCCTTCCTCTTTAGGGAAATACCGACGCAGTCTAGCCACGTCATTAACCACAAACACTTTATGCTCCTTCTTGATTTCTACCTCCGCCGATTTCAGCATCGCGAAGAGCTCGGGAATTGTTTCATCATCCCTTGCATATTATAGTTCATCACGAAGCCTTTGTAGCTTGGTGATAGTGACTGAAGAACTCTTTCAATAACACTCTCAACTGGAAGATCAATTCCCAACTTAGGCAAGTGGTCACGATACCCAGACATTTTGAGTATGTGTTCACTGACAAACTATTCTCCTCCATCTTACAGCTAAAGAACTTATTGGAGACTTCATATCTCTCAACCCGAGCATTTTCTTGAAATATTGACTTCATCTCTTGGAACATCTCATATGCTTCGTGGCGTTCAAAATGCTTTTGAAGTCCTGGTTCTAAGCCGTAAAGCATGGCACACTGAAATTGAGTACTCACCAGATCGAGCCTGCCAGATGTTCGTAACATCTACATCAGCTCCTGTAGCAGGTCTGTCACCTAGCGGTGCATCAAGAACATAATTCTTCTGTGCAGCAATGAGGATAATACTCAAGTTACGGACCCAGTCCGTGTAGTTGCTACCATCATCTTTCAACTTAGCTTTCTCTAGGAACGCATTAAAATTCAAGGGAATGGTAGCACGGGCCATTGATCGACAACATAGATATGCAAAAACTACCAATACTAAGTTCATGATAAATTTTAGTTCAAATAATCAAATTACTAATGAACTCCCGCTTAAATCAACATCCCTCAAGTTGTCTAAGTGACACATGATCCAAATCAACTAACCCATGTCCGATCATCACGTGAGATGGGGTAGTCTTCAATGGTGAACATCTCTGTGTTGATCATATCTACTATATGACTCACGTTCGACCTTTCGGTCTCCAGTGTTCCGAGAGCATGTTTGTACATCCTAGGCTCGTCAAGTTTAACCCAAGTATGTTGCATGTGCAAAACTGGCTTACACCCGTTGTATGTGAACATAGAGTCTATCACACCTGATCATCACGAGGTGCTTCGGAACGATGAACCATAGCAATGGTGCATACTCGGGGAGAACACTTTTATCTTAAAATTAAGTGAAGGGATCATTTTATAATGCTACCGTCGCTCTAAGCAAAATAAGATGCATAAAAGATAAACATCACATGCAATAAAAAATATGTGACATGATATGTCCATCATCATGTTGCGCTTTTGATCTCCATCTCCAAAGCATCGGCATGATCTCCATCATCACCGGCACGATACCTTGATCTCCATCGTTGTGTCGGCATCGTCTCGCCAACTATTGCTTCTACAACTATTGCTAACACATAGAGATAAAGTAAAGAAATTACATGACGCTTAAGTGATTGACACGCAGGTCATACAATAATTAAAGACAACCCTAAGGCTCCTGCCGGTTGTCGTACTCATCGACATGCAAGTCATGAACTTATTACAAAACATGATCATCTCATACATCAACATATATCATATCTTGACCATATCATATCACAACATGCATTGCAAAAACAAGTTAGACGTCCTCTACTTTGTTGTTGCAAGTTTTGCGTGGCTGCTACGGGCAACTAAGCAAGAACGGTTCTTACCTACGCAAAACCACAATGGTGATTATCAAGTTGCTATTTAACCTTCTGCAAGGACCGCCATAGTCAAATCCGATTCAACTAAAGTAGGAGAAACAGACACCCGCCAGCCACCTTTATGCAAAACAAGTTCCATGTCAGTCGGTGGAACCGGTCTCATGTGCGTCGACATGTAAGGTTGGTCTGGGCCGCTTCATCCCACAATGCTGCCGAATCAAAATAAGACATTGGTGGGAAGCAATATGAACATCACCTCCCACAACTCCTTTGTGTTCTACTCGTGCATATCATCTACGCATAGACCTGGCTCACGATGCCACTGTTGGGGAACGTTGCATGGAAAACAAAAAAATTCTACGCACACGCAAGATCTATCCATGGAGATGCATATCTACGAGAGGGGGAGAGCATCTACATACCCTTGTAGGTCGCTAAGCAGAAGCGTTTATCAACGCGGTTGATGTAGTCGTACACCTTCATGAACCGTCCCAATCAAGTACCAAACGTACGACACCTCCGCGTTTAGCACACGTTCAACTCAATGACGGCATCGCCTTCTCGATCCAACAAGAGAGGCGAAGCACTAGATGAGGTCTGGCAGCATGGCGGTGTGGTGATGGTGGTGGTGAAACTATTCTGCAGGGCCTCGCCAACCACAACGGACGTGGAGGGAGGAGGAACTAGAACTAGAGGGAGAGGGAGCATCGCACCCGGCTTGGGGATCGTGGTGTGTCTTGCCCCCTCCCCTCCTCACATATATATAGGTGGAGCGGGAGGAGGGGCTGCCCTAGGGCGCGTCCCAAGGGGCTCGCGGCCGCCCTAGGCGCCTGCCCTAGCTGCCCCCCTTCCTTGTTTGGCGCATGGGGGGAGAAAAGGGGGGCCGGCTGCCCTAGGGCGCCTCCCCTTCCCTTTCTCCCTTCTGTGGAGAAAGGCAGGAGGGAGCTAGCCCCTCCCCTTTCCTTTACAGGGCCGGCGGCTAGGATGGGGGCGCGCTAGCCCCCTGTGGGCTGGTGTGCTCCCCTCCCCTTGGCCCATTAGGCCCAATAACTTCCCGTGGTCTTCCGGAACCCCTTCTAGTGATCCGATAAATATCCAGTGTGTTCTGAAACCTTTCCAGAGACCAAATACTATCATCCTATATATCAATCTTTACCTCTGGACCATTCTGGAGCTCCTCGTCATGTCTGTGATCTTATCTGGGACTCCGAACAACATTCGGTCACCAACATACATAAATCATATAGTACTATATCGTCAACGAATGTTAAGCGTGCGGACCCTGCAAGTTTGAGGATGATGTAGACATGACCGAAACACTTCTCTGGTCAATAACCAATAGCGGGACATGGATGCCCATATTGGTTCCTGATGTCTACTACACAACCTTCTTCTTGTAGACGTTGTTGGGCCTCCAAGTGCAGAGGTTTGTAGGACAATAGCAAATTTCCCTCAAGTGGATGACCTAAAGTTTATCAATCCGTGGGAGGCGTAGGATGAAGATGGTCTCTCTCAAACAACCCTGCAACCAAATAGCAAAGAGTCTCTTGTGTCTCCAACACACCCAATACAATGGTAAATTGTATAGGTGCACTAGTTCGGCGAAGAGATGGTGATACAAGTGCAATATGGATGGTAGATATAGGTTTTTGTAATCTGAAAATATAAAAACAGCAAGGTAACTGATGATAAAAGTGAGCACAAACGGTATTGCAATGCGTTGAAACAAGGCCTAGGGTTCATACTTTCACCAGTGCAAGTTCTCTCAACAATAATAACATAATTGGATCATATAACAATCCCTCAACATGCAACAAAGAGTCACTCCAAAGTCACTATTAGCGGAGAACAAACGAAGAGATTATTGTAGGGTACGAAACCACCTCAAAGTTATTCTTTTCGATCAATCCATTGGGCTATTCCTATAAGTGTCACAAACAGCCCTAGAGTTCGTAGTAAAATAACACCTTAAGACACAAATCAACCAAAACCCTAATGTCACCTAGATACTCCAATGTCACCTCAAGTATCCGTGGGTATGATTATACGATATGCATCACACAATCTCAAATTCATCTATTCAACCAACACAAAGAACTTCAAAGAGTGCCCCAAAGTTTCTACCGGAGAGTCAAGACGAAAACGTGTGCCAACCCCTATGCATAAGTTCACAAGGTCACAGAACTCGCAAGTTGATCACCAAAACATACATCAAGTGGATCACATGAATATCCCGTTGTCACCACAGATAAGCACATGCAAGATATACATCAAGTGTTCTCAAATCCTTAAAGACTCAATCCGATAAGATAACTTCAAAGGGAAAACTAAATCCATCAAAAGGAGATAGAGGGGGAGAAACATCATAAGATCCAACTATAATAGCAAAGCTCGCGCTACATCATGATCGTGCCACATCAAGAACACGAGAGAGAGATCAAACACATAGCTACTGGTACATACCCTCAGCCCCGAGGGTGAACTACTCCCTCCTCGTCATGGAGAGCGCCGGGATGATGAAGATGGCCACCGGTGATTGATCCCCCCTCCAGCAGGGTGCCGGAATAGGGTCTCGATTGGTTTTTGGTGGCTTCAGAGGCTTGCGGCGGCGGAACTCCCGATCTAGGTTATTTTCTGGAGGTTTGGGGATTTATAGGAGAGGTTGGCGTCGAGAACAAGTCAGGGGGGACCCATGGAGAGTCCACGAGGCACAGGGGAGCGCCCCAGGGGGGTGGGCACGCCCTCCACTCTCGTGGGCCGATGGGACTCCCCTCCGGTAACTCTTCGTTCCAGTATTTTTTATATTTTCCAGAAAAAATCTCCGTTGATTTTCAGCGCATTCCGAGAACTTTTATTTCTGCACAAAAACAACACCACGGTAGTTCTGCTGAAATCAGCGTCAATCCGGGTTAGTTCTAACCAAATCATACCAAAATCATGTACAAATATTATAAACATGGCATGAATACATAAAAAATTATAGATACGTTGGAGACATATCAGATCCTACATATTCTACGAAGATCTTTATCAGTCGAACCTTTATGACAACATACGTAGTTCCCTTTGTCTGTCGGTATGTTACTTGCCCGAGATTCGATCATCGGTATCTCCATACCTAGTTCAATCTCGTTGCCAGCAAGTCTTTTTACTCGTTCCGTAATACATCATCTTGTAACTAACTCCTTAGTCACTTTGCTTGCAAGCTTTTTGTGATGCTATATTACCGAGAGGGCCTAGAGATATCTCTCCGTCATAGGAGTGAAAAATCCCAATATGATTCATGCCAACTCAACAGACACCTTCGGAGATACCTGTAGAGCACCTTTATGATCACCCAGTTACGAAGTGATGTTTGATAGCACACAAGGTATTCCTCTGGTATCCGGGAGTTGCATGATCTCATGGTCTAAGGAACATGTATTTGACATTAAGAAAGAAGTAGCAAAAACTGAACAATCATATGCTAAGCTAACGGATGGGTCTTGTCCATCACATCATTCTCCTAATGATGTGATCCCGTTATCAAATGACAACTCATGTCTATGGTTAGGAAACCTTAACCATATTTGATCAATGAGCTAGTCTAGTTAGAGGCTCACTAGGGACATAGTATTTATTTATGTATTCACACATGTATTTAAGTTTCCGGTCAATACATTTCTAGCATGAATAATAAACCTTTATCATGAACAAAGAAATATGATAATAACTAATTTATTATTGCCTCTAGGGCATATTTCCAATATATGGGGTGCCTGGCCTGTGCTTCTGCCTGTTCCACTGGCTTATTAGGGCTTCAACTATAGACAATACACTAGTTATGATGGGTTGTCGATGATCGATGGGATATAGACAGCAGATTCTGGGCAAGATGATGGCCTACGTCTTTGGAATGAGCACATGGCAATGGTTGAAGCTGTAGTTGAATAGTTTATGCAGGGAGCTCAGCCGGAAGAATTCAGTTTTTGTCAGGTAAATGAGCATGAGGTTGTGATGGAAGTGCCAGTTGAACAAAACCTTCTTGAGTTCCGCATTCACTTTTATGCTAATGTCTTCACTCCTCGTATTCGTTGGTCTGTGGATCGACTCCTTTGGAAACCAGGTGTATGACTTTTGCTCAAGGGCTGCAATGTTTTATTTTTGAGTTGGTGTGGGTGCCTGTTACACTCGGTTCCCTTTCTTGTTATTTTCCACAGGAACCAACTCCGTCATCTGCTCCCCTGTTGCCTGGGTCGTTGCTACTTCTTGAGCTTGCGTTTTTTTTCCTTGAAGAGGAAAGGGTGATGCAACAAAGTAGAGATATGTATTTCCCTCATTTAAGAACCAAGGTATCAATCCAGTAGGAGGAACACACAAGTCTTTAATGATAGCACCTACACAAACAAACAAATACTTGCACCCAACGCGATAAAAGGGTTGTCAATCCCTTCATGGTTACTTGCAAGGATGAGATCTTATAGAGATAGGTATAAAAGATAAATAAAAGTGCAAAATAAAGTAAAGGTAAATAAATTGTAGGAAGGTATTTTTTTGGTTTTTGTTTTTGTAGATCTGAAAATAATATGATAAAAATAGACCCGGGGGCCATAGTTTTCACTAGAGGCTTCTCTCTTGAAAGAACGCATACGATGGGTAAACAAATTACTGTTCAGCAATTGATAGAAAAGCGCATAGTTATGACGATATCTAAGGCAATGATCATGAATATAGGCATCGCGTCCGTGACAAGTAGACCGACTCCTGCATGCATCTACGACTATTACTCCACACATCGACCGCTATCCAGCATGCATCTAGTGTATTAAGTTAACAAGAACGGTGTAATGCCTTAAGCAAGATGACATGATGTAGAGGGATAGATCTAATCAATATGAAATAAACCCCATCTTTTTATCCTTAATCACAACAATACAAATACGTGCCTCGCTACCCCTTCTGTCACTGGGTCAGGACACCGCAAGATTGAACCCAAAACAAAGTACCTCTCCCATTGCAAGAAAAATCAATCTAGTTGGCCAAACCAAATCAATAGATTGGAGAGAAATACAAAGCTATCTTAATCATGCATAAAAGAGTTCAGAGAAAACTGAAATAATATTCATAGATAATCTGTTCATAAATCCACAATTCATCGGATCTCAAGAAACGCACCGCAAAATAAGATTACATCAAATAGATCTCCAAGAACATCGAGGAGAACATTGTATTGAAGATCAAATAGAAGAAGCCATCTAGCTACTAGCTATGGAACCGTAGATCTGTGGTAAACTACTCACACATCATCTTAAGGGAAGCAAGGTTGATGTAGAGGCCCTTCATGATCAAATCCCCCTCCGACAGAGTACGGGAAAAGGCCCCAAGATGGTATCTCATGAGGATAGAAACTTGCGGTGGCGGAAAATTATTTTTGGTGTGTCCTCTGGTATACGGGGAATATTTGGGTATATATGGAGCTGAGATTAGCATTGGAGGAGCCACAGGGGGCCCACAAGCCTAGGGGGCGCCCCTTCCCCCTAGGGCGCGCCTCCCGAGCTTGTCGTGGCCTCGTGGCTCTTCTGGCCTCCCCCCGAAGCTTCCTAGGTGTCTCCTGGTCCAAGAAAAATCGTCAAAAACTTTCATTCCGCTTGGACTCCGTTTGGTATTGATTTTCTGTAAAAGATAAAAACATGAAAAAAACAGCAACTGGCACTGGGCACTAGGTTAATAGGTTAGTCCCAAAAATGATATAAAATAGCATAATAATGCATATAAAACATCCAAGATGGATAATGTAATAGCATGGAACAATCAAAAATTATTGATACCTAACATCCCCAAGCTTAATTCCTGCGCGTCCTCGAGTAGGTAAATAAAAAAAAAACAGAATTTCTGTTGTGGAATGCTACCTAACATGTTTATCATGTAATCTTTCTTTATGTAGCATGAATATTCAGATCCATAAGATTCAAAACAAAAGTTTAATATTGACATAAAAACAATAATACTTCAAGCATACTAATAAAGCAATCACGTCTTGTCAAAATATTATGGCTAAAGAAAGTTATCCCTGCAAATTCATATAATCTTGTCATGCTCTATCTTCATAACACAAAGTATTTATCATGCACAACCCCGATGACAAGCCAAGCAATTGTTTCATACTTTCGACATTCTTAAACTTTTTCAACTCTCACACAATACATGAGCGTGAGCCATGGATATATCACTATAGGTGGAATAGAATATGATGGTGGAGGTTGTGTGGAGAAGGCAAAAAAAAGGAGAAAGTCTCACATCGACGAGGCTAATCAATGGGCTATGGAGATGCCCATCGATTGATGTCAATGCAAGGAGTAGGGATTGCCATGCAACGGATGCACTAGAGATATAAGTGTATGAAAGCTCAAAACAAAACTAAGTGGGTGTGCAACCAACTTGCTGGCTCACCAAGACCGGGCAATTTGAGGAAGCCCATCATTGGAATATACAAGCCAAGTTCTATAATGAAAAATTCCCACTAGTAATATATGAAAGTGACAAAATAGGAGACTCTCTATCATGAAGAACATTGTGCTACTTTGAAGCACAATTGTGGAAAAGGATAGTAACATTGTCCCTTCTCTATTTTTCTCTCTTTTTTTCTTTTTTTTCTCTTTTTGGGCTCTTTTTTTATTATTTTGGGCACTTTGGCCTCTTTTTTTATTTAATTCCAAAGTCTCATCCTCACTTGTGGGGGAATCATAGTCTCCATCATCCTTTCCTCACATGGGACAATGTTCTAATAATGATGATCATCATACTTTTATTTACTCACAACTCAAGAATTACAACTCGATACTAGAACAAAAATATGACTCTATATGAATGCCTCTGGCGGTGTACCGGGATGTGCAATGAGCTAGCGTGACATGTATAAAAAATATGGTCGGTGGCCAAGCCACAAATACTATGTCAACTATATGATCATGTAAAGCAATATGACAATGATGGTGCGTGTCATAATAAAACGGACCGGTGGAAGTTGCATGGAAATATATCTCGGAATGGCTATGGAAATGCCATAATAGGTAGGTATGGTGTCTGTTTTGAGGAAGATATAAGGTGGCTTATGTGTGAAAGAGCGTACCATATCATGTGGTTTGGATGCACCGGCGAAGTTTGCACCAACTCTCAAGGTGAGAAAGGACAATGCACGGTACCAAAGAGGCTAGCAATGGTGGAAGGGTGAGAGTGCGTATAATCCATGGACTCAACATTAGTCATAAAGAACTCACATACTTATTGCAAAATTTTATTAAACCTTGAAACAAAGTATTAACATGCATGCTCCTAGGGGGATAGATTGGTAGGCAAATACCATCGCTCGTCCCCGACCGCCACTCATAAGGAAGACAATAAAAAATAAATCATGCTCCAACTTCATCGCATAACGAGAGACCATACATGCATGCTTCGGGAATCACAAACCTTAACACAAATATTCTTACTAAAACACAATTACTCACTAGTATGACTCTAATATCGCCATCTTTATATCTCAAAACAAATGCAAGGAATCAAACTTCTCATATATTCAATGATCTTCATGAAAGTTTTTTATATCCCTCTTGAATACCCATCATATTAGGACTAAACTCATAACCTAAGCAAATTGCCATAATATTTATAAGACTCTCAAAATAATATAAGTGAAGCATGAGAGTTCGTCAATTTCTTCAAAATAAAACCACCATTGTGCTCTAAAAAGATATAAGTGAAGCTCTAGAGCAACTACCTAGCTCAAAAGATATAAGTGAAGCACATAGAGTATTCTAATAAATTCACCATTAATGTGTGTCCCTCTCAAAAGGTGTATACAACAAGGATGGTTTTGGCAAACTAAAAAGCAAAGACTCATATAATACAAGACGCTCCAAGAAAATCACATATCATGTGGTGAATAAAAATATAGCCTCAAGTAATTTACCCATGGATTGAGGACAATAGAGGGGATGCCATCCGGGGCATCCCCAAGCATAGATTCTTGGTTGTCCTTGAATATTACCTTGGGGTGCCTTGGGCATCCCGAAGCTTACGCTCTTGTCACTCCTTATTCTGTATTCCATCGAAACTTCACCCAAAACTTGAAAACATCACAACATAAAACTCAACAGAAAACTCGTGAGATTCGTTAGCAAAACAAAGCAAATAACCACTTTTAGGTACTATTGTAAACTAATTCCAATTTTATATTTGTATTATATATGCTGTATACCAACTTCTCTGTGGCTCATACCCCCCCCCCCCGATACTACACATAGATTCATCAAAATAAGCAAAGAACACAATG
Source organism: Aegilops tauschii subsp. strangulata (assembly GCF_002575655.3). Lineage (NCBI taxonomy): Eukaryota > Viridiplantae > Streptophyta > Magnoliopsida > Poales > Poaceae > Aegilops > Aegilops tauschii. The sequence continues at coordinate 292,531,977 of NC_053040.3, read as the reverse complement.
AAAATAGAATCTGTCAAAAAGAGAACAGTCTGTAGTAATTTGGACTTTAGCCAAACTTACATAACTCCATTTTTTTGAAAAATTAGGACAACATAGGAAATTTGTATATCAATTAATTGGGAAAAACTCAGAATTTAATCACGTTCCAGTAGATCAGATCAATTCTGTTACTCGGCGCAAAAGTTTCTATTTTCTCACAAAATGAAATCAACTATCACCCAAATAATCTCAAAGGTCTTACTTGGCACAAACACTAATTAAAACACTAAAACACAATCATAACAAAAATATAATCGAATAAACTCATGAAACAGAAAATAAAAATATTGGGTTGTCACTCAACAAACACTTTTTTTCAAAGCCTTTTAGCTAGGCACTGATAATTTTAAGGATGCTCGCATGAAAGACAAGAATTGAAGCACAAAGAGAGCATCATATAACATGTGATAATCACATTTAAGTCTAACATACTTCCTATGCATAGGAATTTTATAAGAATTTTTTTTATCAAAACAAGCAAAAACTAGCATATGCAAGGAAGAAGAATAAAACATTGACAATCTCAAAACGAAGAGAGGTAATTTAGTAACATACAAATTTCTACAACCATATTTCCCTCTCTCATAATAATTACATGTGCGATCATATTCAAATTCAACAATATAGCTATCACATAACATATTCTCTACATGATCCACATGCATGCAAAGTTGACACTCTTCCAAAATAGTGGGAATATTGAAAGTGCGTTATATCGACTAGAGGGGGTTGAATAGGCAATTTTTACAAATTCATCACTGAGGAAATTCAACTTGAGTAATTTCCTAAGCAACGAACTACAAGCAGCGGAATAAGTACTCAGGTACATGCATAACAAAGCAGTAGCATAGTCATCATGATGAAATGAAACATACACAGAGCACAGGTAGCGTGTAAACAGGATAAGCAGGCTGAAGACAAAGTGACTGAAGAATTAGGATTGATGAAATTGAGAAAGTCTTCAGTCAAAGTCTTCAAATGGTAACAGTCAAGTTCATCAACACATGAATGAGGAAATGAAAGTGTTGAGGAAATAGAACCACTAGCTTTGTGAAGACGATGATTTGGTAGACCAATTCCAAATGTTGTGACAGTCGTACGTCTCGTTGGAGAGGCTAGGTATTTAAACCTGGGGACACATAGTCCCGGACACATAGTCCTCACCGTATTCTCCTTGAGCTAAGGTCACACGGACCTCGCCCAATTACTCGTGGTAAGTCTTCAGGTGACTTCCAAACCTTCACAGACTCGGTCACTCGGCGATCTGCAATTCCTCTTGGATGCTCTAGACCATGACGCCTAACCGTCTAGAAGATGCATAGTCCTCAAAGGTAACAAGCGTCGGTTCCACACAGGAACAATCTCTTCAGTGATGCTCATTCACTTTGGGTTTGTAGGTGTTTGGGTTTTGGTTTTTCCTCACTGGTGATTTTCGCTCAAAGTCCTCGGAGGATGGGATGCTCTCAATGACAAGTGTTAGTTTCTCTCGGAGCAGCCAACCAACTATTGGTTGTAGGGGGCGGCTTTTTATAGCCTAGGGAGCAGCCCGACATGATAAGACATAAATGCCCTTCAATGATATGACCGCTAGGTGGATAAGATATTTTGGGACAGCTGGCGCGTAGCACAGCAACAGTTGAAAATTTGAGCTCTCAAATTCCTCAGAGCTATCATGTTCCTCACTTGTAGGCAATCCGCCCTGGCGAATTCCTAACTCCTCAGTCAGAACAAATTCCTCAGAGAACAGAAGATCTTCATCTCTGTCATTGGAGAAATTGGACTGAAATGTATGAGATTTCCAATGGCTTCACTCGAAAGGATTGGGCAGGTGTAGGATTTGAGATGAGCATCACTTGGAAAGTGTTTCCTTAGTTTTACCTCAACCCCCTTTAACAGTACGGTGTTTCCTATGACTCAAGAAATAGAAAATGAAACTTTGAAAACAAAGTCTTCACGCTTCATAATCCTCGCATCAATATCGAAGTCTTCAAGGTCACACCAATTTCCTCACTTTCAAAGTCTTAAAGAAACCAAAGTCTTCAAATGAAGACATTCATTTTTAAGGGTTGACTTTCATCGTAAATATCAAACTCCTCATAGACTTATAGAACCTGTGTACACTCACAAACACATTAGTCCCTTAACCTATAAGTCTTCAATACACCAAAATCACTAATGGGCACTAGATGCAGTTACAATCTCCCCCTTTTTGGTGATTGATGACAAATAGGTTAAGTTTTCAACGGGGATAAACATATGAAGTGTAAATGCTGATATTGAGGAATTTGATTGCAAGATATAGAAGAACTCCCCCTGAAGATGTGCATATTTGAGGAATTTGCTTTGGATAGCAAATGCACATTGTAGAGTAAAATCATGGAGATCTCCCCCTATATCTTGTAATTCATACACGCATTTGACATATAATATGAAGAATTTGAAATGCATGATGAAATATGGTGTCTGACAAATTCAACATGTGTGCATTAAGGTACTTGAGGAAATAAGCATGCACAAACGCAGTTCAAAAGAGTCAGAGCACCATAGGACTTAAGTTTACAACTCATCAGAGCAAACACCTCAGAAGACAAAGAGTTGTAACTTAAAGAAAAAACACCCATATATAAGAGACCCGCTTGAAGACTAACTCAAATTTCTCCCCCTTTGTCACTAATGACCAAAAGGGATGAAAAATGACGACTAACGCCCCCGAAGAATATCATGATGATCTCGATGGAGGGGCGCCAACGTTGTTGGGGTCGTCCGTTGAAGTAGGGCCTACCGCAGTGTCGTTGAAATCTTCAGCTTCAGCCGTCTCACGCGATGAAGAAAATGAACTTGTGACGCGCTGAGGAACTTTGACCTTCTTGAAGTTCTTCGAAGGTGGCTGAGACCAGTCAAAGTCCTGTTGGAAGCCCATCTGCTTGAGATCTTCATCACCGTACAAGTGAGACAATATGGTCCAAGTGCGATCAAAGACTTCATGCAAGTAATAGTGATTCTTCTTCACAGTGTTTTGAGTGACAGTCATGTTTTGAAGAATTGAGCCAAACTGACGCTTGACCCACTTGTGATTGCGATCGACCTTCTGATGAAGACTTAGAAGGAGCTCACGATCAATCATCTCTCGTGGAGCAGTGGCTTGAGGAACTGGCTTTGAAGCTTTTGCGGCAAAGTCTTGGGTTGCAGAGTCATAATTGGTGGAATAAGATGCAGCTTTGCGAAACTGGCCATCCAATGGACGAGTGCCTTCATCAATAACAGCAGCTTTGCCTTTCTCATGAGCTGAGGAAATAGTCCTTTTTGAGGATTTAATAGGAGGCAAATAGCTGAGATGATTCTGACAATCTGCCTTGTAATGAATTGAAGACCTTAATCTGATGAATTTCATGATTCGGGGAGCATAAGGCTTCAACTCAAAAGGTGATAAAGCAACATTAGCCAAAGTCCTCATGAAGAAATCATGGTAGTTGATAGGAATGCCATGTATGATGTTGAACGCAGATTCTTCATGATGCCAACAACCTCTTCTTCATCATAGTTGTGGACTTTGACTGGACTGAGGGTTTTGGTCAGAATGCGATAGATTGTCATTGGCACATATAGCAATTCCTTCATGAGGAATGTGGTTCTTGGAGCTTGGCCTGGCTTCAAAGGCTTCATGAATTCATATATGAGCCTTACGCCTTCAGCAGGAGGACTGACTGGTATGGCATGAAGCAATTCAGAGGCCGGGGCTTTGTAATGAGTATTATTAGTCATCCAATCAAGCACCCATGAATTCACATCATCCACATTTCCAGTGAGGTGAAGTGTAGCATAGAATTGAAGAATGAGTTGTTTATTCTAGTCGCAGATATCAGCATAGAAGTTCAAAAGCCCAGCGTCATGAAGACCATTCAGGACAGGTTGGAAGCACGGAAGGGACTCCATGTCCACATGAGGAATTTGACGGTGCTCAAATACCTTGTCCTTATCAAATAAGAGTGAAGAATGGAAGTTCATCTGACTTGCAGTCCAGAACCGCTTGCGTCGAAGTCTTGCTGAGTCATATGGATTGAATTCAGTGAAGAGATGGTGCTCGAGGTTTTGCATATTATTAGCATCCCCAAGATTGAGGTTTTGCATATTATTAGCACAATTGACATTAATAGAATTTATAATAAAACCAATGCAATCATGCTTTTCATTCAAGGTGCTATCGTGAATCACTTCGTAAATTTCTTCTTTTAACACTTCATCACAATTTTCAGATTCATGAATTTCAAGCAAAACTTCATAAAGATAATCTAGTGTACTCAACTCACTAGCAATTGGTTCATTATAATTGGATCTTTTAAAAAGAACAGAAAGTGGATGAGGATCCATAAAAAATTTTCTTTCTTATTTGGAATAAACATACAATTATACCAAGCGAACAAGTAAACAAACCAAGTAAGACATAAAGGCAAACGAAAAGGCAAATATTTTTGTGTTTTTCTGAAAACATTTTTTAGAAGTGGGGGAGAGGAAAACGAGGGGCAAATGGTGAATAATGTAAATGCAAGAGATGGGAGTTTATGATGGGTACTTGGTAGCCTTGATGTAGATCCTCCCCGACAACAGTACCAGAAATTCTTCCTGCTACTTCTTGAGCATGCATTGGTTTTTCCTTGAAGAGGAAAGGGTGTGTTGACGCTCAAAAGTGGCACAATCGTAAAGGTTTCTTAAAGCTATGTCAAGATTAATTCAAACTTATGATTGGAAGTCACCATGGAATGGGTTTCTTTGAGAATATCAAGATGGATATGAAGATGGTCTAAAAAGGAGCTCGGATGCAAAAGTTATGACAAGTTCAGAGATGCTCTGGCATGAAACTCAATTGAGATGGCCTTTGATGGAAAATGTTTCAAAATCAGAGTTGTGCGTCTTGTCGAAGCGGTTGATTTTGATATAAAAAGTATCTTAATCCGAGGTTGTATGCAAAATCTAGAGCCGAAAATATGTGGCTGCATCAGGATGGCCACACACTCCGGGGGTAATCATCTGGGTTTTGGATTTCTCTCGGGATGGCCGGACACTCCGGGGATGTTCGTCCAACTTTTGGATTCTTTTGCTGCAGACTTCGGAAAACAGCCGAAACCCCCCTCAAGATGGCCTCTGGTCAAAAAACGTTCAACATGAAAGTTGTTCATCTCATCGAAACGGTCAAGATTTCTTTTGGGCTCGTTCCCATCCGAGGTCGTTTACTGCCTCAAAAGTGACCCGCAAGGTGCAGCCAGGTTGTAAACCAAACTGTTTTGGAAAGTTCAGATTCCGAGTTGGACCCAAACTAGGGTTTTGAGGCACTCAAGAAGCAGCGTGAAGAGGCTTTTGAGGCACTCAAGAAGAAGCGCGAGGAGCAGGATTTGGAAGCGTTTCTTTCAAGTTTCAAGAAGGACCGTCAAGGCAACATCACCCGGTTGGAAATGTTAATTTCCCTCCTCTCATTGGCGAACAAGATGTAATCACTGTGAGTAAAGTTGTTTCTCCAGAGCAAGTGGTTGTGATTGAAAGTATTGTTAGTAAGGGTAATGTGATGACATACAATTCTTTCTTAGCAAGTACTAATGCTCAGAAAAATATGCCTCCGTCATCTAGTGGTACTGTTGGTTTATCTGAAAACTCTAGTCCAACTTTATCTATATCATCGGAACCTCCTATGCAATAACAATATAGTATGCCGTTGAATTTTTACCCTAGTCAAACCAGCCAGCTTGTGGCTGCACGTACATACCTAATCCTATTATGAGTGTGCCCAATTCGGCATCAACGCCGAATCACACTGTCACACCACCCATAGGCGCAAGCATGTTTGGTCTTCCGTCGAATTATGTTTCGGCGCTCATCCCACAAGTTGCACCACTAGCTAGTACTCAGGTTGCTCCTATGTCATTGCCACAAACATCTTCATCTACCTCAGATCCAATTTTAGCTAAATTAAGGGAGGATTTGCATAAGATGTTTCTAGAAACTTTCAAAAACGAGCCGAAAGTAAAGAGTCATGTGTACCAAAAGCCTTATCCCGAACACTTTGATGCAGTTTTGTACCCTCAAGGTTATAAGGTTCCTAATTTGGTCAAATTTAGTGGAGAGGGCACGAAAACAACATGGGAGCATGTTAGTCAGTATCTAGCACAATTGGGTGAAGCAGGTTCCATAGAAGAATTGGAAGCATGGTTTGCTGCTTTACCACATGGTTCAATTCTCTTATGGTCGCAATTAGAGCAAAAGTTTCATGATCACTTTTATAGCGGCGATAATGAGCTTAAGTTGTCACATCTTACATCAGTTAGGCAAAAACATGATGAATCGGTGACCGATTATGTCAAGAGATTAAGAAATATAAAAAACAGATGTTATATATAGCTTGGTGATAACTGAGAGAGACTTGGCGGATCTTGTTCTTAATGGTTTAAAAACTCACATTAAAGAGAGGCTAGAAAGTTATGAGTTTTTGAATATTAACCAAGTCTTAGAAAAAGCTTTGGCTCAAGAGAGTCGGAGTAAAGAGGTTAATAGGTCTACAACTGATCGTCCTAGAATGCATATGGTTGAATACAATGATGAAAATTCAGACGACGAGGTTGATGTCTATACTATTGGGTTTGTTTGGTCTTTGTCGGTGTCAAAACCAATGGATCTCGGGTAGGGGGTCCCGAACTGTGCGTCTAAGGTCGATGGTAACATGAGACAGGGGACACAATGTTTACCCAGGTTCGGCCCCTCTCTATGTAGGTAATACCCTACTTCCTGCTTGATTGATCTTGATGAATATGAGTATTACAAGAGTTGATCTACCACGAGATTGTAATGGCTCAAACCCTAGAAGTCTAGCTTGTCTGACTATTGTATATGTATCCTCTACGGACTAAGCCCTTCCGGTTTATATAGACACCGGAGGGGACTAGGGTTACACAAAGTCGGTTACAGAGAAGGGAATCTTCATATTTGATCGCCAAGCTTGCCTTCCACGCCAAGGAGAGTCCCCTCCGGACACGGGTAAAGTCTTTGGTCCTTGTATCTTCACAGCCCATTAGTCTGGCCCATGTCCAACAGGCCGGACGCCCGAGGACCCCTTAGTCCAAGACTCCCTCAGTAGCCCCTCAACCAGGCTTCAATGACGAGGTGTCCGGCGCGCAGATTGTCTTCGGCATTGCAAGGCGGGTTCCCTTTCCCGAATACTCCAAGATAGTCTTTGGACGCAACGAACGTGTCCGGATCTGCAACACAAGTACCACACACAACCGCAGAGAGTATAATATTTCACGAGTCCAATCTGCTGACAACTTTTTGTAACGTGACATCACGCTTGTCCGGTCATTATTTCGAACCGTTTCTTGTCCTGCCGTTCCACGTTTCGAGGCGTGGTTTTTATTGGCATGTCTTGTCGAAGCAGAGATCGTGTCCCCTTATTGCGGGATTCTCATCAATACGAGCGTGGGTAACCCAACCATCCCATTGGGATAATTCCTTAGGAATAGGCAGGTTTTTAGGCTTAGGAGGAGGCGTCCGATACCCGTTGCCTTTATAAAGGAGCCAAGGGCCGTCTATTTTTACACCAAACCTCTCCTCAGCCTTTTCAACCTCGAGTTCTAGTACCCAAGGTTTGACTTCATCGCTTTGACCTTCCCAATCATGTCCGGAGCCAGCCCACAGGGCCGATGGGTGGCTTCCTCTGTTACAGAGGAGGACATTGCGAAGCTTCGGGCGGCCAGATACCTGACCGCGGAGATCCCCCACAGGCTTCCTGCTCAAGGACAGGTTATTCCGACTCCCAGATCCGGCGAGAGGGTCGTATTCATCTATCACTTCCTCCGAGGTCTAGGATTCGCTCTTCACCCTTTCGTCCGAGGGCTCATGTTTTATTACGGACTAGATTTTCACGATCTAGCCCCAGATTCTTTCCTCCACGTCTCGGCATTTATCATCACGTGCGAGGCCTTCCTCCGAATCCCCCCACACTTTGGCTTATGGCTCAAGACCTTTAGTGTGAAGCCGAAGGTAGTCGACGAGGAACAGGCGGAGTGTGGCGGTGCTGCAGTAAGCAAGCTTACCAACACTCTCTGGCCAAAAGGCTCTTTCACCGAAACTTCCAACCAATGGCAACGGGAGTGGTTTTACATCACAGAACCCCACGGTACCAAGTGGGCAGCTATACCTACATTCCGTTCTAGCCCTTCGTTATAGCTTGCATCATGGATTAATAAGGGGCTGGATTGGGGATCAGTTGATGAAGTGCAGACTCTACAGAGCCGCATCCGAACCCTCCTTGAGAAGGACATCGATCTTGTCAATGTGATTCAAGTAATGCTAGTCCGCCGAGCCCTGCCATGCTAGCGTAGGCCTCTCTGCATGTGGGAGTTTAATCTGGAAGGACCATGAACCCTCCAACACTTCTTCGGCACTACGCACAAAGGAATGTGGAAGTTGTTTTTCGGAAAACGAAAACAGTGGCTGGACACCACCGAAGACATCAGCCTCGACTGCAACCATCCGGATACCTCGGTAAGCGCTCAACTCCCGAACACTTTGTAGTTAAGTATGCCGTAATACGTTACTGAGCAAACTATCTTCTTCCAGGGCTGGATAATGAAAGTGGAGCGAATTAGGTGTTCGGCCCCCCTCCCCGAAGACTCAGCGGATCCCGTACTAACAAGGATGCTAGCCCCGACACCATACCAGATGCCTGTGAAGGTGGGCAAGGCGGAGAGCGGGAGGACCAAAGGCGGCCTCCATCCCGAAGGTGTATAATACATTGTGTCCGAGGGAATCAAAATTCCATCGCCTGAAGACAAAAGTGAAGGAGAAGTCAACGTCTCTTCTCCCCATGGTAAGAAAAGCGCCTCCCCCGAAGTTTGGGAGGAAAAGTCTCCTAAGCGAGGCAAGAGGCCTCTGTTGGGTGGCTCGGGTTTGGAGGATGACGTCATCGCGCAATCCCACCGAGAGGACAATCCTGTGGGCAAATCGTAAGTGAACAAGGGTGTTTTAAACGTATCCCGTTCCTTTCCTGCGACCGAGGTAACATCTAGAATATATGTTTTTTGCAGCTCGGCACACGGTCTTCTTCAACAATCCTCTTCCTCGGGGGATCTTCTCCCAAAGATGATGGAAAGCGAGACGCCTCCACCGGTCTCCTCGCCCAATAGGGCGGACGACTTTGAGGTGTCGTCACGGAGGGTCTCTCCTGATCAACAAGTGGTGCGAGGGATGACGAAGACACAACCTGAAGGTGATACTTGGTAGCCCATAGTCCGGGGGACAACAACGAAGGCCCCGAGTTGTCCAGCCTACAGCCGGAGACAACTCCAGGGATGAATAACCGGATCCCTTCAAAGGGAGGCCATACTCCTACAGCAGCTTCCAGAGATCCAGAAGCGCCGGATATATTGATGAACATGCTGCGACATGCATCCATCTTAGAGGAACATCGTACCATGATGGGCACGGTGGTTGAAAAGGTCCTGTCCGCGAAAAGCGGATTGAATGAGGCCTTCACGAGCCTGCTAAGAGGCTTCGAGGTTGGTACTGTAAAATTTGTGATTGTGTTTTTATTCACAAACTGCACATGTGTATAGGTTAGTAGCCCCTGAGACTCTGATTGGCTTCCCAAGGGAGGCGCTCAGAGGATCAAAAAGATATGCCTAGGAAATAATCTGATTAATTGGAACACAGGTTGTTACCTCCCTGGCGACTGCCCGGACTTCATAGGTTGCCAATCTGCAGCGGAAGATTGATGAGGCGGATAATGACATCACGCTTATCAACAGGCGGCTTGACGAGGCGCAAGGTATGTTTCTGGGGTAGTCATAATATGCACGTGCTTATCATATAAGCATGACGCTAAGAATTGTATAATGAGATACACATGTCTGCAGATAGTGCTGCCGCAGTCGAGATCCTTCGGGCTGAGCTAGCCCGGGCCAAGGAGCAGGCCCGGATCAGTAATGTGGCTGCCGAAAAGGCATCTGCCGAGTTAAAGGCCGAACAGGCTGCTCAGCACCAATACGAGGAGAGAATATCCACGATGGCGCTTGAGCTAAAGAATGCCGCTAGCCGCTGTGAATTTCTCAAGAAGGATAATAAAGCCAGAACGGCTGATCTTGACAAGGCCTTATGAGAGGTGAAAGAGGCGCGGTCCGAGTCTAGAGCGGCCCGGGAGGAGATCCGGCAAGCTGGGGAGATCGCGGCTGGTAAGCCCTTTTTGTTACAAACTAAGTTCGGCGATCTGAATTATGCCCCGCTTAATCAAGTGTGGAGTTCTCTAGACGCATTGTTGGATTTGTCGAAGAGTGTCTCCGATGCGACGTAGTTTTTCCAAGCGCAAGAAGGACGGCAGAAAAGCTGTTCTGGTCGCAATTTAGCATGCCAAAGCGTCTGCTGCTGCTGAACGAACAGATGGCCCGGTGGGCAGAGCTCCATGAGATATCTGGATCTGCCATGAAGGACGTCGTGGTCCGGCTGTGGCCGACCGAGCCAATTCCGGATAGTTATTTTGGTCTGGTGCAGCGATTTGTTGATGCGGTGTCGCGTATCGACGCCGTAAAGTGGTCGTCGTGTATTGAAGGTGCACGGATGGCTTTTGCCCGTGTCAAGACATACTGGGCGAAGATGAAGGCCACCGACGTTGCAACGAAGAGTGCACCCAAGGGCAAGGACCACCATGCACCAGAGCATTATTTCGAGGATGTCTTAGAGGGTGCCCGCTTGATAGAGGGTCAGTGCTCGAAAGACATGATATTCGAGTGATATGTATTGAAATTGTAAGAGACAATATTATGAAATAATAAGGCTATTTTTCATTTTAAAGTTGCTTAAAAGCTTTGATTCCTCCTGTGCAGCCGTTTTTATATAATCTGAAAGTTTTCCAGTCGTCGGCTTCAACCCCCTCGTAGAAAATACGGGGGTGTTCGGAAAAGCAATTGATCACTCTTAACCCAACGTCTTGGTCCATAAAGGAGGTGTCAATGCGGTGAACTAGGCAATCGGACTATAGGGCGTTAACGCTTTCACTTAGCCATAGGAGTTTTATGGTGGATCTACGATATAGACCCTGTTATGTACGCGGTTATCCCAATGTGGTGCGTTATATGTATGACCTGAAAGAAGGTCCTTCGTGTAATACGGGGGAATCGTGAAAGATTTCGTTAAGTCATCGAGTGGTTGACCAGCTCTCGCCGCATCATCATAGTCAGTTTTCGGCTTTCTCTACTGAGGTGTTTGACCAGATGAACCGGAAACACAATCGCAGTAGTTCTCCCTTTACTACCCTAGCCGATAGAGCGGAACGTAAGGTAGTAAGCACTGGAGCTGGGCAACCCAACTATTGACCCAAGACATGATTCGGAGCTGATGCATATAAGGCCGAACTCGCGACGCCGAAGTATGCTATACAGCTGTTCGGACTTTGTTGGCAACTCATTTTGCTCCCATGCCAAACCCCTGGCAAGTTATGTCGGGGTGGGTGTGTGAAACAACCAAAGGAGCAAAATTTAGTTCTTTATAGAAAAGTGAATACCGGATACGGATTATGTTCACTGGAACCTGAGTGACATGCCAATTGTCATTTTATAGATAATAACGCCGCAACCCCGGCTATTTGACATGCCAGGGGTCGACGGCTGAGGAAACAGGCACTTTACATGCTCGCAAAATAGAGAGTGTGGTCTACAAAAAGTTGTTTTGGACCTCCTGTCGCACGTCTGCGTCGCCTTTCCTCGGTGTTGGGGCTCCTTAACAGGAGTAGCCTTTGGGTGAATTTATGAACCCGAACTCCGATAGAGTCCATGATATGACCAGCCTTTGCGCCACCTGTGGTAAAGGATAATGAAAAAGAAAGAGTAGTTAGAAAAGAAAAAAGAGGTTATGGGAGTACTTGCAGGCTCGTCCGTATTGTGCTTCCGCCGATGCCCAGGGTATCTTAAGTGCATTGTTATGTATGTGCGGTGCAGATTTCACAGGTATATGAGGTGGACGGCGGAAGCCGAACTGCTAGTCCAGCTCCGGAATTGGTCGATCCTGTTGAATGGAGACTGGTGGCTTAATGGCCGACAAGGTATGCGGTTTAATAAGACCGCTTTGTACTTCGGCTGAGGTTGCCGTAGTATGATCCTCGGTCCGGAGGGAGTGCTTCTCCTGCTCCCCTTAAGAGTTGTGTGTCATGTATACCATGTTCACTATTTTTACTTCGGGGGGGAATTGCTTCTGACCCCCGGTATTTGGTTGGTGAGTCTCTTTGTCGTCGCTATCATCTGGCGGCCTCCTCCCCTTGTGTTCGGCATTGAGCTTGCCGGCCTGCTTGAAGACCCAACAGCTTATGTTGGTATGATTAGCTGGTTTATCGGGGTGGCCATGAATCTGGCAGGGCCGATCCAGTATCTTGTCTAAATTGGATGGTCCGTCTGTGTTTGCCTTGAATGGCTTTTTCCGTTGACCGGGTTTGGGGCCGCTGAATCCGGCGTTGACCGTTGTTTCGTGCGTTCTTTCATTATCATTGCGACGTTTGTGTTTACTGCGTCGTGGCTTGCCATTGCCGTCTCGGACTTCGGAAGTGCCCGGATCGCTGGCGCTGTTGCTTCTACGAGTGAGCCAGTTGTCTTCTCCCGCGCAAAAGTGGGTCATCAGAGCGGTAAGGGCTGACATGGATTTTGGTTTTTCTTGACCGAGGTGGCGGGCGAGCCACTCGTCCCGGACGCTGTGTTTGAAGGCCGCCAGGGCTTCCGTGTCCGGACAGTCGATGATTTGGTTCTTTTTAACTAAGAACCTAGTCCAGAGCTTCCTGGCTGACTCTCTGGGCTGCTGGACAATGTGACTTAAGTCATCGGCATCTGGTGGCCGGACATATGTACCTTGGAAGTTGTCGCGGAAGGCGTCTTCCAAGTCCTCCCAGCTGCCAACAGAGTTTTCCGGCAGACTGTTTAACCAGTACCGAGCTGGTCCTTTGAGTTTTAATGGGAGGTATTTGATGGCATGGAGGTCATCTTCGCGGGCCATATGGATATGGAGAAGAAAATCCTCGATCCACATCGCGGGATCAGTTGTTCCATCGTATGATTCGATATTCACGGGTTTAAACCCTTCTGGGAATTCATGCTCCATTACTTCGTCAGTGAAGCAAAGAGGGTGTGCAGCGCCTCTATATCAGGCCACATCGTGATGTAGCTCCGATGGAGTCCGCCTGCGGTTTTCGGCCCGGGCGTGACTAGGCTTGTCACGTCCGAATAGATAGCCGTCATCACATGTCAGGGCACGTCCTCGCGATCCGTAGATCGATCTGGTATTTCCTGCTCTACTGTCCAGGTCCTACCGAAGGTCATATGCATGGCCCCGAGCTGTTTTATCTCTGCCTTTACGGCGAGGTGGGGCGGGCTGGTGTTCGGCTCGAGTTGCCGCTTTATCCCGACTGCGTGGTGGTCGGTCAGCCGCATTGCGCGATGATGGTACGGGCTCCGGTGCCTCATCATCGAACTGAGGTAGTGATTTGCGCTTCGGGTAACTTTTGGCTGGGCGCCTAAGGCCGTATTCTTCGGCTGCCAGGACACTAGTCCATCTATCATTTAGCAGATCTTGATCAGCTTGAAGCTGCTGCTGTTTCTTTTTCAGGCTCCTTGTAGTGGCTATTAGCTGGCGCTTAAAGCGCTCCTGCTCGAGAGGTTCCTCAGGCACGATAAAATCTTCGTTGTCGAGGCTTGCCTCCTCCTCGGAGAGCGGAAGATAATTACTATCTTCCGAGTCTTCGTTTATGGCCTGTTCGTCGGGGCTAACTTGCCCATCTTCCCGTTCTTCTTGTTTGGAGGTTGCTTCAACGGGGTCTTCATTATCTTCGGCACCGTCCGGAGTATTGTCTTCTCCTGTGCCGGTGTTACTATCTTTGCTGCGGCATGATTTTGAGCGGCGCCGTTGACGCCGGTGCTTTGGTGGTATCTCAGGAGGTTTATCCTCGACTGGGTCCTTCTTGTTATCGCCCTTGTTCTCTTCAGGTGTGTCCACCATGTATACGTCATACGAGGAGGTGGTCATCCAACGTCCGGTAAATGGTGGGTTTTGGGCCTCCTCTTCTCCGGCATCGTCGTCCATACCGTCGATGTCTTTGGAGCCATAATTGAGCATGTCAGTTAAGTCTTCGACAGTGGCTATGAAGTGGGCGGTGGGTGGGAAGCAAAATTCTCCGTCATCAGCTTCCAGTTCAAACCGGATAATGTTCGGATGTGAGCCCCCCTCTAAGGATAGTGCTCTTAATGAGTTTAACACGTCGCCCAAAGGCGAGTGCCGAAAAACGTCCGCAGAGCTGAATTCAATGATCGATGACTGATCGAGCTCGACGCTTCTGGACGCACATGGTTCGGAACCTGTAGCCGGAAACGAGTCCGAGGCTCCGGTAACACAGATTCCACTCGAGGTTGGATCTATGTGCGGCTCTGACGCCGCTGGGACTGCGGCACCCATGGCGGGGTTGAGCTTCCCATCTTTGGATGGCACGGTCTGCTTAGGATCTAAGGCCAGAGCAGTCACGGGTGCTATCTCCTGGGCATGGTCCGATGACAGATTTAAGTCATGTTCATCGTGGTAACGGGGAGCAACTGCCACGGTCTCGAATCCGTCGAAGATCAAGTCTCCACGGATATCCGCGACGTAGTTCAAGTTCTCGAATCTGACCTGACGGCTAGGGGCGTAGCTGTCGATCTGCTCCAGATGGCCAAGCAAGTTGGCCCGCAGTGCGAAGCCGCCGAATACGAAGATCTGTCTCGGGAGGAAGACTTCCCCTTGAACAGTATTGTTGTAGATGATTGAAGGAGCCATCAAACCTTTTGGGGACGGCACAGTGGAACTCTCAATGAAAGCACCAATGTCGGTGTCAAAACCGGTGGATCTCGGGTAGGGGGTCCCGAACTGTGCGTCTAAGGTCGATGGTAACAGGAGACAGGGGACACAATGTTTACCCAGGTTCGGGCCCTCTCTATGGAGGTAATACCCTACTTCCTGCTTGATTGATCTTGATGAATATGAGTATTACAAGAGTTGATCTACCACGAGATCGTAATGGCTAAAACCCTAGAAGTCTAGCCTGCCTGACTATTGTACATGTATCCTCTACGGACTAAGCCCTTCTGGTTTATATAGACACCGGAGGGGACTAGGGTTACACAAAGTCGGTTACAGAGAAGGGAATCTTCATATTTGATCGCCAAGCTTGCCTTCCACGCCAAGGAGAGTCCCCTCCGGACACGGGTAAAGTCTTCGGTCCTTGTATCTTCACAGCCCATTAGTCCGGCCCATGTCCAATAGGCCAGACGCCCAAGGAGCCCTTAGTCCAGGACTCCCTCAGTCCTCAAAGGCCAAACTCTATACATGCAATGCTCTTAAGCTGATTCGAAAGAATCGTGATGAGGAGATGAAGTTTTCTTTTGATATATCTAAGTGTGATAAAATATTTGATGCTCTCTTGCAAGATAAAATGATTAGAATATCACACACCATATCGCCGTTTGATGAGCTGAAACGGTGTGCTTATTGCAAGTACCATAATTCATTTTCTCAAGCTACTAATGATTGCAATGTTTTTCGATGACAGATACAATCGGCTATTAATGACGGGCGATTGAATTTTGCTGAGATGCAAGTTGATAAACAACCCTTCCTGATAAACACCATGGACTTGGAAGGAAATAAAATGGTAATTTGGCCTAGCATAGCCGAATCTGCTAACAAAGATAATGGTGTTATTGGTGAACCCAAGAAAGGCAAGGAGGGCGCCAAAGTCTTGGGAAGAGAGGTTGTGCTTGATAAGCAACCCGATGACAAGGAAGTATTGAAGATCACCATAAAAAATCCTGCACTCGGGGGGCGACCACAAGTACAAGAAGATACTCATGTTAAATTTATCAAGCCCAAGAATTCAGAAGTTGGCAAGCAGGAAAAGAGTGAAGCTAAGCGCAAGCGAATCAAGCCAACTTTTGATATGTTGCTATCCAGATATGCAAGTCAAGCGGCCGGTTCTAGCTCTAATTGGCCATCACATTCAAGATCGCCTCCGAAGCAAGAGTTTCGACACTATGCAAGGCCATATGGGTCATGGACACCGACACCATGGATGTCACAACCCCCGTATGCGCCATATTACATGAGAAACTTCAATGGAGGATGGGGGAATCCCCTTGATGTCTACTACGCAACTTTATTCTTGTAGACACGTGTTGGGCTTCCAAGCACAGAGTTTTGTAGGACATTAGCAATTTTCCCTCAAGTGGATGACCTAAGGTTTATCAATCTGTGAGAGGTGTAGGATGAACATGGTCTCTCTCAAACGACCCTGCAACCAAATACAAGAAATCTCTTGTGTCCCCAACACACCCAATACAATGTCAAATTGTATAGGTGCACTAGTTCAGCGATGAGATGGTGATAAAAGTGTAATATGGATGGTAGAAATATATTTTTATAATCTGAATAAATAAAAACAGCAAGGTAGCAAATAGTAAACAAGCACAAAAACAGTATTGCAATGCTTGAAAATGAGGCCTAGGGTCCTTACTTTTGCTAGTGCAATCTCCCAACAATGCTAATATAATTGGATCATATAACCGTCCCTCAAAGTGCGATGAAGAAATCACTCCAAAGTTCCTATCTAGCGGAGAACATAAGACAGAATTGTTTGTAGGGTACGAAACCACCTCAAAGCTATTCTTTCCGATCAATCTATCCTAGAGTTCGTACTAAATTAACACCAAGCTATTCTTTCCGATCGATCTAACCAAGAGTTCATACTAAAATAACACCAAAGCAAATACAGATTCGTAATATTCAATCCAACACAAAGAACTTCAAAGAGTGCCCCAAGATTTCTACCGGAGAAACAAAGACAAGAACGTGCATCAACCCCTATGCATAGATTACCCCAATGTCACCTCGGGAATCTGCGAGTTGAGTGCCAAAACATATATCAAGTGAATCAATACGATACCCCATTGTCACCACGAGTATTCAATTGCAATACATATATCAAGTGTTCTTGAATCCATAAAAGTATTCAATCCGATAACAATGAAATCTCAAAGGGAAAAACTCAATTCATCACAACAAGATAGAGAGGGGAAAACACCATATGATCCAACTATATTAACAAAGCCCGCGATACATCAAGATCATGACATCTCAAGAAAACGAGAGAGAGAGAGAGATTAAACACATAGCTACTGGTACAAACCCTCAGCCCCGAGGGTGGACTACTCCCTTCTCATCATGGTGGCCGCCGGGATGATGAAGATGGCCACCGGAGATGATTCCCCCTCTGGCAGGGTGCCGAAATGGGGTCTAGATTGGTTTTCGATGGCTACAGAGCCTTGCAGCGGCAGAACTTCTGACCTAGGTTAACCCCGAGGGTTTTCGGAATATTTGTGAATTTATAGGGTAAAGAGGGGGTGTGGGAGGCCACCGAGGTGGGCACAACCCACCTGGGCGTGCCTGGGCCCCCAGGCGCGCCCCGGTGGGTTGTGCCCCCCTCGGGGCACCCCCCAGGTGCTTCTCTGGCCCATCCTGGGTGTTCTGGTCCATAAAAATTCTCCAAAAAGTTTCGCGGTGTTTGGACTCCGTTTGATATTAATTTCTTGCGATGTAAAAAAAAGCAAAAAACAGCAACTGGCACTGGGCACTGGGTCACTAGGTTAGTCCCATAAAATGATATAAAGTTGCTATAAATTGATTGTAAAACATCCAAGAATGATAAAATAATAGCATGAATACTTCATAAATTATAGATACATTGGAGACGTGTCAGCATCCCCAAGCTTAATTCCTACTCGTCCTCGAGTAGGTAAATGATAAAAGAAATAATTTATGAAGTGTGAATGCTAGCAAAGTGCATAACTTTGATCAATGATGATTTCAATCACTTTTCCTAGCATCATAATAACAACTCTTCCTCATAAAACTTATCATGATAAAGTAGCAATTGAAAATAGAATTTTTGTTGTGGAATGCTACCTATCATATTCATCATAAACTCTTTCTTTTGTAGCATGGACATTTGGACTTTTATATGGTTCAAAGCAATAGTCTAGTTTTGACATGAGGACTTTAATACTCAAGCATACCAACAAGAAACCATGTCTTTAAAAATATCAACGCTAAAATAAGTTATCCCTAGCACATGATGCTCAATCATTAATCCATTCATGAAACACACTCGCATATTAGCTACACCCAATGATCAATTATGATCATAGTGCCTCCTAGTTGGTGCTTTATAAGAGAAGATGGAGACACAAATTAAAAATAAAAATTGCATAAAGTAAAAGAAAGGCCCTTCGCAGAGGGAACTAGGGATTTGTAGAGGTGCCAGAGCTCAAAGCAGAAATTGAGAAACATTTTGAGAGGCATACTTTTCCCACCAACGAAAACGACTTAGAGCTCCCAACACTTTCCATGCTAGATATATCATAGGCGGTTCCCAAACAGAAGATAAAGTTTATTCCTTTTTCCACCATACTTTCACTTTCCATGGCTAACCGTATCCACGGGTGCCCTCCATACCAACACTTTCCAAGGAATTTATTATTTGACAACATCAAGTAAATTCATTTTTCATTTCGGGTCTGGGCATCCCTAATACCTTTGCGTTACTCTCGTGCAATGACAAGTGAATAAACACTCACCGTGAGAATAACACATCTAGCATGGAAAATATTGGCCACCCCTCACCGCCTCGCGAGCGGTACGAGCACACAAAAGAGAAATTATTTTGAAAATTAGAGATGACACATACAAATTTGCTTAGAACGGCAAAAGAATACCACATATAGGTAGGTATAGTGGACTCATGTGGCAAAACTGGTTTAAAGGATTTTGGATGCACAAGTAGTGATCATACTTAGTGCAAAATGAAGGCTAGCAAAAGATTGGGAAGCGACCAACCAAGAAACGAATAATCTCATAAGCGAGCATTAAGCATAATTAACACTGAATAATGCACCACAAGTAGGATGTAATTTCACTGCATAACTATTGACTTTCATGCTTGCATAGGGAATCACAAACCTTAACCCCAATATTCTTACTAAAGCATAATTACTCATCAACATGACTCACATATCACATCATCATATCTCAAAACTATTACAAGGAATCAAGTTTATTTTGTCCAATGATCTTCATGAAAGTTTTTATTATATCCTTCTTGTATATCTATCACTTTGGGACTAATTTCATGTGTTGCTTTTGATAAGCTCGAACAAATATAAGTGAAGATCATGAGAATAATATTTCTTTATCTCAAATTAATTTAAGTGAAGCAACAGAGAATTTCTTCAAAAATACTAAAGCACAACGTGCTCAAAAAGATATAAGTGAAGCACTAGAGCAATTCCATAAAAAGAGCTTCGTTGACGGGATGTGAATGTCGCTTACCTACCCTTCCTGGCAACTATTTGAGGACTCTATTTTATTTCAAAACTTTCAGATCTAAGTACTTTATTAAAACAGCAAGCAAAACAAAATAAAATGACATTCCAAGGATAGCACAACTCATGTGAAGAAGCAAAAACTTAGGCTCAACCGATACTAACCGATAATTGCTGAAGAAGAAAGGTGGGATGCCTACCGGGGCATCCCCAAGCTTAGATGCTTGAGAATTCTTGAATATTATCTTGGGATGCCTTGGGCATCTCCAAGCTTGAGATTTTGTGTCTCCTTAATTCCTCTCATATCACGATTTTCCTAAATCTCAAAAGCTTCATCCACACGAAACTCAACAAAAACTCATGAGGTAAGTTAGTCTAAACCAATGCAAAAACCTTATCATTCTCTACTGTAGCGAATCACTAAAATTATTATTCAACATTGTACTAAATGCCTCTTCATATTTAATACTCCTATCCTCAAATAGAATCATTAAACAAGCAAACATATGCAAATGATGCAAACATAACAACAATCTGCCAAAATAGTACAGTATGTAAAGAATGCAAGAGTATCAATACTTATTCAACTCCAAACATTATGGAATTTTACAAAACTGTAGAAAATTTGTCAGAGCTTATTTTGCAAAAAGTTTCAACATTTTATCACATTCTGACTTTTCTAGGGAATTTTTGCAACATCGATAAACTTTCTATTTTGAAACAGCAACATGTAGACTTGCAAAATAAGCATGGCAAAGGCTATACTTGATATTTTTATTGAAAATAAAGATGCAAAAAATTATTCTAAATAACAGCAAGAAAATCCTAACAAAATAAAATGATGCTCCAAGCAAAACACATATCATGTGACGAATGAAAATATAGCTCCAAGTGAGGTTACCGATAATGTTGGAGACGAAAGAGGGGATGCCTTCCGGGGCATCCCCAAGCATAGTTTCTTGGATCTTCCTTGAATATTACCTTGGGGTGCCTTGGTCATCTCCAATCTTAGGGTTTTGTCACTCCTTATTCCCCTCATATCGATATCTCACCCAAAACTTGAAAACTTCAATCACATAAAACTTAACGGAACTTTGTGAGATAGGTTAGTATGATAAAGAGCAAACCATTTCATTTTGGTACTGTCGAATACAAGATTCATAATTGTTTCCACACAATGCCTACTATAGCATATCATTTCCACAATTTATATTGAGCAATATAAGCCATAGAAACTAGAAAACATTCAAACTATGCATTGAAAATAGAATATGTCAAAAACAGAACAGTCTGTAGTAATATGTACTCCAACCATACTTCTGCTACTCCAAAAATCCTGGAAAAATAGGAAAACCTGGGAAATTTGTCTATTAGTCTTCTTAAAAAAGAATCAGCATTTTATCACACTTCTGTTAAAAAAGAGAATTGTTTTCTTGAGCGCAAAAGTTTCTATTTTTCAGCAAGATCAAATCAACTATCACCGTAAGCCATCCCAAAGGTCTTACCTGGCACTTTATTGAAACAAAATCAATAAAACATGATTACTACAGTAGCTTAATAATGCGAACACATAAAAACAGTAGGTAAAAGTGTTGGGTTGTCTCCCAACAAGCGCTTTTCTTTAATGCCTTTTAGCTAGGCATGATGATTTCAATGATGCTCACATAAAAGATAAGAATTGAAGCATAACGGGAGCATCATGAAGCATATAACTAGCACATTTAAGTCTAACCCACTTCCTATGCATAGGGATTTTCTGAGCAAACAACTTATGGGAACAAGAATGTCGGTGTGCAAAAGTAGGGGCCTTCTGTACCCCTTTACTTATGCACGGGCAGTTGTAGCCACACGTGCGGCCACACTTGGCGGTGCAGAGGAAGCAGAGATACAAGACTACCAGAGCAGCACTGAAACCAGAGGCACGAAGAGCGAAGGGGCAAGGTGGGTTCCCCCCGGCAAGAGCCTTGCCGGGGATGACCTACGCTGCCCCGGCAAGAGCCTTGCCAGGGCAACTTACCCAACACCAGCAAGACCGCCACCCTTGAGCCTGAGAGTTTCGACACCATCAACAACATTGGAACAAAGGCTTGGGAGGTACCTGCATGGTAGCATGCAGATCTTTGTGAAGACTAGAGGCCTGCAAGACTAGATGAGAACCATAAGACGAAGGCCCCCGGCAAGACCCTTGCCGGGGACGCCCACAAGACCCCGGCAAGACCCTTGCCGGGGACATCTGCGGGGCCACAACTAGGCCCGCACTTACCAAGGTTTCGCTGCCCCATGGCCATTCCGACGCAGCAGCTGCCTGCCAACTAGGCACGCACCTACGTGGCAGCATGCAGCTTCTAGGCCAACCAGTCAACCACCTGCGTGGTGGCATGCAGATCTTCGTGAAGACCCTGCCACCGCACCAGTGCAGTAGCCAGCCAGCCAGCGTGGCGCTGCATGCCTCGTCAGCTTGGACGCGCGTTGAAGCGAGGCGAAGCGGCAACAGACGAGACGAGCTTCCTTGCCGTCCCCGATAAAGCAAGAGGACACGTCGGCGACGCATTAAATGCGTTTTGTCCCACGATGTCAGGGATAGACTTGTACACTGTACATACTTTCCACCTCCTGTGTGCCACTGTGGCGACCCCTTTGACGTATAAAAGGAGGCCCGAGGCGTACTAAGGAAGGATTCGGACTTTTTGGGCTAGGCATGCACCGCAGCTAGTTCAAGAGGTCAAGAACACCAAATATACACCAAAGCAGGACTAGGGTATTACGCATCGCTTGCGGCCCGAACCTGGATAAAATTCCTCCGTGTTGATCTTCTAAACCCGCTCTTTGCACAGCCCCGCGGCCCGCCAACCGTAGTAGGGATTCCCTGTGATCCCATAGGTGTCGTTATTGAACCCCGACATCTTTGGCGCGCCAGGTAGGGGGCGCAAGCTGTGAAAAATCTGGTTTAGAAGTTAGCGCATCGACTTCGTCATCGTGATGGCCCCCAAGAAGAAGGGGATCACAGCAATCGGGTCGTCCGGAGCAGGCCCGTCCGCACCAGCGTGGGCAGGTGACGGGGTGGCCACGGATGGAGCTGGAGGCACGGCCCGTGAGCATCCATGATACTCTGGCAACCGGAGCCAGGCGAGCGGCGTCGTTCGGGTCCAAGACGACGAGCCACACACCGCTGGGTCCGGGGGCGGGGCCGTGCTGCTCATAGGCGGCGCGGTAACCTCTATGACGCCCCAGCCGGCGCCTGCACCGCGGCCTTCCCAGGCCGCGCGCGATGAGCAACGCCGCGACGTTGGTGCCCCCGGCCGCCGCCGCGGGAAGAGCCCTTTGCGTCACTCCCAGGACGCACCGGGCCGACGTGCACACCTGGACGCTGGCGGAAGCGGCGCGCGACCGTGAGACCGTGATAGAGCTCCTTCTAACATGGTTAGAAGTCGAAGCGCGTCACGGTCCATGCAGCTTTCGCCGACACCCACACCAGCAGAAGCGTTGGCGAGCGTGCAACTGCTCCTCGACTTTCCTCCCGCCGCGGAGAAGCTCGACGAGTGGAGAGCCACCATCCGGAGCCTCATCAGCTTCGCCAACAAAGATGAACCGCGGCTAGCAGGACCCTCGTGCTGGCGCTCGGTAGAGCCGGTGCATGGCAGAGGAGGGAGAACTGGGGGTGCTGTGACCACGGTGCACTCCCCTCCCCCACGCCAGCAACAGCAGCCGCCGGCTCGTCGGGGCGACGCTTGTGACAACGCTTCCACAGCATCGTCTGACCCGCGGGCCCGCTGCGACCAACGTCAAATTCTTCGAGAGCGAGCTCAGGAGGACACTCGGACCACCATTGAGCGGTGGCGGGAAGCGGGCCATCAGTCAGATAGGCGTGCGGGGCCCACTACAGACCACCCAGCACCGGGGGGTTCCGGCGACCTACCTTACGAGGTGGGTTGTCCGACCTTTACTTGTGAGCTGCGGTAGTTCCAGTGGCCCTCCCACCGCATGTTCAAACCTGATGTTGGGGAGAAGTACAAAGGCAAGACTCACCCATCGGAGTTCCTCAGCATCTACACCACCGTGATGCAAGCCGCCGGGGCCCGCGACAACAAGGTGCTCGCCAACTACTTTCCGTTGGCACTC
The DNA here is from genome assembly GCF_002575655.3 of Aegilops tauschii subsp. strangulata. Lineage (NCBI taxonomy): Eukaryota > Viridiplantae > Streptophyta > Magnoliopsida > Poales > Poaceae > Aegilops > Aegilops tauschii. Next base: position 292,508,407 of record NC_053040.3, on the reverse strand, counting down.
AAGCCCAACGTTATGTCATGGTTGATGCACCTGCCAGTGGATTCCATCTCTTCTTGGTCGGATCTGTGCAACGAGTTTGTTGGCACCTTTACCGGAGGCCACCAAGCTCCTGGCCAGGCAAGCGATTTGCATGTCATCCCCTAGAAGTACGGTGAGTCCCTGCGCAAGTACATACAAAGGTTCAGCCGTGTGCGGTACAACATCCCAGATGTTCACCCCACCGCTGTCATCAGTGCATTCCATTAGAATGTGCGCAACGGCAAGATGCACGAAGAGTTGGCGATGAACAAGGTCAAGGATGTAGCCGAGCTTTATGTTCTAGCTGACAGATGTGCTCGGGCTGAAGAAGGAAGGAAGTACCCCGGCGAAGATGCCGGCGGGAAAACCGACTCCACAGACGAAGACACCGCCGCCCCAGCAAGGAAGGGCCGATGCCGCAATAGGAAGCGTAAGGGCAAGACCGTGCTTGTCGTTGAGGGATTCGGCGACCCCGGCGCCACCTAGAAGGTCAAGGCTGACGACCCCGACAAGGAAGTTGCCGGGTGCGCCGCTTGCCGGGCCTTGGCGACTGCCGACAATACAGGAGGCTCCGACAAGCAGTATTGCAAGATCCATCGCACCAAGGGCCACCACCTCCAGAACTGCCGACAGGTTGAGCTGCTTGCAGAGAAATAGAAAGCCGAATATGAGAGGCGGGACAAGGAGAAGGGCCAGGATGGCGCTGAGGGGTCCGACAAGAAGCGTGGCGGCCAAGGAGGTCGCCGCGGCAAGGATAATCAACAAGGGAGGCCCGCTCGGGGCCGTGACAAGAAGGAGGAGGATGATGATCATGGTGAGGACGACGAGTCCAGCGAGCACGAGTTCCAGAAAGCTACGGAGGCCATGTGCGTCGACAGTGGCGCCTCGTTGCATACCTCTCACCGCCAACTGAAGCAGTGGGCGCGTGAGGTCACTGCGGCAGAGCCATCATTCGATGCCCAGATGCCACTGAAGTGGTCCAACACACCTATCATCTTTGACACTGAGGATCACCCTGATCACACAACTGCGGTCAGGTGTTTGCCGTTGTTGGTTTCACCAACAATACGCAACCTCAAGGTGACAAAGGTACTAGTTGATGGTGGGGCCGGTCTGAACTTGATCTCGCCTGCTGTGGTCGAGAGGCTGCAAATCCCCGATGGAGATCTTGAGGAGACACGCACGTTTCAAGGAGTCAACCCAGGGAGGAGTCAGCCGAAGGGTAAAATCACGTTGCCCATTACATTCGGGGGCGAGCTGAACTACAGGACGGAGAAGATCGTTTTTGATGTTGCCAAGATCTCCCTGCCCTACAATGGGATCCTCGGCCGCCCAGCGCTGGCCAAGTTCATGGCGGCATCACATTACGCCTACAACACATCAAAGATGCCCGGGCCACTGAGCATCATCACCGTCCCCTCTGACAAGAAAGACACACTCATCTGCGCTGATCAACTCTACCGGGAGGCAGTTGCAGCAACTGCCGCCAAGGCACTTGCCCCTGCCGCTGTAGCCCCGGGGGAGAAGAAGACCGGCAAGACCTCTTCCGGCAAGACCTCCTGTACCCACTCTGGCAAGCGCGCCTCTTCAGAGTGCAGCGCTCCCATTGAGGACGTGCCAGAGAGCTCCACCAGCAAGAGCAAGAAATCCAAGGCAGCGCCACCAGAGACCAAGAAGGTGCCCATCAAGGAGGACGGCACGGGCGGGGCTTTTACTATAAGCTCCACCCTTGACAGCAAATAGGAAAGCGCGCTCGTCTCCTTCCTGCGGGTGAATGTCGACGTGTTTGCATGGCAAGCATCCGACATCCCCGGTGTTCCCAGGAAGGTGATTGAGCACCATCTTGTTGTCTGTCCTTATGCGTGGCCCGTCAAGCAGAAGGTCGGGAAGCAAGCTTTAGAGCGGCAAGAGTTCATCGTCGAAGAGATCAGGAAGTTAGAGGCGGCAGGCTTGGTCAGAGGAGTCCTCCACCCCATGTGGTTGGCCAATCCAGTGGCAGTGCATAAGGCAAATGGGAAGTGGAGGCTATGTATTGATTACACATATATCAATAAGGCCTGTCCAAAGGATCCTTTCCCTTTGCCACGCATAGACCAGATTGTGGACTCCACTGCCGGGTGTGACCTGTTGTCATTCCTCGACGCCTATTCAGGATACCATCAGATCTTCATGACGAAGGAAGACGAAGAAAAGACCGCGTTCATCACCCCGTGTGGTACGTACTATTTTGTAAGAATGCCTTTCAGGTTGAAAAGCGCTGGTTCGACGTTTTCCTGAGCGGTCCAAATTGGTTTTGAGCCCCAGCTGCATAGAAATATGGAAGCTTACATGGATGATATAGTGGTCAAAACCAAGGACAAGGCTACGCTCGTGCAGGACCTGGAAGAAACATTTGCGAATCTGCGCAAGATCACCCTCAAGCTCAACCCGGAGAAGTGTGTGTTCGGTGTCCCATCCGGCAAACTTCTTGGGTTCTTTGTGTCTCAGTGCGGGATCGAAGCGAATCCCGACAAGATCAAAGCAATTGAGCAGATTGTGGCGCCGAGACGGGTCAAAGACATCCGTAGGCTCGCCGGCTGTGTTGCTGCTCTAAGCAGGTTCATCTCCAAATCTGCTAAGCGCGCCCTCCCCTTTTTCAAACGAATGAAATGGACTCCGGAGGCAGAGGTAGCGCTACAGGATTTGAAGAAGTACCTCTCCTCCATGCCAATACTAGTCGCACCTAAACCACAAGAGTCGTTGCTGCTATATCTAGCGGCGATGAATCAAGTGGTTAGTGTTGCGCTAGTAGCACAGAGGGAACTCGAGGAGAAGCAGCGGTAGCAGCGGAGCCGTCGGATGGTGGGCCGGGGCTCTCCCCGGCAGGGCCCGACGCCGGCTAGGCGGAACCCACGGCAAGGCAGAGTCTGTGCAGATGGGCGAAGTTGAACAGAAGAAGAAGGTGGTGCAGCACCCGGTTTATTTTGGTAGTTCCCTCTTGCAGGGGGCTAGATCAAGATATTCCGGGATGTAGAAGGTACTTTTCGGCCTTGTTATGGCCTCGAGAAAGCTGCGTCACTATTTACAAGCACACGAGATCACCGTCGTCACCCGCCTCCCTTTGCAACAGATCTTGCACAACCCAGATGCAACTGGGAGGATTGTGGAGTGGGCGTTGGAGCTGTCGAGCTTTGGCCTCAGGTTTGAAAGCACTTCAATGATCAAGAGCCGAGCTTTGGCAGAATTCATAGTAGAGTGGGCCTCAATGCCCGACGAGGAGATTCAAGAGACCACCTTTCCCGGCAAGGAGACGAGCCATGATTGGATCATGTACTTTGATGGGGCTTTCTCGCTGCAAGGTGCAGGTGCCAGCGTGCTACTCGTCGCACCCACCGGAGACCACCTCAAGTACGTGGTCCAGATGCACTTTCCCCGGGAAAAATCGACGAACAACATGGCAGAGTACGAGGGATTGCTTGCCGGTCTCAGGATCGTGGCAGACCTCGGAATCAGGAAGCTCATCATTAGAGGTGATTCGCAACTCGTCGTCAAGAAAGTTAACAAGGATTGCCAGAGCCCGTTGATGGAAGCCTATGTGGATGAGGTAAGGAAGTTGGAGGAGCGTTTTGACGGTCTACAAGCGGAGCATGTTCCCCGAGCAGAGAACAACATTGCCGACGACTTGTCAAAACGCACTACCCTCAAGTTGCCTGTGGAACCAGGTACCTTTGTGCTTCAATTAACCCAGCCATACGTTGAGCCATCAGCAGGGCAGAACAAGCGAAGGAAAGTGGGCCCCGGCAAGTACTTCCCCGCTGAGCTCCCAGGAGCCGCCGGCAAGGACGCTGCCGGGTGCCCCAAGCTTGCCGAGGGGCAGCAACCTCCGGCAGGACCCCAAGGCCTGGCCGTAGAGGCTGCTGCCCCCACGGCCGAAGATGAGCCTTTAGTCCTTGCCGTCGAGCCCCAGGCTTCGGCATGGGCGCAGGACACCGTCTGTTTTCTCCAAACAGGGGAACTCCCCGAGGAATAGGAAGAAGCAGATAAGGTAGCCCGTCGATCCATCATGTACCAGTTTGTGGATGATGCCCTATACAGAAGGAGACTGAACGGCATGAAATTGAAGTGCATTCCTCGAGAGGATGGACTGGAGCTGTTGGCAGGGATACATGGAGGCATGTGTGGCTCCCACATAGGGTCAAGAGCCCTTGCCGGCAAACCGTTCCGACAAGGTTTCTTCTGGCCCACCGCTCTCCAGGATGCAACTGCACTAGTAACCAAGTGTGAAGCGTGCCAGTTCCATTCGAAGAAGCTTCATCAACCAGCTTAAGCTCTTCAGACAATCCCTCTTTCCTGGCCATTTTTGGTCTGGGGGCTCGACATACTGGGCCCCTTTCCCCATGCTGTCGGGGGCTTTGAGTACTTGTACATCGTGATCGACAGGTTCACAAAGTGGCCGGAAGTGGAGCCGGTGAGAAAGGTGACAGCACAGTCAGCCGTCAAGTTCTTCAAGGGGCTAGTCTGCCGTTTTGGTGTGCCCAAAAGGGCCATCACCGATAACGGCACGCAGTTCGTAAGCTGCACCTTCATGCAATACATCCTAGACCTCGGCGGCAAGGTTTGTTTTGCTTCTGTTGCTCATCCCAGAAGTAACGGCCAGGCTGAGAGGGCAAATGCAGAAGTGTTGCGAGGCCTCAAGACCAGGACTTTTGACAAGCTACACAAGTGCGGAAGGCGCTGGATTGACGAGTTGCCGACGGTTCTTTGGTCGATCAGAACGACGCCAAATCGAGCCACTGGCCAGACACCCTTTGCCCTGGTATACGGGGCAGAAGCAGTTCTCCCCACGGAACTCATATACGGGTCACCTCGAGTGCTCACTTATGATGAGCTTGAGCAAGAGCAGTTGCGCCAAGATGATGCAACGCTCCTTGATGAAGATCGTCTTCGGGCTACTGTGCGAGCCGCTCGCTACAAGCAAGCCTTGCGCCGCTACCATAGCCGCAAGGTTCATGCCCGAAGCCTTGAGGAAGGCGACCTTGTTCTTCGGTGAGTTCAGTCCGCAAAGAATTCTAACAAGTTGACACCAAAGTGGGAAGGCCCTTACCAGGTAATACGAGTCACCAGGCCCGGCGCAGTCCGCCTAGAGACCGAAGATGGAATTCCAGTGAGCAACTCCTAGAACATCGAACATCTTCGTAAGTTTTACCCATAAGGCACGGTTGTTGGGCCTCCCGGCAGACCACTTTTTTGTACAAGCCTTGCCGGCAAGGCATGTAACCCTTTGTACAAAGCCAGGCGCAGACCCTGAGCAACAGATAAATAAATGAAGCGCTGGCGCCCTAGAAATTAGCATGCATGCTAGGTTGAGTCTCTCTCTGTTAGGGTTGATAGTGCTTGGCGGCAGCTAACCCCTAGCGTAGAGGTCGAGTGCGTGTCTTTCTGTCTCTTCCAGTCCGTTCTTGGTTCGCAGGCTGCACAGGCGTTTCTGCAGAGCCATTTGGAGGAAAGAAGGCGGATCAACACCCGACCCCGGCAAACCAAGGTTGCCGAGGGCTACAAATTCAAATAAGTTTTCTCTCCCCCGCTATGCGTTTCCGTATGAAGCTTAAACGTACGGAACTTCGTTCACTCCTAGGCCACTGTGCTCCCTTCTTCCTATTCCCAAAGACCCTTCTTCGGACCGGAACTTGGTTGTAGTCGCGGTAGAAAGGGGACGAGCGAGGGGCCTAATCCTACTTTGCCCCTACCTCCGCCAAGGGCATGAGTGTGGTCGGGCTATAAAGTGGGAGGACGGCAAGGCTTGTTGCCGGGCGACGTTGTTTGCTTAAAGTAACGAGGACTCGCTCCTTGGTGTGGGCCTCGCTCACGCACAAAAGAACCCGGCAAACACCCTTTTCCTTAATACGTTGATCAAACAAGTACAATTCATACAAAATGTAAACATGAGCAAGGGGTTACAAGGTCTAAATTCGACAAGTGCCCGCAAGCTTAAGATCTAAAAAAGAAGATAAGATGCCCGTAATCCCTTTCTTGTCCCTCTCCTCGGGAAGCGGACAGGATAAGCAGGAGGGCAAAAGGAGTGCCTAGGCAAGGTACAAGCAGTAGAAGACACCGAGAGAACATCCCGGCAGATGGTGCTGCTGCCAGTGTCGTCTAGGGACGGGGCATCCGACATCTAGTCGGATCCGTCCCCGTCGTCCTCCCCACTGGTCCCCTCCTCGTCACCGTCGCTCGAGGAGGAGCTCTCGTCGTCGGTCGAGCTCTCCGCGCAGCACCCTAACCTGTGTCCCGAGCGCCCGAAGACCTTGACGGAGAGCAGGTCGCTCTCCACTAACTTGAAGCAGAGAACGTGCCCCTTCATCAAGCAATGGGCACGTGCGAAGGTTTTCCAACCCCGACAAAGGAGCATCACATGAGGGACGGGGAGCCTTGTATTCACCCACATGTCGCCGTTGCAACACCCCTTCATGTGAAGCCTCAGCCTCGGCGGCTGGTCGATCTCCAGCACCCTCGCGAATGCCTCGGGAAGGTGAAGGTGGCTACACGGTGGCTCGCGCAGCTGCAGGATGAACTCCAGCGCCGTGTCCCCGACATGGCCGCTCGACGAAGCGGGAGGAGACAGTGGCAGAGATGGCGACGAAGATGGCGATGACGCGGGTGTCCCCTTTTCGCGCCCGCCTCTGCCTCGACCGCCTCGCCGACCGCGGCCCCGTCCGGCACCTCCACCTCGGGTGTGGCCTTCGCCTTGGGCGCCTGGTGAGGGAGTCCTGGATTAGGGGGTCCTCGGACAGCCGGACTGTTGGACTATGAAGATACAAGATTGAAGACTTCGTCCCGTGTCCGGGTGGGACTCTCCTTTGCGTGGAAGGCAAGCTTGGCATTTCGGATATGTAGATCTCCTCCCTTGTAACCGACTCTGTGTAACCCTAGCCCCCTCCGGTGTCTATATAAACCGGAGGGTTTAGTCTGTAGGACAACAACAATCATAATCATAGGCTAGCTTCTGGGGTTTAGCCTCTACGATCTCGTGGTAGATCAACTCTTGTAATACTCATATCATCAAGATCAATCAAGTAGGAAGTAGGGTATTACCTCCATCGAGAGGGCCCGAACCTGGGTAAACATTGTGTCCCCCGCCTCCTGTTACCATCCGCCTTAGACGCACAGTTCAGGACCCCCTACCCGAGATCCGCCGGTTTTGACACCGACATTGGTGCTTTCATTGAGAGTTCCACTGTGCCGTCACGATAAAGGCTTGATGGCTCCTTCGATCATCGGCAACGATGTGATCCAGGGTGAGGTTTTTCTCCCCGGACAGATCTTCGTATTCGGCGGCTTCGTACCGTGGGCCAACTCGCTTGGCCATCTGGAGCAGATCGAGAGCTACGCCCCTGGCCGTCAGGTCAGGTTTGGAAGCTTGAACCATACTGCCGACATCCGCGGAGACTTGATCTTCGACGGATTCGAGCCCATGTCAAGTGCGGCGCACAGTCACGACGAGCATGACTTAGCTCTACCGTCGGACGGTGTTCGGGAGAACACACCTGTGGCTACTCCGGCCCTCAATCCGGAGCAGATCGCGCCGTCCGAGGATGGGCGGATGGACCCCACCATGGAGGCCGCACACTCAGCGGCGATAGAGCCGAATACTGACTTCACCTCCTATGAGACCTGTGTTGCCGGACCCTTGGATTCGTCCCCGGCCACGGGCTCCGAACCGCCTGCGTCCGTGCCTATCGAATCTGATTGGGCACCGATCATGGAGTTTACGTCCGCGGATATCCTTCAGCACTCGCCCTTGGGCAACGTGCTAAATTCATTGAGGTCTCTCTCCTTGTCAGGAGACCCTTGGCCGAACTATGTCCGGCTTGAGTGGGAAGCGGACGACGAAGAAATTCATTCCCCACCCACAACCCGCTTAATAGCCACTATCGACGACTTAACCGACATGCTCGATTTCGACTCCGAAGACATCGACGGTATGGACGATGATGCAGGAGAGAAACAGGAACCACCGCCCACAGGGCGCTGGACAACCACTTCATCACACGATATATACATGGTGGATACACCCAAAGAAAACAATGATGAGGAACGGTACGAAGCAGCGAAGGATAGTCCCCTCGAGAAGCAACCAAAGCGACAACGTAGCCGCCGCTCCAAATCCCGCCTTAGCAAAAACAGCGATAACAGCGCAAGAAAGAATAATACCCCGGTCGACTCCAAAGGAAACGGTGACCACATGGACCCAGCGATGGAGCAGGATGAGCAAGCGGACGGCGAACATAGTAAAGAACCGCTGTCCGATCACGGCAACGCCGAGGGTAAAGCTCATCAACCTGTCTCCGGAGAGGAGAACAGTCCGGACGGCGATGCACACATCATCCCGGAAAGGCAGTTGGAACAAGAGAACCTCCATAGAAGGCTTATTGCCACCGCGAGGAGCCTGAAGAAGCAGAAGCAAAGGCTTAAGGCCGCGCAGAATACGCTCAACAGCAGATGGAATAAAGTGCTTGACACTGAAGAAAAGTACGGCGACAGTCGCCACACAAAGAGCTATCCAAAGCGCAAGCTGCTGCCTGAATTCGACGACGAGGCTTTAGAGCCCATCTAGCCGAAAAATAATACGACCGATCAACCGGATCGACCACCCCGTGGCCGCGACAGGGCGGCTAACGATGTCGCACACAAGTCAGCACACGATTTACGTGAAGACTTGCACAAAAAAGCTGGTTTGGCCAGGTCCATCTACGGATCTAGGAAGCGCGCTCCTGCACAGAATCATGGCCGCCCAAACGACTATTCTGACCGAATAACAGCTCGGAATCAAAACCAAACGCTACAACCGTCCAAAGAATGCCATGACACATCCAAATACAGGGGTGCCGCACACCCCCTATGCTTCACCGATGAGGTGCTGGACCACGGATTTCCAGAGGGATTTAAACCCGTGAACATAGAGGCATACGATGGAACGACAGACCCTGGGGTCTGGATTGAGGACTTTATCCTTCACATCCACATGGCTCGCAGAGATGATCTCCACGCCATCAAATACCTGCCCCTCAAGTTGAAAGGACCAGCTCGGCACTGGCTGAAAAGCCTCCCCGAAAACTCAATTGGAAGCTGGGAAGAGCTTGAGGACGCTTTTAGGGCCAATTTTCAAGGGACCTATGTCCGACCTCCGGAGGCAGACGATTTAAGTCACATAATTCAACAGCCTGGAGAGTCAGCCCGAAAGCTTTGGAATAGATTTCTCACGAAGAAGAATCAAATCGTCGACTGCCCGGATGCCGAAGCCTTAGCGGCTTTCAAACACAGTGTCCGGGATGAATGGCTCACCAGACACCTCGGCCAAGAAAAACTGAGGACAATGACAGCCCTAACAAGCCTTATGACCCGCTTTTGCATGGGCGAAGACAGCTGGCTGGCCCGTACCGGCACCAGCAACCCAGGCACATCCGAAGTCAGGGATGGCAACGGGAAACCGCGACGCAATAAAAGCAAGCGTCGAAACAACGAAGACAGCCCAGACAACACGGCGGTAAACGCCGGATTCAGGGGCTCTTGACCCGGTCAACGGAAAAAGCCAGCTAAAGGCAGCAGGGATGGACCGTCCAGCCTAAACAAGATTCTCGACAGATTATGTCAGATTCATGGCACCTCCGACAAACCCGCAAATCACATCAACAGAGAATGCCGGGTCTTCAAGCAGGCCGGCAAGCTAAACGCCGAACACAAGGGGAGGGAGACACCAAGCGAAGACGAGGATGAGCCTCGCCAGCCGAACACTGGGGGACAGAAAAAATTCCCACCAGAGGTCAAAACAGTGAACATGATTTACGCAACTCACATACCGAAGAGGAGGCACCAGCGCGCACCCCGAGGCATATACGCCGTGGAGCACGTCACCCCCAAGTTCAACCCTTGGTCGGCCCGCCCAATCACTTTTGATCGCAGGGATCACCCGACTAGTATCCGGCACGGAGGATCGGCTACCTTGGTGCTAGACCCAATAATTGACGGATACCACCTCACCCGAGTCCTTATAGACGGCGGCAGTAGTCTTAATCTGATATATCAGGACACCATCCGCAAAATGGGTAGACCCGACAAGAATAAACCAAAGCAATACTACCTTTAAAGGAGTAATGCCAGGCCCAGAGGCCCGCTGCACGGGCTCTCTAGTTTTAGAGGTTGTATTCGGTTCTCCCGACAACTTTCGAAGCGAAGAATTAACCTTCGACATCGCTCCATTCTGAAGCAGCTATCACGCACTACTCGGAAGAGCGGCTTTCGCTCGTTTCAACGCAGTACCGCATTACGCTTATCTTAAGCTCAAGATGCCCGGTCCACGTGGCATCATCATAGTTAGCTGAAACACAGAGTGTTCCTCACGTATGGAGAAATATGTGGCGGCTCTAGCAGCCAAGCACTGAACGGCCTCTCCAACCAAAATAAATGATCGGTCGTCAAGACCAGGGACACGGTTCTATGAGTCCGGCGCACCACTAACTGTAACAGCTCAGATAAACCTGAGATTGGGTCGATAGATATACCCCCATAGGTGGTGCTAGGGGCTTTCCGCACGTAAAAAGGCCTACAGTTCGGCCTGATCCTATTTAAAATTGCATTTTTATGGTTCATTAAGAATAACCAATTTTTCGCACGAAGACTTTCACCTGGGTTTTTCTCTTTTACAGATGATCACCGTGCTACACCCTTCTAGGATATGGCACAACGCAGACACAGGCGCAGAGGTGCAGCAGGGCCCCGCTCAAAGGTTTCTTTTTAGATTAAGACTCTGTGTAAACCTTTTTTACTGTCTCTTGTTGCTTCACTCCCTCCGGATAGTCAACACAACCGAAAGGGATGCTGACGTTATGGGCATTTCGTCACGTCAGACTAATGCCAGTACCTGGAAATTCAGGGCTCATTATCGAGGGCGTTACTCAGCCCAGTATATGTTGTAAAGTCCGAATACCTTAGGGAGTGTTCGGCGTCGCGAGTTTGGCCTTATATGCATCAGCTCCGAATCATGTCTTTGGTCAATAGTTGGGTTTGCCCGGCTCCCGTGTTTTGCTACCTTATGTTCCGCTCTATCGGCTAAGGTGGCACCGGGAGAACTACTGCGATTGTGCCCTGGTTCATCTGGATGAGCACCTCAGTAGAGAAAGCCGAAAACTGACTGTCATGATAAAGCGCGAGACTGGTCAACCACTCGATGACTCAGCGGAATCTTCGCGATTCCTCCGCATTAACGAAGGGCCGGTTTCCCGGTCATGTATGTACGCGCACCGTATTCGGATGAGCGCGGAAGTAACAGGGGTTATATCGTAGCCCCACCGTCAAACTCCTATGGCTAAGTGACAGTGTTAAAGCTATATAGTCCGATTGCCTTGTTCGCCGTGCGGTCACCTCCTTAATGGACCGAGACATTGGGTCAAGTGTGAATACGCGCTTTTCTGAACACCCCCGCATTATGTGCGTGGGGGCTGAAGCCGACGACTGCAAACATTCAGGTTATATACATACATAAACGGCCGCACAGGAGGCATCATAATACTTTTAGGCAAAAGTATAAACACAGCCTTTATAATCCAAATAGCATTGTTTTTACAATTAGGACACATGTCACTCGAACATGATACTCTTCGAGCACTGAGCCTCTATTAAACGAGCGCCTTCTAGGACTTCTTCAAAATAGTGCTCAGCCGGGACCTGGCCTACGGCCGGATTCCGGGTTGCAATAGCGGTGGCCTCCATCTCTGCCCAGTACGTCTTAACACGGGCAAGGGCCATCTGCGCACCCTCTATGCACGCCGACCTCTTTACAGCGTCGATATGCGGCACAACACCAAGGAATCGTTGCACTAAACCAAAATAACTATTCGGCCTTGGTCCCTTCGGCCAAAGATGATCCATGACAGACCTCATGGCAAGTCCGGACAACCTATGGAGCTCGGCCCACTCGGCCATTTGTTCATTTAACAGCAGCGGACGCGTTGGAGCACTGAACTGCGACCAGAACAATCTCTCCACTTCATGATCTTTCTGATCTTTGAAAAACTCAGTCGCATCAGCAGCACTTGTTGCCAAGTCCAAGTACGCATCTGCAGCACTCCATAATTGATCCAGAGGGGCATAATTCGGATCTCCAAACTTCGTCCGCAACAAAAAAGGCTTCCCAGCCGTGATATCTCCGGCTTGACGGAGCTCCTCCTTCGCCGCTCTGATTTGAGAGCGGGTTTCCTTGGCTGCTTCCACGGCTTTCTTCAGGTCAGCCGCTTTTGGTTGGCTTTCCTTTTCAAGAAGCTCATTTCGGCCGGCGGCATCTTTCAGCTCAACAGCCATCTTGGCTATTTTATCTTTGCTCTGGCGATGAGCAGCCTGTTCGGCTCTTAAGTCTTCGGCCGCCTTTAGGCAAGTTCCGCCCGAAGTGTCTCCACGGCGGCAGCTCCATCTGCAGCCACAACATATTATAGATACTAGCATCATGCTCCTCTTAATAATGGTTGACCAACCGAAAATAGTTACCCTGTGCCTCATCAAGCCGCTTGTTCACAAGCGTAATGTCGGCATCAGCCACGTCAAGTTGCCGCCTCAGTCCGGCAAACTCAGCAGTCCGGCCAGCCACCGGACCCTCAGCCGCCTGCACATGAAAGTAGCGCGATCATTACCTGGGACTATGATCCTCTGTCTGCCGCCTCTGGATAGCAACTAGAGTCTCAGGGGCTACTATCTGTATAGAGCACACCTAGCGTGTGCGGTACCATCAAAAATTTTATATTACTTTGCGTACCTCAAAACATCTTAGCAGGCTCGTAAAAGCCTCATGCAACCCTCTTTTGGCGGATGAAATCCTCTCAACCACCGTATCCATTAAAGTACGATGCGCCTCTGAGATAGCCGCTTGCTCCAGAAGACCCATCAGTGCGTCCGGTTGTGCACCGGACAGTCCCGGACTCTTTCTGTTGCTCTCCTTCGGAGCCGAATACTCCGGACTTCGGGTGGCCGAAGGGTTACCTTCTGGCCTCGGCGGATCAGGAGAAATCCTCCATGATGACACCTCAGGGTCATTCGCCCCATGAGGCGGGGAGACAGATGGAGGCGTTTCGCTCTCCATCATCTCCGAAAGAAGATCCCCCAAAGACGAGCTCTGTCGAGAAGGGCTACGAGCCGGACTGCGAGATATATGTCTCAGTTATTGTCCTCGGAGATAAAGCAGGTTATATTTACCAAAGTACTCTTGTTCACTTACAGCTCGGTGGAGGGCTGGCCCCCTTGCGGGCGCTGTGCGGTAAGGACGCCCTCCGGGGCAGGGCCCCCTGGCGAAGGTTTCTTCCCTCGTTTAGAATCCTTCGTTTCCAAGACTTCAGAGGCGGTCCTTTTCCTTTCTTGGGGAGAGGGGATTCTAGATTCTTCTCCCCAATTATCCTCCTTTGCGGAGACACTAATTCCCTCGGTTTGGATGTGTAATGTGTGAAGCCCGCTTTCGGCTTCTTTATTCCTCCCTTTATCTTCCCCTGATGGCACTTGATAAGGTGCGTGCTCAAGCATCCTAGCTAGTACAGGATCCGGTGAGCCTTCGGGAAGGGGTGCCGAACACCTGATCATCTTCGCCTTTCTTATCCAGTCCTGGCCAAGAGCGATTTTTTCAGAATGATGTTGTGACAAATAAAAAGACAGCATGTTCGGCCACAGAATTACTTACGTGGGTATCTGGACGGTTGCAGTTGAGACCCGCATCCTCGGTGGTGTCCGGACACTTTATTCATGATCCGAAGAACAATCCATACATCTCTTCGAGCGTCACGCCGAAGAATTGCTGAATAGTTCGCGGTCCTTCCGGGTTGAACTCCCACATACGGAGAGATCGACGTTGGCATGGCAGGACCCGACGAACTAGCATAACTTGCATTATCTTGACAAGACTGACATCTCTCTTGAGGAGATCTCGGATGCGACTTTGCAATGGTTGCACGTCATTAACTGGCCCCCGGTCCAGCCCCTTGTTGACCCATGACGCCAGTTGTGGCGGGGGGCCCGAGCGGAAGGCGGGGGTAGCTACCCACTTCGTACTTCGGGGAGCTGTGATGTAAAACCACTCCCGCTGCCATAAATTGGACACCTTCGGGAAGGAACCCTTTGGCCATGGAGCATCGGCGCCTTTGCTTATTATGGCACCTCCGCATTCTGCATGTCGCCCATCGATCATCTTCAGCTTCACATTGAAGGTCTTGAGCCATAAGCCGAAGTGTGGGGTGATGCGGAGGAAGGCCTCACACACGACGATAAACGACGAGATGTGAAGGATGGAATTTGGAGCTAGATCGTGGAAATCGAGCCCGTAATAGAACATAAGCCCTCTAACAAAGGGATCAAGACTAAAGTCTAGCCCTCGGAGGAAGTGGGAAACAAATACGACACTCTCGTTGGGTTCGGGAGTGGGGATGACCTGCCCTTGAGCAGGCAGCCTGTGCGAGATTTCGGCGGTCAGATACCTGGCTTCTCTTAGCTTCTTGATGTCCTCCTCTGTGACAGAGGAGGCCATCCACCAGCCTTGAAGGTTGGATCCGGACATGGTTGAAGGTCCGAAGCACTTAGCCTGAGCCTTGGGTGTTGGAACTCGAGGTGGGGGAAGGGAAGGATCGAGCGCGAGAAGAAAAGGACAGGCCTTGGCCCCTTTATAAAGAGGGTGAATATCAAGTGTCCTTCGTGTGGCCGTTTGGAACTTGCCTAAAATCGAGGAGTCATACTAACAAGCACGATTGGGTTACCCACACCCGTATTGATGAGAATGCCGTGATAAGGGGAACACGATCTCTGCTTCGACAAGACGTGCCAATAAAACCGCCTCGCAACATGTGCAGTGGCAGGCTGGGAAAAACGGTTCGTAATGACCAGACCACGGCAGGATGTCACGTTATGAAAAGTTGTCAGCAGATTAGATTTGTGGAATAATATACTCTCTACGGTGGTATGTGGAATTTTTTTTGCAGAGCCGGACACGATCCTTGTGTTCAAAATCTTCTATGGGGTATTCGGAGGAGGAACCCGCCTTGCAATGCCGAAGACAATCTGCGCACCGGACTCATCGTCATTGAAGCCTGGTTCAGGGGCTACTGAGGGAATCCTGGATTAGGGGGTCTTCGGACAGCCGGACTATATACTTTGGCCGGACTGTTGGACTATGAAGATACAAGATTGAAGACTTCGTCCTGTGTCCGGGTGGGACTCTCCTTTGCGTGGAAGGCAAGCTTGGCAATTCGGATATGTAGATCTCCTCCCTTGTAACCGACTAGCCCCCTCCAGTGTCTATATAAACCGAAGGGTTTAGTCCGTAGGACAACAACAATCATAATCATAGGCTAGCTTCTAGGGTTTAGCCTCTACGATCTCGTGGTAGATCAACTCTTGTAATACTCATATCATCCAGATCAATCAAGCAGGAAGTAGGGTGTTACCTCCATCGAGAGGGCCCGAACCTGGGTAAACATTGTGTCCCCCGCCTCCTGTTACCATCCGCCTTAGACGCACAGTTCGGGACCCCCTACCCGAGATCCGCCGGTTTTGACACCGACAGCTGGCTCTTCCTTGACCGCCACGGCTCTCTCGCGGGAGGAGGACCTAGTTGCCACCGCAGAAGAATGGCAGCGGCCACGCCCTCTCGCCATGGCAGTTGATGGAGAATGGAGACAAAGGGAAGACGCGAGAATATGCCTCTCCTCCTCCTCCTGAGTCCCTTTTTTATAGCCGAGCGGGGAAGGCTAACGACTGGCCCTACGCCTCTGAAGAGCCTGTTCAAGTCCGGCTCATTAAGTTGGTGACGAGCGAGGTCATTGACCGCCCTCCCTTCCCAATCAAAGGCGCATGAGTATCGGCCATAGCACGCCTTCCCATATCCCGTGCGTCTGTCACCTACCCCATGCCGTGCATGCGGCGTACGTGGCGAAAGGGGCAGGCGTAGTGGGAAACGTGGAACACCGGTTCCAAGGCAGGGAAAGTAAATGAGCAGCGGCCCTGCAATCTTCTTTTTTATATAGGGAAGACGCGAGCCACCTCTTTACTGTTCACCGCGGGATGACGCGAGCATGTTGTGGTCATTCCACACACGACCCCCATGTCACGCACTCAACGCGGGTCATGGGGAAGCGCAACTGGCGAAGGAGTTACCGCAGTCAAGACTCTACCACGCGTGCCCGTGCACCATTCTGGGCGTTGCCCAACAACGCTCTGCGCTTATGTGTGGCCCAGGCCCGGGGGCTCCTGTCGATGTACAAAAGTAGGGGCCTTCTTTACCCCTTTACTTGTGCACGGGCAGTTGTAGCCACACCTGTAGCCACGCTTGGCGGGGCAGAGGAAGCAGAGATACAAGACTACCAGAGCAGCGCCGAAACCAGAGGCGCGAAGAGCGAAGGGGCAAGGTGGGTTTCACCCGGCAAGAGCCTTGCTGGGGACGACCTACGCTGCCCCGACAAGAGCCTTGCCGGGGCAAATTACCCAACACCAGCAAGACCGCCACCCTTGAGCCTGAGAGTTCCGACACCATCGACAACATTGGAACCAAGGCTCGGGAGGTGCCTGCATGGTGGCATGCAGATCTTTGTGAAGACCAGAGGCCTGCAAGACTAGATGAGAACCAGAAGACGAAGGCCCCCGGCAAGACCCTTGCCGAGGACGCCCACAAGACCCCGGCAAGACCCTTGCCGGGGACATCTGTGGGGCCACAAGCAAGCCCGCACTTACCAAGGTTTTGCTGCCCCATGGCCATTCCGATGCAGCAGCCAGCTTGCCGACAAGGCACGCACCTACGTGGTAGCAAGCAGCTTCTAGGCCAACCAGGCAACCACCTGCATGGTGGCAAGCATATCTTCGTGAAGACCCTGCCACCGCACCAGCGCAACAGCCAGCTGATACGTCTCCATCGTATCTACTTTTCCAAACACTTTTGCCCTCAATTTGGACTCTAACTTGCATGATTTGAATGGAACTAACCCGGAATGACGCTATTTTCAGCAGAATTGCCATGGTGTTATTTTTGTGCAGAAATAAAAGTTCTCGGAATGACTTGAAACTTCACGGAGAATATTTTTGGAATTAATAAAAAATACTGGCGAAAGAATCAAGACCAGGGGGCCCACACCCTGTCCACGAGGGTGGGGGCGCGCCTACCCCCCTGGGCGCGCGCCCCTGCCTCGTGGGCCCCCTGAAGCTCCACAGACCTCAACTCCAACTCTATATATTCATGTTTGGGGAGAAAAAAAATCAGAGAGAAGGATTCATCGCATTTTACGATACAGAGCCACTGCCAAGCCCTAATCTCTCTCGGGAGGGGTGATCTGGAGTCCGTTCAGGGCTCCGGAGAGGGGAATTCGTCGCCGTCGTCATCATCAACCTTCCTCCATCACCAATTTCATGATGCTCATCGCCGTGCGTGAGTAATTCCACCGTAGGTTTGCTGGACGGTGATGGGTTGGATGAGATTTACCATGTAATCGAGTTAGTTTTGTTAGGGTTTGATCCCTAGTATCCATTATGTTCTGAGATTGATGTTGCTATGACTTTGCTATGCTTAATGCTTGTCACTAGGGCCCGAGTGCCACGATTTCAGATCTGAACCTATTATGTTTTCATGAATATATGTGAGTTCTTGATCCTATCTTGCAAGTCTATAGTCACCTATTATGTGTTATGATCCGTTAACCCCGAAGTGACAATAATCGGGATACTTACCTATGATGACCGTAGTTTGAGGAGTTCATGTATTCACTAAGTGTTAATGCTTTGGTCCGGTACTTTATTAAAAGGAGGCCTTAATATCCCTTGGTTTCCAATAGGACTCCGCTGCCACGGGAGGGTAGGACAAAAGATGTCATGCAAGTTCTTTTCCATAAGCACGTATGACTATATTCGGAATACATGCTTACATTACATTGATGAACTGGAGCTAGTTCTGTGTCACCCTATGTTATAACTATTGCATGAGGAATCGCATCCGGCATAATTCTTCATTACCGATCCAATGCCTATGAGCTTTTCACATATTGATCTTTGCTTAGTTACTTTACCGTTGCCACTGTTACAATTACTACAAAACTGCTATTGTTACTTTTGCCACCGTTACCGTTACTTCCATACTACTTTGCTACTAAATACTTTACTGCAGATACTAAGTTAACCCGGTGTGGTTGAATTGACAACTCAACTGCTAATACTTGAGAATATTCTTTGGCTCCCCTTGTGTCGAATCAATAAATTTAGGTGGAATACTTTTCCCTCGAAAACTGTTGCGATCCCCTATACTTGTGGGTTATCAAGACTATTTTCTGGCACCGTTGCCGGGGAGCATAGCTCTATTCTTTGAGTCACTTGGGATTTATATCTACTGATCACTATGAGGAACTTGAAAGACGAGAAAACCAAAATTTATCCCTCAACTACGAGGGGAGGTAAGGAACTACCATCTAGCTCTGCACTTAATTCACCTTCTGTTTTGAGTAAACTTGCGACATCTAAACCTGCTTCTGCTATTAATTCTGATATGTTGCATGTTATTGATGATGCCACTTCTGCTATGCATGATACTTATGATGAAACTACTTCTATGCTTGATACTACTGTGCCACTAGGTGAATTTCTTGATGAACAACTTGCTAGGGCTAGAGAGAATGAAATTATTGAAAGTGATAATATTGATGAAAGTGATGATGAAGATTCTCCCCCTGGATATGAATTGCCCGTTGTGCCTGAGGGTTATGTTATGGATGAAAAAACTACTAGAGACTTTCTTGCTTGCAATGATAGATATGATCTTAAGAAATTATTAGCTAAGCTGAAAGAAAAATCTTTGAGTGCTAGAATGAAATATGACCCTGCTTTTGCTACTTCACCTATCTGTATTTCCGATAAGGATTATGATTTCTCTGTCGATCTTGAGATATTTACTTTGGTTGGATCTGATCCTTTTTATGGCTATGAATCTGAAACTGTTGTGGCACATCTTACTAAACTAAATGATATAGCCACCCTATTCACTGATGATGAGAAAACTCGCTACTACTATATCCTTAAATTATTTCCGTTCTCACTAAAGGGTGATGCTAAAACATGGTTTAATTCTCTTGATCCTGGTTGTGCGCGTAGTCCCCAGGATATGATTTATTACTTCTCTGCTAAATATTTCCCCGCTCATAAGAAACAAGCTGCCTTAAGGGAAATATATAATTTTGTGCAAATTGAAGAAGAGAGTCTCCCACAAGCTTGGGGGAGGCTTCTCCAATTACTTAATGCTTTGCCTGATCATCCTCTCAAGAAAAATGAAATACTTGATATCTTTTATAATGGACTAACCGATGCTTCCAGAGACCACCTGGATAGTTGTGCTGGTTGTGTTTTCAGGGAAAGAACAGTTGATTAAGCTGAATTGCTATTGAATAATATGTTGACTAATGAAAATAATTGGACACTTCCTGAACCAACTCCTAAGCCAACTCCGAAGAAAAGGGGTATTCTATTTCTCAGTCCTGAAGATATGCAAGAGGCAAATAAATCTATGAAAGAAAAGGGTATTAAAGCTGAAGATGTTATGAATTTACCACCTATTGAAGAAATACATGGTCTTGATAACCCGACACATGTAGTAAAGGTAAATTCTCTCTATAGATTTGATGAAGGTGATATTCCTCATTATAAGTCTGCTAGCCGATGCTTAGATGAGTTTGATAATTTTATTGTTAAACAAGAAAACTTCAATGCTTATGTTGGTAGACAATTGAAACGTAATGCTTATATGATTGAACACTTGAGTGATTATATTTCTAGAGTTAAAGGTGAACTTAAACTCATTAGTAAACATGCTTCTATGGTTACCACTCAAGTAGAACAAGTGCTTAAAGCTCAAAATGATTTGCTCAATGAATTAAATAATAAGAAAAATGATAATGATGTTAGAGTTATGACTAGAGGGGTAAAATGACTCAGGAACCTTTGTATCATGAGGGGCACCCTAAGATACTTGAGCAAGATTCTCAGAGAACTAATGTTGATACGCCTAGTCCTTCTAAGAGGAAGAAAAAGAAAAACGATAGGACTTTGCATGCTTCTAGTGAACCTGTTGTTAACACACCTGAGAATCCCAATGATATTTCTATTTCTGATGCTGAAACACAATCTGGTGATGAACATGAACCTAGTGATAATGTTAATGATAATGTTCATGTTGATGCTCAACCTAGCAATAACAATGATGTAGAGATTGAACTTGCTGTTGATCTTGATAACCCACAATCAAAGAATCAACGTTATGATAAGAGAGACTTCATTGCTAGGAAGCACGGTAAAGAAAGAGAACCATGGGTTCAGAAACCCATGCCTTTTCCTCCTAAACCATCCAAGGAAAAGGATGATGAGGATTTTGAGCGCTTTGCTGAAATGATTAGACCTATCTTTTTGCGTATGCATTTGACTGATATGCTTAAAATGAATCCTTATGCTAAGTATATGAAAGAAATTGTTACAAATAAAAGAAAGGTACCGGAAGCTGAAATTTCCACCAAGCTTGCTAATATACTTCTAAAGGTGGAATACCTAAGAAACTTGGAGATCCAGGAGTACCAACTATACCATGCTCCATTAAAAGAAACTATGTTAAAACTGCTTTATGTGATCTTGGAGCCGGTGTTAGTGTTATGCTTCTCTCTTTATATCATAGACTTGATTTGAATAAGTTGACACCTACTGAAATATCTTTGCAAATGGCTGATAAATCAACCGCTATACCTGTCGGTATTTGTGAGGATGTGCCTGTTGTGGTTGCAAACGTTACTATTTTAACGGACTTTGTTATTCTTGATATTCCCGAGGACGATAGTATGTCGATTATCCTTGGTAGACCCTTTTTGAATATTGCAGGGGCTGTTATTGATTGCAACAAAGGCAATGTCACTTTTCATGTTAATGGTAATGAGCATACTGTACACTTTCCGAGGAAACAACCTGAAGTCCACAGTATCAATTCTATTGGAAAAATTCCAACAATTATTATTGGAGGTTTTGAATTTCCTTTTCCTACTGTCAAGAAGAAATATGATATTCTTATTGTTGGGGATGTGCATATCCCCGTTGAGATAACCTAGTGTTATTCGAAAATTCTCCGGTTTCATGCGATTCGGAATGAGTTTGTTAACAAGACTTGATCAACCTTGTTAGTGGATTCCTTTTGATGAGCATGAAATGGATGAAGTTAGAAAGCACAACTCTCTGTACCCTCCTTTTACCTTCTGTTATTTAGATTAAATAAAGCAAAAATAGTATTTTCTGTCTATTTTCTGAATTATCCTTGCAATAAAAAATACCCCGAAAATAAAAGTTCTCCAAATGCCCTGAAATTGAAATATGATTTTTTCCATAATATTTAAGAATATCTGGCACTAAGAACACATCAGGGGGAGCCACCACCTGGCCACGGGGGTGCAGGGCGCGCCCACCCCCGGGAGCGCCCTCTGCCTCGTGGGCCCCACGTGCCCCCCCTCCACTTATTCCTGCACCCACACACTCCTTCCTCCAGAAAAAATCACCAACCAGCTCAAGCACGAGTTCTAGCTCATCTTGTTGCCATTTTTGATCTCCTTGCTCAAAGCTCCACTCACAAAACAGCGTTGGGGGATTGTTCTTCGGTATGTGACTCCTCCAATGGTCCAATTAGTTTTTGTTCTAGTGCTTTATTCATTGCAAATTTTTGCTGCTTAGGTGACTCTGTTCTTGAGCTTGCATGTCAAATTTATATGGTCCCAAGTAGTTCTAATGCATGATATAGTCTCTAGTCAGTTGTGGGAGTAGTTGCTATCAATTTTGTTGAGTTTGGTTCACTTTTATTTTGAGTTACTAAAAATTTCAGAAAATTTCAGATAATGAAGAAGAGATTATTGAGGGGCTCTTCGAACCGAAGCTCGAAGGATAAGCAAAGTGAGGAGGATAAGAAGCCCAAATATAATCTCCCTCGCACCATGGAGGTTCGGCCGTGTGAATGGCCTTGTGATGAGTTCTTGAGAGCAGCCGGGATTCATGATGATTTTTATTACTTGGCTGAGAATGCAGGCCTCACCGACTTCCTCCTCGACCAGCTCGAACAGTATCTCCTACTCACTAATATTTTTGTGCAAAAATTTCATTTCCATTCTAGGAGGTCACCACCTTCGATGGATTTTTATTTATATTATGAGTATAGGGAGATGTCCCTTTATGATTTTTGTGAGGTTTGCAAGATACCCTTTGAGGGCAGCATAGAGGAACCACACCGTAATGATGTGGAGGGATTTATTAATGAAATTGCTGTAGGGGAAACGAGGAAAGTTTCTGGTGCAAGAATTACTAGCATACATTTTCCTGTTCTATGTTACTTTGCAATATTTGCTAGTAGATGCTTGATTGGTCGCGGGAATAGTGGAAATCTTAGTGCTCCTGATATTGTTATTTTGCGCCATGCTTTGTTTCATGATACAACTTTCAGTCTAGGCGCTATTATTGCTAAATGATTAGGTTTGAACCGTACAAAGGGCCCATCCTCGGTGGAATCTTTGCCTCGCGCCTTGCTGCACACTTTAATATACCTATTAGGCATTATGAGAAAGAAGAAATGTTGCTGCCTCCTGTCTTTCTAGATTATAAGAGTATGGTAGCACATGACTTTATTGTTAAAGATAAGAAGAAGATGCTTAAGTATGAATTGATATTTGATAAAAATTATTGTGAGATTATTACCTTGCCTGTGCCCTCTTTGTTTAACATATTTTCAGGCACGTACCTCATCCTGCCGGAGGCCATTTATGCGTACTGGAGCTTGACACCAGTTACAGAGCCTGAGCCGGAGCCACCCCTGGACCCTTATCGACAGTCTGTATCCAGAGGAGCTCGCTAACCAGTGGCACCCTAAGGATCCTCCTCAGTACACTAGAGAGGGCCACTTTGATCCGTGGGCATAGACCAACTTAGGCCAAAAGCCTAAGCTTGGGGGAGTACGTATTTCTCACCGACATTACATTCATGTTCATACACTCATTCTAGTTGTCGGTGCTCATACTTTTTCATTGTACTATCCATGCTAGTTTACTTTCCCTTTTCTCGCTTTCTTCTTGTGTGCTTGAATAACCTTAAGAAAAACCAAAAAAATTAGTTGTAGCTTTTAGCTAGTTTACTTTCCATGCCTGTAGTAGTAATAATTAAAAGAAAACCCAAAAAGATCTCTCGTTCTTCTTTTGCTTGTTGGGAGCTTTCCCGTGTAAATAGTTTTATTTATTTTCTTTCCTTTGGGGTCGAGAGGAGAAGACCATAAATGAAAAGGGATAATTAGATGTATGCCCCTAGTTGTGTCCCACTCGCCTGTTTTACCCCTAATTCCCAAAAGTCACTGGTTCTGTCCAAGTCACTTTGCTTCTATTATGCTTTTGCCCTTTGACCGTTTGACCATCAGTTTGAAAACTTCATAACTAATTCATACTAAATCAGAAAAATGCAAATAAGATACCAAAATGTTCAGAAAGACATCACCTATATGTCAGTGTCATTTGCATTTATGCAAAAAGTGTTGGAAAGTGCCCATCCGAGTTTTAGCTCTTATGCTACCACCATGAATAGTAAAATCTAAAAAATTCAAAAAAAATAAAAAAATTGGTGGCAAAGAATGATAAATGTTTTAATTGCCTACCAAGTTTCATCAGGGAATAACATTCGTGGGTGTCGCGGCAAAAAAAACAATAAGCACTCCAAAATAGATTATTTTTTTGCCACGACTTCCATGAATGTCGTTCCCTAATGAAACTTGGCAAGCACTTAGAACATTTGTTGTTCTTCGCCACCATATTTTTTTTGAATTTTTTTGAATTTTTTAGAGTTCACTATTCATGGTGGTATCAAAAAAGCTAAAACTCGGATGTGCACTTTGCAACACTTTTTTCATGAATGCTAATGACACTGACATATAGGTGATGTTTTTCTGAACATTTTGGTATCTTATTTGCATTTTTCTGATTTAGTATGAATTAGTTATGAAGTTTTCAAACTGACGGTCAAATGGTCAAAGGGCAAAAGCATAAGAGTAGCAAAGTGACTTGGACAGAACTGATGACTTTTGGGAATTAGGGGTACAACAGACGAGTGGGACACAACTAGGGGCATAAATCTAATTATCCATAATGAAAATGTCAAAGTGGCTCTTATATGCATTATTGTTGATTTAACCAGGAGCCCATGTTACCTTGTCTTCTCCTTTGTATTAAGATGCCTGCAGATTCCAGCTTAGTCTAATGCACATGCACTATTCTTATTATCCACACCGTTAGGTCGTGCAAGTGAAAGGCAATAATGACGATATATGATGGACTGATTGAGATGAGAGAAGCTGGTATGAACTCGACCTCTCTTGTTTTTGTAAATATGATTAGTTCGTCGTTCCTGATTCAACCTATTATGAATGACACATGTTTGCAATGACAATTAGAGATTATAGTTGCTTATGCCATGCTTAATTAGCTAGGAGTTTATAATGGTTTACCTTGCGTGCCAACATGCTATTAAAATGGTTGTGATGTGGTATGATAGGGTGGTATCCTCCTCTGAATGATTCAAGTGGCTTGACTTGGCACATGTTCACGCATGTAGTTGAAACAAAATCAACATAGCCTCCACGATATTTATGTTCATGGTGGATTATATCCTACTCATGCTTGCACTCAATGTTTATTAATTTTAATGCATGTTCATGACTGTTGTCGCTCTCTAGTTGGTCGCTTCCCAGTCTTTTTTTTCTAGCCTTCACTTGTACTAAGCGGGAATACTGCTTGCGCATCCACTTCCATAAACCCCAAAGTTGTTCCATATGAGTCCACCATACCTTCCTATATGCGGTATCTACCTGCCGTTCCAAGTAAATTTGTATGTGCCAAACTCTAAACTTTCAAATGAAATTCTGTTTTGTATGCTCGAATAGCTCATGTATCAACTAGGGCTGTCTATATCATCCATGCTAGGCGGGTTATTCTCAAGAGGAGTGGACTCCGCTCCTCACTCACGAGAAAATGGCTAGTCACCGGGATGCCCAGTCCCATGCTTAAATCAAAATAATTGCAAACAAATCTCCCCCAGGACTGTTGTTAGTTGGAGGCACCCGTTGTTTCGGGCAAGCCATGGATTGATGCTTTTTGGTGGTGGGGGAGTATAAACTTTACCATTCTGCTTGGGAACCACCTATAATGTGTGTAGCATGGAAGATATCGAGATCTCTAGGTTGTTTTGTTGACAATGAAAGTATGCTGCTCAAAATATTATTTATCTCTATTTCAAAACCGAGCTCTGGCACCTCTACAAATCCCTGCTTCCCTCTGCGAAGGGCCTATCTATTTACTTTTATGATTGAGTCATCACCCTCTTATTAAAAAGCACCAGTTGGAGAGCACTGCTGTCATTTGCATGCATTACTATTAGTTTGCATTGAGTATGACTATGACTGGATCTCTTTTACCATGAATTACAATGTTTAGTTAGTCCTCGATCTTCAGAGGTGCTCTGCATTTATGTTTTGCAGTCTCAGGGCTAGCGAGATACCATCTTGTTATATCATATTATGATTGTTTTGAGAAAGTGTTGTCATCCGAAATTTATTATTATTGCTCGCTAGTTGATTATGCCATTGATATAAGTAAACATGAGACCTAAGTGTTATTGTGAATATGGTTGGTTCATAATCTTTGCTGAAAACCTGAATGTTGGCTTCACATATTTACAACAACAAGAGCAAACAGAGTTTGTAAAAGTTTTTCTTTATCACTTTCAGTTTGTCAACTAAATAGCTTGAGGACAGCAAAGGTTTAAGCTTGGGGGAGTTGATACGTCTCCATCGTATCTACTTTTGCAAACACTTTTGCCTTTGTTTTGGACTCTAACTTGCATGATTTGAATGGAACTAACCCGGACTGACGGTGTTTTTAGCAGAATTGCCATGGTGTTATTTTTGTGCAGAAATATAAGTTCTCGGAATGACCTGAAACTTCACGGAGAATATTTTTGAAATTAATAAAAAATACTAGCAAAAGAATCAAGACCTGGGGACCCACACCCTGTCCACGAGGGTGGGGGCATGCCTACCCCCTGGGCGCGCCCCCCTGCCTCGTGGGTGAGGGAGTCCTGGACTAAGGGGTCCTCGGGCATCCGGCCTGTTATCCATGGGCCGGACTGATGGGCTGTGAAGACACGAAGACCGAAGACTATACCCGTGTCTGGATTGGACTCTACCTGGCGTGGAAGGCAAGCTAGGCGACCGATGATGAAGATTCCCTCTTATGTAACTGACCTCATGTAACCCTAGATCTCTCCGGTGTCTATATAAACCGGAGAGCATAGTCCGGATAGGACAGATTCATGACCATATACTCATAGGCTAGACTTCTAGGGTTTAGCCATTACGATCTCGTGGTAGATCAACTCTTGTAACACTTATATTCATCAAGATCAATCAAGCGGGAAGTAGGGTATTACCTCCATAGAGAGGGCCCGAACCTGGGTAAACATCATGTCCCCCGTCTCCTGTTACCATCGATCCTAGACGCATAGTTCGGGACCCCCTACCCGAGATCCGCCGGTTTTGACACCGACATTGGTGCTTTCATTGAGAGTTCCACTGTGCCATCGACGAAAGGTTTGATGGCCCCTTCAATCGTCAGTAATGACGTGATCCAGGGAGAGACCTTCCTCCCCGGACAGATCTTTGTATTCGGCAGCTTCGTACTGCGGGCCAACTCGCTCGGCCATCTGGAGCAGATTGATAGCTACGCCCCTGGCCATCAGGTCAGATTTGGAAGCCTGAACTACGTCGCGGACATCCGTGGAGACTTGATCTTCGACGGATTCGGGACTGCGGCAACCGCTCCCCTTCGCCCTGATGAACTTGGCTTAAACCTGTCATCAGGCCGCATCCAGGAGATAGCTCCTGTAACAACTCTGGCCTTAGATCCGGAGTAGATCAAGTCGTCCGAAGATGGGAAACTCAACCCCATCACGGGGGCCACCAATTCGGCGGTGTTGGAGCCGCATGCAAATTCCACTTCGTACGATACTTGCATCAACGGAACCCCGGACTTGTCTCCGGTATCGAGTTCTAAACCCTGCGAGCCCGCGGATACCGAACTCGATCGGTTATCGATCTTCAAGTTCAGTGCCGCAGATATCTTCCAACACTCGCCCATGGGCGACCTACTAAACTCACTAAAAAACCTACCCATGGCAGACAGCTCGTCGCCGAACTATGTTCGGTTCGACCTTACGGTGGATGATGGAGAATTTTGCTTCCCACCCGCCACCCACTTCATAGCCACCGTCGAAGACCCAACCAACACGCCTGACCCCTGCTCGAAAGACATCGACGGTCTGGACGACGATGAGGGGCAAAGCCAGAGCTTACTATCCGCTAGACACGGGGCGACCACTTCCTGGTATGACGTGTGCATGGTAGACACACCCAACGACGATCTCGACGATGACAAGGAGGATCCAGTCAGGGATAAGCCTCCTGGTACACAGTCCGAACATCGGCGCCCCTGGCGCCACTCTCAGTCACGTCACTCAAGAGAAAACAATACTAGCATCGGAGGTGATAATACTCCGGACAACGAAGACCCTGTTGAGACAGGATACGAACATGAGGACTAGGAAAGCGGGCAGGATAGTAATTATCTTCCACTCTCCGAGGAAGAAGAGAGCCTCGGCAACGAGGAATTCATCGTGCCTGGGGAACCTCTAGAACAGGAGCGCTTTAAACGCCGGCTCATAGCCACTGCAAGGAGCCTAAGGAGGAAGCAGTTGCAGCTTCAAGTGAGCCAAGATTTGCTCAACGATAGATGGACCGAGGTCCTAGCTGCCGAAGAATACGGCCTTAGCGTCCCAGACAAAAGCCACCACAACAGTAGGTTGCTCCCTCAATACGATGGCAAGGCTTTGGAGCCCACACCACCGTCGAATAAGTCGGTAGGCCGACCACAGTTCGGTCCGGGCAAAGCAGCAGCCCCAGCAGAGCAGCATACCAACCCATCCGGCCGTCCAAGCAAGAATAAAGAAGCTCGGGGGAACACTCACGACATCCAACAAGACCCGGAGGGTAGAACAGGACACTCAAAATCGACACACAGATCGCGGAGACATGCCCCGGCCAGTAATAACGGTTATCTATTCGGACACAACAGACCCGAGCACGCTCGGTCCGAAAACCATAAGTGGAGTCCGTCGGAGGTGCTTCACAGTGTGGCCCAACATAGAGGAGCCGCACACCCTCTTTGCTTCACCAACGAGGTAATGGAGCATGAATTTCCAAACGGGTTTAAACCCATCAACATCGAATCATACGATGGAACAACAGATCCCGCAGTATGGATTGAGGACTTCCTCCTCCATATCCACTTGGCTCGCGGAGACGACCTTCATGCCATTAAATACCTGCCTCTCAAGCTTAAGGGGCCATCACGGTACTGGCTAAACAGTTTGCCAGAAAATTCTATTGGCAGCTGGGAAGATCTGGAAGACGCCTTTCGTGAGAACTTCCAAGGAACATATGTCCGGCCACCAGATGCCGATGACTTAAGTCATATTTTCCAACAGCCCGACGAGTCAACCAGGGAACTCTGGACTAGGTTCCTAGTCAAAAAGAACCAAATCGTCGACTGTCCGGACGCAGAAGCCCTCGCGGCCTTCAAACATAGAGTCCGGGGTGAATGGCTAGCACGTCACCTCGGCAAGGAAGGACCTAAATCCATGACAGCCCTTACCACTCTAATGACTCGTTTTTGTGCGGGAGAAGACAACTGGCTCGCTCGCAAAAGCAACAATGCCAGACACCCGGGCACTTCCGAAATCCGAGACGGCAACGGCAAGCCACGACTGAATGAGTATAACAGTCACAGCAATAATGAAAGATTGCGTGACACAGCGGTCAACGCCGGATTTCACAATCCGAAACCCGGTCAACGAAAGAAGCCATTTAAGGCCAAACTGGACGGACCATCCACCCTTGACAGGATATTGGACCGACCTTGTCAGATTCACGGCCACCCTGATAAGCCAGCTAATCATACCAACAGAAACTGTTGGGTCTTCAAGCAGGCAGGCAAGCTTAATGCCGAATATAAGGGGAGAAGGCCACCAAGCGATAAAGACGACGGCAAGGCTCGCCAGCCGAACACCGGGGGCCAGAAGCAGTTTCCCTCCGACGTTCGACCACTACCGGAGCGGAAATAGCAGTTCGGCTTCCGCCACCCACCCACTATGATGGCAGGATTTACACCACGCGTACATCACTACGCGCTCAAGATACCATGGGCATCGGCGGAAGCACAATACGGACAACCCTGCAAGCATTCCCGTAACGTTTTTTATCCATTTTCTTTACTTTTCTTTATTATAAACAGGTGACCGACATGACTGCATATACAACGGACTCTGTCGGAGTTCGGATCCACACACTCACCTAAGGGGTTACTTCAGTTAAGGACTCCCCTCCCAGAGGACGGGCAGCGCAGACGTGCGACAGGAGGTCCAAAATAGCTTTTTGTAGACCGCACTCTTTATTCTGAGCCTGTACTATGTCTTTTTTCCTCCGTTCCTGACCCTGAGCATGTCAAATAGCGGGGTTGTGGATTTTTCCTTTTTTATATATGGATTCATCGTTGGCTTATTGCTCTGCTCTCAGTAAACTATATCTGAACTAATCTTCTATGCTCTTCCTACAATGAGTGCGGCCGTAACGGCTGTAATGCAAAACACACCTCGGCATAACTTGCCAGGGGCTCGGTATGGGAGCAAATGAGTTGCCAATCAAAGTCCGAACAGCTTTATAGCATACTTCGGCGTCGCAAGTTTGGCCTTATATGCATCAGCTCCGAATCATTGTCTTTGGTCAATAGTTGGGTTGCCCGGCTCCTGTGCTTGCTACCCTACGTTCCGCTCTATCGGCTAGGGTAGTAAAGGGAGAACTACTGTGCCCTGGCTTTGACCGGATGAGCACCTCAGTAGAGAAAGCCGAAAACTGACTGTCATGATGCGGCGAGAGCTGGTCAACCACTTGACGACTTATTCGAATCCTTAGCGATTCTCCGTGTTAAACGAAGGATCTTTTTCAGATCAAAACATGTTAGGCACTATATTATAATATGCCGCATACATACCAGGGGCTATGTCGTAGCCCCACCATAAAACTCCTATGGCTAAGTGAAAGTGTTAACGCCCTATAGTCCGATTGCCTGGTTCGCCGCATTATCACCTCCTTTATGGACCAAGACGTTGGATAAAGAGTGATTCAATGCTTTTCCAAACACCCCCGTATTTCCTACGAGGGGCTGAAGCCGACGACTGGAAAACTTTCAAATTACATTAAAACGGCTGCACGGGAGGAATACAAGCTTTCGAGCAAAACAATAGATTAACTATAAAGTTGTCTGTTACAACCATTGTACACATCACTCGAATATTATGTCTTTCGAGCATTGACCCTCTATCAAGCGGGCGGCCTCTAGGACGTCTCCAAAATGATGCTCCGGTTCCAGACGGTCCTTGCCTTTGGGTGGACTCTTTGTCGCAACATCAATGGCCTTCATCTTCCCCCAGAATGTCTTGACTCGGGCGAAAGCCATCCGTGCACCTTCAATGCACGCCGACCGCTTCACAGCGTCGATACGCGGCACCACGTCAGCAAGCCGCTGCACCAGGCCGAAGTAACTACCCAGAATAGGTTCAGTCGGCCACAAACGGACTAAGACGTTCTTCATGGCAGCGCCGGATATCCTATGCAGCTCGGCCCACTGGGACATCTGTTCATTCAGCAACAGAGGGCGCTTCAACGCGCCGAATTGCGACCAGAAAAGCTTCTCCATTGCATACCCCTCTTGCGCTTGAGAAAACCGCGCCGCATCGGAAGAACTCTTCGGCAAGTCTAAAAAATTGTCCGGAGAACTCCATACTTGGTTAAGCTGAGCATAGTTCCGATCGCCAAACTTAGCCTGTAGCAAAAAGGGCTTGCCAGCCACAATCTCCCCAGCTTTCCGGATCTCCTCACGGGCTGCTCTGGATTCAGACCGCGCTTCCCTCGCCTCTCATAAGGCCTTGTCAAGTTCAGCCGTTTTGGCTTCATTTTCCTTCTCAAGAAGTTTACAGCGGCCAGCCGCATTCTCTAACTCGCGCGCCATGGTGGACATTGCCTCCTTGTCCTGGCGTCGCGCGGCTTGTTCGGCCTCCAATTCAGCCGATGCCTTTTCGGCAGCCGCATTACTAAACCAGGCCTGCTCCTTGGCTCGGGCTATCTCCGCCCGAAGGGCTTCCATGGCGGCAGCACCATCTGCATTGATGCACATTTCATATCAAACTCTCTTCAGAGTCAGGCTTACATTACAAGCATATTGGTGTAAGGAATGCTCAAAATATATACCTTGCGAGTCGTCAAGACGCCTGTTGATCAAAGCAATGTCATCTACCTCCGAATTTCGGGCAGTGGCAGGAGGGCAGACAGCCTGCATTCCAAATTAAACCAAGGTTAGTACCCGAAAGTATCTTTTCGATCCTCCGATCACTTCCTTTGGAAGGCGATCCGAGTCTGAGGGGCTACTGCATACACAACAGGTGCATTCTGTCAATATTATTCAATTGGCAACATTACATCACAAACCTCAAAACCTCTCGGAAGGCTCGCAAAAGCCTCGTTCAACCCGCTCTTCGCGGATACAACTTTTTCGACCACCGTAACCATTAAGGCACGGTGCTCCTCTGAAACGGACGCTCGTCGCAGCATGTCCGTCAGCATCTCCGGCACTCCTGGGTCTTCGGACACCGCTGCCGGAGCACGACATTCCTTTGTAGGAATCCCTTACCCGCCTCCAGCATTGTCTCCAGCTGTAAACCGGACAGTTCGGGGTCGTCAATCTTGATCCCCGAACCATGAGTGACAGAGGCACCACCTTCGGGTAGCTCCTTCCTTGTTTCCCGTGCTACTTGCCGGTTGGGAGGAACCCTCCAGAATTACACCTCGAGATCATCCGCCCTGTTAGGCGAGGAGGCCGGAGAAGGCGTGTCACTCTCCATCATCTCCGGAAGAAGGTCTCCCGAGGAGGAGGACGATTGAGAAACACCTGGCGTTAACCTGCGAGGACGCACATATGTCGGAGGGTTATTTTGGTAATAAGAATGAGGTATGGTTAAAGTGCCCTGCTCCACTTACGGTCTGGCCAGAGGTTCGTCCTCATCATCAAGCTCAACGACGACATCACTTGACCGGCCCAAGCCGCCCGACGATGGCATTTTTCCTTTCTTGGAAGGCTTCCCTTCCTGACCTCCAGAGGCGGCCCTCTTCTTGCCATAAAGTGCCCCCTCCACGCCTTTGCCCCTGGGCAAAAGGGTTTCAGTTTCCCCAAACACAGCGCTTAAATCACCCGTTGGATGGGCATCTCCTTTGGGCTCCCCGCTCTCGCCCCCCTCTCTAGACACCAAGTACGGTGTCAGGACCAACATCCGTGTCAGTAGGGCGGACGCAGGGTCTTCGGGAAGGGGCGCCGGACACCAGATTAACACCACTTTCTTTATCCAGTCCTGTATAAAGGCAGGTTGTTTAGTGTCTTGTCAAAAGATGCTTGGATGAAAGGTGTGCGGGGATTAAATACTTACCGAGGTGTCCGGATGATTGCAGTCGAGGCCGACGTCTTCGGTGGTGTCCGGCCATTGCTCCCGCTCCCCGAAATATAACTTCCACATTCCTTCGTGTGTAGTGCCGAAGAAGTGCTGAAGAGTGCGCCGCCCTTCTGGATTGAACTCCCAAATACGGAGAGGCCGCCGTTGACACGGCAGGATCCGGCGGACTAGCATTACTTGAACAACATTCACGAGTTCGATGCCGCGAAAGATCCTTCAAACCAAATCGCGGTGGCAAGCTTGCTTATTATAACACTGCCGCATTCTGCCTGCTCCTCCTCCGTCACCCGCGGCCTCACGTCGAAAGTCTTGAGCCACAAACCAAAGTGCGGAGGAGTCCGGAGGAAGGCCTCACATGTGACGATAAATGTCGAGATGAGGAGAACGGAGTCCGGGGCCAGATCGTGAAAATCTAGCCCATAATAGCACATGAGCCCCCGGACGAAGGGGTTAAGCGTGAACCCTAACCCATGGAGAAAGTGCGACACAAATACTACCCTCTCGCCGGATTTGGGGGTGGGAATAACCTGCCCCTTGGCAGGAAGCCGATGAAGGATTTCTGGGGTCAGATACCTCGCCACGCGGAGCTTCGCAATATCCTCCTCTGTGACAGAAGAGGCCACCCACCGGCCTGAATGGCTGGGACCGGACATGATTGGGGCTGGTAGTGATGGAAACTCGAGGGATAGAACTCGAGGTGGCTGGGGTTGAGGAAGAAGCAAGCGCGGAAGAGAAAGATAGCTTCGGGTCCCTATATAAAGGCCCAGAATATCGAGCGTCCCCTCCTGGGTCTCGAAACTTACCTATCCTCAAAGAGTTATACCCTGGGGACGGTTGGGTTACCCACACCTGCATTATTGAAAATCCCGTGAATAAGGGGACACGATCTCTGCTTTGACAAGACGTGCCAATAAAACCGCTCCCCGAGACGTGGGGCGACGGCTAGCCAACGGTTGGAAATAATAACCGGGCAGGCGTGGTACAATGTCATAAACAGTTGTCAGCAGATTAGACTCATGGAGTATTGTATTTTCTGCAATTACATACACAGGTCCGGATATATTTACTACATCCGAAGACCATCTTGGAGTTCGGAAGAAGGGAACCCGCCTTGCAATGCCGAAGACAATCTGCGCGCCGAACTCCTCATCATTGAAGCCAGGTTCAGGGGCTACTGAGGGAGTCCTGGACTAAGGGATCCTCGGGCGTCCGGCCTGTTATCCATGGGCCGGACTGATGGGCTGTGAAGACACGAAGACCGAAGACTATACCCGTGTCCGGATTGGACTCTACTTGGCGTGGAAGGCAAGCTAGGCGACCGATGATGAAGATTCCCTCTTATGTAACCGACCTCATGTAACCCTAGATCTCTCTGGTGTCTATATAAACCGGAGAGCATAGTCCGGATAGGACAGATTCATGACCATATACTCATAGGCTAGACTTCAAGGGTTTAGCCATTACGATCTCGTGGTAGATCAACTCTTGTAACACTTATATTCATCAGGATCAATCAAGTAGGAAGTAGGGTATTACCTGGATAGAGAGGGCCCGAACCTGGGTAAACATCGTGTCCCCCGTCTCCTGTTACCATCGATCCTAGACGCACAGTTCGGGACCCCCTACCTGAGATCCACCGGTTTTGACACCGACAGTGGGCCCCCTGAAGCTCCACCGACCTCAACTACAACTCTATATATTCACGTTTGGGGAGAAAAAATCAGAGAGAAGGATTCATCGCGTTTTATGATACGGAGCCGCCGCCAAGTCCTAATCTCTCTCGGGAGGGCTGGTCTGGAGTCCGTTCGGGGCTCCGGAGAGGGGAATCTGTCGCCGTCGTCATCATCAACCTTCCTCCATCACCAATTTCATGATGCTCACCGCCGTGTGTGAGTAATTCCATTGTAGGCTTGTTGGACGGTGATGGGTTGGATGCGATTTACCATGTAATCGAGTTAGTTTTGTTAGTGTTTGATCCCTAGTATCCATTATGTTCTGAGATTGATGTTGCTATGACTTTGATATGCTTAATACTTGTCACTAGGGCTCGAGTGCCATGATTTCAGATCTGAACCTATTATGTTTTCATGAATATATGTGAGTTCTTGATCCTATCTTGCAAGTCTATAGTCACCTATTATGTGTTATGATCCGTTAACCCTGAAGTGACAATAATCGGGATACTTACCGGTGATGACCGTAGTTTGAGGAGTTCATGTATTCACTAAGTGTTAATGCTTTGGTCTGGTACTCTATTAAAAGGAGGCCTTAATATCCCTTAGTTTCCAATAGGACCCCGCTGCCACGGGAGGGTAGGACAAAAGATGTCATGCAAGTTCTTTTCCATAAGCACGTATGACTATATTCGGAATACATGCTTACATTACATTGATGAACTGGAGCTAGTTCTGTGTCACCCTATGTTATAACTATTGCATGAGGAATCGCATCCGGCATAATTCTCCATCACCGATCCAATGCCTACGAGCTTTTCACATATTGATCTTTGCTTAGTTACTTTACCGTTGCCACTGTTACAATTACTACAAAACTGCTACTGTTACTTTTGCCACCATTACCGTTACTTCCATACTACTTTGCTACTAAATACTTTGCTACAGATACTAAGTTATCCAGGTGTGGTTGAATTGACAACTCAACTGCTAATACTTGAGAATATTCTTTGGCTCCCCTTGTGTCGAATCAGTAAATTTGGGTTGAATATTTTACCCTCGAAAACTGTTGTGATCCCTATACTTGTGGGTTATCACCAGCCAGCCAGCGTGGCGCTGCATGCCTCGTCAGCTTGGACGCGTGTCGAAGCGAGGCGAAGCGGCGACAGACGAGACGAGCTTCCTTGCCGTCCCCTATAAAGCAAGAGGACACGTCGGCGGTGCATTAAATGTGTTTTGTCCCACGATGTCAGGGATAGACTTGTACACTATACATACTTTCCACCTCCTGTGAGCCACTGTGGCGACCCCTTTGACGTATAAAAGGAGGCCCGAGGCGTACCGAGGAAGGATTCGGACCTTTTGGGCTAGGCATGCACCGCAGCTAGTTCAAGAGCTCAAGAACATCAAAATATGCACCAAAGCAGGACTAGGGTATTACGCATCGCTTGCGGCCCGAACCTGGATAAAATTCCACCGTGTTGATCTTCTAAACCCGCTCTTTGCACAGCCCCGCGCCCCGCCAACCGTAGTAGGGATTCCCTGTGATCCCGTAGGTGTCGTTCTTGAACCCCCGACAAAGAATCAACTAGCATAGGAAGGCAAAACAAGTGCAACTTCAAGTCTTTCAACATAAAGAGAGGAAACTTGGCATTATTGAGATATGTAGAAGCATAAGTTCCCCTCTCATAATAATTTTTAGTAGCATCATGAATGAATTCAACAAAATAGCTATCACATAAAGCATTCTTTTCATGATACATAAACATAGAAATTTTCTCACTCTCCACATAAGCAAATTTATTCTCATGAATAGTAGTGGGAGCAAACTCAAGAAAATAACTATCATGGGATTGAAAATTAAAATCATGATGAGAAGTTTCATGGTTATCATTATTCAATATAGCATACATGTCATCACCATAACCATCATAGATAGCAACTTTGTTGTCATAATCAATTGCAACCTCTTCCAAAATACTGGATTCATCATCAAATAAAGTCATGACATCTCCGAATCCACCTTCATCAATATAATCATCATAAATAGGAGGTGTGCAATCATCATAATAAATTTTCTCATCAAAACTTGGGGGACTAAAAATATCATCTTCATCAAATATAGCATCCCCAAGCTTATGGCTTTCCATATCATTAGCATCATGGATATTCAAAGAATTCATACTAGCAATATTGCAATCATGCTCATCATTCAAATATTTTGTGCCAAACATTTTATTGACTTCTTCTTCTAACAATTGAGCACAATTTTCCGAACCATCATTTTCAAGAAAGATATTATAAAGATGATCAATTTGATGCAACCTCAATTCCATTTTTCTCTCTTTTATAAACCAAACTATTGATAAAACAAGAAACTAAAAGATTAAATTGCAAGATCTAAAGATATACCTTCATGCACTCACCTCCCCCGGCAACGGCGCCAGAAAAGAGCTTGATGTCTACTACGCAACTTCATTCTTGTAGGCACGTGTTGGGCCACCAAGCGCAGAGTTTTGTAGGACAGTAGCAATTTTCCCTCAAGTGGATGACCTAAGGTTTATCAATCCGTGAGAGGTGTAGGATGAAGATGGTCTCTCTCAAACGACCCTGCAACCAAATACAAGAAATCTCTTGTGTCCCCAACACACCCAATACAATGGCAAATTGTATAGGTGCGCTAGTTCGGCGAAGAGATGGTGATAAAAGTGTAATATGGATGGTAGAAATATATTTTTATAATCTGAATAAATAAAAACAGCAAGGTAGCAAATAGTAAACGGGCACAAAAACGGTATTGCGATGCTTGAAAATGAGGCCTAGGGTCCTTAATTTCACTAGTGCAATCTCCCAACAATGCTAATCATATAACAGTCCCTAAAAGTGCGATGAAGAAATCACTCCAAAGTTCCTATCTAGCGGCGAACATAAGACAGAATTGTTTGTAGGGTACGAAACCACCTCAAAGCTATTCTTTCCGATCAATCTATCCTAGAGTTCGTACTAAAATAACACCAAGCTATTCTTTCCGATCGATCTAACCAAGATTTCGTACTAAAATAACACCAAAGCAAATTCAGATTCGTAATATTCAATCCAACACAAAGAACTTCAAAGAGTGCCCCAAGATTTCTACCGGAGAAACAAAGACAAGAACGTGCATCAACCCCTTTGCATAGATTACCCCAATGTCACCTCGGGAATCCGCGAGTTGAGTGCCAAAACATATATCAAGTGAATCAGTACGATACCCCATTGTCACCACGAGTATTCAATGGCAAGACATATATCATGTGTTCTCAAATCCATAAAAGTATTCAATCCGATAATAATGAAATCTCAAAGGGAAAAACTCAATTCATCACAACAAGATAGAGAGGGGAAAACACCATATGATCCGACTATATTAACAAAGCCCGCGATACATAAAGATCGTGACATCTCAAGAACACGAGAGAGAGAGAGAGGTTAAACACGTAGCTACTGGTACAAACCCTCATCCCCGAGGGTGGGTTACTCCCTCCTCATCGTGGTGGCCGCCGGGATGATGAAGATGGCCACCGAAAATGATTCCCCCTCCGGTAGGGTGCCGGAACGGGGTTTAGATTGGTTTTCGGTGGCTACAGAGCCTTGCGGCAGCGGAACTTCTGATCTAGGTTAGCCCCGAGGGTTTTCGGAATAAATGCGAATTTATAGGGTAAAGAGGGGGTGCGGGAGGCCACCGTGGTGGGCACAACCCACTTGGGCGCGCCTGGGCCCCCAGGCGTGCCCTGGTGGTTGTGCCCCCTCGGGGCACCCCCCCCAGGTGCTTCTCTGGCCCATCCTGGGTGTTCTGGTCCATAAAAAATCTCCAAAAAGTTTCGCGGTGTTTGGACTCCGTTTGATATGATTTCCTGCGATGTAAAAAACAAACAAAAAACAGCAACTGACACTGGGCACTGGATCAATAGGTTAGTCCCAAAAAATGATATAAAGTTGCGATAAAATGATTGTAAAACATCCAAGAATGATAAAAATAACTGCATGATTTCTTCATAAATTATAGATACGTTGGAGACGTATCACCCCCAATGGATCCTTATGCTTTTCATATGGGGTGGGAAGCACCTAGATGGCCTGCTCATGAGAGGCTTTATTATCCCACACAAGGCCATTTGAGCTATGGTGCTAATCGGCCAACAAAAATTTCTCAAAGCAAGGCCAATAAAAAAAGTGTGGCGTATTAAGTCACCTAATGCGGAAATTTCAGAATGCGACAAGCAAAAGGAGATCAAAAAGCTTATTGTTGGTAATCTACTAATTCTAATGGTGATATTGTTATTAAGTAGGGTTCCATGGTAAATGATCATGAGGCTAGCACAAGCAAGGTCTAACTTAGGGATCCCAAATATACTCAACCTAAGTGGTGTCCTCCCGGTCTAACTAAGACTATGATAAGGAGATTACAATGCATAAGGAAGCACGAGAAGGTAGAGCACAAAGAAGAGAATAAAAGGGACAAATTGTTCAATGAAATTCGGCCTATGGCACTCACAGAACCAGTGTGGAGGCCTAAAAAACGCAGATGCTTTTACATTAGCTACAACAACACCTTCACCACCAAAATAGGATGATGCGACCCCTATTACATCGCCCACCCCAGCTGAAACATCCCCTTCATTTGAGAAAACTTTAAGCCCAATATACACATTGGGAGATGAAGATGAGATGGTGGATTACAGATCTACGCTGGTTCGGGAAGGTATGGATATTAATATGGTGTATTACTTACCTGTCGAGTTTCATGCTAGGTGGAGAAGAGGAGGTGTCCCAGCTGGACTTAGGTCCTAAGAATGCTATCTTCGAGAAGCCGAAAGAACCGGTGAAACACTTGAAGCCATTGTACCTCAAAGGTCATATTGACGGATCGCCGGTTACTAGGATGCTCGTTGATGGTGGTGTTGTTGAAGGAAATATGCCCTAGAGGCAATAATAAAGTTGTTATTTTATATTTCCTTACTCATGATAAAGGTTTATTATTCATTCTAGAATTGTATTGATCGGAAACCTTAATACATGTGTGAATACATAAACAAACAACGTGTCCCTAGTGAGCCTCTACTAGACTAGCTCGTTGATCAAAGATGGTTATGGTTTCCTAATCATGGACATGAGTTGTCATTTGATAACGGGATCATATCATTAGGAGAATGATGTGATGGACAAGACCCATCCGTTAGCTTAGCATATTGATCGTTCAGTTTTATTGCTATTGCTTTCTTCATGTCAAATACATATTCCTGCGACTATGAGATTATGCAACTGTCGGATACCGGAGGAATACCTTGTGTGCTATCAAACATCACAATGTAACTAGGTGATTATAAAGATGCTCTACAGGTATCTCCGAAGGTGTTTGTTGAGTTGGCATAGATCGAGATTAGGATTTGTCACTCCGAGTATCGGAGAGGTATCTCTGGGCCCTCTCAGTAATGCACATCATAAGAAGCCTTGCAAGCAAAGTGACTAATGAGTTAGTTACAAGATGATGTATTACAGAACGATTAAGAGACTTGACGATAACGAGATTGAACTAGGTATGTAGATACCGACGATCGAATCTCGGGCAAGTAACATACCGATGACAAAGGGAATAACGTATGTTGTCATAATTGTTCGACCAATAAAGATCTTCATAGAATATGTAGGAGCCCATATGAGCATCTAGGTTCCGCTATTGGTTATTGACCGGAGAGGTGTCTCGGTCATGTCTACATAGTTCTCGAACCCGTAGGGTCTGCATGCTTAAAGTTCGATGACGATATAGTATTATATGAGTTATGTGATTTGGTGACCGAATGTTGTTCGGAGTCCCAGATTAGATCACGGACATGACGAGGAGTCTCTAAATGGTCTAGAAGTAAAGATTAATATATAGGACGATGGAATTCGGACACCGGAAGTGTTCCGGAGGGTACCGGGTACATATAGGGTCACCGGAAGGGGTTCCGGGCACCGCCGGCAAAGATATGGGTTTAATGGGCCAAGGGAGGGACGGACCATCCCACAAGGGGCTGGTGCGCCCCTCCACCAGGCCAGCCAGCCCTAGGAAAAGGAAAGGGGGGAGGGAAAGTCCCTCCTTCCTTCCCCTCCTCAAGGGAGAAAGGAAAGGGGGGGACGCCACCTCCCCCTTCCTTCCCCTGATGCCTATACAAGGAGGGGGCGAATCAGGGCAGGAGTCCAAGTGGGATTCGGCCCCACTTGGGGCTCCCCTTGGCCTCTCCCCTCTCCCTCCCACCTATATATATGAGGAGGGGCGCCTAGCAGAACACAACATCAATTGTTAGCCGTGTGCGGCGCCCCCCTCCACAGTTTACACCCCCGGTCATATTCTCGCGATGCTTAGGTAAAACAAAGATGAGTTAAATAAAGTAAAACAAAGCTTTTCCGCCTGAGCATAAAACAGAAGATATCTCAATGAGATCATCATAAACACAAAACATGACATTAATTTTGTATAGGTAGAACACTCTACACTAATTATGATTTGTAGAAAGAACACTACTGTTGTATATCTGGACTGTTTGTCGTGAAAGCCCCATCTTGAATTGATGATTCTCCACGATCTACAACCACAAGAAAGAGGGGTACTCACGTGTAACAATATTAAAAGAAGCAACTTCCCCAAGTGAGGTGTAAATTCATGTAAACTAACATTAATCATCATGGGCAAGCGAGTAATTGCTAAACAAAATTGGTAAGAGTGTTTCCTGAAGTTTCACTAAAATGTCACACCAGTGACATGACTCTATTTTTTGCATTGTTGAGGAATATTGAAAGGAGATGCATGATGAGAATGCTTTGCCTACAATATCTTTAAGTTCGCATATTTTTCGAAAAAAATTGTAATTTGTTAAGCTGCTATTCAATACATATTGCATCCTTATATAAATTTATGTGCATTAGACTGCTCGTAGTGGTCTTCGGTCCACTCCATGATGAAGTATGCAAGCGCTTCAGACTTGATTGTTGATCTGGGTGTGCAGCTGATCTCAAAACGGCAGGAGCTCGATTGGCCACTTGGCCACCTGCCATGTTGTGTCTCTATTTTTTTATTATATTTGACTATGAGGGTGGCTATGACCGTGATCTGGTTTGCCTGGAAGTAGTGTCGGAGCTGCTGGGCTGCCATAAACAAGTCGGAGGTTATTTTTTTGGTAATGTAGGCATCGAGCCTTGCATGGTGATAGTACTTCACTAACATAATAGACCGGATGTTGAACCCCCTGAGATTTGTCTTGTTCTTCTCTTCCTCCGCTATGATGACGTTGCCCACCTGCGTCGGCGGATATGTAGTGTAATATGGGCTTCGCTTTAGCTGGTGATTCTAGTAATGGATTGGACTGCACCAGGCATTTGAGGTCCGTCAAAGCGTCTGTTGCCTCGTCGTTCTTGTGGAACTTGCCACCCTTCCTAAGGATCCTGTATAAGGACAGGGCTTTTTTGCCTAGGCGGGAGATGAAGAGACTGAGAGCCGCTGAAAGTGCGTTAAGTCGACTAGAGGGGGGTTGAATAGGCGATTTTTATGAATTCTTCACTGAGGAATTTCAGGGTGAGGAAATTCCTAAGCAAAGAACTATTAGCAGCGGAATAAGTACTCAGATGCAAGCATAACAGAACAACAGCACAGTCATCATGATGAAATGAAAACAAGCAGAGAGTACAGAAAGCGTAAACACAGGATAAGTAGGCTGAAGACAAACTGACTGAAGAAATTGAACTGAGGAAATTGAGAAAGTGTTTAGTCAAAGTCTTCAAACAGTAACGATCAAGTACACAACACAGTAATGAGGAAATGAAAGGGTTGAGGAAATAGAACCAGTTAGCTCGGTGAAGACAGTGATTTGGTAGACCAGTTCCAACTGCTGTGACAGTTGTACGTCTGGTTGGAGCGGCTAGGTATTTAAACCTGAGGACACACAGTCCCGGACACACAGTCCTCACTGTATTCTCCTTGAGCTAAGGTCACACAGACCTTGCACAATCACTCGTGGTAAGTCTTCAGGTGACTTCCAAACCTTCACAGAATCGGTCACTCGGCGATCCACAATTTCCTCCTGGATGCTCTAGACCATGACGCCTAACCATCTGGAGGATGCACAGTCCTCAAAGGTAACAAGTGTCGGTTCCACACAGTAACAATCTCTTCAATGATGCTCAATCACTTTGGGTTTGTAGGTGTTTGGGTTTCGGT
Source organism: Aegilops tauschii subsp. strangulata (assembly GCF_002575655.3). NCBI lineage: Eukaryota > Viridiplantae > Streptophyta > Magnoliopsida > Poales > Poaceae > Aegilops > Aegilops tauschii. The sequence goes on along the minus strand of NC_053040.3, from coordinate 292,465,792 downwards.
TTTCCTCACTTGATGATATTCGCTCAAAGTCCTCGGAGGATGGGATGCTCTCAATGACAAGTGTCAGTTTCTCTCGGAGCAGCCAACCAGCTAGTGGTTGTAGGGGCGGCTATTTATAGCCTAGGGAGCAGCCCGGCAAGATAAGACATAAATGTCGTTCAATGATATGACCGTTAGGTGGGTAGATATTTTGGGACAGCTGGCGCGTAGCACAACAACGGTCGGAAATTTGAGCTCTCAAATTCCTTAGGGCTATCATGTTCCTCACTTGTAGGCAATCCGCACTGGCGAATTCCTAACTCCTCAGTCAGAACAAATTCCTCAGAGACCAGAAGAACTTTGTCTCTGTCACTGAAGAAATTGACTGAACTGTATGAGATTTCCAATGGCTTCACTCGAAGGGATTGGTAGGATTAGGATTTTGAGATGAGCATCACTTGGAAACTTTTCCTTAGTTTTTCCTCGACCCCCTTTAACAGTACGGTGTTTCCTATGACTCAAGAAAGAGAAAATGAAACTATGAAAACAAAAGTCTTCATGCTTCATGTTCCTCGCATGAATATCAAGTCTTCACGGTCACACCAATTTCTTCACTTTCAAAGTCTTCAGAAAGCCAAGTAAGACATTTTTTGGCATTTACCGTGCATGTTGGCATATAAATCAATTCCTAGCCAGACTGCATTTCTTATCGAAAGGGATGAGGATTGTTGTTCGATCTGGGAGCATCCAACGGTGCAGATACGATCCGTGGGGTTTGGGTTCTGGCCAATCAGAACGCATGACTCAGATCGCACGCGCAGCGAGGGGGGCATCGGCCACGGTTTGGTAGGCACACGGCTTTCGTGTGTGAACCGTGTGCTATTTGAAAACATTTTTTTGGGAGGGGCTATTTGAAAACATGTACATGTGTTGTTGAAAGGGATGAGGGTCGTCGTTCGATCAAGGAGAATGCAACGGTGCAGACGTACGATCTGTGGGGTTTGGGTTCTGGCCAATCAGAAAGCACAACTCAGATCGCACGCGTGGCAGAGGGGTGGAGGTGCATCGGCCACGGTTTAGTGGACACACGGCTTTCGTGAGTGAACTGTGTGCTCTTTGAAAACATTTACATTACCTAACATCATATTTTTGTTCGAATGAAAACATGAGTTCATCGTTTCGCCTCCAATTTTTTTTCCACGGTACGAAATCAGGAGTATAGTGGAGAGTGTCATATACTAGTATCATGAATATACAGTATATATGATACTAGTGTATGATACTACCTTTAATTAGTTATAGCCCATAGTATAATACATAGAGTATAGTATCATATATAGATCATATTTATTGCTATGCATGACACAAATTAGCATCGCATTTAACATGATACGGTATCTACCTATATGTTACTCTAACCCTCTTTATATATATTTAATTCTTTGCCACATCAGCATACTTGTTATTTTTGAGTGCATGACATCGCCGGCTATGATACCACCACTATGGCCAGCCTTATATAGTGGGGAGTATCATATACTATATATATATATATATATATATAGTATCATGCATATGATACTAGTGTATGATACTACGTACGTACCTTCATAGTGCATATATAGTATCATAGAGTAGTACTAGCTCCCTCTGTAAACTAATATAAGAGCGTTTAGATTACTAAAATAGTGACGTAAACGCTCTTATATTAGTTTACGGAGGGAGTATATATCATAGATGACCGTATTTATGGCCATGCATGACACAAAGTAGTATAGCATTTATTTTATATATATATATGTGTGTGTGTGTGTGTGTGTTATGGTATCTACATATGTTACTGCTTCTTTGCCACATCATCATATTTTCTATTCCCGAGTGCATGATACCGGCTATGATACCCCCACTATGGCCACCCTAATAAGGCTGGTCGTAATAGGGGAGTATCAAGCGGTATGATGCATGCCAACTAGACTTTTTGGATGATGTGGCACACAGTTAAATGATGAAACAGAGGGTGTGGTATCATATCATGATACCGTATCATATTAAATGTTGTACTACTTTGTGTCATGCATGGCAATTAATAAGGAACCTAAGATACTAACTTACGATACTATGCATGCGCGCATTACGGAGGTATTGCCGATCATATACTAGTATCATGCATATATACTCACTCCTTTCCGGTTTATAGGCTTACCTCAAAATTTTAGTTTTTCCATTTTATAAGGCTCAATTTGGTTGTTCCCCATCACATGTCCAGATTCCAAGGTGCATTAAATCATTGCATGCAAGTATTAAGAGAAAGTTGACCAATGCAAGTATTAAGAGAAAGTTGACCAATGCATGTACTTTATATATATATATATATATATGCATGCATGTATTGCAATTAATACATTGGAAAACATAATTTTTTGAGGAAAACAAAAGCATTAATTAGGTGTTTTTGCAAACTACAAAAAGTATTCCACCACTCACCATCTACCTTGGTTGGTGAGATTTTTGAATTGAGCCCTATAAGGCTGGTTGTAATGGGGAGTATCATATACTAGTATCATGCATATGATAGTGTAGGATACTACTTCCGTAATGCACAGTATCATAAGTTAGCATCTTAGCTTGCCTTACTAATTGTCATGCATCATACAAAGTAGTAGTACAACATTTAATATGACACGGTATCATGATATGATACCACATCCTCTCTTTCCTCATTTAATTGTGTGCCACATCATCCAGAAAGTCTAGTTGGCATGCATGATACCGCTTATGATAATACCATTACAACCAGCCTAAACCGGAAAGGAGGGAGTATGAGACTAGCCACAATGGAGAGTACACTAGTAACATACACATATCCCTAGACTATATATGTTACTACCTTCATAGTGGGTAGTAACATAAGTGTAGTGTCATGCAAAGCTTCATTTATTAGGTTATAGACTCATATTGCATTGGGACATGTGATGTTACAGTAACTAGCTAAGTTTTTGAAACTATCTCTCTCCTCATTAACTTATTGCCACATAAGCAAGTTTGCTGAGTTGGAGTCGATGTTACTGCTGAAGTTACTCCCACTGTGGCTAGTGATCTGATACTAGCTAGTCGTCTATGATATACTAGCTACCTCACTAAGAGCATGGTTAATAATACAGCCGAGGGTCGGCTATAAGAAGTTGCCATGTCATATACAGCCAACCTCTTAGCGGGCATGTACAATAATAAGTTTTATATACGTACTAGTTTATCAATAGTTGGCCCACCTTACATCCTCACAAAGTGTCTTGGGTCTCGTGTTGCAGCTGGCTCTACTAACCAAGAGCCCACTTCTCTTCTCTTTCCTCCAACTAATAAGCACATATATATTATTCTATTCCTTATAGCCTGCTTAGACTACCCACAGTGGGAGTAACATAGGTAGTAACATCACACGTATCTAGATAAAATAGATGATGTGGCAAGCAATAAATGAAGAAAGAGAGGAAAGTGGTAACATAGCTAGTTAGACTGGCCACAATGGGTAGTAACATAGACTAGTAACATGCACATGTTACTAGTCTATGTTACTACCTCTATAGTGGGGAGTAACATATGTGTGGTAACATGCAACACTTCATTTATTAGGCTATAGACTCATTTTTCCTTCATATGTGTGTGATGTTACTCATACTACTAGTAACTAGCTATGTTACCACTTTCCTCCATTTCTTCATTTATTGCATGCCACATCATCTATTTAACCTAGATATGTGTGATGTTACTACCTATGTTACTCCCACTGCATAGAGATGAAAGTGGTAACATAGCTAGTTACTACTAGTATGAGTAACATCACACATATATATCAAGGCAAGATGTGTCTATAGCCTAATAAATGAAGTGTTGCATGTTACCACACACAAATGTTACTCCCCACTATAGAGGTAGCAACATAGACTAGTAACATGGGCATGTTACTAGTCTATGTTACTACCCATTGTGGCTAGTCTTACTAGTAGTATGAGTAACATCACACATCTCAAGGCAAGATGAGTCTATAGCCTAATAAATGAAGTGTTGCATGTTACTACACATATGTTACTCCCCACTATAGAGGTACTAACATAGACTAGTAACATTCTATGTTACTACCCATTGTGGCTAGTCTTAATTATGTCACTCTATTGTGTACTTGCTCTAATGCATAGTATCATGGAGTAGCTAGTATCATATGTAGTACTTTATTTATATTGTCATGCATGACACATAGTAGCATAGAATTTATTATGAGATACGGTTTCATGATATGATACTTAACCCTCTCTTTCTTCATTTAATTAATTCTATGACAGCTCATCAAAATTGCCTAGTTGGCATGCATGATACTAGCTATGATACCCCCTTACTATCAGCCTAGCAAAGGTGTACAGATCATTTGTGCGTCGCTTTGTGAGTTTTCATCCGTTTGTTCGAGAAGCGGGGAGAAGTTTCAAATATTTCGGCCGCGAGGTGCGGCCACTGGCGTAGGCCTAGTTGGTATTTTAATTACAGGAAATTCAGATGGAGTTCAGACATCATCAAAATCGATGTGTGCCTGTGGCATGCTCTCGTGACCCCGTGGAAAAAAATTGGTAAAGTTTGGCACAAGTTTTGATGACCGCTCCTTCCAAACCGGAGCATCTCACTTGAAGGATCATGGTTTTCCAAAAGGAGACATGTCAATTCAAACTCCTGTGGCCGGTGACATCATCGTTTGGCCTCATAAAAATTTCCCCACGGCACGCAATCTTCAATATACCACGTGTTTGATTTTCTGGCGCATTTGAGGTATCGTTAGCTATATTCAAGACATTTTTTAGATTAACGTGCATTTTGTGCATAAAAATAAAATTACAACCAGAACTACATATGCTGTCAAAAGGGATGAGGATCACCGTTCGATATGGGAGCATCCAACGGTGCAGACGTACAATCCGTGGGGTTTGGGTTCTGGCCAATCAGAAAGCACGACTCAGATCGTGGGCGGGGTTGCGGGGTTTGGTCAGCACACGGCTTTCATCAACAAACCGTGTGCTATTCGCAAACTAGATTGCATATATTTGTTCACACATACTGTAGTGAGATCAATTGAGTGTGCTACCTCTATGATATAATAATAATAATAACAAAAAATAGTTCATATTCATTGCCCCGGTCTTGGTCCTCACAATGCTATCCCACAATTCCTTGGCACTTGTGATGTGTATGTAAGGTCTCCTTTGCTTATCATTCATTCCTTTTCTTATGCACATGATTGCGGTGTCGTTGAGATGCTTTTCATAAGTTTCTCTTGGAGTGAGATTCTTTGGGTCAACAGGGTTGTAGCCATGCTCCAGAATGTCCAACATTTCATCATTGGCGTACATAAGATGATCCTGCATACCAACTCTCCACAAAGCAAAATCGGAACTGTCATCAAGCAAAGGAGGTTTTCCTCCAGGATTATACTTAGGTTTCTCAACTTGAGGTCTAGCATACAGCCATGGAACACTAGTCTGATCAGTGCTAGGAGGTTGTTGGCCAAGTGAAGGAGTAGGCACAGTTGGCCTCGAAGCCGCACCAACTGAAAGCGGTGCGAGCATCGTGGTCAATGTGGCTAGCCTCATTTGGACCAAGGCCTCAAGAGAAGCATCATGCTCCTATTTTTTCTTAGCAAGGGCCTGTTCCATATCCTCAGAAGTGAAGGACTTGACTTCCGAAGAAGCATTGTCCTTCTCCTTCGGATCTGCAACAAGGGGAGTCCCATCAGGGTTCATCTCGCTCGAGGGCGATTAAGCCACAAGAATAGAGCACGAGGCTCTGATACCAATTTAAAGGATCAAGATGGACCTAGAGGGGGGTGAACAGGTACAATTACAAATTTTAATTATTACTTAGCAATTTTAGGCAATAATGCGGAATATGAAAGTGAGCCTAACAATTGCAAGTATGATGCTTAGAGCTAAGCAAGGTAAACAAGTAACGCAAATATGTGGGTAAGCAAGCACAATATGATATAAGTAAGGCCTAAGAGACAAGTAACCACAAGTAGGAAGTTAGGGTTAGGGATAACCGCAACTTCGAGAGAAGAGGATGTATGCCGATGTTCACTTCCTTGGAGGGAAGCTACATCACCGTTAGAGAGGTGGATGTTACCACGAAGGTACACCAACGCCACAAAGGCTCACCCTATTCTCCATTTGAGACAACACCATGAAGGCGTTTCTCAACCACTAGTGGTAGACCTTGGGGTGGTCTCCAAACCCTCACAAACTTTATGGGGGTAATCACATTGGTCGATTCCTCTCCGAAAGACTCCTACCGCCCAGGAGTCTCCAACCTCCAAGAGTAACAAGAACGATGGGGAAAAGCTCAAGACTTGCTCAAATCACAAATTCCTTTGGTGCAAAGAAGGGAAAGGAGTGGATCTATCACTTGGACGGACAACTTCTCTCAAATGCTCTCAAAACCCTTAGGGATCTAAGATTTAGTGTGGAAGAGTGAGAGATGGAGTGAAATGTGTTCTAGGGTTTGCTCAAAGTGAATGGTCAACCCTCTCCCGTGGGGGAAGAGGGCTATATATAGTGTGGGTGAAAATATGGCCATTGTAGTGCAAGTGACAGTGTAGGCCGGACATTTGGGACAGGGGCCGAACATCCGGCCTAGCGTAGCACTAGCAAAGTGAAGCAGAATGCAGCGGATGAAACAGAGGGCCCGGACATCTGGGGCAAAGCCCGGACATCCGGGGAGTTCACCGAGCCGAACAACCCCCTGGATAGCACAAGCTAGACATCCGGCTTGGGCCCAGAAATCTGGGGAGGAAGGAGAGCCTGGACATCCGGCATGGAGGGCCAGACATCCGGAGATAAAAACTCCAAATGATGCTCTCTGGACAGCAGAGCCCGGATATCCGGCGTGCGTCAAGTGAATTGTATGATGTAAGGGCATGATTGCACTTTCAGCTTCTAATTATGAGGATTAGAGGATCTAGGTTAAGCTCTAATTGATCAACTAGGATCAACTAGAAGTAGAACTAGAGGAACTAGTGGAGGCTCCAAAACTTGTGTGTACAGAAGTGCCAATACCTCAAGTATATATAACTTGGGACGGGAGATGGGGCATCACCCAAGGGGAGGATTCCTCCTCCCCTTGCGTCGGCCCTAGGGGCAGGACGATTCCTCCCCCGAGTCCAATTTGGCCTCCCTCAAGGGAGAAAGGGGGCGCCACCCCTACATGGGCCTTGGTGGCCCAATTCTCCCTCCACCACTTGGCCTTTTTAGGCCCGTTGATATTAAACTAGGAGTTCACGATTTTAGGAAGCAGAGGAGTCCATGAGTAAATAGAGAACGATGGTCCTCGATGCAGTGCAAACGGCGGACTCTGAATTAGCCATCTATTCCTTCGTGGGGCTGGCGAGTTGGGCCTTTTTTCCCGTTGTTTATCGTCGTACTTGTTACTGAAGGAACATTACCTGGGCTGGGGCCCCTGCCTGCTTGGGGCCCAGGGCGAGTGCCCCGTTTGCCCGGCCTATGGGTCAGGCCTGCCTATGGATGGTAGTGGGGTAAATATTATCAACTTTTGGGACACTTTTAATGACGGTGAGCCAGCGGGCAGAAGCAATAGCCGCTTTATTATTAAACTAGGAAATATGCCCGTGCGTTGCAATGGGGGAAACAAAATTAGCATGCACACATATCTCAATATTACACAAAATAAATCAAGCATTGGATTAGTTTTATTCTCAACATAAACGGTGTAAAGAAGGAAAAGCATGACAAGAAACACATAAGAGTGATTATATAACACAATAAAAATGCCATATACTTCTTCTACCGTGCATGCATATATGCTTCTATTGTGTGTATGCTAACCATGAAGTCTTCAACGTATAGATTGTTTAACTTCCTCTTCTGTTGCCACATATGTTGGGTTGTCCATCGCAATTGATTCTTTGCATGGTGTGTTGCGCGTCATTTCATGGTTAGTTGCGATTTGTCTTATTCTGGCTTTCTTTTGCTCTGGCTGCATATTTGCATATTTCTGCCTTTCTCTTGCGCACTTTTTGGTCTTTTGTGCTAGCTCCATATATGCATATTTCTTCCTCCCTTGTGTGCATTTTTTTTGCAATTGAGTTGAATCCTTAATTGTTTTGTTTTGCTGATAGGCTTGGCGTCATTTTTTATATATTTTTTCCTGCTTTTCTTCATTGGTCATCTGTGCATACTGCTCTCTATATCTTTAATTTCTTTGTTCCTTGGCATACAGGACTGTAGAAAGAGACCTAAATTTCTTCGTTGCATGTGAGTCTTGTATATTGTACGAATCTAATATGTTTATTAAAAAGAAGAAACTGATTAGATTTCGCATCATAAATAGAATATATGTAACTACTTATAAGTTACTTTAATTACATTGGACATCAACATTAGAATATATGTGTTGTTTCTACATAGAAAATTGCTTTTGGAGGTCGAGCTCCATGAAAGCCTCCATTTGCAAAATTCAAAATTCATATTTTTTATGTGTTAAAAATTCTTAAAAAAGTACAGATATACATGGAGGCATAATGTACATGCGTGTAAATTTTCTACTAAATCAAGGTAAGAGTATCACACATAGAATTAGTAAGTTTTCTCTTACCTATCACTAAAATGTTATCTCAGTTTATCAGCTAGTTAGATGCTTCACATTACTGTCTTAAACCAAGATAGTGCTTATATTCTAATCATGGTGGTATAATATTGCAATTGTCATAATTACCCGAGCTATTTTAATAAACTAAACTACTTTCATTTACTATATCCTTTAGTTCAAATAATATATTTTGTAGTGCGGTATCCCTAACCAAAATTTGAAATAAGCATGAATGAGTCAACCAATGTCGGTTGATGTATTGATAGAGTGTCAGGTTTTTTATGGATGCACTGATATACACACAATATTTGTCATCCGACTTCATGTTGAAAATCGGACCATAGATACATAGTGACCAAGCATATCACACTGACATCAGACACCAGACAATAAAAATGTCCTACACGCAATACTTTTGTTGAAATAATAAATTTACCTAGATGTAATTGTTCCTCCATACCACCTCCAGCATGTCCACCTTCAAGGACCTTAAGCATGTCATCTTCTTTCTGCTCCAGAATAGCAACTTCATTGAGATCAGACCCTATGACCATGACTTCTAGGATAATAATTTGTTTTGTATTTGCTTCTGTGTATAAATTGTCCAGGCATATGTGGTGCTAACCTGTGTATATATATTAGTCCAATATATTGTCTAACCCTAATTGAGCTGTTTATGATGTTCATTTTTGTTTCGGCTTTAACGTCTTAGTTGAATCCGTGAAGGACACAAACCCCGATCCAACCAGCACGGCGGTACAAATTGAAGTTAAGATTGAATTATTTTAAAGTCCGGCTTAGATTTTTTTAGGGGATTTAGTCCGGCTTAGATGAACGGATCCCCACAGGAATTATTCTGCAGGGCCCAATAATAAAGGCCCACGTATCTTTGTGTGCCACTCGCCTTCCTTCGGCCGCCCCGCCTCTCGTCGTTCCTAGTTATTCGAACGTAATCTTCCTCCCCTTGCCGCTGTCCTTCGCTCTTGCATGAGTCAAGATGAGCGGAGTAGAGGTCACCCAGGTAAGCTCCTCCTCCAGCCCATGGGATGGACGCCGACGGCGTACCTTCTGGACCCTTGTCGTTGTCAAAACCGGCGGATCTCGGGTAGGCAGTCCCGAACTGTGCGTCTAAGGTCGATGGTAATAGGAGACAGGGGACACAATGTTTACCCAGGTTCGGGCCCTCTCTATGGAGGTAATACCCTACTTCCTGCTTGATTGATCTTGATGAATATGAGTATTACAAGAGTTGATCTACCACGAGATCGTAATGGCTAAACCCTAAAAGCCTAGCCTGTATGACTATGGTAATGAGTCTCTCTCCCTCCGGACTAAGTCCTCCGGTTTATATAGGCATCAGGAGGATCTAGGGTTACACAGGGTCGGTTACAAGGAAGGGAATCTACATATTTGGTTGCCAAGCTTGCCTTCCACGCCAAGGAGAGTCCCATCCGGACACGGGTGCAGTCTTCGGTCTTTGTATCTTCACAACCCATCAGTCCTGCACATGACTAACAGGCCGGACGCCCGAGGACCCCTTAGTCCAGGACTCCCTCAGTAGCCCCTGAACCTGGCTTCAATGACGAGGAGTCCGGCGCGCAGATTTGTCTTCGGCATTGCAAGGCGGGTTCCCCCTTTCCGGATACTTCACAATGGTGTTCGGACGATCGAGTTTGGCTCTGCAACACAAGTAGCATATACTTCCACAGAGGGCATAATAATTTATAAATCCAATCCTCTGGCAACTTTTTACAACATGACATTACGTCACTCCGGTCATCATTTCGAACCGATTTTTTCGCCTGCTGCCCCATGTTTCGAGACGCGGTTGTCATTGGCACGTCTTATCCAAGCAGAGATCGTGTCCCCTTATTAAGGGATTCTTTATCGACACAGACGTGGATAACCCAACCGTCTTTAGGGTACAACTCCTTGGGAATAGGCAAGCTTTAAGGCCCGGGAGGAGGCGTTCGATATTCACGGTCTTTATAAAGGGGTACAGACCCGTCTTTCTTCTCCACGCTTGCTTCTTCCTCAACCCTTACTACTTCAAGTTCCAACACCCAGGTTTCAATCGCCGCAAGCCTCAGTCATGTCCGGATCTAGCCGTCAAGGCCGGTGGTGGCTTCTTCTGTCACAGAGGAGGATATTGCGAAGCTTCGGGCGGCAAGATATCTGACCACAAAAATCCTCCATCAGCTTCCCACGGAAGGGCAGGTTATTACTACCCCCAGATCCGGCGAGAGGGTCGTGTTCATTTCCCACTTCCTCCGAGGATTAGGGTTCGCCCTTAATCCCTTCGTCCGGGGACTCATGTTCTATTATGGACTAGATTTTCACGATCTTGCCCCGAACTCTGTTCTTCTCATCTCGGCGTTTATCGTCACGTGCGAAGCCTTCCTCCAAACTCCTCCACACTTCGGTTTGTGGCTCAAGACCTTCAATGTGAAGCCGCAAGTGATAGAGGGGGAGCAGGCGGAGTGCGGTGGAGCCTCAGTGAGCAAGCTTACCAGCGCTGTTTGGCTAAAAGGATCCTTCACGGAATCCTCCAACTTATGGCAGCAGGAGTGGTTCTATATCACCCAGCCTCGTGGTTCCAAGTGGGCAGTTGCGCCTGCGTTCTGATCCAGCCCCCCAATTCAGCTTGCATCATGGATTAATAATGGGTTGGACTGGGGATCAGTTGACGAAGTGCGGACTCTGCAGAGTCGCATCCAAAGCCTCATTGACAAGGATATCGATCTTGTCAACGTTATTCAGGTAATGCTAGTCTGCCGGACCCTGCCGTGCCAGCGACGGCCTCTCCGCATGTAGGAGTTTAACCCAGAAGGGCCACGGACTCTTCAGCACTTCTTTGGCACTACGCACGAAGGAATGTGGAAATTATTTTTCGGGAAACGAAAACAATGGCCGGACACCACCGAAGATATCGGCCTTGACTGTAACCATCCGGACACCACGGTAAGTATCCGTCCGCCGAACACCTCCTAATCAGGTATCCTGTGGTAAGATACTAAGCAAACCATCTTTTTCCAGGGCTGGATAAAGAAAGCGGAATGGATTAGGTGTCCGGCCCCTCTTCCCGAAGACTCAGCGGATCCCGTGTTAACAAGGATGCTGGTACCGGCACCGTACCAGGCGCCGGTAGAGGAGGGCAAGGTGGAAAGTAGGAAGACCCGGGATGACCTTCGTGCTGGAGGTAAATTAGATACCGCGTCCGAAGAAATTGACATTTCTTCGCCCGAAGACAAAGGCGAAGGAGAAGCAAGTATCCCTTCTCCATTCAGGAAGAAAAGGGCCGCCTCCGAAGGTTGGGAGGGGCGGTCTCCCAAGAGGGGCAAGATGCCACCGTCGGGCGGCTCGGGATTGGAAGACGACGCCGTTGAATAGCTCCGTCGTGAGGACAAGCCCTCGACCAAATCGTAAGTGAATCCGGGGTGCTTTGATCGCATCCCGTTCCTTTCCTGTTACCGAAGAGACATGTAACATGCCTGTGTATTTTTACAGTTCGGCACAGAGTTTTCCTGGGCAATCCTCTTCTTCGGGAGATCTCCTCCCAGAGATGATGGAAAGCGAGACGCCTCCCCCGACCTCCTTTCCCAATAAGGCGGACGACTCCGAAGTGTCATCTCGGAGGGTTTTTCTTGATCAACAAGCGGTGCGGGGGGTGAAAGAGGCAGTACCCGAAGGTGGACCTCCGATCGTCCGGGATTCGGGGGCCAACAATGAAGGCCCCGGACTATCCGGTTTTCAGCCAACGATGATTCTGGAGACGGGTGAATGGGTTCCTTCAAAGGATGGTCGTGCTCCTACAGCGGCTTCCGGAGACCCGGCGGTGCCGGATATGTTGAGGGATATGCTACGAAAAGCATTTGTCTCGGAGGAACAGCGTGCCTTGATGGGTACGGTGGTTGAGAAGATTCTGTCCGCGAAGAGCGGGTTGAATGAAGCCTTCATGAGCCTGCTAAGAGGCTTCGAGGTTTGTGATGTAATATTTTCAACTATATTTTATTTGCAAAGATGCACCTGTGTATAGGTAGTAGCCCCTAAGACTCGAGTTGGCTTCCCATGGGAGGCGAACGGAGGCTCAAGAAGAAACACTCAAGGACTAATCTGATTAATTGGAACACAGGCTGCTTCCCCCTGGCTACTTCCCGGACTACGGATATTGCCGAGCTGCAGCGGAAGCTTGATGTGGCAGGGGATGACATTGCGTTAATCAATATGCATCTTGACGAGTCGCAAGGTATGTATTCGGAGTAGTCCTTACACATACATGTTTGTAATATAGGCGTGACGCTGAAAGTTGCATACTGGCATATGCATGGCTGTAGATGGTGCTACCGTAGTTGAGGTTCTTCGGGCAGAGCTAGCCCGGGCCAAGGAGCAGGCCTGGTTTAGTAATGCGGCTGTCGAAAAGGCATCGGCCGAGTTAAAGGCCGAACAGGCTGCCCGGCACCAAGACGAGGAGAAAATATCCATGATGGCGCTCGAACTGAAGGATGCTGCTGGCCGCTGTGAATTCCTTGAGAAGGAAAATAAAGACAAAACAGCTGAACTTGACAAGGCATTACAAGAGGTGAAGGAAGCGCGGTCCGAATCTAGAGCGGCCCGGGAGGAGATACGGCAAGCTGGGGAGATCGCAGTCGGTAAGCCCTTTTGTTTACAGACTAAGTTCGGCAATCCGAACTATGCTCAGCTTAACCAAGTGTGGAGTTCTCCAGACGAGTTTTTAGGCTTGCCGAAGAGTTCTTCCGATGCGGCGCAGTTTTACCAAGCGCGGGACAGGTATGCAACGGAGAAGCTTTTCTAGTCACAATTTGGCACATCAAAGCGCCCTCTATTGCTAAATGAACAGATGTCCCAATGGGCCGAGCTTCATAGGATATCCGGTGCTGCCATGAAGAACGTCGTAATCCGGCTATGGCCGACTGAGCCTATTCCGAATAGCTACTTCGGCTTGGTGCAGCGGCTTGTTGATGTGGTGCCACGTATCGACGCTGTTAAGCGGTCGGCGTGCATTGAGGATGCACGGATGGCCTTTGCCCGTGTCAAGACATACTGGGGAAAGATGAAGGCCATCGATGTTGCGGCGAAGAGTCCACCCAAGGGCAAGGACCATCACGCACCGGAGCATTATTTTGAAGATGTCTTAGAGGCTGCCCGCTTGATAGAGGGTCAATGCTCGAAGGACATAATATTCGAGTGAGGTGTATGGGAATTGTAAAAGACAATTTTATAGTTAATCTATTTTTATGTTTTGCTCAAAAGCTTTTGTTCCTCCTGTGCGTCCGTTTTTATATAATCTGAAAGTTTTCCAGTCGTCGGCTTCAGCCCCCTCGTAGGAAGTATGGGGGTGTTCGGAAAAGCATTTGATCACTCTTGACCCAACATCTTGGTCCACGAAGGAGGTGACAATGCGGCGAACCAGGCAATCAGACTATAGGGCGTTAACACTTTCACTTAGCCATAGGAGTTTTATAGGGGGGGACTACGATATAGCCCCTGGTATGTGTACGGCTTATTCCAATATGGTGCGTTACATATATGACCTGAAGAAAAAAGGTCCTTCGTATGATACGGAGGGAATCACGATAGATTCTGATAAGTCATCGAGTGGTTGACCAGCTCTCGCAGCATCATGACAGTCGGTTTTCGGCTTTCTCTACTGAGGTGCTTGACCAGATGAACCGGAAGCACAATCGCAGTAGTTCTCCCATTACTACCCTAGCCGATAGAGCGGTACGTAAGGTAGCAAGCACAGGAGCCGGGTAACCCAACCATTGACCCAAGACATGATTCGGAGCTGATGCATATAAGGTCAAACTCGCGACGCCGAAGTATGCTATAAAGCTGTTCGGACTTTGTCGGCAACTCATTTGTTCCCATACCTAGCCCCTGGCGGGTTATGTCGAGGTATGTCTGTGAAACAACCATAGGAGCCATATTCATTTGTGAAAAAGAAACGAATGATTAATGCGGATGATGTTTACTGGGACCTGAGTGATATGCCAATGGTTACTTTATGGATAGAAAGACCACAACCCCGGCTATTTGACATGCCCGGGGTCGAAGGCGGAGGAAAAAGGCATATTACAGGCTCGAAATAAAGAATGCGGTCTACAAAAAGTTATTTTGGACCTCCTGTCGCACGTCTGCGCCGCCTGTCCTCGGTGAGGGAGTCCTTGATGGAAGTAGCCCCTTAGCTGAGTGTACGGATCCGAACTCCGATAGAGTCAGTTAGATGTTTGTCCTTTGCGTCACCTGTTTTTAAGAGATGATTAAGAAAGAAAGAGTAATTTAGAGAAAAAATGTTACGGGAATGCTTGCAGGCTTGTCCGTATTGTGCTTCCGCCGATGCTCATGGTATCTTAAGTGCGTAGTGATGTATGCGCGATACAAATTTCGCGGGTATATGAGGTGGGCGGCGAAAGCCGAACTGCTATTTCCGCTCCGGGATTGGTTGATCCTGTTGAATGGAGACCGGTCGCTTAATGGCCAACAAGGTATGCGGTTTAATAAGACCGTTTTGTACTGAAGTTGCCGCAGTATAATCTTCGGTCCGGAGGGGGTGCTTCTCCTGCTCCCTTATAAAGTTGTGTGTCACGTATACCATGTTCACTGTTTTTACTTCGGGGGGAAATTGCTTCTAACCCTCGGTATTTGGTTGGTGAATCTCTTCATCGTCCCTATCGCCTGGCGGCCTCCTCCCCTTGTGTTCGGCGTTGAGCTTGCCGGCCTGCTTGAAGACCCAACAGCTTCTGTTGGTATGATTAGCTGGTTTATCGGGGTGGCCGTGAATCTGGCAGGGTCGATCCAATATCCTGTCTAGATTGGATGGTCCGTCTCTGTTCGCCTTGAATGGCTTTTTCCATTGACCGGGTTTGGGACTGCTGAATCCGGCGTTGACCGCTGTGTCGGGTGATCTTTCATTATCATTGCGACTTTTGTGTTTGCTGCGTTGTGGCTTGCCATTGCCGTCTCGGATTACGGAAGTGCCCGAGTCGCTAGCGCTGTTGCTTCTACGAGTGAGCCAGTTGTCTTCTCCCGCGCAAAGCGGGTCATTAGAGCGGTAAGGGCTGTCATGGATTTAGGTCCTTCTTGACCGAGGTGGCGGGCAAGCCATTCATCCTGGACGCTGTGTTTGAAGGCCGCAAGGGCTTCCGCGTCCGGACAGTCGATGATTTGGTTCTTTTTAACTAAGAACCTAGTCCAGAGCTTCCTGGCTGACTCTCCGGGCTGCTGGACAATGTGACTTAAGTCATCGGCATCCGGTGGCCGGATATATGTTCCTTGGAAGTTGTCACGAAAGGCGTCTTCCAAATCTTCCTAGCTGCCAATAGAATTTTCCGACAGACTGTTTAACCAGTACCGAGCTGGTCCTTTGAGTTTTAGTGGTAGGTATTTGATGGCATGAAGGTCATCTCCGCGGGCCATGTGGATATGGAGGAGGAAATCCTCGATCCATACCGAGGGATCCATTGTTTCGTCGTATGATTCGATATTCATGGGTTTAAACCCGTCTGGGAATTCATGCTCCATTACTTCACCTGTGAAGCAAAGAGGGTGTGCGGCGCCTCTATATTGGGCCACACTGCGACGTACCTCCGATGGAGTACATTTGCAGTTTTCGGCCCGGGCGTGGCTAGGTTTGTCACGTCCGAATAGGTAGCCGTCGTAACGTGTCGAGGCACGTCCTCGCGATCCGTAGATCGATCTTGTGTGTCCTGCTCTACTGTCCAAGTCCTGTCGAAGGTCGTATGTACAACCCCGAGCTGTTTTATTCTTGCCTTTACGGCGAGGTGCGGCGGTCTGGTGTTCGGCTTGAGTTGCCGCTTTATCCTGACCGTGTGGCGGTCGGTCGGCCGCGTTGTGCGATGATGGTACGGACTCCAGCGCCTCGTCATCGAACTGAGGTAGAAATCTACGCTTCGGGTAATTTTTGGCTGGGCCACTAAGGCCGTATTCTTTGGCGGCCAGGACTTCGGTCCATCTATCATTGAGCAGATCTTGGTCTGCTTGAAGCTGCAGCTGCTTCTTTTTCAGGCTCCTTGCAGTGGCTATTAGCCAGCGTTTAAAGCGCTCCTGCTCGAGAGGTTCCTCAGGAACGATGAAATCCTCGTTGCCGAGGCTCTCCTCTTGCTCGGAGAGCGGAAGATAATTACTGTCCTCCGAGTCTTCGTGTATAGGGATGGCAATGGGTAGGGTATGGGCGGGTACAACCTCCTTCTACCCAAACCCATGGGTATAAACTGACACCCATGCCCATACCCATCGGGTATCCTATACCCAATGGGTATCCATTGGGTACAATATATAGCATTCAAATTCTTAAGAGGTAGAGAAATGAGTTCAAAATTCAAGTGATCATGGTAGAGTAGCATAGCATGTATTTGGCCTCCTCCAGTGGGTGGCCTCTTGGAGGCATCAGGGGAGTATGAGCAACGGTTGGTGGAAGGCCGACATAGTGGAAGGCGGTGGTGGGAATTGGGGATCACTGGATCGAGTGTTCGACAAGAGTCTGGTAGCGAAGAGTCGATATTTCATCTTTTTGAGGAGTCACATAGGACGTATAAGGAGTGGTGAGCAGGTGATTATGAGCCTATGAGCTATGACTTGTTTAAGGAATACGAGATTTAGGGTTGGACCATATGAGTTGGATGTTAACCCCACATGTTATAGGAGTTATTTTCATTTATTAATTTTTTCTGGGTATCCATTGGGTTACCCATGGGCACAATTTCTTACCCATGCCCTACCCATATATTTTGCGGGTATGGGTACCCATTACCCGTGGGTAGAAAATCTCTTCAAGTCTTGCCCATACCCATTATTTTCGGGTAGGGTACCCGCGGGTACCCATACCCATGGGCAAAATTGCCATCCCTATTCGTGTATGGCCTGTTCATCAGGGCTAACTTGCCCATTTTCCCGTTCCTCCTGTTCGGAGGTTACCTCGACGGGGTCTTCATTGTTTTCGGCATCGTCCGGAGTACTATTTTCTCCGGTGCCAGTATTGCTGTCTTTGGAACGACGTGACTTAGAGCGGTGCCGAGAAAGCCGGCGCTTAGGGTGTGTCTCAGGAGGTTTATTCTCAACTGGATTTTCTTTGTGGTCGTCTTTAGTTGCTTTGGGTGTATCCACCATGTACACATCGTACGAAGAAGTGGCCGTCCAGCGTCCAGTAAGTGGCGGGTTTTGGCCCTGCTCCTCGTCGGCATCATCATCCGTACTGACGATGTCTTCGGAGCCGTAATCAAGCATGTCGGTTAAGTCCTCGACAGTTGCTATGAAGTGGGTGGCGGGTGGGAAGCAAAATCCCCCATCATCAGCCCCTAGTTCGAATCGTACATAGTTCGGCTGTGAGTCTCCCACCAGCGACAGGCTCTTTAATGAGTTTAGCACATCGCCCAAGGGCGAGTGCTGGAAGATATCTGCGGCGTTGAACTCGAAGATCGATAGCCGATCAAGCTCGGCGTCCGCGGGCGCACATGGTTCGGAATTTATAGCCGGAGTCGAGTCCGGAGTTCCGGTGACGCAGATGTCCCATGAGTTGGAGTCTGTGTGCGGCTCTGATGCCGCGGAATCCGTGGCCTCCGTGGTGGGGTTGAGCTTCCCATCCTCAGATGGCACGATCTGCTCCGGATCTAAGACCAGAGCAGTTACAGGAGCGATCTCCTGAGTGTGGTTCGATGACAGATTCAGATCGCGTGCATCGGTGTGACAGGGAGCGGCTGCTGCGGTCTCGAATCCAGCGAAGATCAAGTCTCCACGGATGTCCGCGACGTAGTTCAAGCTTCCAAATCTGACCTGGTGGCCAGGGGCGTAGCTGTCGATCTGCTCCAGATGGCCAAGCGATTTGGCCCGCAGTGTGAAGCCGCCGAACACGAAGATCTGTCCGGGGAGGAAGGTTTCTCCCTGGACGGCATCGTTGTTGACGATTGAAGGGGCCATCAAACCTCTTGAGGACGGCACAGTGGAACTCTCAATGAAAGCACCAATGTCGGTGTCAAAACCGACGGATCTCAGGTAGGGGGTCCCAAACTGTGCGTCTAAGGTCGATGGTAACAGGAGACAGGGGACACAATGTTTACCCAGGTTCGGGCCCTCTCTATGGAGGTAATACCCTACTTCCTGCTTGATTGATCTTGATGAATATGAGTATTACAAGAGTTGATCTACCACGAGATCGTAATGGCTAAACCCTAAAAGCCTAGCCTGTATGACTACGGTAATGAGTCTCTCTCCCTCCGGACTAAGTCCTCCGGTTTATATAGGCACCGGGAGGATCTAGGGTTACACAAGTGTAACGCCCACAATGCGGCTATATCTCTCACGTGTCGAGCCACGACTTAGAGGCATAACCGCATTGTGGGTTTTGTCGCAAGAAGGGTTATCTTCACACAATCCCATGTAATGAACAAGAATGGGATAAGGAGAGTTGGCTTACAATCGCCACTTCACACAATACATAAATAAATTCATACATCATCCAAAATACACACATAGACCGACTACGGTCAAATCCAAATGAAAAAAAGATAACCCCAAATGCTAGATCCCCGATCGTCCCAACTGGGCTCCACTACTGATCAACAGGAAACGAAACATAGTAACGACCACGTTCCTCGTTGAACTCCCACTTGAGCTCGGTTGCGTCACCTGCACTGGTATCGCCGGCACCTGCAACTGTTTTGGTAGAATCTGTGAGTCACGAGGACTCAGCAATCTCACACCCGCGAGATCAAGACTATTTAAGCTTATAGGAAGGATGGGGTAATGAGGTGGAGCTGCAGCAAGCACTAAGCATATATGGTGGCTAACATACGCAAATAAGAGCAAGAAGAGGAGCAACGCAACGGTCGCGAAGCTAGAGGTGATCAAGAAGTGATCCTGAAACTGCCTACGTTCATACATAACCCAAACCGTGTTCACTTCCCGGACTCCGCCGAAAAGAGACCATCACGGCTACACACACGGTTGATGTATTTTAATTAAGTCAAGTGTCAAGTTCTCTACAACCGGACATCAACAAATTCCCATATGCCACATAACCGCGGGCACGGCTTTCGAAAGATAATACCCTGCAGGGGTGTCCCAACTTAGCCCATTATAAGCTCTCACGGTCAACGAAGGATATTCCTTCTCCCGGGAAGACCCGATCAGTCTCGGAATCACGGTTTACAAGACATTTCGACAGTGGTAAAACAAGACCAGCAAAGCCGCCCGATGTGCCGACAAATCCCGAAAGGAGCTGCACATATCTCGTTCTCAGGGCAACACCGGATGAGACTAGCTACGAGTAAAACCAGTCCTCAAGTTTCCCCAAGGTGGCCCCGCAGGCAGCTCGGTTCGGACCAACACTCGAAGGAGCACTGGCCCGGGGGGTCTAAAATAAAGATGACCCTTGAGTCTGCAGAACCCAAGGGAAAAAGGCTTAGGTGGCAAATGTTAAAACCAAGGTTGGGCCTTGCCGGAGGAGTTTTATTCAAAGCGAACTGTCAAGGGGGTCCCATAAATCACCCAACCGTGTAAGGAACGCAAAATCAAGGAACATAACACCGGTATGACGGAAACTAGGGCGGCAAGAGTGGAACAAAACACCAGGCATAAGGCCGAGCCTTCCACCCTTTACCAAGTATATAGATGCATTAATTAAATATAAGAGATATTGTGATATCCCAAAAAAAATATCCATGTTCCAACAAGGAACAAACTTCATCTACACCTGCAATCTAGCAACGCTATAAGAGGGGCTGAGCAAAAGCGGTAACATAGCCAAACAACGGTTTGCTAGGAAAGGTGGGTTAGAGGCTTGACATGGCAAT
Organism: Aegilops tauschii subsp. strangulata; assembly: GCF_002575655.3. Taxonomy (NCBI): domain Eukaryota; kingdom Viridiplantae; phylum Streptophyta; class Magnoliopsida; order Poales; family Poaceae; genus Aegilops; species Aegilops tauschii. The sequence goes on along the minus strand of NC_053040.3, from coordinate 292,445,348 downwards.
ATGGGAGGCATGATATAGCAAGTGGTAAGTAGCGCGGCATAGCAATAGAGCGAACAACTAGCAAGCAAAGATAGTGATTTCGAGGGTATGGTCATCTTGCCTGAGACCCGCCAGGAAGAAGAACGAGTCCATGAAGAAGACAAACGAACGTAGTCGAACGAATCCTCACAACTCCGGAACGAAACCGAAGCTAACGAGAGAAGCAACCCGGAAAGAAACAAACAACATAGTAAACAACCACCACATACACATGGCATGATGCACAAACAAGTATGATGCATGTCCGATTTAATGAGGCATGGCATGGCAAAGTGCACAAACAATACTACAAATTTAAGTGGAGCTCAATATGAACGAGTTGCATATTGAAGAAACACCACATCAAGTATTTAGTTTTCTCTCATTTATGTACCCAACAATATTAAATTTTGTTAAGTATGGCAATGGGTGAAGCATAAGTAAACTAACTATTTAGGCAAGTTTAAATGAGGCCGGAACAACAAACAACCATTCCAGAAAATCCCCATATGTCATTTAGCAATTTGATGCAAACAACAATTTTAAACATTTTAAATGTTGTTATCATGATGCGGGTGACATATGCAAGTTTTATGCAGTTTTTATGAAAATGTTGACATGAGCATGTTATGAAGCATTTGGTCAGCATGGCGGAACGAAAAAGGGTGCCACGGCGGCGAAACGGAAATGGTGCCACGGCAACATTCCGGTCCGGGTAACTCGATTGAGATACCGATGCAAAAGAGAAGTGTGCGGATGTGTGGAACACGCAAGAGATGGGGAGTGATTCCGGGTTCCGGGTTCCCACGAGACGGCAGCATGGCGAACGAGGAGGAACGTGCAAAGACAACTCGGGCACGGAGCAAACTAGGGTGCATCTCATACAACACATGCATTTGTCCACGGGCATCGTCTCGAGGTTATACCTTCGAAGCGTGCATTCGGGGCGGAACGTGTTCGACGAAGGAAGTAGTGGTACACGGGCTGTAGTGGAAGTAGTCGTTCTCGCGACGGTAGTGGAAGTAGTGGTTCACGGACGTCGTGGAAGTAGTCGTTCACGGCGACGGTAGTGGTACATCTCATAGTGGAACTTGGTGCATCCACGGTATTCGGGCGTAGTGGTACTCATTCCGTAGACGAACTTGACGGGACATGGTTGTCGTGGTACTTGACGTTATCCGGGACGGTCTTGGTGTATCCGTGCGTAGAGGTACTGGCAGTTTTTGTGTAGTCGATCTTGTCGGTCTTGACGATCCAAAACGAAGCAACACCAGGGCCTCGGGTGGCAACAACAAGGAAGCAATGGAACAGTGGGCTGAGGAAGATGTGGCGCTGGGCTAGGCCTTGGCGTGCTAAGGCTGCTGGTAGCCTGAGCGAGCAACGCAGAGGTGGGCTCGAAGTGAAGCAGGGGCGGCGGCGTGGAGCTTGACGGCGGGGACTTGAAGCGGGCGAGGAGGCAGGGGCTCGGCGACTCACGCGATGCAGGGGAGCTTGGCGCAAGGCTTCGGTCGCCTGTCTCCCTTGCAGACGACGGCGAGGCAGAGGTCGGGCAAGGAGGAGCTCGGGCGGCTCCGCGGCGCGGATAACTTCGAGCGCAGGGAAGGAGCACCTAGCGCGGGCTGCGGGGACCAGCGCGCACGGGCGCTCGTGCAGAGAAGGCAGGGTACTCCGGGCTCCTGGTGGAGCTTGTCATCAGCGGCGATCGCAGGCCGGCGCGACGGGATCGAGAGGCACGGGAGGAGGCCTCCACGCGTTGGGGACGAGGCAGAGGAGGAAGGGTCGCGCGCAGGGGAAAGGTCGAGGCCGGCGGTGCAACAGCAGGAGAGGAAGGCAACGCGAGGAAGAAGGAGGGGATCGAGAGGAGGGGGATCGAGCAGGAGGCGAGGATGTGCGTGTGGCGGCGCAAGGGAATGAGGAGGAGGGGATCGATCGGGATTGGGGGTAGGGTTAGATAGGCGCTAGAGTTGGGCCTTGGCTGGACCTTGGGCCGGCCTGGGCATAGGTTGCAGCTGGGCTGGGCTCTCTCTCTCCCACTCTAAAGAAAATAAAAAGAAAACGGAGATACGAAAGAAAAGAAAGAGAGGTTAGGGGAAGAAGTTGGACACGCGGATAATTTTCCCGGACTCACAAAAAAAATGAGCTTGATCCAAGAAAAATAGAAGTTGGCACGAATGCAAGATTTAAATCCAAACTCATCTGAATTTAATTCAAATGGTCTGAACTAGGACAAGGTTTAGGAGTGGCCAAATTGTTGAGATTTTTGGTGGAGCTCCGGAAAGTGATGCAAGAATTTAGGGCAAAGTTTGGAGACCAAACTTGAAGCAGAAAAGGAACAGAATTATTTTGCAAGTGTGTTTATGGGTGATTCCGAAATAGTGGAATATTTAATATAGCTCCCTAGTATTAGTAGGAGACTTTGAATATGTTTTAAAGAGAAATCACCATGTGAATTCCCTCGATTTAAATGGATCAAAGATCCATGCAGTTTATTTAGCTGATTTTAAAAAGGGTTACAAGAAGAAATGATGTGATGCAAAAGATGCAATGATGAATGCAACAAACAAAAAATAAAATCAGACGGCGAAACTCAGAATAGCTGGAAGTCTTCTAGAGCGTCGGTCTCGGGGCGTTACAACACTCCACCACTACAAGAGGATCTCGTCCCGAGATCTAGGATGGCACCGGAGAGAAACGGAAGAGGAAGAGAAGAGGTAAAACTAAGTTGCTTCATTGACAAACGAATGAAACCACGAACCTTGGGAGATTGAACAACTTGAAAGAAATAATACAACAGAGATGAATGAGACTGCAAACAGGCCGTTGGACAAGAGGAACAAGGAATACAGCGAGCATGACAAGATAGCCAATGAAACCACTCCGGTTAAAACAAGATATAGATGGGATAAGAATGAAATATTTCGAATAGCACGCCAACTGAAAATGGAAGGAATTAACATTAACTTGATTGGATGACGCTTGTTGAAATCAACGACACACTGCCTCCGGAACTATAAAAAGAATGGCACCAGTGGTAAGAAGGATTTCAGATAGAGCTCCGATTGAAAAGAGAGGCAAAACTTGTTAAGATGAGAGAACTTGAATGGAGGACACGACACTCCTGTTAATTGGGTTAGAAAGGAAAAGAAAACATGATCTTGATATGAAAAGATGATGGTTCGAAGAGAGCAATATCAGAAAGCCTCCGGAATGAATAATGGAGTGAAAAGAACGAAGAAGAAGAACATCTTCTACTAGAAATGAATTTGAGAACATCCTTACGAAGAAGGGTTGAACAGAGTTGTTGGAAAATCAACAACGAAAAGACGCTTGTTGTGGGCTTATGGAAAACATCCAACATTTGAGGTTATAACCAGCCACTAGCGGTATCAATTAATTTGATTGAGAACACCAAAGAGATGAAAAACTTCTTCCACCAAGATGGTAAAGAGATAACTTGGATCATTGATAAGCACCACAATAGTAACATTCCTTAGGAAATGCTTTAAGCGGAATATGACACAAGATAACTCAAACGAAGAGACTAATGGATTTAAAATACCTCATTCTTGACAACATGTGAATCATGAAGCACGAAAAGAAATTGTCAAGAATGACGTATTACCATCTCAAAAGATAAGGTAGGAAGAATTACACTTCGGAATGCAAGATGAAGAATACTTGAACTCCCCAAAACAAAACGTGTGTTGAACACCATGTTTATTTTAGATTATAGCTTGGCGGATCTTAACTCCGTGAGAAATCTTGACGAACAATTGAAGAATGAAAGGGATCCTTGATGAACCACCATGTAGAGCCTTCGTGAGAACTCCCGTAATAAAAGAATGATAGAAAGGAAGAGAAGTTGAAAGAACAAGGTGATCCTTGCAATGATTTAGATGGAGCTTCGCGACGAGATAAAACGAAAAACTTGGAACTCCGGAAATGAAAGATGAAGCAACACGAACCGAGAATGTGATATGATGAACAACTCCGGAAAGAAGAAATTAATCACTTGGATGAAACAAGAATAAGAATTATGTTATGCATATCCTTCACCAATTTAAATTGATGACAAGCAACGGATTTGGCATGCCACTTATTTCTTTTGCAAGGATTGAAGAGGGATATAGCGCCAACTTGAAGAATTCTTCGCCGAATCACCGGGAGGATTGGAAAGAACGAATGAAATGATACGATAATAAAGGAATAGGAATGTTGAACAAACCACCGGTAGGATTATGAGAGAACAAATGAATTGATACGATGCCAAACGAAGAGGAATCTTGAACAAACCATTGTAAGAACTGAAAATGAAAGTAGCAAAGGCACAATTCACCGGGAAGAATTGGAAAACGAAAGAAGATACTTGAGGGGATTTAGATACAAGTGAACGAATAGATGACCAGCTGATTAGAGAATACTTGAATGATGCACCGGTAAGATTTGGAGAATGAGATCTGAAAGCTGAGAATGAATAATTCTGAGATGATGAGTTCTAGAGAATCAAACTGAAAAGACTCCTGAATTGCTCCGGATGGGTGAAAAGAATACTCGCAGTCAAAAACAATTATGAGAGGATGGCAACAAGTTAGAACCACGCATCTTTGAGAGAATGGATAAGATTGAAGAGGAACTCTTCTTCGGTCTTCAAATGTTGAGAATGATGACGAGAAACACCACCATGAATTGTTGAGGCACTCCGGAATGACAATTAGAAAGATTGAACCAACAATGAAAAGAATTTGAAAGATCTTGGAGAAAGACATTTGACTGATGATAATTCATTCTTACGTCAAACTTTGCAATGAATTTGGGAATAACTCCAGAAAGAATTAGAAGAGTTAGGTAAGATCCTGGGAAAAGACCTGTGGGTTAGGGCCCACTCAAGAGAAACACCGTTGAACAATTTAAAAGAGAGATTGCGCCGGTTGAATTAAATGGCTTGAATGAGATAACAACCTCGAAATAGCTTGAACGGATCTTGAATGAAAACACGAGTCTCCTGAGATATCTTCAACACTCCGGAACAAAAGAATAGCGAGCGGTGAAAGATTAAGAGATACACCGTCATACGAAAGCACTTGAAACGGGGAAGGGGATAAGATCAACACCTGCAACTTGAATTGAATCCACCGAAAAAGAATACGAGAATGAAGAATGATACACTTGAAGCTTCATTAGTATCTTCCTGAGAATCACCGGATAAGAACATTGACGAAAAAAATGGAGAGACTTCCCATCAATAAAATGATACTTGATTAAGAAATATGAGTCCCTGAAGAAAAAGGGTGGGAGGGCGGGGAAAAACAAAGGCAACTTGGGGCAGATGGAATAAACACCGTTGAGAAAACTTATAATTGATCTTCCGGATGGGAAGAATGATGGGATCATCTCGAAGAGAAACGCACCGGTTGGAAATAGAATTAAGATGGCAATCTCGATGGTCAAGAAGGATTAGTATCCCCATAGAAATATGAGAACACCATCTAGAATAAGGTAGGGAATCAACACTTGACACCGAAGCAACTCGAATACCACAAATTAAAACAAAACAAAGGATTGGCTCGCAGAATAAGCCGGAAACAAACATATGATAGATCCCATATCATATCATGTGTGTGTTTGAAAGATATCCTACGAGATACTTGAATTCCCACTTATAAACTCCCGAAACTTTCTGGTTATGCAATCTGGTGTTGGGGATACAGGGGACGCAATATATCTCACCCAAACTAACAATACCTAGATCCATCTGTATCCATCCTTCAACACATAACCAAGAAACCTTCGGAAATCATTTACCTCAACCTTCGAAAAGCATCCGTTATACGAGTTATGGCAATACTCCCGAACTCCCGCCCCAGTACTGGGTGGCGTCGAGGTGATCTCACCAACAACTGCATAAAAGAGATTTTCGATGTCGGCGAAACTCAGGTATTCCAGAACTGCAACAATAAAATTGTGACGACAACACCTCGGAGCTCAACTCCCTGGGACACTGCCACAACCCCTAAATGTCAGGAGGCACCAAGAACAATGTTCTCGTCACAAAACCATCGGAACGATTCCAAGATACCCGCGTGATCCTAAATTTTTTTTAGTGAAATTTGAGGAGAGAAAAGTCAAAACTTCTACGTCAGGAGGCCTCACCAGAGCGACGAAGGGACTGAGGAGTAAAAAGAATCCTACTCTTCGATATATATAATCCTAAGACTCAAAACATTTTTGTTCTAGACTCAACAACGCCAGCGATTCGATCAAGTAGGGGGCTCCTAAGTCGGGGATGGCTCTGATTACCAACTTGTAACGCCCACGATGCGGCTATATCTCTCACGTGTCGAGCCATGACTTAGAGGCATAACCGCATTGTGGGTTTTGTCGCAAGAAGGGTTATCTTCACACAATCCCATGTAATGAACAAGAATGGGATAAGGAGAGTTGGCTTACAATCGCCACTTCACACAATACATAAATAAATTCATACATCATCCAAAATACACACATAGACCGACTACGGTCAAATCCAAATGAAAAGAAGATAACCCCAAATGCTAGATCCCCGATCGTCCCAACTGGGCTCCACTACTGATCAACAGGAAACGAAACATAGTAACGACCACGTTCCTCGTCGAACTCCCACTTGAGCTCGGTTGCGTCACCTGCACTGGTATCGCCGGCACCTGTAACTGTTTTGGTAGAATCTGTGAGTCACGAGGACTCAGCAATCTCACACCCGCGAGATCAAGACTATTTAAGCTTATAGGAAGGATGGGGTAATGAGGTGGAGCTGCAGCAAGCACTAAGCATATATGGTGGCTAACATACGCAAATAAGAGCGAGAAGAGGAGCAACGCAACGGTCGCGAAGCTAGAGGTGATCAAGAAGTGATCCTGAAACTGCCTACGTTCATGCATAACCCAAACCGTGTTCACTTCCCGGACTCCGCCGAAAAGAGACCATCACGGCTACACACACGGTTGATGTATTTTAATTAAGTCAAGTGTCAAGTTCTCTACAATCGGACATCAACAAATTCCCATCCGCTACATAACCGCGGGCACGGCTTTCAAAAGATAATACCCTGCAGGGGTGTCCCAACTTAGCCCATTATAAGCTCTCACGGTCAACGAAGGTATTCCTTCTCCCGAGAAGACCCGATCAGTCTCGGAATCCCGGTTTACAAGACATTTCGACAAAGGTAAAACAAGACCAGCAAAGCCGCCCGATGTGCCGACAAATCCCGATAGGAGCTGCACATATCTCGTTCTCAGGGCAACACCGGATGAGACTAGCTACGAGTAAAACCAGTCCTCAAGTTTCCCCAAGGTGGCCCCGCAGGCAGCTCGGTTCGGACCAACACTCGAAGGAGCACTGGCCCGGGGGGTCTAAAATAAAGATGACCCTTGAGTCTGCAGAACCCAAGGGAAAAAGGCTTAGGTGGCAAATGTTAAAACCAAGGTTGGGCCTTGCCGGAGGAGTTTTATTCAAAGCGAACTGTCAAGGGGGTCCCATAAATCACCCAACCGCGTAAGGAACGCAAAATCAAGGAACATAACACCGGTATGACGGAAACTAGGGCGGCAAGAGTGGAACAAAACACCAGGCATAAGGCCGAGCCTTCCACCCTTTACCAAGTATATAGATGCATTAATTAAATATAAGAGATATTGTGATATCCCAAAAAAAATATCCATGTTCCAACAAGGAACAAACTTCATCTACACCTGCAATCTAGCAACGCTATAAGAGGGGCTGAGCAAAAGCGGTAACATAGCCAAACAACGGTTTGCTAGGAAAGGTGGGTTAGAGGCTTGACATGGCAATATGGGAGGCATGATATAGCAAGTGGTAGGTAGCACGGCATAGCAATAGAGCGAACAACTAGCAAGCAAAGATAGAAATGATTTCGAGGGTATGGTCATCTTGCCTGAGATCCCGCTAGGAAGAAGAACGAGTCCATGAACAAGACAAACGAACATAGTCGAACGAATCCTCACAACTCCGGAACGAAACCGAAGCTAACGAGAGAAGCAACCCGGAAAGAAACAAACAACATAGTAAATAACCACCACATACACATGGCATGATGCACAAACAAGTATGATGCATGTCCGATTTAATGAGGCATGGCATGGCAAAGTGCACAAACAATACTACAAATTTAAGTGGAGCTCAATATGCAACGAGTTGCATATTGACGAAACACCACATCAATTATTTAGTTTTCTCTCATTTATGTACCCAACAATAAATTTTGTTAAGCCTGGCAAGGGGTGAAGCATAAGTAAACTAACTATTTAGGCAAGTTTAAATGAGGCCGGAACAACAAACAACCATTCCGGAAAATCCCCATATGTCATTTAGCAATTTGATGCAAACAACAATTTTAAACATTTTAAATGTTGTTATCATGATGCGGGTGACATATGCAAGTTTTATGCAGTTTTTATGAAAATGTTGACATGAGCATTTTATGAAGCATTTGGTCAGCATGGCGGAACGAAAAAGGGTGCCACGGCGGCGAAACGGAAATGGTGCCACGGCAACATTCCGGTCCGGGTAACTCGATTGAGATACCGATGCAAAAGAGAAGTGTGCGGATGTGTGGAACACGCAAGAGATGGGGAGTGATCTCGGATTCCGGGTTCCCACGGGACGGCGGCATGGCGAACGAGGAGGAACGTGCAAAGACAACTCGGGCACGGAGCAAACTAGGGTGCATCTCATACAACACATGCATTTGTGCACGGGCATTGTCTCGAGGTTATACCTTCGAAGCGTGCATTCGGGGCGGAACGCGTTCGACGAAGGAAGTGGTGGTACACGGGCCGTAGTGGAAGTAGTCGTTCTCGCGACGGTAGTGGAAGTAGTGGTTCACGGACGTCGTGGAAGTAGTCGTTCACGGCGACGGTAGTGGTACATCTCATAGTAGAACTTGGTGCATCCACGGTATTCGGGCGTAGTGGTACTCATTCCGTAGACGAACTTGACGGGACATGGTTGTCGTGGTACTTGACGTTATCCGGGACGGTCTTGGTGTATCCGTGCGTAGAGGTACTGGCAGTTTTTGTGTAGTCGATCTTGTCGGTCTTGACGATCCAAAACGAAGCAACACCAGGGCCTCGGGTGGCAACAACAAGGAGGCAATGGAACAGCGGGCTGAGGAAGATGCAGCGCTGGGCTGGGCCTTGGCGTGCTAAGGCTGCTGGTAGCCTGAGCGAGCGACGCAGAGGTGGGCTCGAAGCGAAGCAGGGGCGGCGGCGTGGAGCTTGACGGCGGGGACTTGAAGCGGGCGAGGAGGCAGGCGCTCGGCGACTCACGCGATGCAGGGGAGCTTGGCGCAAGGCTTCGGTCGCCTGTCTCCCTTGTAGACGTGGGCGAGGCAGAGGTCGGGCAAGGAGGAGCTCGGGCGGCTCAGCGGCGCGGCTGACTTCGAGCGCAGGGAAGGAGCAGCTGGCGCGGGCTGCGGGGACCAGCGCGCACGGGCGCTCGTGCAGAGAAGGCAGGGTACTCCGGGCTCTTGGTGGAGCTCGTCGTCAGCGGCGATCGCAGGCCGGCGCGACGGGATCGAGAGGCACGGGAGGAGGCCTCCACGCGTTGGGGACGAGGCAGAGGAGGAAGGGTCGCGCGCAGGGGAAAGGTCGAGGCCAGCGGCGCAACAGCAGGAGAGGAAGGCAACGCGAGGAAGAAGGAGGGGATCGAGAGGAGGGGGATCGAGCAGGAGGCGAGGATGTGCGTGTGACGGCGCGAGGGAACGAGGAGGAGGGGATCGATCGGGATTGGGGGTAGGGTTAGATAGGCGCTAGAGTTGGGCCTTTGCTGGACCTTGGGCCGGCCTGGGCATAGGTTGCAGCTGGGCTGGGCTCTCTCTCTCCCACTCTAAAGAAAATAAAAACAAAACGGAGATACAAAAGAAAAGAAAGAGAGGTTAGGGGAAGAAGTTGGACACGCGCATAATTTTCCCGGACTCACAAAAAAAATGAGCTTGATCCAAGAAAAATAGAAGTTGGCACGAATGCAAGATTTAAATCCAAACTCATCTGAATTTAATTCAAATGGTTTGAACTAGGACAAGGTTTAGGAGTGGCCAAATTTTTAGATTTTTGGTGGAGCTCCGGAAAGTGATGCAAGAATTTAGGGCAAAGTTTGGAGACCAAACTTGAAGCAGAAAAGGAACGGAATTATTTTGCAAGTGTGTTTATGGGTGATTCCGAAATAGTGGAATACTTAATATAGCTCCCTGATATTAGTAGGAGACTTTGAATATGTTTTAAAGAGAAATCACCATGTGAATTCCCTCGATTTAAATGGATCAAAGATCCATGCAGTTTATTTAGCTGATTTTAAAAAGGGTTACAAGAAGAAATGATGTGATGCAAAAGATGCAATGATGAATGCAACAAACAAAAAATAAAATCAGACGGCGAAACTCAGAATAGCTGGAAGTCTTCTTGAGCGTCGGTCTCGGGGCGTTACAGCAGGGTCGGTTACAAGGAAGGGAATCTACATATTTGGTCGCCAAGCTTGCCTTCCACGCCAAGGAGAGTCTCATTCGGACTCGGGTGCAGTCTTCGGTCTTTGTATCTTCACAACACTTGAGCTAGTCTCAAAGGCAAGATCGGGAACCTATATTTTACCGTATCATTCCACACGATCGTATGAGTTTCCATTGAATCACATATTCCAGTATCACACTAGTTATAGCATGAAATGTAAACTCTTAATCATGAAATGGAAATATAATAATACAATGTTATTGCCTCTAGGGAATATTTCCAACATTGATCACCCAGTCAATGCGAGGTAGTGGGAATGGGTCTTTTGGATAGGCCTTTTTCTAGGTTGGCATAGTCGATGCAGATTCAAGGACATGATATTTTTCCTGGCCATAACAGGGTTGGCCATCCACTCTGGGTGGGCGACCTCCCTGGTGAAGCTCATAGCTAGGAGTCGGGTGATTTCTTCTTCGATTGCACGTCATTTCTCTTTCCTAACTGGCCTTGCGTCCGTGCAAACATCAAGAGTAGGCATGTCAATGGGCCTCCAAGTGAATATGTCTCATTTATCTTCGAGGAATTGCATGAGTGAGGCTTCATTTTTTGGGCTTAGTCTCCTCCTACAATGGCCATCTTGGAGGGGTCCTTGGGGCACACTCTGAACCTTTTGGTTTCTTACGTGGGCTGGAATGCCGGGCCGGGCTTAGACTTCCTAAGCAAGGAAGTTGTGGTCAAGTCTACAGGCCTCTTAATTTCCTCGAGTTCTGTTGATGCCAAGGTAGCCTCAGCGTGTTCCTCCGCCTCATGCACTCTCTTAGTGTTGCCCCGCACTGTGATGGTGCCTCTTGGGCCTAGCATCTTCAACTGTATGCAAGCTTATGAAGGCATCGCCATAAATTGCATGTATGCAGGCTTGCCGAGGATGGCGTTGCAACTGTTGTGGAACCGGGCGACCTCTAAGCATAATGTTTCTGATTGGAAGTAGTCTTCGCCTCTGAACATGACCTAGAGGGAGATCTGCCCTAGCGGTTGTACTTTATTTTCGGGTACGAACCCGTGCAAGCTGGTAGGCGAAGGGCATAAATAGGATTTAGAGATGCCCATGTTTTCCAGTGTGTTGCAAAAGGTAATGTTGATCCCACCTACCCTCATCCATTAGGACTTTGGGGAGGTGGAAAACACCGACGATTGGGTCCAACACCATGGTGAATTTCCTTAGATGAGGGATGAAGTTCGGATGGTCTGAGCGATCGAAGGTGATGGTGTTGTCGAACCACTCCAGTTACTCCATGCAGACGGATGTGATCACATAAACCGCTCTATGAGCAAGCATCAGGGCTTTGCGCGTGTCAGCAGCCCGGAAGATCATGTTGACTGCTTGTGCGAGGGTGGGATGGTGGGTTGTTGAATGTCTAGCCGTCCCCGACCTCATCAAGTTTGGTGTTTCCTTGTGTGTCAATGGTGAAGGTGAATTTAAGGCTTCCATAGAGCATGGTCTGCATGTGGGAGGGTGGTATGTCTTTGTAGAGTCGATCCACCCCGTCAGCGATGAACTTGAGGGAGCCGAAAATGAAGCTCTAGCCTAGTATGAACTCGCTAGGCATGGTTAGAGATCTGATTTGGATACAGTCTCTGGCCAACGTAGCCCCTTGACTGGCATGCCAACTGATGGTACATAAAACCATCACTGTCCCTGGTAGGATGGAGAGCGCAACTGCATGTTCCAGAGGGGATCTCATCTTCAGACCCTCATGGTCGAGGTAATGCCCCTACTTTTGCTTTGTTTTAATTAATTGTGGAAATGGCTCGTGTGAAGGGGTTACAAGTATGACATGGTGTTTTCTACCGATGCGATGTATCTAGAAGAAGAGGCATCAAACTATCCCTGCCCTCGCCTTATACAGCGGGACGAGGCCTAGGGTTACGAGAGTTCTAACCGACCTAGAGTCCTACTCGGTGGAGAAATTCTTGGCTTGCACACCATAGGGAGGGCTCTTTGTGCTTAGCCAAAGTCCCTCTAGATTATCCCGGCATACGGGGCCCTGAAGCTGACCTAGTACTGGACTTGCTAGCCGACGGGGCACTCCCTATGTAGCGCACTGACATCGACGTGTGAAGGGAGGTTCGCCGCGGATTGTGGTGGCCACCGAAAGGTCTTCGCGAGGGTTCCTCTCTCGATATCCGGTGGTTGCCTTTGCCGGTGAGATGCAATCTATTGATGATGTCTTGTTGTGGAGGCTATAGTTATGCAACGGAAGCAATCAGTTTGTAGCCCAGCGCGTCTAGCTGCTGGGATCGCGGAAAAGTGGTGGCGACAACACTAATTGACTTCGATTTGGTGGTGCTTCTCAACTACCCGCTCTCGAGCTCCGAGTTGAAAACCTAGGTCTGACCCGAGTTGGTTATACGTGGTAGTGGCGATGTTTTGTGTCATTACCTTGTTGAATACATTGAACAGATACACTCAGATTAATTTCTTCAGGGTGAAAACATAGAATCTGGCCTTTGATGGTTGGATTCGCTGATAGCAGTGCTTCCCTTCCTGAAGGTGTTGTTGTTGAAGAACCTTGTTGTCCTTGTGGTCTCAAGAGATGGTTGGTGCAGATATGGTTGTTGTTGTAGGTTGTTGATGACCCACAAGTTAGGGGACCAATCATATTCCTTTCGATAAGTAAGAGTGTTGAACCCAACGAAGAGCAGAAGGATTGATAGGCAGTTTTCAGCAAGGATTTCATTGCAAGTGTTGTAAGGTAGTTTTGATAAACAATTTGATAGCAAGATAATGTGTAACAAGGTAACAAGTAACAAAAGTAGCAAGGTGCAAGAAGTGGCACAATCCTTAATTATGCTAAGTACTCCCTCTGTTTCTTTTTACTCCGCGTATAAAATTTGGTCAAAGTCAAACTATATAAAAATTGACCAAATTTATATCAAAAAATATGAACATCTACAATACTAAAACTATATAGTATGAAAACACATTTCATGATGCATCTGATAATATTGATTTCATATTGTAAATGTTGATATTTTTTAATATAAAGTTAATCAAACTTTACAAAGCTTGACTTTGACCAAACCTTATATACAGACTAAAAAGAAACAGAGGGGGTACAAACCGGTGATACTTCTTATTGTGATTAAAACGCCCTTAAGGATGCACGGGAATATCGCCAAGTTACTTTCACCATGATTCATCGACTTACGTCCATTGCCTCGATAAGTGTTATGTGGGTGGACGGGAGCTAAGGTAATGTCCTTACTAGAAAAAAGAAATACCTACCTATGATTATACTCTCCATGCAAGCATCCACAACTACAAGAGAAGTAATTAAGACAAATCTAACTACAGCATTAAGCAATTGGATCCAAAACATCCCCTTACGGAATAATTTATAAACTTGGGTTTAGGTTTCTATCACTCCCACAACTCATCATCTAAAACTAATTCCACAATGCCTTCCCCTAGGACCAAACATGGTGAAGTGTTATTTAGTCGACGTTCACATAACACCACTAGAGAATAACAACACAACATAATATCAAAACATTAAACGGTGATCAACTTCACATGATTACTAGCAACAAGACTTCTCCCATGTCCTCAAGAACAACTAGAACTACTCACAACTCATCATATTGATTTTGATCGGTGGGTATAAATATATGATTGACAATCTGAACATAATAATCTTCCACCAATTAAACCAACAAGCATCAACTACAAGATGAAATTAACACTACTAGTACCCCCAAGTACGGATCTGAGGTTTGATACAAAGATTGAACAAAGGATGAACTAGGGTTTTGAGATGAGATGGTGCCGATGAGATGTTGATGAAGATGATGGTTCGCACGATGAGAAGAGTGTCGGTGACGATGAAGGCTTCGAATTCCCCCTCCTGGAGGGATGTTTCCCCGGCAGCTCCACCAAAGACCAAAAGTGCTCCGCCTTGCAAACAGCAACGGTAAGTCCCGTAAACCTTCTCTCTATTTTTTTAGGTTAATTAAAATTTATGGCCAAAGGGCTTCAGGGGAAGGGCCTTCAGGGCCCACAAGCTCAGGTGGCACGACCAGGGGGTGGCCGCGCCACCTACCCTCATGGCTGGCTAGTGGGCCCCTCTGACATATCTTTTCTCCAAATTCATTACATAATCCAAAATAATTCTCCAAAAAATCACGCTTCATTTTGAGCTCCGGAGAATTGTTATCTCTTGTGTTGTTATTTTATGTGACTTGCATTTTAAGAGAAAGAAGACATTAGAATTACACCAAAATGTGAAATATAACATTGAAATGAGTTAAATTATAGTAGGAAATAACGATGCAAAATGGACATATCAGTTGTAGATAGCAGATTTGTTCGCTTCTGGGTTTGGTTTTCATCGTTTACTCATAGTTTTGGTCTTATATGACTTTGCTATTTGCCCACGTGTGTTATTTGCGTGTTGGTGTTCGCTATGTGCACCTAACCATGCAGAGGTCGGATGTATCCTCATTGTGTTTTTATCCACTTGATACTTTCTTTTGAGTCAATATTATGCACCGTTTGTGAAAGAAACATGAGCTCTCACCAGAAACCATGGGAGTTATGTCTCTCTTGTACCGAGACGTTATTGATCTCGCCTACAATACATTGTTACTAGGCCGATCCAATATTGTAGCTGCATTTGGATTTTTTTGTGGTTTTTTCACTGTTTTACATCGGTTTCTTTGTTTCTTTCTTCGGTTTGCACCGGTTTTCTTCTGTTTCCTTCATCAATTTTTCAAAAAGGAAATCATTTTTCCTTTTATATTTTTCCTTTTTCCACACTTGCCTATTTTTTCATGCACATTGTAAAAAAATTGGTATATATAACGAATATTTTTAATACGCATTTAACGTTTTTCATATAGATGTTTAACATTTTTTTTAAAATATATTTTTTCATGTCTATTTTCTTCACTAATAATCACACATTTTTCACACACATCTAATACATATATTTTTAATACTTTTCAAATACATGATTAATATTGTTTCAAATATGTGTTTTGAACATCTTTTCAAATACATGTTAAACATTTTTTGAATGCATATTGAAACTTTTATAGGACAATAGAAATTTTTGTAAAACTATGTGAACGTTTTTTTCTAAAATTGTATAACATTTTTTTAAGTCGGTAACATATTTTTGAAATATGTGAACAATTTTTTCTAAAATGTAACGAATGGTATGAAACATTATTTTTGAATTGCACCCGTATTTTTTTACATTATATAACATTTTCCAAATAATGTCATGTGCATATTGTTTGAAATGTGTGAACATTTTTGAAATGTCATATACATTTTTATAAATGCTACAAACATTTTCTAAAAATTGAGCGAACATATTTATACATTGCATGATCATTTTTTAAAGTACGATGAACACTTATATTATTTAACTAAATTATTTTTTGATATTATATGAATTCCGTATGCTGTCAAAATATAAACTGAACTAAAAAAAACACATGTGCGACATCATCGTGACAAAACCACATAGCTACTGGGCCGGGCCACTACTGGCTCCATGTACGCGAGCTCGGCTTCTGTCTTACTAAAAACAAGACATAGACTTGCCCGCCCTAAACATCAATTCCTATTCGGCGCCTTAAAGGTCATGTAAAGGTGTGGCACACACCCGAATCACTACGGTAGGCATATTAGCGGGCCGGCTCATATACTTCCGGCCTGATTTTCTTTTCGGTTCCCTTTGTAATCTAATATAAATCGTTTAGGTTGAGACCTAAAAAGGTCTTATATTATTACTTCACAAAGGGAGTACGTTTTCCAGGTGGGTTTTTCTTGGTTTCCTGTTCAGTTATTTTCTTTCTGTTTCTTCTTCTTTTTTGTCTCTTTTTCTTTTTCAGTTTTCTTTCTTATTTTTTTATTTACTCAACTTTTTTATTTTTTCATGACAAAATTTAAAATTCATGAACTTTTTCTAAATATACGAACTTTTTTCAAATGCATGAAATTTTTCAAATGCATGACTTGTAGGTCTGAACTTCTTTTCCAAATCCATGGACAATCTCCCAAATAATGTCAACTTTTTCTATAATAGCATGTACTTTTTCAAATTCATGAACTTTTCATATTTCAATAACTTCTTCAAATTCCTAATTTTAAAATTTTGTGAAATTTTCTCAAATTCACGAACCTTTTTGATTTTTATGAACTTCACAAAGGGACACCAGTTGTTAGCACCAAAAAGGTGAAAATGACCTTTGTAAAGCGTAACCTAACTAACTACTCCCTCCGTTCCAGAATATAATGTGTATTGATTTCCGTGCAAGTCAATCATTTGAATGTTTGACCAAGATTGAAATAAAATAATAACATATGCATTACCTAATAGATAAAATATGAAACTACTTTTCATGATGAATCAAATGATATAAATTTCGTATTGTTGATATTGATATATTTTTTTAAAAACTCGGTCAAACATGCACTCGTTTGACTTTTGGAAAAATAAATACACCTTATATAAAAGGGACGGAGGGAGTATTTTTTTTGTGTAAATAAC
This sequence comes from Aegilops tauschii subsp. strangulata, assembly GCF_002575655.3. Classification (NCBI taxonomy): domain Eukaryota; kingdom Viridiplantae; phylum Streptophyta; class Magnoliopsida; order Poales; family Poaceae; genus Aegilops; species Aegilops tauschii. Next base: position 292,428,277 of record NC_053040.3, on the reverse strand, counting down.
CTAACTAACTATGTTTTTTTTTAAGAATCTCGTTTTTGAGACAATTTTAAGAATCTCGAGAAGCGTTTAGGAGCTCTCGCTAGAAGCAGCCTGCCGCCCCGTTCTCAAAAGTCGCCTTCTGTGGCCATTAAAGCCCATTAGGCTAGTGTGGCCAGGGTGTGTATGCCTTGTGGGAATCAGGGCCCGTTCAGGCAAGAGGCCAGAACAAATCGATCATGTTCCCCTAAAAAAAATCGATCACGCTGTCCCAAAAAATACTCTCTCTGTATCAAAATTAAAAATATAAGACATTTTTTGACACTTATCATAGTGTAAAAAAACATCTTATATTCTACTCCCTTCGTAAACTAATATAAAAGTGTTTAGATCACTATTTTAGTAATCTCAACGCTCTGATATTAGTTTTCAGACAGAGTAATACAGAAGGAGTATTTTGATAGATCATGGACGCATCGTATTCATTTGTTTTACTTCCTATCGAGGCGAGGCGAGGCGAGGCGAGCCGCTGGGGGAATGGCGAACGGCCGGCAAACGAGCATCGGCAGATAAGCACCTTGTCCTAGTTGCCCACGACGTGGACCGCGTACCCGGTCAGCCATGGTCGTCAATTGGTCAGTCCTTGCCCAAGATACAACAAGGAGTCAGGAGTGCACGGTAATTCTCAGTTCCCCTGATCAGTGTAAAATTAGATCCTCTGAATATTTGAATTCTTTTAGTTCTTCCAATTTGTTGTACAAACTTGTTGCGAAGTGGAGAATGAGATTTGTTTAGTACTCTCTTCGATCCATATCATTTGTCGCAACTTTAATATAAAACTTAGCAGGGAGTTGTTAAACTGGAGGTACATGGATAGGTATCTTCTCAAACCAAAAACGTCAATGCAAGAAAAAGTCCTTATAATATTAATTAGGAGGAAGGCATTGAATATGATCCAAGAAAAAGGAAACAAGCAAAAAATTATCAATTATCATCCAAATCTCAAAGAAGTGGTGAGCAGAAAGTGGTTGATCGGTTCATGTGTAATTTAAAATGTAATTAATTCATTAATTAAAACTAGTTTTAGTTGTTCACTTTATATTTCACTTGATAATTTGATGTCACATTGGTAATTATATAGGCTATGGAATATTCAAGGTCAGGTGATGTTTTTTGCTAATATTATATAGGCATTGTTTGCAAATGGCGCTTCACAAGGCAAATCTAATGTTTTCGACAGCAATTCTAGTGACGTAAGGATGGCAAGTTAGTTGATACACATGGCACAAAAAAAAGTTGAAACAAACGGCAATTTTCTGTCAAAAAAATAAACTGAAAAGGAAAGTTGCCATGCTTGCCAACTACAGTAAAATTGTCATCCTCGTATTGGGCGTTATCAGATTCCAAAATCATTACCATTAGTGAAGTTTTGGCTTAATTACATACTACTCCCTCCGTCTCAAAATAAATGTCTTAACTTTGTATTAACTTTAGTATAAAGTTGTACTAGGGTTAAAACACTTATTTTGGGATGGAGGAAGTATATCATTGCATCAGTGTTTTGTGCATCGCGGTTATTCTTTTTCTCTGGCTCTGCCCCTGAGTTAGCAGTCCCACTCGCAGCCTTTAACTCTAGCACCAATACAGACTCAGGATAGCAGCATTGATGCAAAAAAGAAAAGAAAACAGAGTTATGGAACAAAGGAAGTCGTCAACAGTGTCCTTTCCAAGTGAGTAAATGATTAATGCCAATTATTACTATACGATGGGCGCGCAATTTTGATATGGAAGGTTCATGGAAAATATACGATATAGTAACTATTTTCACCATTACTAGCAGGAGCCAAAAGGTTACTCAGATCTACCCTGCCGATATGTTCAAACATGTCAGAGAAGAAGGGGTGGCCTGATGAGCAGAAACAACAGTTTTCAGGGACTCCTGCCATGCTTTGGGTATGGACTATGGGTGTGTTCTTTTGATGTTTTGCATCATCTTGGGAGTTCCCTTGTTCCATCTGTGAGGCTAATAACACTGGCTGAAGCAGAAAAAGAAGCCCCTTGGCTTGTCTTCAATATTGCCTTTAGGCGTGATATCACCTCGAGAAGCCATTAGAGAGCTCGTCCCAGGCGATTCAGGAGGTAAGATTGCATTCTCCGAACTGAATGTGCGAGCCGGGGCCATATGTTCTGGCGGTGAAAGGGTTGAGAGGTAATGGAGAAGCATTTGAACTATCTGGGTAAAGTTTGGTCTGTCGCTTGGGTCTTCTTTCCAGCAGGATGTTAGGATCTCTGACAGCTCCTCCGGCAAATTATCTGCACTTGGTCTGATGTTCTGAAGAAAATGAGGTTTCATAAGTTCAAATAACTAATATATGACACAGGTGTATGCATTACGGAATAATGCATGATAAAACATATTCAAAACAATCAGAACTCCCTGCAACATAAATAGGTTCAAGAAAGTATACAAAACAGCAAATGGGTATGATTATACTCTAAAAATCTGATGTTACCTTGAAAGCGGCAGCATATGCAGCTTGCAGATTAGACATGCCCTCAAAGGGTAGTCTATTGTGTAGTAGTTCCCACAACACAATCGCAAAGCTGTAAACATCTACTTTGTGGTTGTAATGTTTCTTTTCTCCGTGCCTTAATGTGACTGTGCTGTACAACTGTTGAATTATTTCAGGTTAATCACATAATAAAACAGAAATGAAAAGGTTCAAGAACTGAAAGATATGAAACTGCAGTAGCACAAACCTCGGGAGCCATCCAACGATATGTTCCTGTTTCTGCGGTCATCATCTCTGTTAACGTCTCTTCTCTTGCTAAACCAAGGTCGACGAGCTTAACTGTTCTCTGGTCCGCTGTAAGCAGCAGATTCTCTGTACAAAGAGAAGGGCAAAAACTATGGAGTCAGAATCAATTTTATTTGCACAAACATTTTCTCAGGCAGATCATTTGAGATTAATGTAGGAAAAGATTAGCTTACAGAAGATAACTACAGACTACAGAATAACAATACCAAGGAAATGGTAGATCAACAAAACCAATGTTAGCCTTAATGAAATATCACATCTCATATGCATTCCTGACTCGGCACGAGACTAGTAGTTATTTCTCATATGCATTGCTGGCTCAGTACTAGACTAGCAGTAATTGTCTAATGAAAACAGGACTATGCTGCACCAAAATATAACTATCTGTCAACGTCTCTTTGTTCAGCTGACTTAGCTAACTGTGGCCTGGAACATGGTAAAAAGTGCAAAACAGTATGGTACAAGTCATCATTCACTGAACAACTATTATAACTCCTCTTTCTCGACCTTACGCATCTCCTTTATCTTGCTCCGGCATCTTGTTAGTACAAACTGGAATAATTTCTCCAACTTGGGAGCAGTTCTTTGATCCAAGACTGCCCATTCCACATCATGTTCAATCTGATGCACCAAAAATATGGTGTCCAAAATCTACAAGAAATATATTCATTGGCCAATGGAGCTAACAAATTTTGAAGACGTTCACACATAGCAAGATCTAGAGGGAAGCCAGACCTTCAATCCAAGATCCAACAAATCTAGAATATATAATGCCTGTAACATGCTCTGATCTTGCTATGTCATACTAAACCCCAAATCATATTGAATCTTTGTAAAGATGAGATGCACATAACCCCCAAATGCTGACCTTTAAATTACAAAAGAGATGAAAACTTCAAAATTACCAAAGCAATGGTGACTGTTAGTCATGAAAACAAGCAGGGCCCAGTTGCCCGAAACGAAAACAATAAAAGGCACATGCAATAATTGCATGTGATTAATTACTGCTTGCATAACCAAACTACATGCACACGGCACAGGCTCAAACAGACATCTGTTGCGCTATGCCAATAACTTGACGGTCTAAACAACGTACATGCAACAAGACAAAAGAGATGGGTGTATGCATCAGGTTGCAGGATGGACGCTCAGTTGAGTCAGTCAAGGCCTGTCTCCCTGTCCTAATTTTGCTTTTGCCGAACCGGAAACACGAATCTGAGTGGTATCCTACACCCATGTCCATGTTTAGCAACCTTCATCTGAATAGAACACCTGAATCCAAGTCGGATCCCGACACCTATGTCACCAACGCTGAGGCATTGTTTCCTGGTTATAGTTATGAGTGCAAGCTATTTACTAAGTGTGTGATATCTTAGTTTCTCTGATGATAAAGTAAAAGATATTCAATCAGCCAATGCATGTGCATAGAAATCATAATATTAAGAGGTGGAATCAGAACACATACAGTACTAAAGAATAAATTGCAGAAGTCACACACATTTATAACCTAGAAGGCGTGCACTTTGCGCATTGATCCAATAAATTTCACTATTCATAGAATAAGATCAGGCTACCTGGGTAATTATTCTTGCTACTTGTTGCACTGTACATTGAGGCTATAAATGCTTCAACATCTCAATATGTATGGACACTTATGCTTAATTTGTGACCATAAACTATAGTATTCAGTAGGTATATCACCCAGAAGTGCATACACTACATGCTTCCCCGCACTTGTGTTCTTCGCACACACAACTAGTGATGTTTGTGTAAAATTTCCAGGTGCACTGGTCCCATAGTAAGACTAGCTCGTGACAACAGAAATTGCTAACACAACAGAGCATGGGCTAATTTTTTTTAGAAATGGAGGTTGGGCCCCCGGCCTCTGCATCAATCGATGCATGCAGCCATCTTTATTAATTATTCCACAAAGGTCTGACAAGAAACATACATCAAATCGCCCGAAGCCACCACTCACACCTACGAATTCGATAATGAGGAGTGCTCTCACTCCCCATATCTACAACCAGTGTCGTCGCCGATCCATCGACATAACGTATCGGGACTAACAACCGGTGCAGCAGACCTAAAGCGCACACCACCTGCACACGTTTTAGAAGCCGCCATCTTCATCGGACCACTGACCCATCTTCAGGAGATAAATCCGTATCCTCCTTGCCAGTCCGGACATCCATCGACGCCACCACGGCGCCCAACGGCGCCACCGCCCTGCGCTCGTCCGTCCAGGCGCGAAGACTCTGGAAGAGCTGTCGTGCGTAGCACCTGCCAAACAGGCATGACTCAGCGTAGCACCTGTCGGCCAGGCATGACTTGACAACTCCACCGAAGCTCCGTGCAAGACGGAGCCGCTCCACCTCCTGCCTGTGTCTTCTAGCGCTGCTCCACAAACGATGCTCCCCGGAGAGAAACGGCACCGCAATACCGCCATCGTCCGATCTGGAGAACCAGATCCTAGGGTTTCCCCCGAAGCAGTGCCCATCACCAGCAACCGTCAAGGACCCACACAATGCCCACCACCACTCAGCCCTCAAGGCGACGCCTTCAGGAAGGTCACGGCGTCAAGGACGCCGCCGCCGCCCACCGGAGTTAGGGTTTTCACCCGAGAGGCGGAGAGGGGGGAAATGCAGGAGCAGACATAGACCGACGTCTCCAAGAAGAAAAGCGGCGCCCTTGAGCGTCGTCGTCGGCGCGGCTGACCGGGGCCGACCAAGGGGTTTCCCCCAATCTGGATCTCCTCCACCAGCTTCACCCGCGGCCAGGGTCCCGGCAACCATGCCGGCACCGTCAGGAACCCGCAGGAGAGAAGCCCACTGATTAGGGCCGGATGACTGCGGCCAGATCTGGCGCTAGAACCCACCGCCCGCGCACACCGGCAGCCGAACAAGCCGACCCCGACAACGCCGGCCACAGATCTAGCCACACCCAGATCCGACGCACCCGTCGCGCCGACGACCACCTCCACACGCCGGAGTGGAGAACCACCCCGGACGCGCAACCAAGCGCTGACGACACCACGGGCCGCCACCACCCACAGCAGGACGAATCTGGGGAGGGGGCGCCCAGATCCGCCGCCACCGCGCGCCATGGCTAACCACCACGCTGCCCCGGCAGCCATGGAGGCGCAGCCCCGCCGACAAGCCCTGGAGCCGCCGCTCCAGCGTCCTATCTCCGCCGCCACGCCAGACGCCCAGGGTCGCCGTCGCGCGCAGCCCGAGTCCGCCCCCAGGAAGAAGGGCGAGCCCGCCACCGCCATCCGCCAGACGAGCTTTGCTCGCCGGCTTCCTCCGGCGGCGGCGGGGGAGGGTGGGTCCCCACCTGCTTGACGCCCGCGCAGCCCCCAAGAAATCCAATACATTGCTATTCCAACGGTAAAAGTAACAGTACGACACCTCAAATGTACCCATGCGTGTACACATTGCTTATACAATATGAGACGTAACGTGCAATATTATGAACATTAAAGTGGCGCATGTAGCGTACTGCATAAATCGACTTCACAGGGAAGAGGGGGAAAGACGCCCCCCCCCCCCCCACCCCCCAGAAAAAAAACCTGAACATGTCCACACAAACAGAGATCCTACAACAGTACCACTCAGGGTATATATTGGACAGAAGGAAAGCCAATATCCTCTTTGCAGAAATTCACCTAGTATTCAAACGCAAAATGGAAAATCTTACCAGGTTTAAGATCACGATGAATGATCCCGTGTGCATGCAAACATTCCATGGCTCGGGCGATGTCCAATGCAAATCCAACGGCTACACGAGGCTCCAGGTTCCTAGGCCGTAAGCTGACCAAATACTTCCGCAAAGAGCCCCCCACTAATAGCTCAGTCACCACCACCATGACAGGCTCTAGGCAAGCTCCAATAAACTGAACAACAGGCAGATATAGTTTTCAATATCCAAAAGCACCCAACACTTCCAGCCAATGAAAGAATGATAGTAGTCAGCAAAGAAGCGAACCTTGACAAGGTTCTTGTGCTGCACCCTTGACAGCATGGTCACCTCTCTCAAGAACCTACCCTGCCTCTTGATGACCTCTTCAGGGGTGTCCCCTTTGTGCACAATCTTGATAGCAACATTTTGGTTCTTGTACCTACAAACCCCATCATCATGAATCATCAACTGGGAGATAAATTATAAGCAAACAACTCATACAAATCAGCAAATTGTAGATCGTAGTGTAAACAGACGAGCCTTACTTCCCCTCGTAGACCTTTGCATGTCCACCCTCACCGATCCGTGGCCCAACAAAGAGAAGCTTTGGGTCGATGAGCCAGCTGGGATCAATGTGAAGACGTTCACCCGCATAGAACGTGCTCCCCGACTCCATTTCCGCCAGAGTGGATCCACTTTGGATCCCGTGGGGTCACACGGCCCCACCAAACGCTTAAATAAAAGATTAGATATTTTTAGAAGGTGATCGAAATTGGTAGAGAAGTATATCACAAGCATGTTGTACCAGAACCGCGCAGAACATAGATGCATTACATGTATACGACAAATTCTACTTTCAGAAAGTATTCACAAGTTGCTCCAAAGAATGTACAAATTAAGAAAATAAAAAGGAAATATTTGCAAGTTGGTAGATAAGCATGTCATATACACGTATTGAGCACTTCACTGGATATAGGTAGAAACTAGAAGGATCTGGTGTATGCAATACTTTCTTCACGGAAGTGTTCGGAAGTTGGTATACGAACATGTTAGAAACATCTCACTGAAAATACGTATACTCTAGAAGGACCGACTGCATTCGACAATTTGTAAACAAGGTTCTCGTACCACCATTATTTCATTTTTAAGTTCATAACAAAAAGAACCAACTACGACCCTGTTCACATAGAGGAAAATATATATGCATGCAGTAATAAAAGCCTAAATAATGGATATTCCAGATGCATTGAAAACCCATGAGTACCAGCATTGACTGAGTGAGTTACTTGAATGCAGTCCAGCACAAAATCACATAAATTTGAAACTAATATGAGGCATGTTTTGCCATCTCTACCCTAAGAGAAATTGTGACCGCATTGCATCATGATGAGATCACGATCTTGTAACTACTCATGGCCCGCTTGGCACGGCGGGCTGAACCAGTCGGCACGCAACGATCCGGCCAAACGAGATAGACGCACGCACAAAGCCGCCAGCTAAGCCTGTGGTTAAACACCATGCTTGCGCGCATTTTAGTCCACGCTTACCGCGAAGCTTTTCTCTGTCAAAAGCGGCGGCCCAACCACCCCAGGAGAGGGAGATGGAACCGCAAATGGCGTCGCAGCCCGACAGTCCACCATGGACACTAGTCTACAGTAAGAAGTCAGGAGCAGCGACGGAGCGAGCTTGCGGTGACCACTAATCTAGCGCGAGCACGCGTGCAGGGAACGGAATCGGGCGGGATCAGGCGGATTGATCGGGAATTAGGACATGGCCGGGGACAGAGCTTACCAAGAAAGCCCGGATCTCCCTCTTGTAAGAGCGCGAGGAGGCTAGGCCGCCAGGCGTCCGGGGAGCTCGCCTCCGGCGCCTCTGGTGCGCGAGCAGCAGCAGCTCGGCGCCCGGCGCCACATCAAGGGGAGAAGAGGCAGCAGCTAGCTAGGAGCCCGACCGCGCGCGGGTGAAGCGGTGGCAGAGGCAGAGCAACGCGGAGAGAGATGGAGATGGGGATGTGAGGGCGTGGCGGTCGGTCGGAGCGAGGCAGCGTGCAGCCCGTGAGAGGGGGAGGGAGGGAGGGAGGGAGAGGGGGTAGAAAGATGGGTGAGATCGAGAGATTTCAGTGGACTACTAGTATTCATTCATCTGTTTCCCCGACTCTCTCTCGCCCCTCTCCTCCCTTCTTTCCATCTCTCTTTTCTTTCTTTTTTCTTTTTTTGCGGGAAGGGAGTCTCTCTCTTCTTTTAACAGTTTCTTTTTACATAAACACGCAAAATTTGCATATCTTTCCATTATAGAAAAGTGAGGAAAAATTACGGCTATGAGTTACATCACAACGTACACGAGGTTATGGGTTACATCAGCCCAAGCACAAAGGTCTATCTCTAAGGCACTATGTGATCTAATCCCGTGGCGTCGGTTTTAGCACAACAGTATGCATCATCCTAGATGATATGCACTAGACGACCAACGGCAGGGCGAGCGGCGTCGAAGATACATCCATTTCGATACTTCCAGATTTGCCAAGCCATGAGGATGATGATGGAAAATATGCCGTAACATTGAGCCGGAGGGGCGTTGGAGCGATAAGTCGCCCATCAAGTCAGGCATGGTGTTGTGGCGAAGGGCGGTGCAACTATGGATTGGCACCAAGCCAACATGTCGTGTGAGACTTGCCGCCAGAAGGAGCACCCAATCATGATGTGAAAGCATGTCCTCCGACACCTGGTCACAGAAGGAGCATAACTTGTTCATGCTTTTGATTTTGATCTGAAACACATGTAAGGTGGCTCATGCCCAAACAGATTGAATGATGGTCAGAATTACCCATCTCTCAACAATTCCATCCAACTCCACCCTCCAACCATTGTCATGAATGAAATCTACTTCATTTCCTTTTTAGTTTCTTCCGCTACGGGTTCCTGGTGGTTTTCGTACCCTTAATGGATGATACAGCAGAATTGAGGTAAAGTTCCATCTATCTCGCCTAAGCTCGTTCAAATATAGCGAAGAAATTATATTCCCTACTGAATCTACGATTTCCGTACCTAGTGCCCAATCTATTACGACAATAGATGTTTGTGCAGCTATGAGAGGGTTCTCATGTACAGTAGTTTCAACCTCTTCTTTCATGAATCATAAGATGGTATGACAATAAGCTTAAATTAATTGTCCTTACTTAACAAACTACTATATAATTTGCTCTATACTTAAGCATACAATATTCCTACCGATTTGTTAATATCAACTTACTTCTAACAAATCAGACTTAACACTTAGAACAAAACACATTTTCTTTATATTGATATCTTTCATAAACACCTGCTCAAAATATACAATGCTTCTTGTGAAAAACAATTTGTTAAGAAACCTTGCAAGAATAATCAATATTTCCTTTATTCTGTGTCGGGTTATCCCCGGCTTTGCAAGAACAATCTTCCATGAGAATATGTGGATCAAAAAGTTTGAGGTAACTCTAGAAAGTGTTCACCTTAAGACCAAAGAGGAGTTCAATATCGGCGTTAAAATCACCAACGAAGAGTATAGTACCTGTTTGAGTGGAGATGATTGGAATAACTTCATCAAACTTTACGATATTTGAAATGGTATTCAGATTTCATTGAACACTAGTAGAATGCCCGTGCGTTGCTACGGGCTACAATGCACATAAACGAATCAAATAAATTATTAAAGTCGTTTTCAAAGTCGAAGCTCATTTCTTCCTCATACATCCGGTGCCCAACGGGCTCCCCAAAGTTCAACCGCCTAGATAGTCCGGACTTCCCCATATCCAGATCATATGTGGGGGAGAAATGTCATTGTCTGGGCGATCCGCCATTTGTTATCTCCAACCCGCGGGCGCAACACAAACTTCCTTTTCCCTGTCGGACCCTCCCCTTCCCGCTCGGTTTCCCATTGTAGTGAGACGTTTCTCGGGACATCTCTTGCTCTCCCACACAGCTAGCCAGTCGTTGGCCGTTTGCCGCATTATCGTACCCCCAAGCTATCAAACAGTATTACTGACACCTGCATATTTGGCTTCACACAAAACTTTAGATCTCGTGTTGAATATAACCTCATAGATTAAGTATGAAAACATTTAGAGATATGTTGATACCAATGATAATATAATATATGATTCTGTCTACACCCGAGCATCTTCTCTAGCAGAATGCTCAGGTGTTGCCATAGAACAATATAAGAGAAAGGCATCCAACTAAGTGTTTCATCTTAATATTAACAGGTATAATGCAAGGGAGGGCGATATGCCCCAATAGAAACATGTGTCATTGATTGGTCGATGTGTGAAGTGTTATACTCTTGTTCTTATCTATGTCTTCAATAATGTGGATCGAGGTCCTCGCTTCCTCCTATGTGCATCACATCTCTTTATCCTCATGGGCAGTGTTTACTCTTCTATGTCCATCACATCTCTTTCACCTCATTGTGTCTCCTACATCATCACCTCATAAGGTGACTCGTGCTTGTGTCCTAGTTATTTTACTTTTCGCAAACCCCTTGGTGTGTACTTTCATATATTCGTAGTAAAATTAAGGGATAGTGTACGAATGGCGGAAAAACAACTCATAATTGCCACAAATGATTGTTGAGTAAAATAAGAAACCACACATAGTTGCATGAGACCAAGAAAATATCAAGTCTGTATGATTTATTAACTATTTAAAAATATTCCTAGATGAAATGACAAATGTTTTTGTAGTGCCAAATTAATTTTGATAAAATTGTAGAACCGGATCTTGTTTTACGAATTAGTCATTCGATTCCAGATAGGGCATCACAACTTACATGTTTTGAGACACCAAATCGCTCTGCAGTTGTTCGCTAAAAAAAAGTATCCAGTAATTATCCCTCCACATGTTGTTGCCCAACCACTGGACTTTCCTTGTTGGGAAGTAAGTTCCTATTGTAGATGAATTCCTTAATTGTTATCTTCAAAATTCAACTAATACAAGATATATAGCGTAACAGCAGAAACAACGCTAAGACAAAAAACCAGTGCATAACAGGGGTAGGTTCTTTTGAGCACATATCACCTAGCTTCCTAGTCAAATAGCCTTAATTGGACCTTCAAGGGTTCACGTTAAATTACTAAATACTATAATCGCAACAAAATAATCAACAACTTCGAATATGTTTAGGCATGTACCCTGTCATTGGAAAATTCAAGAAAGGAAACAGCCAAAGACGACACTAATACTACAAGAAAGCAGTGACAGTAAGCCATGCATGTGCACTTAAGATTACGTTAGAGACGGTGATGGACGTTGTTTTATTTCATGAAATTCATTGCATAAAAAGGAGATATCTATCTACTGATATTATTCATTGTGCGATATGATGGAGAAATAAGCACACGGTGGAATCTTTGATCAAGCTAGATGTCAAGACTTCATGCAAGATACCGATTTAAATAATTGTAGCTATAAATTATAAATCATGTGACCATGAGAAGTAGTAAGGCATGCTTTTGCAGACCAGATAATAATTCAACATTGAGCATGAATCCATGAACCGCAAAAAAAGGCATGTTTCTTTTTACTAACAGGAAAACTCAAGTCAACACAAAGAAAGTTACGGTAAGTATACTTCATACCCGGGTGGTTTGCGTTAGCCTGATAGTATGTGTGTCTAATAGATATTGCTGTTGGGGAACGTAGTATTTCAAAAAAATCCTACGATCACGCAAGATCTATCTAGGAGAAGCATAGCAACGAGCGGGGAGAGTGTGTCCACGTACCCTCGTAGACCGAAAGCGGAAGTGTTTAGTAACGCGGTTGATGTAGTTGAACGTCTTTGCGATCCAACTGATCAAGTACCGAACGCACGGCACCTCCGCGATCTGCACACATTCAGCTCGGTGACGTCCCTTAAACTCTAGATACAGCTGAGGCCGAGGGAGAGTTTCGTCAGCACGATGGCGTGGTGACGGTGATGATGAAGTTACCGACGCAGGGCTTCGCCTAAGCACTATGACAATATGACCGAGGTGGAAAACTGTGGAGGGGGCACCGCACACGGCTAAAGATCAACTTGTGTGTCTATGGGGTGCCCCCTCCCCCGTATATAAAGGAGGGGAGGAGGAGGAGGGCCGGCCACAAGGGGCGAACCCAAGGGGGGATTCCTACTCCTAGTAGGAGTAGGTTTCCCCCTTTCCTAGTCCAATTAGGAGAAGGGGGGAAGGAGGAGGAGGAGAGAAGGAAGGAGGGGGGCGCCGCCCCCTCCCCTTGTCTAATTCAGATTGGGGCAAGGGGGGCGCGCGCTGCTACCTCTTGAGCAGGCGTTGGTTTTCCCTTGAAGAGGAAAGGGTGATGCAGCAAAGTAGCGTAAGTATTTCCCTCAGTTTTTAAGAACCAAGGTATCAATCCAGTAGGAGACTACACGCAAATCGCCTAGTACCTGCACAAACAATCAAGAACCTTGCAACCAAAGCGATAAAGGGGTTGTCAATCCCTTCACGGGCACTTGCAAAAGTGAGATCTGATAAAAGATAATAAGATAAATATTTTTGGTATTTTTGTTGTATAAATTGGAAAGTAAAGATTGCAAAGTAAATAGTAAACTAGAATTGTAGATTGGAAACTTATTGTTGGGGAACGTAGTAATTTCAAAAAAATTCCTACGCACACACAGGATCATGGTGATGCATAGCAACGAGAGGGGAGAGTGTTGTCCACGTACCCTCGTAGACCGAAAGCAGAAGCGTTAGCACAACGCGGTTGATGTAGTTGTACGTCTTCACGATCCGACCGATCAAGTACCGAACGCACGGCACCACCGAGTTCAGCACACGTTCAGCTCGATGACGTCCCTCGAACTCCGATCCAGCCGAGCTTTGAGGGAGAGTTCCGTCAGCACGACGGCATGGTGACGATGATGATGTTCTACCGACGCAGGGCTTCGCCTAAGCACCGCTACGATATTATCGAGGTGGATTTATGGTGGAGGGAGGCACCGCACACGGCTAAGAGATCAAGAGATCAATTGTTGTGTCTATGGGGTGCCCCTCCTCCGTATATAAAGGGGGGAGGAGGAGAGGGCCGCCAAGGGGGTGGCGCGCCCTAGGAGGGGGAAACCTACTCCAAGTAGGTTTGCCCCCTCCCTTTCCTAGTCCAAGAAGGAGGGGGAAGGAAGGAGTGGGAGAGGGGAAAGGCAAGGGGGGCGCCGCCCCCCCCTTCCTTGTCCTATTCAGACTCAAGGGGAGGGGGGGCGCCTCTTGCCCTGGCCGGCCCCTCTCTCTCTCCACTAGGGCCCAACAAGGCCCATTAGTTCCCGGGGGGTTCCGGTAACCCCCGGTACTCCGATAAATGTCTGAAACCTTTCGGAACCCTTCTGGTGTCCAAACATAGTCGTCCAATATATTGATCTTTACGTCTCGACCATTTCGAGACTCGTCATGTCCGTGATCACATCCGGGACTCTGAACAACTTTCGGTACATCAAAACATATAAACTCATAATATAACTGTCATCGAAACTTTAAGCGTGCGGACCCTTCGGGTTCGAGAACTATGTAGACATGACCGAGACACGTCTCCGGTCAATAACCAATAGTGGAACCTGGATGCTCATATTGGCTCCCACATATTCTACGAAGATCTTTATCGGTCAGACCGCATAACAACATACGTTGTTCCCTTTGTCATCGGTATGTTACTTGCCCGAGATTCGATCGTCGGTATCTCAATACCTAGTTCAATCTCGTTACCGGCAAGTTTCTTTACTCGTTCCGTAATACATCATCCCGCAACTAACTCATTAGTTGCAATGCTTGCAAGGCTTATAGTGATGTGCATTACGGAGTGGGCCCAGAGATACCTCTCCGACAATCGGAGTGACAAATCCTAATCTCGAAATATGCCAACCCAACAAGTACCTTCGGAGACACCTGTAGAGCACCTTTATAATCACCCAGTTACGTTGTGACATTTGGTAACACACAAAGTGTTCCTCCGGTAAACGGGAGTTGCATAATCTCATAGTCATAGGAACATGTATAAGTCATGAAGAAAGCAATAGCAGAATACTAAACGATCGTGTGCTAAGCTAACGGAATGGGTCAAGTCAATCACATCATTCTCCTAATGATGTGTTCCCATTAATCAAATGACAACTCATGTCAATGGCTAGGAAACATAACCATCTTTGATCAACGAGCTAGTCAAGTAGAGGCATACTAGTGACACTCTGTTTGTCTATGTATTCACACAAGTATTATGTTTCCGGTTAATACAATTCTAGCATGAATAATAAACATTTATCATGATATAAGGAAATAAATAATAACTTTATTATTGCCTCTAGGGCATATTTCCTTCAGTCTCCCACTTGCACTAGAGTCAATAATCTAGATTACACAGTAATGATTCTAACACCCATGGAGCCTTGGTGCTGATCATGTTTTGCTTGTGGAAGAGGCTTTAGTCAACGGGTCTGCAACATTCAGATCCATATGTATCTTGCAAATTTCTATGTCTCCCACCTGGACTAGATCCCGGATGGAGTTGAAGCGTCTCTTGATGTGCTTGGTTCTCTTGTGAAATCTGGATTCCTTTGCCAAGGCAATTGCACCAGTATTGTCACAAAAGATTTTCATTGGACCCGATGCACTAGGTATGACACCTAGATCGGATATGAACTCCTTCATCCAGACTCCTTCATTTGCTGCTTCCGAAGCAGCTATGTACTCCGCTTCACACGTAGATCCCGCCACAACGCTTTGTTTAGAACTGCACCAACTGACAGCTCCACCGTTCAATGTAAACACGTATCCGGTTTGCGATTTAGAATCGTCCGGATCAGTGTCAAAGCTTGCATCGACGTAACCATTTACGACTAGCTCTTTGTCACCTCCATAAACGAGAAACATATCCTTAGTCCTTTTCAGGTATTTCAGGATGTTCTTGACCGCTGTCCAGTGATCCACTCCTGGATTACTTTGGTACCTCCCTGCTAAACTTATAGCAAGGCACACATCAGGTCTGGTACACAGCATTGCATACATGATAGAGCCTATGGCTGAAGCATAGGGAACATCTTTCATCTTCTCTCTATCTTCTGCAGTGGTCGGGCATTGAGTCTTACTCAACTTCACACCTTGTAACACAGGCAAGAACCCTTTCTTTGCTTGATCCATTTTGAACTTCTTCAAAACCTTCTCAAGGTATGTGCTTTGTGAAAGTCCAATTAAGCATCTTGATCTATCTCTATAGATCTTGATGCCCAATATATAAGCAGCTTCGCCGAGGTCCTTCATTGGAAAACTCTTATTCAAGTATCCCTTTATGCTATCCAGAAATTCTATATCATTTCCAATCAGCAATATGTCATCCACATATAATATCAGAAATGCTACAGAGTTCCCACTCACTTTCTTGTAAATACAGGCTTCTCCAAAAGTCTGTATAAAACCAAATGCTTTGATCACACTATCAAAGCATTTATTCCAACTCCGAGAGGCTTGCGCCAGTCCATAAATGGATCGCTGGAGCTTGCACACTTTGTTAGCTCCTTTTGGATCGACAAAACCTTCCGGTTGCATCATATACAACTCTTCTTCCAGAAATCCATTCAGGAATGCAGTTTTGACATCCATTTGCCAAATTTCATAATCATAAAATGCGGCAATTGCTAACATGATCCGGACAGACTTAAGCATCGGTACGGGTGAGAAAGTCTCATCGTAGTCAATCCCTTGAACTTGTCGAAAACCTTTCGCAACAAGTCGAGTTTTAAAGACAGTAACATTACCGTCAGCGTCAGTCTTCTTCTTGAAGATCCATTTATTCTCAATGGCTTGCCGATCATCGGGCAAGTCAACCAGAGTCCATACTTTGTTCTCATACATGGATCCCATCTCAGATTTCATGGCCTCAAGCCATTTTGCGGAATCTGGGCTCACCATCGCTTCTTCATAGTTCGTAGGTTCGTCATGGTCTAGTAACATAACCTCCAGAACAGGATTACCGTACCACTCTGGTGCGGATCTTACTCTGGTTGACCTACGAGGTTCAGTAACAACTTGATCTGAAGTTTCATGATCATCATCATTAACTTCCTCACTAATTGGTGTAGGTGTCACAGGAACCGGTTTCTGCGATGAACTACTTTCCAATAAGGGAGTAGGTACAGTTACCTCATCAAGTTCTACTTTCCTCCCACTCACTTCTTTCGAGAGAAACTCCTTCTCTAGAAATATTCCAAATTTAGCAACAAAAGTCTTGCCTTCGGATCTGTGATAGAAGGTGTACCCAACAATCTCTTTTGGGTATCCTATGAAGACACATTTTTCTGATTTGGGTTCGAGCTTATCAGGTTGAAGCTTTTTCACATAAGCATCGCAGCCCCAAACTTTAAGAAACGACAACTTTGGTTTCTTGCCAAACCATAGTTCATAAGGCGTCGTCTCAATGGATTTAGATGGTGCCCTATTTAACGTGAATGCAGCCGTCTCTAAAGCATAACCCCAAAACGATAGCGGTAAATCAGTAAGAGACATCATAGATCGCACCATGTCTAGTAAAGTACGATTACTACGTTCGGACACACCATTACGCTGTGGTGTTCCGGGTGGCGTGAGTTGCGAAACTATTCCGCATTGTTTCAAATGAAGACCAAACTCGTAACTCAAATATTCTCCTCCACGATCAGATCGTAGAAACTTTATTTTCTTGTTACGATGATTTTCAACTTCACTCTGAAATTCCTTGAACTTTTCAAATGTTACAGACTTATGTTTCATTAAGTAGATATACCCATATCTGCTTAAATCATCTGTGAAGGTGAGAAAATAACGATACCCGCCACGAGCCTCAACATTCATCGGACCACATACATCTGTATGTATGATTTCCAATAAATCTGTTGCTCGCTCCATAGTTCCGGAGAACGGCGTTTTAGTCATCTTGCCCATGAGGCATGGTTCGCAAGTACCAAGTGATTCATAATCAAGTGGTTCCAAAAGTCCATCAGTATGGAGTTTCTTCATGCGCTTTATACCAATATGACCTAAACAGCAGTGCCATAAATAAGTTGCATTATCATTATCAACTCTGCATCTTTTGGCTTCAATATTATGAATATGTGTATCACTAGTATCGAGATTCAACAAAAATAGACCACTTTTCAAGGGTGCATGACCATAAAAGATATTACTCATATAAATAGAACAACCATTATTCTCTGATTTAAATGAACAACCGTCTCGCATCAAACAAGATCCAGATATAATGTTCATGCTCAACGCTGGCACCAAATAATAATTATTTAGGTCTAAAACTAATCCCGAAGGTAGATGTAGAGGTAGCGTGCCGACCGCGATCACATCGACTTTGGAACCATTTCCCACGCGCATCGTCACCTCGTCCTTAGCCAATCTTCGCTTAATCCGTAGTCCCTGTTTCGAGTTGCAAATATTAGCAACAAAACCAGTATCAAATACCCAGGTGCTACTGCGAGCATTAGTAAGGTACACATCAATAACATGTATATCACATATACCTTTGTTCACCTTGCCATCCTTCTTATCCGCCAAATACTTGGGGCAGTTCCGCTTCCAGTGACCAGTCTGCTTGCAGTAGAAGCACTCAGACTCAGGCTTAGGTCCAGACTTGGGGTTCTTCTCCTGAGCAGCAACTTGTTTGCTGTTCTTCTTGAAGTTCCCCTTCTTCTTCCCTTTGCCCTTTTTATTGAAACTGGTGGTCTTATTGACCATCAACACTTGATGCTCCTTCTTGATTTCTACCTCCGCAGCCTTTAGCATTGCGAAGAGCTCGGGAATCGTCTTATCCATCCCTTGCATGTTATAGTTCATCACGAAGCTCTTGTAGCTTGGTGGCAGTCAATGACGCTATCATCCGGAAGATTCACTCCCAGTTGAATCAAGTGTTTGTTATACCCAGACATTCTGAGTATATGCTCACTGACAGAACTATTCTCCTCCATCTTGCAGCTGTAGAACTTATTGGAGACTTCATATCTCTCAATCCGGGCATTTGCTTGAAATATTAACTTCAACTCTTGGAACATCTCATATGCTCCATGACGTTCAAAACATCGTTGAAGTCCCGGTTCTAAGCCGTAAAGCATGGCACACTGAACTATCGAGTAGTCATCAGCTTTGCTCTGCCAGACGTTCTTACAGGACGTAATTCTTCTGTGCAACAATGAGGATAATCCTCAAGTTACGGACCCAGTCCGTGTAATTGCTACCATCATCTTTCAACTTTGCTTTCTCAAGGAACGCATTAAAATTTAACGGAACAACAACACGGGCCATCTATCTACAATCAACATAGACAAGCAAAATACTATCAGGTACTAAGTTCATGATAAATTTAAGTTCAATTAATCATATTACTTAAGAACTCCCACTTAGATAGACATCCCTCTAATCCTCTAAGTGATCACGTGATCCAAATCAACTAAACCATGTCCGATCATCACGTGAGATGGAGTAGTTTCAATGGTGAACATCACTATGTTGATCATATCTACTATATGATTCATGCTCGACCTTTCGGTCTCAGTCTTCCGAGGCCATATCTGTTATATGCTAGGCTCGCCAAGTTTAACCTGAGTATTTCGCATGTGCAACTGTTTTGCACCCGTTGTATTTGAACGTAGAGCCTATCACACCCGATCATCACGTGGTGTCTCAGCACGAAGAACTTTCGCAACGGTGCATACTCAGGGAGAACACTTATACCTTGATAATTTAGTGAGAGATCATCTTATAATGCTACCATCAATCAAAGCAAGATAAGATGCATAAAAGATAAACATCACATGCAATCAATATAAGTGATATGATGTGGCCATCATCATCTTGTGCTTGTGATCTCCATCTCCGAAGCACCGTCATGATCACCATTGTCACCGGCGCGACACCTTGATCTCCATCGTAGCATCGTTCTCGTCTCGCCAACTTATGCTTCTACGACTATCGCTACCGCTTAGTGATAAAGTAAAGCATTACAGGGCGTTTGCATTGCATACAATAAAGCGACAACCATATGGCTCCTGCTAGTTGCCGATAACTCGGTTACAAAACATGATCATCTCATACAATAAAATATAGCATCATGCCTTGACCATATCACATCACAACATGCCCTGCAAAAACAAGTTAGACGTCCTCTACTTTGTTGTTGCAAATTTTACGTGGCTGCTACGGGCTGAGCAAGAACCATTCTTACCTACGCATCAAAACCACAACGATAGTTTGTCAAGTTGGTGTTGTTTTAACCTTCGCAAGGACCGGGCGTAGCCACACTCGGTTCAACTAAAGTTGGAGAAACTGACACCCACTAGTCACCTGTGTGCATAGCACGGCGGTAAAACCAGTCTCGCGTAAGCGTACGCGTAATGTCGGTCTGGGCCGCTTCATCCAACAATACCGCCGAACCAAAGTATGACATGCTGGTAAGCAGTATGACTTATATCGCCCACAACTCACTTGTGTTCTACTCGTGCATATAACATCTACGCATAAAACCTGGCTCGGATGCCACTGTTGGGGAACGTAGTAATTTCAAAAAAATTCCTACGCACACACAGGATCATGGTGATGCATAGCAACGAGAGGGGAGAGTGTTGTCCACGTACCCTCGTAGACCGAAAGCGGAAGCGTTAGCACAACGCGGTTGATGTAGTTGTACGTCTTCACGATCCGACCGATCAAGTACCGAACGCACGGCACCTCCGAGTTCAGCACACGTTCAGCTCGATGACGTCCCTCGAACTCCGATCCAGCCGAGCTTCGAGGGAGAGTTCCGTCAGCACGACGGCATGGTGACGATGATGATGTTCTACCGACGCAGGGCTTCGCCTAAGCATCGCTACGAGATTATCGAGGTGGATTTATGGTGGAGGGGGGAACCGCATACGGCTAAGAGATCAAGAGATCAATTGTTGTGTCTATGGGGTGCCCCCTCCTCCGTATATAAAGGGGGGGAGGAGGAGAGGGCCGGCCAAGGGGGTGGCGCGCCCTAGGAGGGGGAAACCTACTCCAAGTAGGTTTGACCCTCCCTTTCCTAGTCCAAGAAGGAGGGGGAAGGAAGGAGTGGGAGAGGGGAAAGGCAAGGGGGGCGCTGCCCCCCTTCCTTGTCCTCTTCGGACTCAAGGGGAGGGGGGGCGCCTCTTGCCTGTAACCCCCGGTACTCCAATAAATGTCTGAAACCTTCCGGAACCTTTCCGGTGTCCAAACATAGTCGACCATTTCGAGACTCCTCGTCATGTCCGTGATCACATCCGGGACTCCGAACAACTTTCGGTACATCAAAACATATAAACTCATAATATAACTGTCATCGAAACTTTAAGCGTGCGGACCCTACGGGTTCGAGAACTATGTAGACATGACCGAGACACGTCTCCGGTCAATAACCAATAGCAGAACCCGGATGGTCATATTGGCTCCCACATATTCTACGAAGATCTTTATCGGTCAGACCGCATAACAACATACGTTGTTCCCTTTTGTCATCGGTATGTTACTTGCCCGAGATTCGATCGTCGGTATCGCAATACCTAGTTCAATCTCGTTACCGGCAAGTTTCTTTACTCGTTCCGTAATACATCATCCCACAACTAACTCATTATTTGCAATGCTTGCAAGGCTTATAGTGATGTGCATTACTGAGTGGGCCCAGAGATACCTCTCCGACAATCGGAGTGACAAATCCTAATCTCGAAATACGCCAACCCAACAAGTACCTTCGGAGACACCTGTAGAGCACCTTTATAATCACCCAGTTACGTTGTGATGTTTGGTAACACACAAAGTGTTCCTCCGGTAAACGGGAGTTGCATAATCTCATAGTCATAGGAACATGTATAAGTCATGAAGAAAGCAATAGCAGAATATTAAACGATCGTGTGCTAAGCTAACGGAATGGGTCAAGTCAATCACATCATTCTCCTAATGATGTGATCCCGTTAATCAAATGACAACTCATGTCAATGGCTAGGAAACATAACCATCTTTGATCAACGAGCTAGTCAAGTAGAGGCATACTAGTGACACTCTGTTTGTCTATGTATTCACACAAGTATTATGTTTCCGGTTAATACAATTCTAGCATGAATAATAAACATTTATCATGATATAAGGAAATAAATAATAACTTTATTATTGCCTCTAGGGCATATTTCCTTCACTTATATGATGTAAAGTAGACCCGGGGGGCATAGGTTTCACTAGTGGCTTCTCTCAAGATAGCATATATTACGGTGGGTGAACAAATTACTGCCGAGCAATTGATAGAAGAGTGCATAGTTATGAGAATATCTAGGCATGATCATGAACATAGGCATCACGTCCTTGTCAAGTAGACCGAAACGATTATGCATCTACTACTATTACTCCACACATCGACCGCTATCCAGCATCCATCTAGAGTATTAAGTCCATACGAACAGAGTAACGCATTAGGCAAGATGACATGATGTAGAGGGATAAACTCAAGCAATATGATATAAACCCCATCTTTTTATCCTCGATGTCAACAATACAATACGTGTCGGTTCCCTTTCTGTCACTAGGATCGAGCACCGCAAGATTGAACCCAAAGCTAAGCACTTCCCCCATTGCAAGAAAGATCAATCTAGTAGGCCAAACTAAACCGATAATCCAAAGAGACTTGCAAAGATATCAAATCATGCATATAAGAATTCAGAGAAGAATCAAATATTGTTCATAGATAATCTTGATCATAAACCCACAACTCATCGGATCTCGGCACACATCGCAAAAAGAATTACATCGAATAGATCTCCAAGAAGATCGAGGAGAACTTTGTATTGAGATCCAAAGAGAGAGAAGAAGCCATCTAGCTAATAACTATGGACCTGAAGGTCTGTGGTAAACTACTCACACATCATCGGAGAGGCTACGGTGTTGATGTAGAAGCCCTCCGTGATCGAATCCCCCTCCGGCAGATCGCCGGAAAAGGCCCCAAGATGGGATCTCACGGGTACAGAAGGTTGCGGCGGTGGAAAAGTGGTTTCGTGGCTCCCTGGATGTTTTCAGGGTATAAGAGTATATATAGGCAAAAGAAGTTGGTCGGTGGAGCCAAGAGGGGCCCAGGAGGGGCGCGCCTACCCCCTGGGCGCGCCCTCCTGCCTCGTGGCCTCCTCGTTGCTTCCTTGACGTCCAGTCCAAGTCTCGTGGATTGCGTTTGTTCCAAAAAAGATCCTCACGAAGGTTTCGTTCCGTTTGGACTCCGTTTGATATTCCTTTTTTGCCAAACACTGAAATAGGCAAAAAAAAAACAGCAATTTGCACTCGGCCTTCGGTTAATAGGTTAGTGCCAAAAATAATATAGAAGAGCATAATAAAGCCCATTAAACATCCAAAATAGATAATATAATAGCATGGAACAATAAAAAATTATAGATACGTTGGAGACGTATCAAGCATCCCCAAGCTTAATTCCTGCTCGTCCTCGAGTAGGTAAATGATAAAAACAAAT
Source organism: Aegilops tauschii subsp. strangulata (assembly GCF_002575655.3). Classification (NCBI taxonomy): domain Eukaryota; kingdom Viridiplantae; phylum Streptophyta; class Magnoliopsida; order Poales; family Poaceae; genus Aegilops; species Aegilops tauschii. The sequence continues at coordinate 292,405,314 of NC_053040.3, read as the reverse complement.
TTTTTGATGTGGAATGCTACCTAACATAATTATCAATGTAATTCTTTATTGTGGCATGAATGTTTAGATCCAAAAGATTCTAGACAAAGTTTTAATATTGACATAAAAATAGTAATACTTCAAGCATGCTAACCAAGCAATTATGTCTTATCAAAATAAGATAGCCAAAGAAAGCTTATCCCTACAAAATCATATACTTTGGCCATGCTTCATTTTCGTCACACAAAATGCTCCCATCATGCACAACCCCAATGACAAGCCAAACAATTGTTTCATACATAGCCTTTTCAAACTCTTTCAACTTTTACACAATATATGAGCGCAAGCCATGGACATAGCACTATGGGTGGAATAGCATATGATGATGGGGGTTATGTGAGAAGACAAAAAAGGAGAAAGTCTCACATTCATGCGGCTAATCAACGGGCCATGGAGATGCCCATCAATTGATGTCAATGCAAGGAGTAGGGATTGCCATGCAACGGATGCAATAGAGCTATAAATATATGAAAGCTGATCAAAGAAACTAAGTGGGTGTGCATCCAACCCCTAGTATATGAAAGTGACAAAATAAGAGACTCTCTATCATGAATATCATGGTGCTACTTTGAAGCACAAGTGTGGAAAAAGGATAGTAACATTATCCCTTCTCTCTTTTTCTCTCATTTTTTTGTTTGGGCTTCTTTGGCCTCTTTTTTTATTTGGGCTTCTTTGGCCTCTCTTTTTTTCGTCCGGAGTCTCATCCCGACTTGTGGGGTAATCATAGTCTCCATCATCCTTTCCTCACATGGGACAATGCTCTAATAATGAAAATCATCACACTTCTATTTACTTACAACTCAAGAATTACAACTCGATACTTAGAACAAAATATGACTCTACGTGAATACCTCCGACGGTGTACCGGGATATGCAATGAATCTAGAGCGACATGTATGAAAAAATTATGAAGGTGGCTTTGCCACAAATACGATGTCAACTACATGATCATGCAAAGCAATATGACAATGATGGAGCGTGTCATAATAAATAGAACGGTGGAAAGTTGCATGGCAATATATCTCAGAATGGCTATGGAAATGCCATAATAGGTAGGTATGGTGGCTGTTTTGAGGAAGATATAAGGAGGCTTATGTGTGATAGAGCATATCATATCACGGGGTTTGGATGCACCAGCGAAGTTTGCACCAACTCTCGAGGTGAGAAAGGGCAATACACGGTACCGAAGAGGCTAGCAACGATGGAAGGGTGAGAGTGCGTATAATCCATGAACTCAACATTAGTCATAAAGAACTCACATACTTATTGCAAAAATCTATAAGTCATCAAAACTAAGCACTACACGCATGCTCCTAGAGGGATAGATTGGTAGGAAAAGACCATCGCTCGTCCCCGACCGCCACTCATAAGGAAAGCAATCAAAGAACACCCCATGCTTTAAATTTGTCACATAACGTTTACCATACGTGCATGCTTGGGGACTTGCAATCCTTAACACAAGTATTTCTCAATTCCACAATTACCCAACTAGCATGACTCCAACATTACCACCTTAATATCTCAAAACAACTATCAAGTATCAAACTTATCATAGTATTTAATGCACTCTATATGAAAGTTTTATTTATACCCATCTTGGATGCCTATCATATTAGGACTAATTTTATAGCCAAAGCAAATTACCATGCTGTTCTAAAAGACTCTCAAAATAATATAAGTGAAGCATGAGAGATCAATATTTTCTATAAAATAAAACCACCACCATTCTCTAAAAAGGTATAAGTGAAGCACTAGAGCAAAATTATCTAGCTCAAAAGATATAAGTGAAGCACATAGAGTATTCTAGTAAATTCCGATTCATGTGTGTCTCTCCTAAAAGGTGTGTACAGCAAGGATTATTGTGGTAAACTAAAAATCAAAGACTCAAATCATACAAGACGCTCCAAGCAAAACACATATCATGTGGTGAATAAAAATATAGCCTCAAGTAAAGTTACCGATAGACGAAGACGAAAGAGGGGATGCCTTCCGGGGCATCCCAAAGCTTAGGATTTTGGTTGTCCTTGAATTTTACCTTGGGGGTGCCTTGGGCATCCCCAAGCTTAGGCTCTTGCCACTCCTTGTTCCAAAATCCATCAAATCTTTACCCAAAAACTTGAAAACTTCACAACACAAAACTTAGCAGAAAATCTCATGAGCTCCGTTAGTGAAAGAAAACAAATCACCACCACAACTTACTGTAATGAACTCATTATTTATTTATATTGGTGTTAAAACTACTGTATTCCAACTTCTCTATGGTTCATACCCCCCAATACTAGCCATAGATTCATCAAAATAAGCAAACAACACACGAAAAACAGAATCTGTCAAAAACAGAACAGTCTGTAGTTATCTGAATTGTTCCAATACTTCTGTAACTCCAAAAATTCTGAAAAACCAGGACAACCCTGGATAATTTGTATATTGATCTACTGCAAAAAAATTGGTATTTTATCACGTTCTGGTGAATTTTAACAATTATTTTCGTGAGCGTAAAGTTTCTGTCTTTTTTCAGCAAGATCAAACAACTATCACCCAAGAAGATCCTATTGGTTCTACTTGGCACAAACACTAATTAAAACATAAAACCGCATCTAAACAGAGGCTAGATGAATTATTCATTACTAAACAGGAACAAAAATCAAGGAACAAAAATAAAATTGGGTTGCCTCCCAACAAGCGCTATCTTTTAACGCCCCTAGCTAGGCATTGATAATTTAATGATGCTCACATCAAAGACAAGAATTAAAGCACAAAGAGAGCATCATAGAACACGTGATAAACACGTCTAAGTCTAACATACTTCCTATGCATAGGAATTTTATAAGCAAACAAATTATCATAGCAAGCAAAAATTAGCATATGCAAGGAAGAAGAAAGAGACGATAGCAATCTCAACATGACGAGAGGTAATTTAGTAAGATAAAAATTTCTACAACCATATTTTCCTTTCTCATAATAATTACATGTAGGATCATAGGCAAATTCAACAAAATAGCTATCACATAACATATTCTCAACACGATCCACATGCATGCGAAGTTGACACTCTTCCAAAATAGTGGGATTATCATTAACTAAAGTCATGACCTCTCCAAACCCACTTTTATCAAAAATACCATAAGATTGAACATTCTCCAAATATGTGGGATCTAAAGTTGACACTCTTCCAAACCCACTTTCAATATTATTGCAAACACTATTATCAATCTCATATTCATCATGGGGCTTAAATAAATTTTCAAGATCATAAGAAGAATCACCCCAATCATGATCATTGCAACAAGTAGAGGACATAGCAAAACTAGCATCCCCAAGCTTAGGGTTTTGCATATTATTAGAAATTTACATCAATAGAATTTATAATAAAATCATTGCAATCATGCTTTTTATTCAAAGGTCTATCGTGAATCGCTTCATAAAGTACTTCATCACAATTTTCAGATTCACAAATTTCAAGCAAAACCTCATAAAGATAATCTAGTGCACTCAACTCACTAGCAATAGGTTCATCATAATTGGATCTCTTAAAGAGATTAGCAAGAGGATGGGGATCCATAACAATAGATTTTCAGCAAGCGAAGATGCAAGCATATAGAAGGCACATGGCAACACAAGCAAACAAAAGATCTAACGAGAAAAAGGCGAACGGAAAAGATGGGCGAATAAAACGGCAAAGGTGAAGTGGGGGAGAGGAAAACGAGAGGCAAATGGCAAATAATGTAATGCGGGGGATAAGAGTTTGTGACGGGTACTTGGTATATCTTGACTTGTGCGTAGATCTCCCCGGCAACGGCGCCAGAAATCCTTCTTGCTACCTCTTGAACATGCGTTGGTTTTCCCTTGAAGAGGAAAGGGTGATGCAGCAAAGTAGCGTAAGTATTTCCCTCAGTTTTTGAGAACCAAGTTATCAATCTAGTAGGAGACTACACGCAAATCGCCTAGTACCTGCACAAACAATCAAGAACCTTGCAAACAACGCGATAAAGGGGTTGTCAATCCCTTCACGGCCACTTGCAAAGTTGAGATATGATAAAAGATAATAAGATAAATATTTTTGGTATTTTTGTTGTATAAATTGGAAAGTAAAGATTGCAAAGTAAATAGTAAACTAGAATTGTAGATTGGAAACTTATATGATGTAAAGTAGACCCGGGGGCCATAGGTTTCACTAGTGGCTTCTCTCGAGATAGCATATATTATGGTGGGTGAACAAATTACTGCCGAGCAATTGATAGAAGAGCGCATAGTTATGAGAATATCTAGGCATGATCATGAACATAGCCATCACGTCCGTGTCAAGTAGACCGAAATGATTCTGCATCTACTACTATTACTCCACACATCGACCGCTATCCAGCATGAATCTAGAGTATTAAGTTCATAAGAACAGAGTAACGCATTAGGCAAGATGACATGATGTAGAGGGATAAACTCAAACAATATGATATAAACCCCATCTTTTTATACTCAATGGCAACAATACAACACGTGTCGGTTCCCTTTCTGTCACTAGGATCGAGCACCGCAAGATTGAACCCAAAGCTAAGCACTTCTCCCATTGCAAGAAAGATCAATCTAGTAGGCGAAACTAAACCGATAATTCGAAGAGACTTGCAAAGATATCAAATCATGCATATAAGAATTCAGAGAAGAATCAAATATTGTTCATAGATAATCTTGATCATAAACCCACAATTCATCGGATCTCGGCAAACACACAGCAAAAAGAATTACATCGAATAGATCTCCAAGAAGATCGAGGAGAACTTTGTATTGAGATCCAAAGAGAGAGAAGAAGCCATCTAGCTAATAACTATGGACCCGAAGGTCTGTGGTAAACTACTTACACATCATGGGAGAGGCTATGGTGTTGATGTAGAAGCCCTCCGTGATCGAATCCCCCTCCGGCAGATCGCCGGAAAAGGCCCCAAGATGGGATCTCACGGGTACAGAAGGTTGCGGCGGTGGAAAAGTGGTTTCGTGGCCCCCTGGATGTTTTCAGGGTATAAGAGTATATATAGGCAAAAGAAGTAGGTCGGTGGAGCTAAGAGGTGCCCACGAGGGGCGCGCCTACCCCCCTGGGCGCGCCCTCCTGCCTCGTGGCCTCCTCGTTGCTTCCTTGACGTCCACTCCAAGTCTCCTGGATTGCGCTTGTTCCAAAAAAGATCCTCGCGAAGGTTTCGTACCGTTTGGATTCCGTTTGATATTCCTTTTCTGCAAAACACTGAAATAGGCAAAAAAAAACAGCAATTTGCACTAGGCCTTCGGTTAATAGGTTAGTGCCAAAAATAATATAAAAGAGCATAATAAAGCCCATTAAAAATCCAAAACAGATAATATAATAGTATGGAACAATCAAAAATTATAGATACATTGGAGACGTATCACGCGCCACCTCCTAGCCAGCCCTCTCTCTTCTCCACTAAGGCCCATGAGGCCCAATAGCTTCCGCCGGGGGGGGGGGGTCCGGTAACCTCCGGTACTCCGAAACTTATCAGTTACGACCCGAACCATTCCGGTGTTGCAGACCAAGGCATAGCCTAGTGGTGGGAAGGGGCTGATGCCTTCCCACCCACCCAGGTTCAAGGCATGGTACTTACAGTTTGGGTTTGTTGCACCAATTATACTGTAGGGGGTTCCCTTACAGTCTTTCTGTAAAAAAAACCATTCCAGTGTCCGAATATAACCTTCTAATATATGAATCTTTATGTCTCGACCATTTCGAGACTCCTCGTCACCTCCGTGATCTCATCCGGGAATCCTAACAACCTTCGGTAAATCAAATCACATAAACTCATAATACCAATCGTCATCGAACATTAAGCGTGCGGACCCTACAGTTCGAGAACTATGTAGACATGACCGAGACACATCTCCGGTCAATAACCAATAGCAGAACCTGGATGCTCATATTGTCTCCTACATATTCTACGAAGATCTTTATCGGTCAAACCACACAACAATATATGTTGTTCCCTTTGTCATGGGTATGTTACCTGCCCGAGATTCGATCGTCGGTATCATCATACCTAGTTCAATCTCGTTACCGGCAAGTTTCTTTACTCATTCCGTAATGCATCATCCCGCAACTAACTCATTAGTCGCATTGCTTGCAAGGCTTATAGTGATGTGCATTACCGAGAGGGCCCAGAGATACCTCTCCGACAATCGGAGTGACAAATCCTAATCTCGATCTATGCCAACTCAACAAACACCACTGGAGACACCTGTAGAGCATCTTTATAATCACCCAGTTACGTTGTGATGTTTGATAGCACACTAAGTGTTCCTCTGGTATTCGGGAGTTGCATAATCTCATAGTCATAGGAACATGTATAAGTCATGAAGAAAGCAATAGCAATAAACTAAACGATCATAGTGCTAAGCTAACTGATGGGTCTTGTCCATCACATCATTCTCTAATGATGTGATCCCGTTCATCAAATGACAACACATGTGTATGGCTAGGAAACTTAACCATCTTTGATTAACGAGCTAGTCTAGTAGAGGCATACTAGGGACACTCTGTTTGTCTATGTATTCACACATGTACTAGTTTCCGGTTAATACAATTCTAGCATGAATAATAAACATTTATCATGATATAAGGAAATATAAATAACAACTTTATTATTGCCTCTAGGGCATATTTCCTTCAATTGCTTATCTCTCATGTCAATTTATATATCATCGCGTCTTGACCATATCACATCACAACAAGCCCTGCAAAAACAAGTTAGACATCCTCTACTTTGTTGTTGCAAGTTTTACGTGGCTGCTACGGGCTTCTAGCAAGAACCGTTCTTACCTACGCATCAAAACCACAACGATTTTTCGTCAAGTGTGTTGTTTTAACCTTCAACAAGGACCGGGCGTAGTCAAACTCGATTCAACTAAAGTTGGAGAAACAGACACCCGCTAGCCACCTGTGTGCGAAGCACGTTGGTAGAACCAGTCTCATGAACGCAATCATGTAATGTTGGTCTGGGCCGCTTCATCCAACAATACCGCTGAATCAAAGTATGACATGCTGGTAAGCAGTATGACTATTATCGCCCACAACTCTTTGTGTTCTACTAGTGCATATAACATCTACGCATAGACCTGGCTCGGATGCCACTGTTGGGGAACGTAGTATTTCAAAAAAAATTCCTACGATCATGCAAGATCTATCTAGGAGAAGCATAGCAACGAGCGGGGAGAGTGTGTCCACGTACCCTCGTAGACCGAAAGCGGAAGCGTTTAGTAACACGGTTGATGTAGTCGAACGTCTTCGCGATCCAACCGATCAAGTACCGAACGCACGGCACCTCCGCGATCTGCACACGTTCAGCTCGGTGACGTCCCTCAAACTCTAGATCCAGCTGAGGCCGAGGCAGAGTTTCGTCAGCACGACGGTGTGGTGACGGTGATGATGAAGTTATCGACGCAGGGATTCGCCTAAGCACTACGACAATATTACTGAGGTGGAAAACTATGGAGGGGTGCACCGCACACGGCTAAAGATCAACTTGTGTGTCTATGGGGTGCCCCCTCCCCCGTATATAAAGGAGGGGAGGAGGAGGAGGGCCGGCCACAAGGGGCGCGCCCAAGGGGGGATTCCTACTCCTAGTAGGAGTAGGTTTCCCCCTTTCCTAGTCCAAGTAGGAGAAGGGGGGAAGGAGGAGGAGGAGAGAAGGAAGGAGGGGGGCGCCACCCCCTCCCCTTGTCCAATTCGGATTGGGGCAAGGGGGGCACGCGCCACCTCCTGGTCAACACTCTCTCTTCTCCACTAAGGCCCATGAGGCCCAATAGCTTCCGGGGGGGGGGGGGGGGGTGGGGGGTTCCAGTAACCTCCGATACTCCGAAACTTATCCGATACGACCCGAACCATTCCAGTGTCCGAATATAACCTTCCAATATATGAATCTTTATGTCTCGACCATTTCGAGACTCCTCGTCACATCCGTGATCTCATCTGGGACTCCTAACAACCTTCGGTACATCAAATCACATAATGTTAATACCAATCGTCATCGAATGTTAAGCGTGCGGACCCTACGGGTTCGAGAACTATGTAGACATGACCGAGACACATCTCCGGTCAATAACCAATAGCGGAACCTGGATGCTCATATTGGCTCCTACATATTCTACGAAGATCTTTATCGGTCAAAGCGCACGACAACATATGTTGTTCCCTTTGTCATCGGTATGTTACTTGCCCGAGATTCGATTGTCGGTATCATCATACCTAGTTCAATCTCGTTATCGGCAAGTCTCTTTACTCATTCCGTAATGCATCATCCCGCAACTAACTCATTAGTCACATTGCTTGCAAGGCTTATAGCAATGTGCATTACCAAGAGGGCCGTGAGATACCTCTCCGACAATCGGAGTGACAAATCCTAATCTCGATCTATGCCAACTCAACAAACACCATTGGAGACACCGTTAGAGCATCTTTATAATCACCCAGTTATGTTGTGACGTTTGATAGCACACTAAGTGTTCCTCCGGTATTCGGGAGTTGCATAATCTCATAGTCATAGGAACATGTATAAGTCATGAAGAAAGCAATAGCAATAAACTAAACGATCATAGTGCTAAGCTAACTGATGGGTCTTGTCCATCACATCATTCTCTAATGATGTGATCCCGTTCATCAAATGACAACACATGTGTATGGCTAGGAAACTTAACCATCTTTGATTAACGAGCTAGTCTAGTAGAGGCATACTAGGGACACTCTGTTTGTCTATGTATTCACACATGTACTAAGTTTCCGGTTAATACAATTCTAGCATGAATAATAAACATTTATCATGATATAAGGAAATATAAATAACAACTTTATTATTGCCTCTAGGGCATATTTCCTTCAGTCTCCCACTTGCACTAGAGTCAATAATCTAGTTCACATCGCCATGCGATTTAACACCAATAGTTCACATCTTTATGTGATTAACACCCGTAGTTCACATCTCCATGTGACCAACACTCAAAGGGTTTACTAGAGTCAATAATCTAGTTCACATCGCTATGTGATTAACACCAAAAGAGTACTACGGGGAGGGGGCGCGGCCCCCCTTGTTCCTTCTCCCTCTCTCTCCCTTCCCCTTCCCCCCTCTCCGTTGGAAGGAAAGGGGGCCGAATCCTACTAGGAACGGAGTCCTAATAGGACTCCCCCCATGGCGCCCCCCTTGGGCCGGCCTCCTCCTCCCTCCCTCCTTTATATACGTGGGCAGGGGGCACCCTGAAGCACAACAGACAATCTCTTAGCCATGTGCGGTGCCCCCCTCCACAGTTTAACACCTCGGTCATATCGTCATAGTGCTTAGGCGAAGCCCTGCACCAGTAACTTCATCATCACCGTCGCCACGCCGTCGTGCTGACGGAACTCTCCCTCGACCCTCTATTGGATCAAGAGCTCGAGGGACGTCATTGTGCTCAACGTGTGCTGAACATGGAGGTGCCGTATGTTCGGCACTTGGATCGGTTGGATCGTGAAGACGTTCGACTACATCAACCACGTTACTAAACGCTTCCGCTTTCGGTCTACGAGGGTACGTGGACACACTCTCCCGTCTCGTTGCTATGCTTCTCCTAGATAGATCTTGCATGATTGTAGGAATTTTTTTGAGTTACTACGTTCCACAACACAGGAACCGGTGCACTAAACATCTGTAAAATCAGGCCTGCTCATGAGAGCTTAGCGATAATACATAAAATCTTCCCAGTACCAATATGTAACAATGGCATCAATATTAATCAAAAAAATATTCACAGCTAAGTGTTCCAACACTTTGACCAATTCCAACATTAAAAACAAATTTTTTATAATTTTTGCAATTACCATTACATTTTTAATATATTTTTGACATGATACATATACTTGTTAATTACTTACGGTTGTGTTGTGTCAACAGGCACTATCAAAATGTGTTACATCTGGATTGAAAGATGAGCCAGCTGAAATGCAGCTTGTTACGAGTCTACATGTAGACTTTGCTTGTTCGACACACCTAATGTGGATGATAGTTTCATCATTAATGGCCAACCCGAAATACTGAAGCACAAAATCTTTCAAAATTGAGGAGAAGGTTTTGTTCACCATGCACAATGGTCCTCGTGGGATTTTCCTATTTGTCTTATGCATTCGTGATGCAATTTAGTTTTATTTTGTCATATTCTCATCGTACTTTATCCTGTTGTATGCAACTTTTAGTACTAATGTGCACCTTCTGGAAATGTTGGTTTTAAAATCTGTTTTGATGCTTTCATTTTGTAGTACATAGACAATATACTGACATGTAAACAATATGCTTTCATTTTGTACTGCAATTTATTTGTATTGTTATTTTGCAGTACAATACTATATGAACATATATTTAACTGTAGATGCTTATCTTATGATCGTTTCCATCAATTTTTAAACTCAAATTATATTTATATTCATTAGAATCATTGTATCCAAGTGTCATATTATTAACATATTTTTCAAATAATACTAGTATATAAATGAATTACTACCATGTAGTCGCAGAGACTATGCTTGTAATAAGTATCAAATCAACATTCTTTTTGGTCTATATGTGTGTGTACATCATTCCATCCATCTTGTAGCAGCCAAATAATTATGAAGTACTATTATATAAACATAAATTGTACATATGTTGTACTTCAATCAACATATGTCTTTTCATGTGTTTGAATTGTATGCCTTTTACATTTGAAAATTTATCTTAGTGTTACTATTTAGGATTTACAGTTTGGGTCAGAATTTACCATTCTTGTTTTTAGCTCTAAGAGTTTAGATCTTATGATTATGCTTATTGTTTAGTGTTTAGAGTTTGACTTCGACTTTAAGTTTTAGGTATTATAATATACAGTTTAGGGTTTAGGGTTTAGGGCTCAGGACTTTCTACATTTTGCCTATAATCAATAGATTTAGCTTAGGGTTTAGAGTTATTGTTAGACTTTAGGCTGTATGGTTTAGGGTTTAGTTTACTAGTGTACTCAATGTAGGGATTGTACTTTAGGGTTTAGGGTCTACGGTTTAGGGCTTAGATCACTGGCATACCCTTTATTATCCATGCTTTACAGTTGGCTTTTATGAGTTTTGTTTCAGTTTTGACACACTACTATCTTACAGATTATTGGGTTTAGTGTTTACTGTTTACAAATTGTATGATCTAGCATTTGTTAATAATTTGGAAGACACCCTATAATGTTTATCAAATCAATAATTAGTATAAGTACCAACACAAAGTAATAATTAACTTGTCATACTTGTATTGCAATGAATCAACCATTAATAGTTCACTATTAAAATATGCTGACATGTAAATATAGTACAATTTTTGGACATATGTGCAATACATATACCATCATATAAATACATCCATCTACTAGTCAATATGTACACCTGCATCAAGACAATCAAATTTTCATTATATATAATTTTCTCAAAATTTCAAATTATGCGCTTAAAACATAAATTTTATAGATAATATAATTCGATAGATACTATTCATTACATTGAACTGACATGCTTCATACCAAGTTGTAATGCGGACAACAATATGATAATCATGAAGTTTTGAAAGATTCTACTTAGCTACTTGCAAAATAATAAGATCTTATTTATGATTTTTGACAGCTTCATAAACACATAAAGGAAGTTTCCCTTTATTGTGGTCCAGTTTCATCAAAAATAAGAATATTTCATTATGTAAAGTATTGTATTCAACATACTAAGATTTAAATTATTACAAACATTATTTTTCACCATATTCAGCTTGTATTTGACTTCAATGCCATCAAAGTACAATGCTATCATCAAATATGAATTCCATAATCTTCCCTGTATTGCACATGATTAGTACGTACAAGAATTATTACTTATGATATACACGAATAACACATCAAACCTTTGCAATGGCATATTGATTTGAATCATGAAATTTCTTGGTACACCCAATATCACCACAACAACTCCAAGTACCAAAGAACTTGTTTATGCAGTCAAACAATGCTTTGGGTATTATATTCACACATACTCCATGCTTCTCATTCAAGTAAGATTCTATACCATTCGCAAATGATGGATCTAAGATGTTAATCACTTTATCCTTCATATCCCACACATAAGTTGACCAACCTTGATGCATCGATACAACAATCACAAACTGAATTTATTTTGCACAATACAAAAATATTGCATTAGGTAGACAAGTCAATATAATATCATACTTTTTATTGCTTCCAACAAATATTTCTTGTATTGACTTCACCTTTGTTACATCAATTTTAACAAAAGCCAATCACTACTGCAGGATGCTGCTAACGCGACACTACGATCAGAGACCCTTTCACGAAACTGTGTGCGATGCATTAATCACAAACGGGGATGTAAAAAACTGTCAAAAAAGGTGCAAAACGTTTGCGATGGAGGACGCATCAAACACGGTTCAGATTTTAGTTGCGTGTGCGATGTAGGGCACACGGTTAACCCGTTCGAACTGTTTGCGATGAGGCAGAACAACAGAAACGGGCAGCCATATCAATATGTGTGCGATATACGGCATACAGTTCGCTTTGATGAACCGTTTGCTATTAGGGAGTGCAACATAAATGGTTAGCCAGATCAAGGTGTGTGTGATATAGGGCATACGGTTCACTCGGACGAACTGTTTTCGATTAGTGAATGCAACAGAAACGGTTCAACTTAACAAGATGTGTGTGATACGTGGCAAACAACCGACTCGGATGAACTTTTTGCGACTAGAATTTACAACACAGATGGTTAATACAGTTAGTTCGTATGCGATTCTGTCTGTACAAAAAACTTTTAAAAATGCACACTAGTTGCTTGCGGTGGCTAGGAGTATCGCACACGATGCGTCTGCGAGCACTCGTGTGCGATGATTAGTAAGTTACACATGCATTTCCTTATGTTAACACTTGTGTGATAAATAACACATGGCACCGGATACGGTATTCGTGTTGTGTGCGTGCTCCACTTAGTCTTCCCGCACTCGAGCGAATGCTTCCCGCGCTCTACATGGGTGAATTGTAAAATCCACGCCTATTCCCTCACCGGTTTCCCGCCACTAGGTAACGGCTTGCTGCATATAACCTAGGCGGCAACGCACCGCCGCGACACTCTGCGAAGATCTAGTACTCACCCATCTACCATTAGTTATTCCAAGCATGCCAGGCAACGACCAAAGCTTCGACATCGACGCCTACTTGCGTTACATCTTCGGCGAGGAGAACGAGCCGGAGCAGGTCGGGGAGCAAGAGCTTCATCGGCCGGTGTAGGCACCATGGCCCATCGGCAGCGATATTGGCGTCACAGTCCTTGGGTGCACAATTGACATATTGCAGAGGAGGTCTAATGAGCAGTTTGCCATCCACCGTGCAAAAGATCCAGAGCTGCTCGGCGGCATGATTGACGACCCACCTGAAGAACCGCTGTCACGAGTGCTCATCGAGAGCCTGATGCCCCTCAAGGAATGGGCAGAGGACCTCTGCGATTCAGTCAAGACAAAGGCAGCCTGCGGCTTCATCATTGCCCGCGGCGGCCGTGTCAACCTCGATCCCGATGATGTGGTGGCCAGGCTCGACCGCATCCTTGGCGGAGTTGACGTCCCCAACGAAGTAGAACATCGCCAACGTGATATCTTGAGGATGCAGGTGATCGACGGAATTTGCTACTAGGCCAGAGACATGGAAATGGAGCGATTCCGCGGAGTTGTCATGCGCGCGATTGCACGCTATCAAGCTCTTCTAGAAGAGGCCCAGTAGCCCCAAGAGCCTCCCAGCACCAGCAGCTCCGTAGACGGAGGTGGGTCGGGACACTCGGAGTGAACGACCGCAAGTGTGCTATGCTGATCATGGAGTCCGAGAAGACCATCGTCGGAAGGCCGCCAACTTAGCCTTTTAGCTTATATTTTATTATAATTGTGTGCATATGTAGGTCGTGAGTGTTCTGGGCCTTGCCGCATTTGGCATTTTAAATTATCCTGAATATGTAAGACAATTATTAACCGTTGTCATCATAACTTTGCCTCAATGGGGAGCAACCACGTGGTCAACCTTCTGCCATCAATAAATTTCGACCTTGTTTCTCGTCACATTGCTAATTACAACGCAATAAGTAATTGCAAATCTGTTCACACCTATCAAACTAATATGTGTTCACACTTAGCACCGGGCTATAAAAACTACCCACTTGAAAATTACTTCACAGTTCCTCTCCTCATCAGCCACAAAACTGGTTTTTTCTGTCAAGTCGTTCCGCCATGACCGGTAGGAGGAGTTTAGGGTGGACATATAACCAGGCAGCAAAGACCAAGGCCACGGAAGCACTAGAGAGGTCCCGCCGTGAAACCGCAGCCGCAGCATAGATGTCCTAGCGCGCCACGGAGCCCTCGAACGAGCTCTCACGGGCACGCGAGGGCTCTCACAAGCGCATTCGCGGCGTCGGCCATCGCGATGAGCCAGCGTTCCTGAAGTCCTTCACCGGCGACGACGACATTCTCGCTAGCGTCACTACGCAGCAGGAGCTGGTCGACGGCTTGATGAAGCTGCTCAAGATCAGCGATGCCTCGGTTGACAAGGCGACCGGCCTCATCGAGCAACTCATGGATGACAATGCGAAGCTCCTCAAGTTGGTCGCCGAGAAGGAGGTGGAGGCCGCCGGCTGGAAGATGCTGCATGAGCAGAGCAGTGCCTCGGAGATGACGCTGAAAGCGGTCGTCGAGGAACTGATGGGTGGCTTCAGGAAGCTCCGGATCAAGCACGAGCAGGAGGTGGAGGAATCTGTGGCTGCTTTCAAGCAAAGTCATGAGGAATTGAAGAAGGAGCTGGAGGATTTCGCCGCCCGGCGATCCATCGACAAGTAGAGACAGTAGCGACCCAGATCGTTGTCTGCAATTTCCTTCTTCTCTTGCCCCCGTGTCTTCCGGGCTTTGCCGCATGTGGCATTTTAAATTATCAGGAATATGTAAGTGTTGGGAATCGTAGCATAATTTTTAAATTTTCCTACGCTCACCAAGATGCATCTATGGAGTATACTAGCAACGAGGGGAAAGGAGTGCATCTACATACCCTTGTAGATCGCGAGCGGAAGCGTTCCAATGAACGTGGATGACGGAGTCGTACTCGCCGTGATCCAAATCACCGATGACCGAGTGCCGAACGGACGGCACCTCCGCGTTCAACACACGTACGGTGCAGCGACGTCTCCTCCTTCTTGATCCAGCAAGGGGGAAGGAGAGGTTGATGGAGATCCAGCAGCACGACGACGTGGTGGTGGATGTAGCGGGTCTCGGCAGGGCTTCGCCGAGCTTCTGCGAGACGGAGAGGTGTAGCAGGGGAGGAGGGAGGCGCCCAAGGCTGTGTTGTTCCTGCCCTCCCTCCCCCCTTTATATAGGCCCCCTGGGAGGGGGCGCCGGCCAAAACCCATCTAGGGTGGGGGGCGGCGGCCAAGGGGGGTGCCTTGCCCCCTAAGGCAAGTGGGAAGACCCCCCACCCTAGGGTTTGCAACCCTAGGCGCATGGGGGGGAGGCCCATGGGGGGGCGCCCAGCCCACTAGGGGCTGGTTCCCTTCCCACTTCAGCCCATGGGGCCCTCCGGGATAGGTGGCCCCACCCGGTGGACCCCCGGGACCCTTCCGGTGGTCCCGGTACAATACCGGTAACCCCCGAAACTTTCCCGGTGGCCGAAACTTGACTTCCTATATATAATTCTTCACCTCCGGACCATTCCGGAACCTCTCGTGACGTTCGGGATATCATCCGGGATTCCGAACAACTTTCGGGTTTCCGCATACACATATCTCTACAACCCTAGCGTCATCGAACCTTAAGTGTGTAGACCCTACGGGTTCGGGAGACATGCAGACATGACCGAGACGCCTCTCCGGTCAATAACCAACAGCGGGATCTGGATACCCATGTTGGCTCCCACATGTTCCACGATGATCTCATCGGATGAACCACGATGTCGAGGCTTCAATCAAACCCATATGCAATTCCCTTTGTCATTCGGTATGTTACTTGCCCGAGATTCGATCGTCGGTATCCCAATACCTTGTTCAATCTCGTTACAGGCAAGTCTCTTTACTCGTACCGCAATGCATGATCCCGTGACTAACGCCTTAGTCACATTGAGCTCATTATGATGATGCATTATCGAGTGGGCCCAGAGATACCTCTCCGTCACACGGAGTGACAAATCCCAGTCTCGATCCGTGCCAACCCAACAGACACTTTCGGAGATACCCGTAGTGCACCTTTATAGTCACCCAGTTACGTTGTGACGTTTGGCACACCCAAAGCACTCCTACGGTATCTGGGAGTTGCACGATCTCATGGTCTAAGGAAAAGATACTTGACATTGGAAAAGCTCTAGCAAACGAAACTACACGATCTTTTATGCTATGCTTAGGATTGGGTCTTGTCCATCACATCATTCTCCTAATGATGTGATCCCGTTATCAATGACATCCAATGTCCATAGTCAGGAAACCATGACTATCTGTTGATCAACGAGCTATTCAACTAGAGGCTTACTAGGGACACGTTGTGGTCTATGTATTCACACATGTATTACGATTTCCGGACAATACAATTATAGCATGAACAATAGACAATTACCATGAACAAATAAATATAATAATAACCATTTATTATTGCCTCTAGGGCATATTTCCAACAGTCTCCCACTTGCACTAGAGTCAATAATCTAGTTACATTGTGATGAATCGAACACCCATTGCGTCCTGGTGTTGATCATGTTTTGCTCTAGGGAGAGGTTTAGTCAACGGATCTGCTACATTCAGGTCCGTATGTACTTTACAAATATCTATGTCTCCATTTTGAACACTTTCACGAATGGAGTTGAAGCGACGCTTGATATGCCTGGTCTTCCTGTGAAACCTGGGCTCCTTCGCAAGGGCAATGGCTCCAGCGTTGTCACAGAAGAGAGTCATCGGGCCCGACGCATTGGGAATCACCCCTAGGTCGGTAATGAACTCCTTCATCCAGACTGCTTCTTGTGCTGCCTCCGAGGCTGCCATGTACTCCGCTTCACATGTAGATCCCGCCACGACGCTTTGCTTGCAACTGCACCAGCTTACTGCTCCTCCATTCAAAATATACACGTATCCGGTTTGTGACTTCGAGTTATCCAGATCCGTGTCGAAGCTAGCGTCGACGTAACCCTTTACGACGAGCTCTTCGTCACCTCCATAAACGAGAAACATATCCTTAGTCCTTTTCAGGTACTTTAGGATATTCTTGACCGCTGTCCAGTGTTCCATGCCGGGATTACTTTGGTACCTTCCTACCAAACTTACGGCAAGGTTTACATCAGGTCTGGTACACAACATGGCATACATAATAGACCCTATGGCCGAGGCATAGGGGATGACACTCATCTTTTCTATATCTTCTGCCGTGGTCGGGCATTGAGCCGTGCTCAATTGCACACCTTGCAATACAGGCAAGAACCCCTTCTTGGACTGATCCATATTGAACTTCTTCAATATCTTGTCAAGGTATGTACTCTGTGAAAGACCAATGAGGCGTCTCGATCTATCTCTATAGATCTTGATGCCTAATATATAAGCAGCTTCTCCAAGGTCCTTCATTGAAAAACACTTATTCAAATAGGCCTTTATACTTTCCAAGAATTCTATATCATTTCCCATCAATAATATGTCATCCACATATAATAAGAGAAATGCTACAGAGCTCCCACTCACTTTCTTGTAAACACAGGCTTCTCCATAAGTCTGTGTAAACCCAAACGCTTTGATCATCTCATCAAAGCGAATGTTCCAACTCCGAGATGCTTGCACCAGCCCATAGATTGAGCGCTGGAGCTTGCATACTTTGTTAGCATTCTTAGGATCGACAAAACCTTCCGGCTGCATCATATACAACTCTTCCTTAAGGAAGCCGTTAAGGAATGCCGTTTTGACGTCCATCTGCCATATCTCATAAGCATAGTATGCGGCAATTGCTAACATGATTCGGACGGACTTCAGCTTCGCTACGGGTGAGAAAGTCTCATCGTAGTCAACCCCTTGAACCTGTCGATAACCCTTAGCGACAAGTCGAGCTTTGTAGATGGTCACATTACCATCTGCGTCTGTCTTCTTCTTAAAGATCCATTTATTTTCTATGGCTCGCCGATCATCGGGCAAGTCAGTCAAAGTCCATACTTCGTTTTCATACATGGATCCTATCTCGGATTTCATGGCTTCTAGCCATTTGTCGGAATCCGGGCCCGCCATCGCTTCTTCATAGTTTGAAGGTTCACCGTTGTCTAACAACATGATTTCCAGGACAGGGTTGCCGTACCACTCTGGTGCGGAACGTGTCCTTGTGGACCTACGAAGTTCAGTAGTAACTTGATCCGAAGCTTCATGATCATCATCATTAACTTCCTCCCCAGTCGGTGTAGGCACCACAGGAACATTTTCCCGCGCTGCGCTACTTTCCGGTTCGGAAGGGGTGACTATCACCTCATCAAGTTCCACTTTCCTCCCACTCAATTCTTTCGAGAGAAACTCCTTCTCCAGAAAGGACCCGTTCTTGGCAACGAAGATCTTGCCTTCGGATCTGAGGTAGAAGGTGTACCCTATAGTTTCCTTAGGGTATCCTATGAAGACGCATTTCTCCGACTTGGGTTCGAGCTTTTCAGGTTGAAGTTTCTTGACATAAGCATCGCATCCCCAAACTTTTAGAAACGACAGCTTAGGTTTCTTCCCAAACCATAATTCATACGGTGTCGTCTCAACGGATTTCGACGGTGCCCTATTTAAAGTGAATGCGGCAGTCTCTAAAGCATAGCCCCAAAATGAGAGCGGTAAATCAGTAAGAGACATCATAGATCGCACCATATCCAATAGAGTGCGATTACGATGTTCGGACACACCATTTCTCTGAGGTGTTCCAGGTGGCGTGAGTTGTGAAACTATTCCACATTTCCTTAAGTGTGTACCAAACTCGTGACTTAAATATTCTCCACCACGATCTGATCGTAAGAATTTTATTTTCCTGTCACGTTGATTCTCAACTTCACTCTGAAATTCCTTGAACTTTTCAAAGGTTTCAGACTTGTGTTTCATTAGGTAGACATACCCATATCTACTTAAATCATCAGTAAGAGTGAGAACATAACAATATCCTCCGCGAGCCTCAACACTCATTGGACCGCACACATCGGTATGTATGATTTCCAATAAGTTGGTTGCTCGCTCCATTGTTCCGGAGAACGGAGTCTTGGTCATCTTACCCATGAGGCATGGTTCGCACGTGTCAAATGATTCGTAATCAAGAGACTCCAAAAGTCCATCTGCATGGAGCTTCTTCATGCGCTTGACACCAATGTGACCAAGGCGGCAGTGCCACAAGTATGTGGGACTATCGTTATCAACTTTACATCTTTTGGTATTCACACTATGAACATGTGTAACATCACGTTCGAGATTCATCAAAAATAAACCATTGACCAGCGGGGCATGACCATAAAACATATCTCTCAAATAAATAGAACAACCATTATTCTCGGATTTAAATGAGTAGCCATCTCGAATTAAACGAGATCCAGATACAATGTTCATGCTCAAAGCTGGCACTAAATAACAATTATTGAGGTTTAAAACTAATCCCGTGGGTAGATGCAGAGGTAGCGTGCCGACGGCGATCACATCGACCTTGGAACCATTCTCGACGCGCATCGTCACCTCGTCCTTCGCTAGTCTCCGTTTATTCCGTAGTTCCTGTTTTGAGTTACAAATATGAGCAACCGCACTGGTATCAAATACCCAGGAGCTACTACGAGTACTGGTAAGGTACACATCAATTACATGTATATCACATATACCTTTGGTGTTGCCGGCCTTCTTCTTGTCCGCTAAGTATTTGGGGCAGTTCCGCTTCCAGTGACCACTTCCCTTGCAATAAAAGCACTCAGTTTCAGGCTTGGGTCCATTCTTTGACTTCTTCCCAGTAACTGGTTTACCGGGCGCGGCAACTCCCTTGCCGTCCTTCTTGAAGTTCTTCTTACCCTTGCCCTTCTTGAACTTAGTGGTTTTATTCACCATCAACACTTGATGTTCTTTTCTGATCTCTACCTCAGCTGATTTCAACATTGAATATACCTCAGGAATGGTCTTTTCCATCCCCTGCATATTGAAGTTCATCACAAAGCTCTTGTAGCTTGGTGGAAGCGACTGGAGGATTCTGTCAATGACCGCGTCATCCGGGAGATTAACTCCCAGCTGAGACAAGCGGTTGTGCAACCCAGACATTCTGAGTATGTGCTCACTAACAGAACTATTCTCCTCCATTTTACAGCTGAAGAACTTGTCGGAGACATCATATCTCTCGACCCGGGCATGAGCTTGGAAAACCAATTTCAGCTCCTCGAACATCTCATATGCTCCATGTTTCTCAAAACGTTTTTGGAGACCCGGTTCTAAGCTGTAAAGCATGCCGCACTGAACAAGGGAGTAATCATCAGCACGCTGCTGCCAAGCGTTCATAACGTCTTGGTTCTCAGGGATTGGTGCTTCACCTAGCGGTGCTTCTAAGACATAATCTTTCTTGGCTACTATGAGGATGATCCTCAGGTTCCGGACCCAGTCCGTATAGTTGCTGCCATCATCTTTCAGCTTGGTTTTCTCTAGGAACGCGTTGAAATTGAGGACAACGTTGGCCATTTGATCTACAAGACATAGTGTAAAGATTTTAGACTAAGTTCATCTAATCAAATTATTTAATGAACTCCCACTCAGATAGACATCCCTCTAGTCATCCAAGTGATACATGATCCGAATTTAACTAGGCCGTGTCCGATCATCACGTGAGACGGACTAGTCAAGATCGGTGAACATCTCCATGTTGATCGTATCTTCTATACGACTCATGCTCGACCTTTCGGTCCTCCGTGTTCCGAGGCCATGTCTGTACATGCTAGGCTCGTCAAGTCAACCTAAGTGTATTGCGTGTGTTCCGAGGCCATGTCTGTACATGCTAGGCTCGTCAACACCCGTTGTATTCGAACGTTAGAATCTATCACACCCGATCATCACGTGGTGCTTCGAAACAACGAACCTTCGCAACGGTGCACAGTTAGGGTGAACACTTTCTTGAAATTATCATAAGGGATCATCTTACTTACTACCGTCATTCTAAGCAAATAAGATGCAAAAACATGATAAACATCACATGCAATCAAATAGTGACATGATATGGACAATATCATTATGCTCCTTTGATCTCCATCTTCGGGGCACCATGATCATCTTCGTCACCGGCATGACACCATGATCTCCATCATTGTGTCTTCATGAAGTCGTCACGCCAACGATTACTTCTACTTCTATGGCTAACGCGTTTAGCAACAAAGTAAAGTAAATTACATGGCGTTATTCAATGACACGCAGGTCATACAAAATAATAAAGACAACTCCTATGGCTCCTGCCGGTTGTCATACTCATCGACATGCAAGTCGTGATTCCTATTACAAGAATATGATCAATCTCATACATCACATATATCATTCATCACATCTTCTGGCCATATCACATCACATAGCACTTGCTGCAAAAACAAGTTAGACGTCCTCTAATTGTTGTTGCAAGTTTTTACGTGGTTTGTAGGTTTCTAGCAAGAACGTTTTCTTACCTACGTATGACCACAACGTGATTTGCCAATTTCTATTTACCCTTCATAAGGACCCTTTTCATCGAATCCGTTCCGACTAAAGTAGGAGAGACAGACACCCGCTAGCCACCTTATGCAACTAGTGCAAGTCAGTCGGTGGAACCTGTCTCACGTAAGCGTACGTGTAAGGTCGGTCCGGGCCGCTTCATCCTACAATGCCGCCAAAACAAGAAACGACTAGTAGCGGCAAGAAGAATTGGCAAACTCAACGCCCACAACTTCTTTGTGTTCTACTCGTGCATAGTAACTACGCATAGGCCTGGCTCATGATGCCACTGTTGGGAATCGTAGCATAATTTTTAAATTTTCCTACGCTCACCAAGATGCATCTATGGAGTATACTAGCAACGAGGGGAAAGGAGTGCATCTACATACCCTTGTAGATCGCGAGCGGAAGCGTTCCAATGAACGTGGATGACGGAGTCGTACTCGCCGTGATCCAAATCACCGATGACCGAGTGCCGAACGGACGGCACCTCCGCGTTCAACACACGTACGGTGCAGCGACGTCTCCTCCTTCTTGATCCAGCAAGGGGGAAGGAGAGGTTGATGGAGATCCAGCAGAACGACGGCGTGGTGGTGGATGTAGCGGGTCTCGGCAGGGCTTCGCCGAGCTTCTGCGAGACGGAGAGGTGTAGCAAGGGAGGAGGGAGGCGCCCAAGGATGTGTTGTTGCTGCCCTCCCTTCCCCCCCTTTATATAGGCTCCCTGGGAGGGGGGGGGGCGCCGGCCAAAACCCATCTAGGGTGGGGGGCGGCGGCCAAGGGGGGTGCCTTGCCCCCCAAGGCAAGTGGGAAGACCCCCCACCCTAGGGTTTGCAACCCTAGGCGCATGGGGGGAGGCCCATGGGGGGGTGCCCAGCCCACTAGGGGCTGGTTCCCTTCCCACTTCAGCCCATGGGGCCCTCCGGGATAGGTGGCCCCACCCGGTGGACCCCCGGGACCCTTCCGGTGGTCCCGGTACAATACCGGTAACCCCCGAAACTTTCCCGGTGGCCGAAACTTGACTTCCTATATATAATTCTTCACCTCCGGACCATTCCGGAACCTCTCGTGACGTCCGGGATCTCATCCGGGACTCCGAACAACTTTCGGGTTTCCGCATACACATATCTCTACAACCCTAGCGTCACCGAACCTTAAGTGTGTAGACCCTACGGGTTCGGGAGACATGCAGACATGACCGAGACGCCTCTCCAGTCAATAACCAACAGCGGGATCTGGATACCCATGTTGGCTCCCACATGTTCCACGATGATCTCATCGGATGAACCACGATGTCGAGGATTCAATCAATCCCGTATGCAATTCCCTTTGTCATTCGGTATGTTACTTGCCCGAGATTCGATCGTCGGTATCCCAATACCTTGTTCAATCTCGTTATAGGCAAGTCTCTTTACTCGTACCGCAATGCATGATCCCGTGACTAACGCCTTAGTCACATTGAGCTCATTATGATGATGCATTACCGAGTGGGCCCAGAGATACCTCTCCGTCACACGGAGTGACAAATCCCAGTCTCGATCCGTGCCAACCCAACAGACACTTTCGGAGATACCCGTAGTGCACCTTTATAGTCACCCAGTTACGTTGTGACGTTTGGCACACCCAAAGCACTCCTACGGTATCCGGGAGTTGCACGATCTCATGGTCTAAGGAAAAGATACTTGACATTGGAAAAGCTCTAGCAAACGAAACTACACGATCTTTTATGCTATGCTTAGGATTGGGTCTTGTCCATCACATCATTCACCTAATGATGTGATCCCGTTATCAATGACATCCAATGTCCATAGTCAGGAAACCATGACTATCTGTTGATCAACGAGCTAGTCAACTAGAGGCTTACTAGGGACACGTTGTGGTCTATGTATTCACACATGTATTACGATTTCCGGACAATACAATTATAGCATGAACAATAGACAATTACCATGAACAAAGAAATATAATAATAACCATTTATTATTGCCTCTAGGGCATATTTCCAACAGTAAGACAATTATGATCTGCGTCATTGTAAATTTGTCGTCGTATCATCCGTTGCCATTTTATTTGTGGTCGTATTATCCATTGCCCTATGTGGCAATTTAAATTAGGGCGGAATACGAGTTGAAAGCATGAAAAAATCAAATGCTGCCATGGGATCACAAGCAAACACCCTCCGTCCAGGTGCTTTAATTAACCCATTAACGGAGAAGTTGTGAGCGAGGCGGGCGGCGGCTGGTAGATGGAGGTCAAAGAGCTCACTTCCCGGTGAGCATGGCGGCCTTGCTGCTCGCACGTGTCCCGTCGAGCCTGCGAGGTGGACAGGATGCACGCCTCCCGTCGAGCCTGCGCGACGGACTGCTCGCACGCGTCCCATCGAACCTGCACGGCGGACTTCTCGCGCTCGTCCCGTCTAATCAAACGGCTGCACGTACGCCACCTAGTATGGTTAAATTTCGACACGGTAAATATAATACAACCGTTTGCAATATTAACGTGTCAGCTTTTTGTTTCAAAAAGGACTTCGTTGGCTACTAACATGTACGCCTCTTCTCAAACTGACGATTTTTTTACCATGGCATATATGTGCCATGTCATGAAACCATGCCAAGTTTCATGTTTTTGGGTGACTTTTTTATTTACTGGGATTTAAAAACCGAGATTCTTATTGTTTCAGGACGACGACAAGTTTGTAATTCATTCTCATTCCTTAAACATGCACCCAATGACACATGTATGATTTCCTACCCATTTTGCTTCACTTGAGCATGTGGTTGTAGTTCAAATATGAATTATGGACTACATTAAATGCATAGAAAACTTAGTAATTAGTAATATATATATATACAATGGGCAAACGAACCCTGAACAATTTCAAATTTCAGCCCGACACTCCTGTTATTCTATGTTGCCTGTAGAAAACAAAGTTCAAGGCGAGAAGAGGCATCGATTATCGTTCCGCCCACAAGAGCGGCATGTTTCCCTACCGGAACCACGAGGGTTGCAACAGGCTCCGGTTTGTAAAAGGCTTGTAATATAGCTTCGCCCAAATTGGACAATTATATATACCATGTAGTGTCACCATGCCAAGTTTCATGATTTCCTGGTGAGTTTTGGATTTACAGACATTTAAAAACCGAGATTCGCAATGTTTGTGGCCAGGCCAGGACGGCGAGACGATTGAATTCATTCCCATTCGTTCCATGGGACCTAAACATGCACCCCAAGGAAACATGTATGTTTTTTCTAGCCATTTTGGTGCACTGGAGCATGTATTTGTAGTTCGGATTTGAATGATGGACAGTAAATGCCTAGAAAACTCAATTAGTGAATAAAAAAGGTCAAACGAACCCTGAATAATTTCAAAGTTCAGCATGAATCTCCAGTTGTTCCGTGTCGCGTGTAGAAGAAAATACGAAGAAAATACGAGGCTAGAAGAGGGAGTGATTATCGTTTGGCCCACAAGGGGACACGTTTCCCTATCGAAACCACGAGGGTTCTTGCGACAGGCTCCGGTTTGTAAGAGGTTTGTAATAAAGCCTGGCCCAAATTGGCAATGTTTTTACCACGACATATATGTGCCATGATGTGACACCATGCCACCTTTTGATGACTTTCCGGTGAGCTTAGGATTTTATGGGGACTTAAAAACCGAGATTTGAAATGTTTGAGGATGAGCCAGGACACTGGTACGGTTGTAATTCGTTCCCATATCTGGCATGAGATCTAAACATGCACCCAAGGAAACATGTATAATTTTTCTAGCCATTTTGGTGAACTGGAGCATGTATTTGTAGTTCAGATTTGAATTACGGACATTAAATGCCTAGGAAACTCAATTAGTGTATAAAAAGGCCAAACGAACCCTGAATAAGTTTAAATTTCAGCACGGATATCCTGTCTGTAACACCCCGGATGTAACTTTCCATATTTGTAACTCCAACTCTTGCCATTTTCGGCTATGTGTTATGTTATTCCCTTCGTGGTCGGGTTTTGTTTTTCCGTTTTGCATTTTGTTCATGTCATGCATCTCATATCATGTCATCATGTGCATTGCATTTGCATATGTGTTCGTCTCATGCATCCGAGCATTTTCCCCGTTGTCCGTTTTGCAATCCGACAATCCCACCTCCTCCGGCGCACCCCTCTTGTTTCTTTTCGTGAGCGGGTGTTGAACGTTCTCGGAATGGACCGAGGCTTGTCAAGTGGCCTTGGTATACCACCGGTAGACCACCGGTCAAGTTTCGTTCCATTTGGAGGTCGTTTGGTGCTCCAACGGTTAACCGGGTAACCGCAAAGTCCTTTTGTGTGTTGCAGGAAAACCCCCCTCCAAACAGCCCAAAACCCCTCTAAGTCATCTCCATGCTCTAGGTGGTTCGATCACGATCGTGTGGGCAAAAACCGCACTCCGTTTGGAGTCTCCTAGCTCCCTCTACCTATATATACACCTTCCCTCCCGAAATTTTCCGCAGATCAAACCCTAGCCCCGTTCCTCTCTCCGCGCCAGACATGTCCGTCTCCACCGGACACAATCGCCGCCGCCGCCCGCGCCAATCCGATCGTGCCACGTGTCCCCGCCGTCGCTCCCGCGCCGCCGGCCCGCGCGGCCCGACCGCCGGGCCCGCGCCCGAGGCCCCCGCCGCCCGCGCGCCTCCTCCCTCCGCCGCCGCGCGCCTCGCCGCCGCCCGTCGCCGTGCCTCGCCGCCGAGCCCGCGCCGCCGCAGCCCGAGCCCCGCCGCCGCCGTCCTCCTCCGGCGCCGCGCCTCCTCCCCGCCGCCTCCTTCCCCGAGCTCCTCTCTGGCCGGCTCCGCCCCGAGCTCCGGCGAGCCGCCGGGCGCCCGAACCCTAGCCGAGCCAGATCCCGATCTGGTCAACCCGAGGTTGACTCTCCCCTCTCCCCGAAATATTCGAAGTCCTAGATTTCTTACATTACATGCTCCTGTTCATCGCATTATAACTCTCTGCATATAGCTCCGTTTCGTGCATGTAATATATCGAAATGTTCGCCTCGAGATGATCTTCATTTTGTTCCATTATGCCATGTTCATTTGAGTCCATCTTGATGCCCAAATCTCTGGTGCAAGAGTGCTAATTGCTGTTAACTGCTGTTACTTATCAGAACATGAGGATTTGTTATTTTTGTTGCATTTAATCTGTGCATCTTATGGGCATGAGCTCTACATGTGTTTTGATGTATGTCATGCCAGCTTTACAGAGGTGTATTCCATGTATTTTTGTGTTCTCTGTGGTGACTAGCACAAGCATGCAAACTGGGCTTCGTAATGTTTCTGTTTTCAGGGACTGTAATTTTACTGTCTGTGACTGCTGTTATTTTGTTGCCATGTATCCATGTGGCTACAGAGAGATCCATGCTCCTTTTGGAGATGTTCAATAAGGATATTTTGTAGATATGGTTGTAGTTGATCCATCCATGCCTTTGTTCGCAATTATGGAGTGCCATAGCATGACTCAATCTTGCTCTACTTTTGCTATAAAATATTTCTGGCAGATTATTAACATGATATTCAATTTTGCCAAGCTTGTTTTAGTTTATCCTTACGTGCTATGTATTTTCTCTTGCCATGGATAGCTTCATAAACATGCCATCTTGCTGTAGATATGCTTGTTTTGTCATGCATTGCTTTTTGGTGAGTGCATCAAGCTCACAAAGGTGCCCTCATAATGTCTGTTTCTGCCATGCTCTGTTTTCTGCCAAGTCTGAAACCTATTAACGAAACTTGCAATGTTTACATGGTTGCCATCATATCTTCTGGTCCTTTTTGGCTTATGGTCAGTAAGGGACTTTTGTCATATGCATTTAGTAGATTCATGCCGTGCCTTATTTTTCTATGTTAAGTTCCTGTAGCATGTTGATTGCTTGCTCTGAACATTGCTACCTGATGCTGTTTCGGGCATGCTCAGTAATTTCACTAAGTCTGTGAACCTGTTATCTTTTGCACTTTTGCCATGCTTGTTTGAACCTGTTATGTTGTGATCTAGCCGTAGCTCAGTGTTCATTGTTTGTCAAGCATCTCCTGTAGATTACTGCCATATGCTTTGTTGCTATGTTGGACTGCTGTAGCATTATTACTTGTTGCATTCTAAGTGCTATCATGCTGTTAATTGCAGATTCGTGTCATTCTTGTTTTGCTTGCCATTTGCAAACCGTGCATCCGTTTCCGGTGATCTTTATATCGATTTCAACCGAAATCATCTCATCTTTCCAGTGGCATGCTTGGTTTGCCAAGTTACTGCCTTGTTCATCATTTTCTTCTGGAGCACGCATATGCATTGCATATCATATCTCGCATATCATTCATGTATTGTATCATGTTGCTTGTGCATCTCCCGTGATTGATTGTGGTTTCGTTGCTTGTGCTCTTGCTTTGGGTAGAGCCGGGAGACGAGTTCGTGAACGAGGAACCTATTGAGTACGCTTACAAGGATCAAGCTTTCGACAACTCTGAGAACCTTGCAGGCAAGATGACCATACCCTCGAAATCACTTCTATCTTTGCTTTGCTAGTTGTTCGTTCTATTGCTATGCCGCGTTACCTACCACTTGCTATATCATGACTCCCAAATTGCCATGAAACCACCTCTAACCTTTGTCACCCTTCCTAGCAAACCATTGTTTGGCTATGTTACCGCTTTTGCTCAGCCCCTCTTATAGCGTTGCTAGTTGCAGGTGAAGTTGAAGATTGCTCCATGTTGGAACATGTTTATGTTGGGATATCACAATATCTCTTATCTTAATTAATGCATCTATATACTTGGTAAAGGGTGGAAGGCTCGGCCTTATGCCTGGTGTTTTGTTCCACTCTTGCCGCCCTAGTTTCTGCCATACCGGTGTTATGTTCCTTGATTTTGCGTTCCTCACACGGTTGGGTGATTTATGGGGCCCCCTTGACAGTTTGCTTTGAATAAAACTCCTCCAGCAAGGCCCAACCTTGGTTTTACCATTTGCCTACCTAAGCCTTTTCCCTTGGGTTCTGCAGACTCAAGGGTCATCTTTATTTAAACCCCCGGGCCAGTGTTCCTCTGAGTGCTGGTCCAAACTAGAGCCACTTGCAGTGCCACCTTGGGGAAACTCGAGGATTGGTTTTAGTTGTACGTAGTGTTCATCCGGTGTGCCCTGAGAACGAGATATGTGCAGCTCCTATCGGGATTTGTCGGCACATTCGGGCGGCTTTGCTGGTTTTGTTTTACCATTGTCGAAATGTCTTGTAACCGGGATTCCGAGACTGATCAGGTCTTCCCGGGAGAAGGAATATCCTTCGTTGACCGTGAGAGCTTATAATGGGCTAAGTTGGGACACCCCTGCAGGGTATAAACTTTCGAGAGCCGTGCCCGCAGTTATGTGGCAGATGGGAATTTGTTAATATCCGGTTGTAGAGAACCTGACACTTGACTTAATTAAAATACATCAACCGCGTGTGTAGCCGTGATGGTCTCTTCTCGGCGGAGTCCGGGAAGTGAACACGGTTCTAGTGTTATGTTTGACGTAAGTAGGAGTTCAGGATCACTTCTTGATCATTGCTAGTTGTCGACCGTTCCGTTGTTTCTCTTCTCGCTCTTATTTGCGTATGTTAGCCACCATATATGCTTAGTGCTTGCTGCAGGTCCACCTCACTACCCTTTCCTTCCTACAAGCTTAAATAGTCTTGATCTCGCGGGTGTGAGATTGCTGAGTCCTCGTGACTCACAGATACTTCCAAAACAGTTACAGGTGCCGAGGATACCAGTGCAGGTGACGCAACTGAGCTCAAGTGGGAGATCGATGAAGATCTTGTTTGTTGTGTGGTTTCTGTTCTTGTTGATCAGTAGTGGAGCCCAGTTGGGACGATCGGGGATCTAGCAGTTGGGTTGTCTTCTTTTATTTTGGTTCCGTAGTCGGACCTATGTGTGTATTTTGGATGATGTATGATTTTATTTATGTATTGTGTGAAGTGGCGATTGTAAGCCAACTCTCGTTATCCCATTCTTGTTCATTATATGGGATTGTGGGAAGATTACCCTTCTTGCGACAAAACCACTATGCGGTTATGCCTCT
This sequence comes from Aegilops tauschii subsp. strangulata, assembly GCF_002575655.3. Lineage (NCBI taxonomy): Eukaryota > Viridiplantae > Streptophyta > Magnoliopsida > Poales > Poaceae > Aegilops > Aegilops tauschii. The sequence goes on along the minus strand of NC_053040.3, from coordinate 292,375,502 downwards.
AAGTCGTGCCTCGACACGTGGGAGATATAGCCGCATCGTGGGCGTTACACTGTCATTCCATGTTGCCCGTGGAAGAAAATACAAGGCGAAAAGAGGCAGTGATTACGTTTCACCCACAAGGGGAACACGTTTCCCTATCAGAACCACGAGGCTTCTTTGAGAGAAGCTCCAGTTTTTGTAAGAGGTTTGTAATAAAGCTTGGCCCAAATTGGACAATGTTTTTACCACGACATATATGTGCCATGACGTGACACCATGCCACCTTTGATGACCTCCTGGTGAGTTTAGGATTTATGGGGACTTAAAAACCGAGATTCGAAATGTTTGAGTACAAGCCATGACACCAGTACGGTTGTAATTCATTCCCAATCCTGGCATGGGACCTAAACATGCACCCAAGGACACATTATAATTTTTCTAGCCATTTTGGTGAACTGGAGCATGTATTTGTAGTTCAGATTTGAATTATGGACATTAAATGCCTAGGAAACTCAATTAGTGTATAAAAAGGCCAAACGAACCCTGAATAAGTTTAAATTTTAGCACGGATATCATGTCGTTCCATGCTGCCCGTAGAAGAAAATACAAGGTGAAAAGAGGCAGTGATTACGTTTCGCCCACAAGGGGGGACACGTTTCCCTATCGGAACCACGAGGCTTCTTTGAGAGAAGCTCTGGTTTGTAAGAGGCTTGTAATAAAACTTGCGCCGCAATGGACGAAAAAAATTTCTCTACATATAAGTGCAATGTCATGACACCATGGCAGGTTTCACGATTTTCAACTTATTTTTGGATTTACGGGGATTTAAAAACCGAGATTCTTCTCACGAAATGTTTTCAAATAGCACACGGTTCACTCACGAAAGCCGATATTCAATGAAAACTTCGTGGAAACCATATTTTAAAGTTTCATAAAATCTGAAAAAAATGTGGGATGTTAAGAAGGTGATGTTTTATTGCGACACAAAATTTCAAGTTGAAAAACATTACGAGATGTGAGCTATGAAAAAGACAAATTCCGCCTTGAATAGTGATATTACTATTTGGCACTATTCAACACCGATTTTGCCTTTTTCATAGCTCACATCTCTTAATGTGTTTCAACTTGAAATTTTGTGTGCCAATAAAACATCATCCTCTTAATATCCCGCATTTTTTTGAATTTTTTTGAAACTTCAAAACATCTTTTTCACGTGGTTTTCGCCGGTTTCCACCGAATGTTGGTTTCCGTATGATATCCCCCCCATTGCGCGCGCGATCTGAGTCCTGCGTTCTGACTGGCCAGAACCCAAACCCCACAGATCGTACTTGTGCACCGTTGGATGCTCCCAGATCGAATGGCAACCCTGAGTCCTTTCGACAGCACATGCAGTACATGGGTAAGCACTGTGCGCATGCGTCGTGTAGCTCACACTTTCTTATCTACTAGGTTTTCATTCAAAACAGGCTACCGTTTCTCGCCATTCCTCTCATCGGTTTCCCACGTCTTCTCGCAGATATGCATGATGTAGATGTTCGTTTAATTCTTATAGTTCATCTCGTCCAAAATCAATTAGTTTTATAAAAAAACTATTTTAAGATTCATGGAATTGTGCATTGTAAAGGTAAAAATAAAAAGTGACAATTCATTAAAAGAAGGTTTGGGCAATTAAATATGGAAGATTCTAGAGAACAAAGGAGAAGTGCTTGTGTTTTGAGGTTTGTGCATTATGCTTAAGTTCAACCATGGAGTCTTCTAGATTGTACATGTGGCAGAATCTGGTGGAATGTAGATGATATCCAACGGCCAGTAGTGCTCGGATTTGCCATCTCTGTACCGTCGGATTGGCTTCATCCAACGAGCAACTTTCATAGTTATTCGAACACTATATAGGTGTATAGATGTATAGATGTATATATATATATATAGATGTGTCCCATGCTAGACAAAATAAAGTTTGAGCGCATGCGTGGGACGACCCCCCCGCTGCCGCCTCGAAGTTGGGAAACTGACATCATAGGTATTGAACCAGGCTTGGAGTCGGGTACGGTGTTTGGTTTGTAACGTACTTGGCGTGGGCCATCGAAGTTGTGCATTTGGGATTTAAACACATCATACACCATCGTACCCATACATATTTTCGGGCCGCATGCAGTGTATACGGGGTCTTCTGATCGACCACGTCTCCCTTGTATGGTTTTTTGTGACGACACGGATATCTGTGGGCTCCCCGAGTGTATATATATCATCCCTTTGACCAATAAAGAGGGGTATGTGTTGGCCATGAATGGATTCCTCCTAGTTCATGTTAGGGCCGGTCACCGTCAAAAGTCGGTCAACCAAAGGTCGAGCTCATGCGTTGTCAGGATTCCCTCCCAGATGCTCGGATTGCTGGGTTTAACCTACATCAAACCCTGCATACGTATCTCGTCCTTAACTACCTTGCCTTCATGGTTGTTGTCTGTATCGAGAGGTAGGCACCACATCTAAATTGTACATTATTCTATATTGAAAACACACATCACCCCTTCCCAACGTACATCATTTTGGGCCGCATGCAAGAGGTGCTGGTTTTGTGGTCCGTCTCATGCGATGTTTATGATGGTTCAATCTATTGTCCCAAGCGGTTTATCGACAACAACAACTGTCATTTGACCAAACGAAAGATTCATTGGTCCGTCTTATGGTAGGTCATGGCGACATGCATGTATGACCAAAGTATCGATCATTACGTGCATCCGCCCCGCTGACACGAAGTGGGAGGTGGTGGGCCAAGCATCCTAGCTAGGTAAGACATTATGTCATTATATATATCCTAGCTAGGTGGTTGTTAGGGTGCTTTCGGGTTCGCGAGGCAGGTGCCACCAAAGTTATGCATTGTGTATTTAAAGTTTTAAACATCCCCAATATTTGTACATATATTTGGCCACTTCCAGGTGGTTCTTGACTTCTGGCCCCTCTCATCGATCTTCAATGACGCGCCCAACCGTGGGCCCGCGGGGTCAAAGTTGTGCATTGGAATTTTGAACATCACATACCACCCTTTTAACTCATATATATTTGGGTCACATGCTGGTGTGGCTGTCTTTTGACCCTCCCTAACGTTATTTTTTGCTGCAAAGACTCTGATGACCCTCAACGGACACGTGATATAATATCTTAACTGTGTGTGATACAAGTGCGATGTGAATCACCACGACCGCACAAGCGCGAGCAAATTAAGGTGGAGGTACTGGCTCAACAGTGTGCGATGCAAGTGTGCTGAAATCACCATGACCGTGCAAGCGCGAGCAAAGGGTGGAGGTACTGGCTCAACCGTGTATGATGCAAGTGCGCCGAAATCACCACGACCGGGCAAGCGCGAGCAAAGGGTGGAGGTACTGGCTTAAACGTGTGCGATGCAAGTGCGCTGTAAAACCACCACCTGTGGAAGCTAAAGGCGGGTAAGTTTATTTGGAAATTAGGACGAACCGTGTGCGATAGACCAGCTAGCTAGAAATATAAAAAACAAACTACCTTCCTTGAGCGTTGCAAAAATCGGCGGATCCGCACCACTTTTCCTTATTATCATACACGCATATTGTTATTGGACCGTGCGCGATCTTGGGCACTCCCGCCCCACATCAATTCCTTTACCCAAATTTTAGTAACCGCCATACTTCAACCGTCGCCGACACTCCTCCAGCACCGACCTTATCGTAAAATTGCAGTAGCCGAGGCATTTGAACCGTCGCCCTCCCTGTCGGAGTAAATAACCACGGGTAGCCTAACCGACTCCCCCTGGCTCTTCAAAAATTATTAGGCCGATCGAGCCTTCAAGCACCCAAAGCACGGGGCTGCCTTCCTCTGGTCGGCCATCTCACAGGCCGACTGCTGGAAGGCGGCCCGACCCTGAAACCCTCCTGAAGAGAGCCAAAAGAAGGCCGACTCCAAGAAGCCGTCCACAAGAAGGCCGACTCCAAGAAGCCGGCCATAAGAAGACCGACTCCCGGCAAGCGGCCAAGATTGCACCCTCCAGGACAGCACCCACATAATGGTGACAAGACCGGGCGTGGCTACAGTAAAGTCTGCCAACCCCGAATCCCGTAGCACGCATGACCACAGTGCGCCGTACGGGTCGGCCATCCCCCGTCCGGCGCGGCACTGTAGCCATGTTGACCATGACGCCACCCACAATGGGTTGTCAGTACGGCCCGCGGGCGGCGGGCCCCTACAGCAAGAGAGACGCTCGAAGGTGGTCAAGCCCCCTTTTAGTCGGCCTGGGGTGTAGCCGGCTCCCAATAGCCGGCTACCTCACTCCCTCGAAGTATGTGCATCATTAAGAAGACAAGACGAGGTAAGGCTACAGTGAGAGTCCGCCGGACGGCGGCACTGTAGCCATGCTTACCTCAGCAAAGCCCTCGTCATCAGGGGCGAGGCTACAGTAACCAGCAGCCGGCGGGACCCACCAGTCGGCGGAGAAGCCGGCGGATACAGACACTGACGGCCTGGACCCGCATCCAGCCGGATTACCATTGTACCACTGGGGGGTAGGCCTATATAAACCCCCCAGGGCACCCATGAAAAGGGTTGATCTCGGAGAATTTTAGACACCACGTAGAGAGAAGAGGAGAGCTAGCCTTGCCCTTCTTCCTCCTCTAGCAAAACAGCTCAAGGAGCCACTTGTAGCCACTGGTGTTGATCTAGTGATCATGCGAGACCCCGTAGAGTAGGACTAGGGGTGTTATCTCCACGGAGAGCCCCGAACCTGGATAAGATTCGCCGGCGTGCATGTCTTCGCCTTATCCCGTTTCCAGGCACCGGCGATGTCTTACTGGCTCCCACAATGATAAGCCACCCGTTGGCATATGTCACCTACCACCCGACATTTGGCACCCACCATGGGGCCAGGTGCATCGTCGTCCGGAGACCTATTCTGGACGGGAACCCATTTCCTTCCCAGCGAGCGTAGCCAGCCCGGCACGCCCGATGGCGCTTGCCCCGACGCGCTGCAAGGCGCCGACGACGCCTGCGCGGCGAGCTGCCTCGCCAATCTTCTTGGCGAGGCTCGCATCTCCGACGAGCCTGCGTCCGACGCGGGCACAGACTACCCCGAGAGCCGCCTCGTCAGCCTCCTCGACCAGCTTCATGTCTCCAGCGAGCCTACTGTGGATTTGGAGTCGGTCGGCTCCACCGACCCGATGCTTGTCGACTCCGACACGGCATCGCTTGACGCCTTCCCCACCAACGTGGTGATCATCGACGACCCTCTTCCTCGAGCCGACAGTGGCGGCAGCACTGTCACTGAGGTGCTGGTCATCAGCCATGGCGCCGCCTTAGGCGAGAACGCCCACGACGCCCTACAAGCAGCGCTACACGACCTGTCCGCCCCCATCCCGGCCGACGCCGACGCCGAGACACTGGAGGCACGCAGCCTCGCCCTCATCGCGGAGGGCCAGAAGATAGCATCCATGAGACGCCTCACTGAGGCTCACCAGTGCAAAGTCGACCACGCCGCATTTGGTACGCCGCCTCCTAGCGGGCCGAGCCGAGCCGGCATCGTCAAGAAGCGCGGCGTGGCCATCGCCAGCATGCTGGGAGCAGACCGCCCAGTCTACGCCACGCCGCTCGAGAACCTGCGTGCCGCTCAGGCGGCCGTAGACGAGCTGAATGGGCTGGGGGCCGACGAGCTCCCCTACATGACTAGACGCATCCAGCAGCTGATCGACGCGGCCGCAGAGCGGCATGAAGCCGGCGCCCGCGCTGGAAGTCCTCCCCCACGCCGAGAGCATGGCGCGACATCCCGGACGCCGACTGCAAGTGGCGCCCGCGCAAGAAAAGACAAGTCGGCGGCTGCTAGCCACAGTCGGACTCGGCTCACCATTGAGCGCGACGCAGAAGGCCGCCCCCGAGCTGTGGAACGACAAGGCAATCCGCCTCCTCCCCCGCCTCGTGGGGAGAGATATCCCACCCCGCCGCCTGTCACGCATCTGACTCTCGGCGACCGACTAGGCCACCGTGAAGGAGTCGGCGAGAATGATGCCCGCCATCGGATCGACCGCCTAGCACGATCCCTGGCGCTAGAAGAAGAAGATGATGTCGGCCCGCCTTGCTTTGGCCCCCGCATCCGCGACGAGCCCTTCCCCAAAGGGTTCTCACTCCCAAGAGACACGCCAAAATACAACGACTCCGTGAAGCCGGAAGACTGGTTGATCGACTACTCCACCACAGTCAGCATAGCAAACGGCAATAGACGCGTTGCCGTGAAGTACGTCCTGCTCATGCTTCAAGGCACGACACGCACCTGGTTGAACAGCCTCAAGCCCTACAGCGTCAACAGCTGGCTAGACTTCACGGAAGTCTTCATCCGCAACTTCACCAGCACATACAAGCGGCCTCCCAAGCCCCGCCAGCTTTCCTTGTGCGTCCAAGGGCCCATCGAATCAACTCGCGACTACCTCACGCGTTGGGCCGAGCTCCGCAACTCCTGCGAAGGGGTGCACGAGGTTCAGGCCATAGAGTACTTCACCGCCGGGTGCCGAGAGGGCACCCTCCTCAAGCACCGACTCCTCCGTGACGAGCCGACTACCCTCGATGAGCTGCTGATCATAGCAGACAAGTACGCCACGGCCGACTCTTCAATGAAGACTGAGCTTCAAGTGGATGCCTCTGGAAAGGTGCTCGTTTCGGCTCCCAAGACGCCGGCCGGTGATTCCAATCGACGCCTGCACCCGAACGACCACAAGCGCAAGGCCCCTATGCCGCCTTCCAGCAGTCGGCAAGTAGCCACGGTCGAAGAAGAACAACCTGAAGAGCGGCCCATGCCCAAGAAGCAGAAGGGCGGCAGGCCGGCTTGGCAGCCGGCTTTCTCCTACGAGCAAACCCTTGATGCCCCCTGCAAGTTCCACAGCGGCGCGAAGCCGTCCAACCATACGACTTGGAAGTGTCATTGGCTCACGCGAATCTCCAAAGGCGAGGGACTGGTGCCGCCTCCACCTGTTGGCCAGCCGCCTCCAGCCCCTCAACAGCCGGCTGCTCGACCAGCAGTTGGAGCCATTCAAGATGAGTTCCCGAACGAGCATGCCGCCTACGTCGTCTTCACAAGCCAAGCTGAAGACAGACGTAGTCGGCGCCGACAACAGCAAGAAGTCAACGCGGTCGTCTCCAACAACCCAGAGTTTATGCATTGGTCTGAGAAGCCTATTAGCTGGAGCCGGGCCGATCACCCAGAGGTGATGCCGTCTCCCGGCTCTTACGCGTTGGTATTGGACGCCACCCTCACGACAGAAAGACGAGCTGCCTGTTTCTCCCGAGTACTGATTGACGGAGGGAGCAGCATCAACATATTGTACCGTGACACCATGGAGAAGCTGAACATCAAGACGAAGCAACTCATGCCAAGCTGGACTGTGTTCCACGGCATCGTACCCGGCCTGTCCTGCTCACCAATCGGCAAGATCAAGATAGATGTTCTCTTTGGAGACAAGGATCACTTCCGCCGAGAAGTAGTCTGGTTTGAAGTGGTGGATCTAGAGAGCCCTTACCACGCGTTGCTTGGCCGACCTGCCTTGGCCAAGTTCATGGCTGTGCCCCACTACGCCTACCTCAAGATGAAGATGCCTAGTTCGAAGGGAATCATCACCATAGCCGGAGACTACAAGAAATCCTCCGAGTGTGCTGCAGCCAGCAGCCGGCTGGCCGAGTCCCTCGTGATTGCCGAAGAAAAGAAGATGCTGGACCGAGTCATGGCCATGGCCGGCAAGCAGCCGGCCCTGTCCCCTGACCCCAAGGAGTATGATGCTCAAGGCTCCTTCCAGCCGGCCAAGGAAACAAAGAAGATACTTCTGGACCCAGAGAACCCGGAGAGGTTTGCCGTCATAGGTGCGAACCTTGACAGCAAATAGGAAGGCGAGCTCGTCGATTTCCTCCGTGAGAATCGGGACATCTTTGCATGGTCCCCAAAGGACATGCCGGGTGTTCCGAAGGATTTCGCCGAGCACAAGCTACACGTCCGAGCGGACGCAAAACCAGTCAAACAACCCCTCCGCCGACTGTCGGAGGAGAAGAGAAGGATTGTAGGAGAAGAGATAGCCCGGCTTCTGGCAGCCGGCTTCATTATGGAGGTGTTTTTTCCAGAATGGCTTGCCAACCTAGTCCTTGTATTGAAGAAAAACAATAAGTGGCGCATGTGTATAGATTACACCAGCCTCAACAAAGCCTGCCCCAAAGATCCGTTTGCCTTACCTCGAATCGATCAAGTGATAGACTCCACAGCCGGATGCGAGCTGTTGAGTTTTTTGGATGCTTACTCAGGCTACCATCAGATCAAGTTGGATCCAACCGACCGCCTGAAGACCGCCTTCATCACACCATTCAGAGCTTTCTGCTACCTGACTATGACATTCGGCTTGAGAAATGCTGGTGCCACTTTTCAGCGTTGCATGCAGAAATGCCTCCTCAAGCAACTCGGCAGAAATGCCCACGTCTATGTAGACGATATTGTGGTGAAGATGGAGAAGCGCGGCACCCTGCTGGAAGACCTCAGAGAAACATTCGACAACCTGCGCCGGTTTCAGATCAAGCTCAACCCTGAGAAATGCGTGTTCGGAGTACCAGCCGGCCAGCTTCTAGGCTTCTTGGTCTCCGAACGCGGCATCGAGTGCAACCTAGTGAAGATCAAGGCCATAGAGAGAATGCAGATTCCTACCAAGCTGCGAGACGTCCAAAAGTTTACCGGGTGCCTAGCCTCTCTGAACCGCTTCATCAGCCGGCTAGGAGAAAAGGCTCTCCCCCTGTACCGACTCATGAAAAAGTCCACCCACTTCGAGTGGAACGACCAAGTAGACCAAGCTTTTCACGAGTTGAAGAAGATGCTGACCACACCGCCTATCTTGGCGGCGCCGACTGAGAAAGAGCCCGTGCTCCTTTACATTGCCGCGACTAGCCGAGTGGTCAGCACAGTTATTGTGGTCCAACGCCCAGAAGAAGGCCGAGCTCAGTTAGTCCAGAGGCCGGTGTATTATTTGAGCGAAGTACTATCCACCTCGAAGCAAAACTACCCGCACTACCAGAAGATGTGCTATGGAGTGTACTTCGCCGCCAAGAAGTTGAAGCCCTACTTTCAAGAGCACCCCATCATGGTCGTATGTACTGCCCCACTTGCCGAGATCATAGGCAGCCGGGATGCATCCGGCCGGGTGGCCAAGTGGGCCATTGCGCTGGCTCCTTACATGATCTTCTACCAGCCTCGCACCGCCATCAAGTCCCAAGCATTGGCCGACTTCCTTGTCGACTGGGCCGAGACCCAGTACCTACCGCCGGCTCCCGACTCCACTCATTGGCGGATGCACTTCGATGGATCCAAGATGCGCACCGGCTTGGGAGCCGACATCGTCCTCACCTCTCCCAAGGGCGACAAACTCAGATACACATTGCAAATTCATTTTGCCGCCTCCAACAATGTGGCCGAGTACGAGGCGCTCATACATGGGCTCCGGCTAGCCAAAGAGCTCGGCATCCGCTGGATCCTGTGCTATGGCGACTCGGATTTGGTAGTCCAACAATCATCTGGCGTCTGGGACGCCAAGGAGGCAAACATGGTGAGCTACCGATTCCTCGTTCAGCAAATCAGCGGATGCTTTGAAGGATGCGAGTTCCTCCACGTGCCACGGGCCGACAACGAGCAAGCAGATGCCCTGGCACGAATCGGTTCCACCCAACAAGCTATCCCAACCAGCGTCTCTCTCCAACGCCTCCTCAAGCCGTCTGTCAAGCCGTCTCCAGAATCAGACTCCATCTTCGTACCGCCTGATCCTGATGCAGTCGGATCCGACTTGGGGAACCCAGCAGGCGGCTCGGGGACTTCAACAGGCGGCCCGGGGACTGCCGTATTTGCACCCGGCCCGGGGACTGCAGTAGTCGGCCCGGGGACTGCAACGACACAACAGGCGGCGGCCGACTCCAACTCTTCACCACCCAACCCACCCACCCTGGTCGTAGTAGCCGTATTGGCAATAGAAGAAGTCGCAGCTCCATCATGGGCCCAACCCATCCTCAACTTCCTGGTAAACAGAGAGCTGCCGATTGACGAGATCTCGGCAAGACAAGTTCAACGCCGAGCCGGAGCATACACAATAGTAAACAGAGAACTCGTTAGGCGCAGCATCACTGGAGTTTTCCAGCGCTGCGTCGAGCCAGAGAAGGGCATAGCAATCCTCAAGGACATCCACCAAGGCGAATGCGGCCACCACGCGGCCTCAAGATCACTCGTCGCCAAAGCTTTCCGCCATGGGTTCTTCTGGCCGACTGCTTTGGACGACGCGAAGGAATTAGTCAAATACTGCAAAGGGTGCCAAGTCTTCAGCTCCAAGCAACAACTACCGGCTTCTGCACTCAAGACCATCCCCCTCACATGGCCCTTTGCCGTATGGGGGCTGGATATGGTGGGCCCATTCAAGACGGCGCGCGGTGGCATGACACATCTGCTTGTCGCCGTGGACAAATTCACCAAGTGGATTGAAGCGAAGCCAATCAAGAAACTGAACGGGCCGACTGCCGTGACATTCATCGCAGATATCACAACCCGGTATGGCATACCACACAGCATCATCACCGACAATGGCACGAATTTTGCCAAAGGAGCACTGGCACGTTTTTGCGCGACACAGGGCATCCGACTGGACTTAGCGTCCGTAGCCCACCCGCAGTCAAACAGCCAAGTCGAGCGAGCAAACGGCCTCATCCTCTCCGGCATCAAGCCCCGACTGGTCGTACCACTGGAGCGTTCGGCCGGCTGCTGGCTCGACGAGCTGCCCGCCGTCCTCTGGAGTCTGCGTACCACCCCGAACAAGTCAACCGACTTCATCCCTTTCTTCCTTGTATATGGTGCCGAGGCCGTCATCCCAACTGACATTGAGTTCGACTCACCTCGGGTCACCATGTACACGGAGGCGGAGGCCAAGGAAGCGCGAGAGGACGGCGTTGACCTGCTGGAAGAGGGCCGGCTGTTAGCACTCAGCCGGTCCGCCATCTACCAGCAGGGTCTGCGCCGTTACCACAACCGGAAGGTTAAGCCAAGATCCTTCCAAGAAGGCGATCTTGTGCTCCGGCTGATCCAGCGAACAGCTGGTCAGCACAAGCTCTCGGCCCCTTAGGAAGGCCCCTTCGTCATCAGCAAGGCCCTAGGCAACGACTCCTACTACCTGATCGACGCACAGAAGCCGAAGGCATGCAAGAGAGATGATTCCGGCAAGGAGTTGGAACGACCATGGAACGCCAATCTCCTCCGAAGATTTTACAGCTAAATGCAGTATGTACCACGCTACCTTTTGTATTAAGTACAAGACAACGGGCCCCCCGAGGAGCACTCGGAGACTACCCTCTTTTATCTATGTATGATGAGTGTCATACCTATGAATGTATTACTACATTTGTTTTCCTGTCCGGCACCGGGTTCGATCAGTCGGCCCGGGGACTTGCCGCCTTGAGTTATATTAAAGTTCTACCTGCAGTCGGACAAGTAGTGTGCCGGCACCCAAGCCCTCTCTTGTTGAAAGTCGCAGCTCGGGACTGTCCGACTGGCAAGAGCCAAAGGCAGGAAAGGATGCCCACACGAAAAACGGCTAAGGACTAACGAACTTATATAACACAAGACGGCCTCCCACCCCGCCAACCGGCTGTCAGAACAACCGGCTGGCCGGCTTCCGATTCACCTTGCTACAATCTAAAAAAGCTAGAGTACTTGCCCTCCCAAACGGCCAAGTCCTTCCCCAGCCACAGACCGCAGAGCAGCTGTCCGGCTGGGAAGGCGGCGACCAAGGAGGGCGGCAAAGGAAACAACGAAAGGATGAAAAGCAAATACAATCGGAAGCCAAGCACATGCATGATTATATTTACACAAAAGGCCTTCGAAAGGCCGGCGTTCAACATAGTTTGAATACACCCCCAGTGGGTGGAACTGTGCAAATTTAACAAATATTGTTCAAAGAGCAATAAACAGGAAAGCAAAGACGGCGGATCAGGCCAAAGGTGCAACAGGCGAGCTGGGCAGGTCAGTGGAGACGGCAGTGCTGGCTGGAGGAGTGGCCGGCTGGCGAGTCTCAGCTTGATCATCACCGACTGCAGGTGGCGCGCTCGCACGCGCCTTGTTGCTGGAGGCACGATCAAGCTGAGGCTGGCCGGTCGCTCCATCGTCTGGCACGACGTCTTCACCATCCGCTCCCTCCTCCTCTTCGCCCTCGTCACTGGAGTCGATCTCCTCCGCCGAGTCTTCACCATCCGCTGGGTTCAGCCCAAACCACTCCTCCGGCTAAGCAACGCCGTCATCATTCACCTCAGGGGAAAAGGCACTGGTGTCGGTGTAGTCGGCGATCGCCGAGGCACGCTGGATGATAGCCGGCCGCACCGCCTCCAGCTCTTCGTTGGCATCCTGCTGCTAGGTGGTCAGCTGGGCCAAATCCAGCCCAGGATACCAAGCTCGGACGAACTCCAGCGCCCGCCTGGCACCTAACCGAGCTGCAGAAGCCTTCCAGGCCACGAAGCGGCCAACCGCTACCTCCAGCCAGTCGGCAGTTCGACTGGGGGTACGGGAAATCACCTCGCCGGGACAGAGGGCGACCAGCATTTGCGCCCCAACGCGCTGAAGACGGCGGAGCATGCGGTGAGCCGGCTGGAGGCGGGCTTGGATCGCCAGAAGCTGCTCCTCAAGCGACCGGCGAGCATCCGACGCAATCTCAGCTCCAGCCTACCTTTACGCGTCGCGGTGGGCCTCCACGACTTGGTTGGCGGCAACAGAGTAACCAGGGAAGTACTCTGCGCAAGAGAAGAAAGGAAGAAGACACAAGGTCAGAAAATGGACCAAATGGCAGGCAGCAAGCAAAGGAACGAAGAAGAAGGCGGCCTACCGTCAACCAAATCTTCGATCCGGCCATAGCTGTCAGGACCCCGATTCCAAGTCACACCGATCTAGCCTGTAACACCTCATATCACATTGCGGCCTCACGCACGGTACTCCCACGGGTGTCGCCTTACCATGGCCCGGGACCGTTTGCGCCTTTTGGCTCACGTATATGACAATGTCGCTAGCATCCATATGACAGAGAACCCGGGCCGACATGGCTAGTCGTGAACCCAAAGCGGCACTAACGTATGGGGACAGGCATACATGAATCAACATCGAACATGTCGGTCAGCAGCGTGTGAATCCGGGCTGTAGCACTGGGCTAACAGGACTCCGGGAACCCGGGCTGTAGCAGGCTAGGCAGGACTCCGGATGTCACCGTGTGACATTTCCCCGAAGGGACAGACACAGGAACGATATGACTCACATGCCGGCCAGTCAAGTGTCCAGAGCAGTAGTGCTGGGCTAGCAGGACTCCGGTGAACCGGGCTATAGCGGACTACTATGGCTCAAGGAGGCACCAGACTACATTTCCCCATAAGAGAGGCTGCTAAAGATAGACAACTAGATTGTCGGATCCCACACATACCAAGCATTTCAAACATACACACAATATGCTCGATATGCGCGAATACAACATGGCATCACAACAAAACTCTACAACTCAAGTACTTTATTTAAGGGGCTCCGGAGAGCCTTACATAACTTGTTCATACAGATAGGGGTCGCATGACCCAACACTCAAGTCATACAATCATACAAGCACATGCGGAAGCAAACTGTCTGGGTACAGACACTAGAAGAAAGAAGGCTTGACGAAGCCTGTCTATCTACATAGGCCCTTCACAAGCCTAGATCACCACCTGGGTGGCAAGTCACTCGTCGTCGTCGAGTTCTACGTAGAACCCGTCAGAAGGGGCGGTGTTGTCGTCTGAAAACAGTAATTAAAGCAACATGAGTACAAAGGTACTCAGCAAGTCTTACAACAGATCCTACTATACATGTTCATTCTCAAGAAGGTAGTGGGGTTATTGCAGCAACCAGCTTTGACTCTTGGCTAAGCTATCCTACGATACACCACTTGTGAAATAGTTTTCGCACACGAGTCCACTAATCACCAACTCAATACTCCACCGTGGATCCTCCCTCGTCATCCAACGAGAGGGCCATCCGCGGTACTCACACTTATCTTGAGGCTTTTAGTAGTATCCATTTACTTGTCTATGAACTGCATAAGCGACCAAGTAGTCCTTTACCGCGGACGCGGCTATTCGAATAGTTTCATACCCTGCAGGGGTGTACTTCGTCACACACGCTCTCACCACTTATCGTTGCTACACGACGTGTACTCGGCAACCTTCAAGCGGAAGCCCAACGTGGGTGTCGGCCACAGCCTACCTAAACACTCGAGTCTCTAGTCCAGGTTTATCGCCTATTCAGGTTCCATCCGCAGGGAGTCCGGCCGAGGTTTCCACATACGGCCCCGAACGATGTGTGCAGGGTTCCCGGACACCAAACGGGCGACTCGGTACACCGTGCCACGAGCCTACCGCATCACAGCCCACCCCTTGGTCAGCGCTGTCCACGGCCTCCAGCTTACTACAAACACCAGAAACTACGTGCAACTCCTGGACAGAGGACAAGGGTGAATAAGAAGCCGAGGGGGTCCATTGGTTTCGGGCCCAATGTGTGGTAGTAGCTGAATCTTAAATCACGCATACAGATCTCAGTTCTTAGGGACGGTCTCAATGAAACAACCCACCATGTACTCCTACATGGCCTCCCATCGATACCTTTACCAAATCGTATTCCACACTTCACTCTCATTACCGACACACGCACTTTCACTCTAGTTCATCACCCTGATGAGCCAGACCTGACACAACTCTAAGCGTAGCAAGCATAGCATTGTAGGAACACAACATGGCTCAATCAACTCCTACACATGCTAGTGGGTTTCATCTAGTTACTGTGGCAATGACAGGTCATGCAGAGGAAAGTGGGTTCAACTACCGCAACACACACAGCAGTTTGAATCGCGTTGTCTTAATGCAGTAAACGAGAGCAGAAGCAAGAAGATGGGTTTGTATCGAAATGATCAATGGGTTGCTTGCCTGACAGAGTGGTGGTGGGATACTGCCCTTCAGTTGGATACCCGTGAATATCCTCGGAGGCAGGACCTACCACGATGAGCATACCGAAGCACAATCAACACCAAGCAAGTGCAACAATATGATGCATGCATGAGACATGGCAAAATGGATGTATTGGGCTAATGCAACTAAGGCCAGAAAGGTTTGGACTAATTTGAATCAAAGATTCAAATTCCAAGTTCATAAATGGCCCATAATAATGCCTTATCTTGTTCTGTATAAAACAGTAGGTTAACTTGCTTAATCATGCATGAAACCAGTACAGATGGATAGAATGGATTTTTCTGATCATTTTTCATATATAAATCTTTTCATTCTGAGCTATAGATTATTTTCTATGATTTTTTGAAGTTTGTGATAATTTCTGGAATTTCCAATATAAGAATAATTCCAGTAAATGTTTTATTGCGTCAGCCTGACGTCAGTGTGACGTCAGCGGGTCAGCGGGGTCGTCCAGGTCAAACCTGACGGGTGGGTCCCCTGTGTCAGTGTCACGGTTAGGTAATTAGTTAATTAGGATTAGTTTTAACTTTAACCCAGATTTAATTAGCAGGCGGGCCCCACTTGTCAGTGACCCTGGGGGGTCAAACCGTGGTCAAACCACGCTGACTCGCCGGCGTTTAGCCGCCGGCGACGTCCAGACGCGGCGGTGGTGTGCGGGTTTGCTCCTCCGGCGACCAAAAGGACGGCGGAGAGCACCTACGTGTAGCTGGGGGCGAACCGCGTCGACTGGTGGTGGTAGTGGAGCTCGGGGTCGCCGGAATCAACGCCGGCGACGAGCCGTGCGGCTGCCGGAGTACGGGCGTGGTTGAAACCGTAGCTAGAGAGCACGGCGAGGGACATGCGATGGCGCTACGGGTTCCTGGCGTTGCGGTGAAGCTAATGGCTACGGTGGTGCGGCCGTTGGATGGCCGGAGCCTCGTCGGCGACGAGCTCGTACGGCGGCGCGTTCGGGTGAGCTTTGTGTGGTGGCTACAGAGCTCGAGAGAGAGAGAGGGGAGGATGGGAAGGTGGCCATGCTCACGGCGGTTGCGACGGAGCAGGCGGCGGGGTCGGAGACGAGCTGTAGCAGTGGCGACGGCGGAGGGGATCTCCGACGGGGAGCGGCGAAGGCGAGGTCGGTGGCGGAGCTTCGGAGCAAACGAGCGCTCGGGGCTCGGCTTGCTCGAAGGAGTGGGCGACGGCAGAGCTGTAGGACACAGTGGAATGGCGCGAGGTCGACGGTGGCCACGGTTACTCCGGTGAGGTGTCTGCGGCGGCGTCGGCCATGGTGGGGAAAGGGCGAGGGAGAGGCGATGGGGGAGAGTGACGATGTCCAGGGGCTCGGGGCGCGTCGAGGAAGGTCGTCCAGCTCGTCCGCGGCGAGGGCGGCAAGCAGCTGGCGCGGTGGCGAGCTCGTGCTCGCCGCGTCACCTGTCTGCCTGCTCTGGCGAGAGCAAGCAGCTCGCTGGCGCGGGCCAGCACAGTGCTGGGCCGCCAGGTGGGCTGCCAGGTAAGTTTCTGCTTTCTGTTTTCTTTCTCCTTTTTTGATTATTTCTGTACTGTGTTTTGAAATAGTAAAAATACTATTTCATTTGGAATAATCCTGGAAATATTCTGAGGCACCTTTGAGATTATTCCCAACAGCCTAAAAATACTTTCAAAATTATTTGGGCATTTAAAAATATTTATAGCATTTAAAATGCCCAAATGCAAATACTTATGGCTTGTGCAAAAATCCAAAATGGCCTCCAAAAATATGAAACCATTTTTGGCAGAGGTTTTAGCCAAGACCAAAGATGGTGAACATTTATGGAGGGCATTTCAGGTTCATTGAAAAGAATTTTAGTAAACCCTAGTTGTTCCAGGGGGGGGGGTGCTGGGGGTTTCTGGCATTCCCCATTTCAGGTTTCTGTGAAATGTAGACATGATGCAACACTCTAATGCATGGACTAGCTAGGATGTGACAACTCACCCCCACTCAAAAGAATCTCGTCCCGAGATTTAGGATCCGTGGGAAGAAGGTGGGGTACTCAAGTCGAAGACGATCCTCCCTTTCCCAAGTAGCTTCTTTCTCGGAATGGTGTGACCATTGAACCTTGAGAAACTTGATGTTTTGGCGTCGAGTGGTACGCTCGGCTTGATCAAGGATTCGAACGGGATACTCCCGGTATGTGAGATTATCTTGGAGATCAAGCGTTTCGTGGTCCACTCCACGGATAGGATCCGAGAAGCAACGCCTGAGTTGGGAAACGTGGAAGACGTCATGAACCTTGGAAAGATGCGGAGGTAGTTCCAATTGGTAGGCAACTTCTCCTCGCTTGGCGAGAATGCGAAATGGTCCAATGTAACGAGGAGCCAATTTGCCTTTGATACCGAATCGATGGGTTCCCCTTAAAGGAGTCACCCGAAGGTAAGCCTTCTCGTCAACCTCAAGAGTCATAGCCTTATGTTTGCGATCATAATGGCTCTTTTGGCGAGATTGGGCTGTTTTCAATTTCTCACGAATAATGCGAACCTGCTCTTCCGCTTCCTGAATCATATCCGGGCCAAAGAGTTGTCTTTCCCCGGTTTCTGACCAGTTAAGAGGCGCTCGACATTTTCGTCCATAGAGAACCTCGAAAGGGGCTTTGCCCAAGCTAGCTTGGTAACTATTGTTATAAGCGAACTCGGCGAATGGAAGGCATTTCTCCCAATCCATGCCGAAGGAGATGACAGAAGCTCGGAGCATATCCTCCAGAATTTGATTAACTCGTTCTACCTGACCACTTGATTGAGGGTGAAAAGCGGTGCTAAAAGAGAGACGAGTTCCCATTGCATTTTGGAAGCTTTCCCAAAATCGAGAGGTGAAGAGACTTCCGCGGTCTGAGTTAATTTCCAATGGAACACCATGAAGAGACACTATTCGGGAGATGTACAAGTCTGCTAGCTGGCTAGCGGTTATACTCTCACGAACAGGTAGGAAGTGGGCTACTTTGGAAAGACGATCGACAACAACGAAGATAGCATTATTCCCTCTCTTGGTCCTGGGGAACCCGGTAATGAAATCCATACCGATTTTATCCCATTTCCATTCAGGAATAGCCAGAGGCTGAAGGGTGCCAGCAGGCCGTTGATGCTCTGCTTTAACACGACGGCAGACGTCGCAATTAGCAATGTATTGAGCAATTTCTCTCTTCATCCTAGTCCACCAAAACCTCTGGCGTAGGTCCTGATACATTTTAGTACTACCGGGATGAATGGTGAGAGGAGATTCATGAGCTTCCTTAAGGATCAATCGCCTCAGGTTGCGTACCTTGGGAACCACTAGGCGGTCTCCAAAGAACACAACACCTTGGTCATCAACGGAGAAACAATCCGCAACTCCTTTCTTGATGTTTCTCTTAATACGGGAGATCCCTGGATCTACCTTCTGAGCTTGGATGATCTGATCCGTAAGGGTAGGTTTCGCCACCAGGGTAGATAGAAATTCTTGAGGAACAAGGTGAAGGTTAAGCTTACAGAATTCCTCGTGGAGAAGTGGTTGGCTTTGTTGTAACATCAAGTTGTTACAATAGGATTTACGGCTTAACGCATCAGCCATGACGTTGGCTTTGCCCGGGGTGTAAGTTATTTCTAAGTCGTAGTCTGAGATCAACTCGACCCAACGTCTTTGCCTGAGATTCAAATCCGGTTGGGTGAAAATGTATTTCAGACTCTGATGGTCGGTGAAAATCTCGCAACGGTTACCGAGAAGGTAATGTCGCCATGTTTTGAGTGCATGGACTACGGCTGCAAGCTCTAGATCATGTGTGGGATAATTATCCTCATGTGGACGCAACTGTCGGGAAGCGTAGGCAATCACATGACGGTCTTGCATGAGTATGCAACCTAGTCCTTGTCGCGAGGCGTCGCAATAAATAACAAAGTCTTTAGAAAAATCTGGTGGTACGAGTACGGGGGCAGACGTCAGGCGTCTTTTCAGTTCCTGAAAGCTGAACTCGCACTGTGGGGTCCACTCGAACTTCTTATCTTTCTTGAGGAGTTCGGTTAGAGGTTTAGCAACCTTGGAGAAATTCTCGACGAAGCGACGGCAGTAGCTCGCTAAGCCAAGGAAACTCCGAACTTGTTTAACCGTTTCAGGGGGAGTCCAGTCAAGGATGGCTTGAACTCGCTCGGGATTGACAGCAATACCTTTACCAGAGATCACGTGGCCTAGGTAGGTCACTTCTGGCAACCAGAATTCACACTTGGAGAATTTAGCATAAAGGCGATGCTCTCGAAGTTTCGTTAGTACTAGCCTTAGATGCTCGGCATGTTCTGCCTCGTTCTTGGAGTAGATGAGTATATCATCGAGGTATACTACGACGAATTTATCCAAATACTCCATGAAGATTGAGTTCATTAACCGAGAGAAAGTGGCTGGAGCATTGGTTAACCCGAAGGACATGACTGTATACTCGTATTGGCCATAACGAGTAACAAAGGCCGTTTTAGGAATGTCCCCGTTCTTGATTTTGATTTGATGGTAGCCCAACCTCAAATCCATCTTAGAGAAGACTGAGGATCCAGCGAGCTGATCATACAGGTCGTTGATCCTGGGAAGCGGATACTTGTTCTTGATTGTGACTAGGTTGACGGGTCGGTAATCTACAACCATCCGATCCGTACCATCCTTCTTCTTGACGAAGAGGACGGGGCAAGCCCACGGAGAAGAACTAGGACGGATGAAACCCTTTGTCAAGGACTCATCGAGTTGTTTCTTAAGCTTGGCTAGCTCTAGGGGTGCCATCTTATAGGGTCTTCTAGAGATTGGGACGGTTCCTGGAACGAGGTCTATCACGAACTCAACATCTCTGTCAGGTGGAATACCTGGCAGTTCTTCAGGGAAGACATCCGGGAAGTCACAGACTACCGGCACATCTTCGAGGTCTGGAAGAGGGTTGGCATTTAATGAGTAGAGCTGACGTTTAGACACTCGGGTCAAAACATTGACTGTCTTGCCCGACGGATGGGTGAGTTGAACAGTTCTAGTAGAGCAATCAATCTTAGCATAATGAGCTGACATCCAGTCCATACCCAAGATGATGTTTATGTCTGAGGACTTGAGAGCTATTAGTGACGCAAGGAAGACCAATCTGTCAACAAGAATTTCATTGCCATGGCTTATCTTAGAGGTTTGCCACTTAGAACCAGGGGTTTGGATTACCATGGAAGTGGGCATGTCGCAGAATGTGGTGTTGTGTAATCGAGCATAGCTCTCAGAGATAAATGAAGGAGATGCTCCAGTATCGAAAAGAACAGTTGCCGGATGGCAATTAACAAGGAGCGTACCAAGGACGACGTTGGGATCCTCATGAGTTTCTTCAGCTGAAACATAGTTAACATGGCCACGTGCTGTGGTGGCTGGCTTGGCGTAGTAAGTCTTTCCTGCTGGCTTACCACAGCCAACGGACTGTCCAGGTTGATTGAGGTTGTTTCGGGGGCACTGGCGCTGATAGTGACCCGTTTCTCCACACTTGAAGCATGTCACAATATTGGGGCGTGGAGCAGCATTAGTAGTGGGGACACCATAGACTTTGGGCGGTGCATGCTACTGGTTGGGGCGAGGCGCCTCGAAGGATGGCCTCGGAGTGAACCTGGGTGGTAGAGCAGTATTTGGAATCCAGACCCGGCGCTTCTGGGATCCGGAGCCAGATGAGGAACCAAAGTCACGAGAGTGCTTGCGTGTAGCGTCATAGTCAATTTGTCCTGTCTCGGCACTGATGGCCTTATTGACCAACTTTTGGAAAGAGGTACACTCATGCAGACGGAGATCACGGCGAAGCTCGGGGCTAAGTCCCTTGCGGAACCTTGCCTGCTTCTTGGCGTCGGTGGATACCTCTTCAGGAGCATAGCGTGCTAGATTTCCAAACTCACGGCTGTATGCATCCACGGTCAGTCTGCCTTGGGTGAAGTTGCAGAATTCTTCGCGCTTGCGATCTATGAGACCCTCCGGGATGTGATGCTCACGGAAAGCCTCACTGAATTCAGCCCAAGTAGTGATTTGGCCAGCTGGGCGCATAGCCTCAAAGTTCTCCCACCAAAGGCTAGCAGGGCCTTCGAGGTGATAGGCAGCGTAGGTAACCTTATCAGCTTCGGCTACGTTGGCAGAACGTAGCTTATGGGTGATGCTGCGAAGCCAGTCATCCGCATCAAGGGGCTCGACGGAATGATTGAACTTCGGTGGGTACAACTTGATAAAGTCATTGAGGGACACCAGGTCGTTCCTCTGGTGACGTGCAGTATTCTGCTCAATTCGCTCTAGCAAGCGGTTAGTCTCACGCTTGTTTCTTTCTGCCTCCAGCATAACTTCGGCCAGTGAAGGCGGTTGGGGCAGATCCTCCGCCCTGGCTGCATTGGCTTCATCCTGCGCCTGGACAGCAGGGTTGTTGCGGGTGTTAACCATCCTAAGGGAAACAAGGCAACGATTTAGACGAGGATGGCTAAATCTTGATAAGGAAAAATCGGAATGTAATGGATAACGCGGAATGCAGAGATGACCATCAGTATGACATGGTAACATAGCAACATACATATACCAACGGTCATACACGCCATACATAGTTTAGTACAAGCCCAGGCTAAGGTACAACTACGATGAAAGACGATACATCTCATCAGAGGCATTCCAAGCTCCTATACATTATTTTTCTACACCTCCGGAACGTGATACACACCAAGTTGTATTCCACAAGACACGCAGGACTGTGGAGATTACAACTGTTACAATACTAGTAGATCTACTGCCAACTCAGACGTCTCCGTAGTAATCCTCATAGAAGTCACCACCATGTCCTGGAAGCTGAACATGATCATCCGGAAACAGACGGTCCTGTGGAGCCTGCGGTCCATAGGGACTCGGGTGTGGCCTTGGTCCAACAAACGGTGGCAGACGGGGTCCACGAGGAGGGGTGATGCCTCCTACATCACACCATTCCATACATTCTGGCAGACCAGATCGCACGGGGTATAAGTCCCTCATGTCCATGAACCGAGCTTGCACGGCAGGTGCAAACCGTGTCAGAGTGGCCCAGTGATCAGCACGAGCATTAAAGAGCTCCATTCGCAAGGCACGATTCTCACGGTCCTTGTCCTCAAGCATCTCAGTGGTGGTGCGGAGTAGTGAGTCCTCATGGGTAGAATCACAGTAAGTAGCCTGATAGTACCCCTGTGCCCCAGGGAGTGCTGCTGGCATGTAGCGGTAGTCGGTGTTCTGAAGCAAAGCAGTTTTGGCTCGCATGATAGTCATCATTGAGTAAGCTGCGTCCTGCACAGACATCTCGATAGTAACCCCAAGTCCATAAGAGCAATGGAGGGGTTCAGTGGCTCCGGGATAGGATGGATAAATCCTGACGGTGCAAAGATATTGACTTTGGTTAAAGTCTCGGAACTGCTCCTCGACGGTATACTCGGGATACCAACGATAGCCTGTCTCAACCATCACTCGGACCAACATGGCCGTGTGACCAGGTACGCCGATGCACCGGGTCAGACGAACCACTTGGTTCTGGGAACGGGTGGCCATCTGAAAGCATGAAATGATGCAAGGCATTAGTATTACTAGGAGAATTCGGACAGCATAACGGCTGTAAATGCTCGAAAAAGGATTTGAGACATTCGCAACAGTTTTGCAATACCACTCAACAACATCATGTCAAGGTTCTGGTTCAACCGACAACATACTAGGGTAGTAGAAACTGAACCGAAGCATGGAACCAACAATCCTATAAGTTACTACGGATTAGTAACACGTGAACCTGATAGAGAGGAGAGAGCCTAGTCCTTAACCCACGTAGAATGAGAAGAGAATGACTCAGATCAGAGGGCATGAGGTAAAGGAGTAAAAGCACCTTACGTTCCCTCCCACAATCAATTCCCCTACATATAACTAAAGCATTTCTAGACTCGACATCGACCAGTTTGGCTTATCGCACCTACAAGCAGTCCGGCTCTGATACCAACGCTGTCAGGACCCCGATTCCAAGTCACACCGATCTAGCCTGTAACACCTCATATCACATTGCGGCCTCACGCACGGTACTCCCACGGGTGTCGCCTTACCATGGCCCGGGACCGTTTGCGCCTTTTGGCTCACGTATATGACAATGTCGCTAGCATCCATATGACAGAGAACCCGGGCCGACATGGCTAGTCGTGAACCCAAAGCGGCACTAACGTATGGGGACAGGCATACATGAATCAACATCGAACATGTCGGTCAGCAGCGTGTGAATCCGGGCTGTAGCACTGGGCTAACAGGACTCCGGGAACCCGGGCTGTAGCAGGCTAGGCAGGACTCCGGATGTCACCGTGTGACATTTCCCCGAAGGGACAGACACAGGAACGATATGACTCACATGCCGGCCAGTCAAGTGTCCAGAGCAGTAGTGCTGGGCTAGCAGGACTCCGGTGAACCGGGCTGTAGCGGACTACTATGGCTCAAGGAGGCACCAGACTACATTTGCCCATAAGAGAGGCTGCTAAAGATAGACAACTAGATTGTCGGATCCCACACATACCAAGCATTTCAAACATACACACAATATGCTCGATATGCGCGAATACAACATGGCATCACAACAAAACTCTACAACTCAAGTACTTTATTTAAGGGGCTCCGGAGAGCCTTACATAACTTGTTCATACAGATAGGGGTCGCATGACCCAACACTCAAGTCATACAATCATACAAGCACATGCGGAAGCAAACTGTCTGGGTACAGACACTAGAAGAAAGAAGGCTTGACGAAGCCTGTCTATCTACATAGGCCCTTCACAAGCCTAGATCACCACCTGGGTGGCAAGTCACTCGTCGTCGTCGAGTTCTACGTAGAACCCGTCAGAAGGGGCGGTGTTGTCGTCTGAAAACAGTAATTAAAGCAACATGAGTACAAAGGTACTCAGCAAGTCTTACAACAGATCCTACTATACATGTTCATTCTCAAGAAGGTAGTGGGGTTATTGCAGCAAGCCAGCTTTGACTCTTGGCTAAGCTATCCTACGATACACCACTTGTGAAATAGTTTTCGCACACGAGTCCACTAATCACCAACTCAATACTCCACCGTGGATCCTCCCTCGTCATCCAACGAGAGGGCCATCCGCGGTACTCACACTTATCTTGAGGCTTTTAGTAGTATCCATTTACTTGTCTATGAACTGCATAAGCGACCAAGTAGTCCTTTACCGCGGACGCGGCTATTCGAATAGTTTCATACCCTGCAGGGGTGTACTTCGTCACACACGCTCTCACCACTTATCGTCGCTACACGACGTGTACTCGGCAACCTTCAAGCGGAAGCCCAACGTGGGTGTCGGCCACAGCCTACCTAAACACTCGAGTCTCTAGTCCAGGTTTATCGCCTATTCAGGTTCCATCCGCAGGGAGTCCGGCCGAGGTTTCCACATACGGCCCCGAACGATGTGTGCAGGGTTCCCGGACACCAAACGGGCGACTCGGTACACCGTGCCACGAGCCTACCGCATCACAGCCCACCCCTTGGTCAGCGCTGTCCACGGCCTCCAGCTTACTACAAACACCAGAAACTACGTGCAACTCCTGGACAGAGGACAAGGGTGAATAAGAAGCCGAGGGGGTCCATTGGTTTCGGGCCCAATGTGTGGTAGTAGCTGAATCTTAAATCACGCATACAGATCTCAATTCTTAGGGGCGGTCTCAATGAAACAACCCACCATGTACTCCTACATGGCCTCCCATCGATACCTTTACCAAATCGTATTCCACACTTCACTCTCATTACCGACACACGCACTTTCACTCTAGTTCATCACCCTGATGAGCCAGACCTGACACAACTCTAAGCGTAGCAAGCATAGCATTGTAGGAACACAACATGGCTCAATCAACTCCTACACATGCTAGTGGGTTTCATCTAGTTACTGTGGCAATGACAGGTCATGCAGAGGAAAGTGGGTTCAACTACCGCAACACACACAGTAGTTTGAATCGCGTTGTCTTAATGCAGTAAACGAGAGCAGAAGCAAGAAGATGGGTTTGTATCGAAATGATCAATGGGTTGCTTGCCTGACAGAGTGGTGGTGGGATACTGCCCTTCAGTTGGATACCCGTGAATATCCTCGGAGGCAGGACCTACCACGATGAGCATACCGAAGCACAATCAACACCAAGCAAGTGCAACAATATGATGCATGCATGAGACATGGCAAAATGGATGTATTGGGCTAATGCAACTAAGGCCAGAAAGGTTTGGACTAATTTGAATCAAAGATTCAAATTCCAAGTTCATAAATGGCCCATAATAATGCCTTATCTTGTTCTGTATAAAACAGTAGGTTAACTTGCTTAATCATGCATGAAACCAGTACAGATGGATAGAATGGATTTTTCTGATCATTTTTCATATATAAATCTTTTCATTCTGAGCTATAGATTATTTTCTATGATTTTTTGAAGTTTGTGATAATTTCTGGAATTTCCAATATAAGAATAATTCCAGTAAATGTTTTATTGCGTCAGCCTGACGTCAGTGTGACGTCAGCGGGTCAGCGGGGTCGTCCAGGTCAAACCTGACGGGTGGGTCCCCTGTGTCAGTGTCACGGTTAGGTAATTAGTTAATTAGGATTAGTTTTAACTTTAACCCAGATTTAATTAGCAGGCGGGCCCCACTTGTCAGTGACCCTGGGGGGTCAAACCGTGGTCAAACCACGCTGACTCGCCGGCGTTTAGCCGCCGGCGACGTCCAGACGCGGCGGTGGTGTGCGGGTTTGCTCCTCCGGCGACCAAAAGGACGGCGGAGAGCACCTACGTGTAGCTGGGGGCGAACCGCGTCGACTGGTGGTGGTAGTGGAGCTCGGGGTCGCCGGAATCGACGCCGGCGACGAGCCGTGCGGCTGCCGGAGTACGGGCGTGGTTGAAACCGTAGCTAGAGAGCACGGCGAGGGACATGCGATGGCGCTACGGGTTCCTGGCGTTGCGGTGAAGCTAATGGCTACGGTGGTGCGGCCGTTGGATGGCCGGAGCCTCGTCGGCGACGAGCTCGTACGGCGGCGCGTTCGGGTGAGCTTCGTGCGGTGGCTACAGAGCTCGAGAGAGAGAGGGGAGGATGGGAAGGTGGCCATGCTCACGGCGGTTGTGACGGAGCAGGCGGCGGGGTCGGAGACGAGCTGTAGCAGTGGCGACGGCGGAGGGGATCTCTGACGGGGAGCGGCGAAGGCGAGGTCGGTGGCGGAGCTTCGGGGCAAACGAGCGCTCGGGGCTCGGCTTGCTCGAAGGAGTGGGCGACGGCAGAGCTGTAGGACACAGTGGAATGGCACGAGGTCGACGGTGGCCACGGTTACTCCGGTGAGGTGTCTGCGGCGGCGTCGGCCATGGTGGGGAAAGGGCGAGGGAGAAGCGATGGGGGAGAGTGACGATGTCCAGGGGCTCGGGGCGCGTCGAGGAAGGTCGTCCAGCTCGTCCGCGGCGAGGGCGGCAAGCAGCTGGCGCGGTGGCGAGCTCGCGCTCGCCGCGTCACCTGTCTGCCTGCTCTGGCGAGAGCAAGCAGCTCGCTGGCGCGGGCCAGCACAGTGCTGGGCCGCCAGGTGGGCTGCCAGGTAAGTTTCTGCTTTCTGTTTTCTTTCTCCTTTTTTGATTATTTCTGTACTGTGTTTTGAAATAGTAAAAATACTATTTCATTTGGAATAATCCTGAAAATATTCTGAGGCACCTTTGAGATTATTCCCAACAGCCTAAAAATACTTTCAAAATTATTTGGGCATTTAAAAATATTTATAGCATTTAAAATGCCCAAATGCAAATACTTATGGCTTGTGCAAAAATCCAAAATGGCCTCCAAAAATATGAAACCATTTTTGGCAGAGGTTTTAGCCAAGACCAAAGATGGTGAACATTTATGGAGGGCATTTCAGGTCCATTGAAAAGAATTTTAGTAAACCCTAGTTGTTCCAGGGGGGGGGGTGCTGGGGGTTTCTGGCATCCCCCATTTCAGGTTTCTGTGAAATGTAGACATGATGCAACACTCTAATGCATGGACTAGCTAGGATGTGACAATAGCCGTCGCTCAGCGCTTGCCTTGCCTCAACGCATCTCGCCGCCTCGGTCTCGTATTCGGCTTGAAGGGCGGCCTCGTTGTCATGTGCCGCCTTATGGCTCTCCTCCTGGCCGGCCAGCTTCTTGACCAAGCGGTCACGCTCCTGAGCCAAGGCGTTGCACTCGGCTTCCTTGGCGCGAAGGGCAGTCTGGGCCCCACCCAACTGCTCCCTCAGGTCAGCATTGGCCTCTGCAGATATGGTAAAGAAAAAAAAAGAGGGCAATAAGAAAGAAGTCGCCGGGGAAGATCCGGCTTGACTGCTCAGCAGTCGGCCCGAATCTCGGGGACTACACCCAGTGGGTGCGCTGACGCGCCCCCACGTGAGATAAAAGACGAAGCACTTACTCCGGCTCTCGGTCAGATCAATGGTCTTCTGATTCAGCTCCCAGACCTGGGAGTTGAAGGTAGCCGCGCGGAGGTTGTGATAGTCCTGCAAATAGGACAGAGGAGCAAATAAGAACAAGATAGCAACCAAAGTCTACTAAGAAGTTCCAAGCCACCTGCTCAGCAACTGACTCGGAACTCAGGGACTACACCCAGTGGGTGCGCTGACGCGCCCCCACGGAAGAAATCAAGAACAAGAAACAAAAAAGCGGGAAGACTCACCTGAATGGCCGTCCGCGTCGCGAGGAACTCTTGATTATACTGTTTCAGCACGGTGGCTTGGGATTGAAGCCGGTTCCGGACTTCTTGCACCGCCACGTTCAACACGGGCGTCCCACCACCCGGCGTCCATCCCGGCGAGCTGGTGCTGGCCGCCTCCAGATCCTGGGCCGATGAGCCAGAGCTCGCGGCCTTCTGCGGGCCCGGCGTCGAAGTCGCCTTCCCGGCACGCTGGCGCGATGGTGACCGAACCACAAGGTCTGTCCTTGCAGCCGGCTCGCCTCCAGCCGGTTGCACGGGCGGCTCGCTAGGCCGGCTGCCTTGGTCCGCCCCAGTCGGCGACGGCGGCGCCGCCTCCCTCTCCGGGACGACAACGTCGCCCTCCTCCCTCCCCACCGCCAGCTGGTCGCCACCGGCTTCCTCCGGCAGGGGCACCGGGACCTCGGGCGCGACAGCGCGGAGGGGGACGACAAGCAGCGGAGGCTGGTTACGCAGGGCCTCCGCCGCCCTCTCTGCGGCTGCAGCCTCCGCCTGAGCCTTGGCTGCCGCGTCGGCTTGTGCCTCCGCCGACCTCTCCGTCGTCTCCTGCGCCGCCATGGCAGCAGCCGCCCTCAGCTCCTCCGCCTCCCGCTCCTCCCGCGCCTCCCGCGCGTTCCGCTCCGTCGCCGCTTGAAGCTCGGCACGGGGGTCCACGCGGCGGGCGCTTCCAGATCCACCCGCCGCTCCAACCACGGAGGCGGCAGCGGTCCGCTCAAGAGAAAGTGGAGCCCTGTATTTTTTAAGTCAAGACAAGGACTCAGAAGAATATCAACGAAAAAGAAGAAGGAATACGTGAGAGAATTGACACTTACGCCGAAACCACTTGCGGCTGCTTCACCACCTTGCGGAAGCGGGCAGCCTTCGCGGCCGCCTCGTCCCGCCTGGTCGCCGTCGCCGCGCTCTTGGGCTTCTTCGGCCGACTGCCGAATAGGCTCGGCGCGGCCCGGCGCTTCTGCGCGCCGCCTCGGCCAGCCAGTGCGCCAGATGAGCCCGAGCCATGCTGATCGGACGCCGGCTGGCGGAGTGGGACGACCTCCGCCTCGTCATCATCCGGCCAGTCGTCGAAGCTGGCTCCAAGTCCGGAGCCGCCTGCCTCGCCGCCTCCCCCCTCGATGTCGTCGTCCAGAGCGGCCTCCCCCAAGTCGGGGTCATCCGAGTCATGCGCCGTCCGGTCGGGGAGATATTGGCGCTCCACCCCCGCTGCCCCGGCTGCCGGTCAAAGGAGGGGGCTCTGTCAAGACAAGCCGACTGGTCAGAGTCGGCCAAGAGAAACTCGGTGACAAAAGTAAAGAAGGGAAGAAAAAGAAAGTTTACCATAGGCGGCGGATTGGCACGGGAGTACGGCTCCTTGCCAAATCGCCACTCGTCGGCAAGCTTGCAGTTCGCAAGGTAGTTCAACATGAGAGCTACCTCCGCATGAGGCATCTCCTTGGTGCACATCCGACTCGGATCGAGTTGGCCGCTCATTTGAAAAATCATATGAGGGCGGCCTTGGAGCGGGAGCACCCGGTGCGCCACGAAGGCGGCCAGCAGGTCAGGCCCGGTCAGGCCCTCCGACTGGATCATTACCCGAAGTCGCGCGATGGCAGCGGCTCCTGCCGGCGACAGTGTTCTGGCCCGATAGGACCATTGGGGCCGCCTCTCAGCCGGCGGGCCGGCTGCATAAGCCGGCAAGTTGACGAAGTCGCCTTGCGGAGCGACGTTCTTCACATAGAAGTAGGATTTTTGCTAGCGCTTCACCGACTGGATCAGCGTGATGGGAGGAAAGGGGTTGTCGGCTACCGGCCTCCGCATTGTGATGAAGGCGCCGCTCTGAGCCGGCACGCCCCTCATAGCGGTACCGAGCTTGGTCTGGAAGAATTCCCCCCAGAGCTCGAGGGTGGGAAGGACGCCGAGGAAGCCCTCGCACAAGGTGACGAAGGCGGACAGCAGCACCACCGTGTTTGGAGTGAGGTGGTGCGGCTGGAGCTGGTAGAATTCGAGGAAGGAGCGGAAGAAGCCGCTCGCAGGCAGGCCAAGGCCGCGCAGGAAGTGCGAGCAGAAGATCACCCGCTAGCCCTCCTATGGCGCCAGCGAGATCTCCCGCACCGGCGCAAGACGGACCCGCACATGCTCCTTGCCGGGCAACTGCCGCGTCTTGCGGAGGAAGTCGATGTGGTCCTCGTGGACGTTGGAGCCGTCCCAGTCTCCGCCACGCAACATGAGGGCAAGAAGCCGATGAAAAAAGGCGCGGCGATGGCGAAAGCACGACCCCGCGGCGGCGAAGCTGCGGGGTAGTGCAAAGACTGGAGGGACGGCGCGGCAGCGAGGGGCTACGGCGATGAAGAAGAAGAAGAAGAAGGAGATGGCAGAGCGAGGGCGAGCGTGCGAGCGTCTGCCGCTCCACCTCCTCCCCCTATTTATAGACTCGTACGGCGAAGCCGAGGAGGCGAGGCGTGGGGGGGGCGTGGGATTAACTGCGCCCACTCCCCCATGTCCCGCGATTATTGCGCCCTAACGACGTGCGGAAACTGCCGTTGGAAGGCGAATGGCCCGTTTTGGGCCACAGAAGATCCACACCCGGGCCGAGGCGTGGAAGTGGCGGGCCCCGGCCTGCGGCGGCGTCCCGTCACGCGCGTGGGCTGGCAGGCTCTCCCAGCCGGAGGGCGCCACGTGGTGCACAGGCGGCAAGCGGCCGGCTCACAACCAGGCGCGCGCGCCAGCTGATTCCCGCCTTCAGATTTCGAGGCCTCACCAAGACGGCGCACCTGATCAAAGCCGGCTCCTAGCTGCTGGCTCCTCAAGATAGAAAGCTGATTAAGCTTCTCGTCCTCCTTTCAGCCGCGAAGCCCAACCAGCTTCGGGGACTACTGTCGGAGTAAATGACCACGGGTAGCCTAACCGACTCCCCGTGGCTCTTAAAAAATTATCAGGCCGATCGAGCCTTCAAGCACCTAAAGCACGGGGCCGCCTTCCCCTGGCCGGCCATCTCACAGGCCGACTGCTGGAAGGCGGCCCGACCCTGAAACCCTCCTGAAGAGAGCCAAAAGAAGGCCGACTCCAAGAAGTCAGCCATAAGAAGGCTGACTCCAAGAAGCCGGCCACAAGAAGGCCGACTCCAAGAAGCCGGCCATAAGAAGACCGACTCTCGGCAAGCGGCCAAGATTGCACCCTCCAGGACAGCACCCACATAACTGTGACAAGACCGGGCGTGGCTACAGTAAAGTCTGCCACCCCCGAATCCCGGAGCACGCATGGCCACAGTGCGCCGTACGGGTTGGCCATCCCCTGTCCGGCGCGGCATTGTAGCCATGTTGACCATGACGCCACCCACGACGGGTTGTCAGTACGGCCCGCGGGCGGCGGGCCCCTACAGCCAGAGAGACACTCGAAGGCGGTCAAGCCCCCTTTTAGTTGGCCTGGGGTGTAGCCGGCTCCCAATAGCCGGCTACCTCACTCCCTCGAAGTATGTGCATCATTAAGAAGACAAGACGAGGTAAGGCCACAGTGAGAGTCCGCCGAACGGCGGCACTGTAGCCATGCTTACCTCAGCAAAGCCCTTGTCATCAGGGGCGAGGCTACAGTAACCTGCAGCCGGCGGGACCCACCAGTCGGCGGGCCCCAACGGCCGGCGGAGAAGCCGGCGGATACAGACACTGACGTCCTGGACCCGCATCCAGCCAGATTACCATTGTACCCCTGGGGGGTAGGCCTATATAAACCCCCCAGGGCACCCATGCAAAGGGTTGATCTCGGAGAATTTTAGACACCACGTAGAGAGAAGAGGAGAGCTAGCCTTGCCCTTCTTCCTCCTGTAGCAAAACAGCTCAAGGAGCCACTTGTAGCCACTGGTGTTGATCTAGTGATCATGCGGAGACCCCGTAGAGCAGGACTAGGGGTGTTATCTCCACGGAGAGCCCCGAACCTGGGTAAGATTCGCCGGCGTGCATGTCTTCGCCTTATCCCATTTCCAGGCACCGACGATGTCTTACTGGCTCCCACAATGATAAGCCACCCGTTGGCATATGTCGCACCTACCACCCGACACTCCCTCGTCCACCACCATCTCCACCCACCATTACTAAAATTTTCAGTAGCCGTGGCGTATCCTCAAACACCACCCCCTCCCCCCCTTCGAACCCTAGCTCGCGGCCGCCGCTGGCGCCGCCGCCAACCCTGCCGGTCTTCCCGTTCCTCCTAGCTTAGATAATAAAGTTCAGGTTATCCAGCGATTCCCATACCGTCGCCCCACTCCCTTGAGTTTTTAGATGAGGCCTGCGGTGTCCCTCCCCGCCAGATCCACATCCCCTGCTCCAGAATGTCACAGCCTAAGCTCGACCACGTATCCCGGGGAGCCCGACGAGCGTTCGGCCAAGAAGAGGTTTATCATGGCCTCTCCGGCGGACGTTGGCAAGGTGGCCGCCATTCGCCCCGACCTGTCGATCCCGGAGCAACACGTCGCCGCGGAAGCCGGCGAAGACGTTGAATACGTTTCCATGCTGAAGGCTTCATGTCAGCTGGCTAAAGTATTATTGTATCTCGGGAAAGCTGGCTACGACATCAAGCTTGTCCACATCGAAGGCTTCACGCGGGCCATGTCACAGGTTAAGTGGTCCATCCCCAACCCCTCTGGTTCAACCGCCGCTGATCTCTTTGACAGCCCTGCCGCTAATCTCCTACGCCAAGCGGTCATGGATTTGCGAGCTTTATACGCCATCGAGCCCATTTTGTCACTTCTGAAGGACACGTTCTACGGCAGCGGCTTGGGATCCTCAATTGCCAAGTCAGATCTCACCGACCACGACCATGACCACAAGGAGAGCACCCACGAAGGTTCTTCCAAGGTGAAACAACCCATCTGTGACATCAAAGAGCGCACCATGGGTATGTGCTCTTCCAACTGGAAGGATCCCTTCCATGAAATGTGAGGCAACATTCTATCAGCAAATCTTACCTTTTCTAGCTTGCCAACCCGTACCCTTTGTTGTAGTAGCATTTGTCGTGCGGTGCTTTAACTTTGCCATGTTTAATTATTTCAGTTATGCAAAAATGTATTGTTCAATAGGTCTATGTGATGTTTAAGTATGAATTGTCCACTTTAGTTTCACGAAGGGCTATGTTTGGTTGTTTATAGTGAGTAGATGCCTTGTTTATCTATATTTGGTTGTTAGGTTGGTTGGAGTGAGCATTTTTTCAGTTATCGAGCAGATGCCTTGTTTATCTGTATCTGGTTCTTAGTTTGGTTGCAGTGAGTAGTTGTCCAGTTATCAAGCAGATGCCTTGTTTATCTGTATTTGGTTGTTAGGTTGCTTTTTTAGCATTTGTCCAGTTATCAAGTAGATGCCTTGTTTATCTGTATTTGGTTGTTAGGTTGCTTTTTTAGCATTTCTCCAATTATCAAGCAGATGCCTTGTTTATCTTTATCTGCTTGTTAGGTTGGTTGAAGTGAGCATTTGTCCATTTTTCAAGCATATGCCCTGTTTATCTGTATTTGCTTGTTAGGTTGGTTGCAGTGAGACTCTGCCCAGTTTTCTATGGCTATATTTGGTTGTTATACTGGTCATTTATGCCTTGTTTATTTCAGTCATTCACAATGTGTGGTTCATTATGTGCAAGTCGGAACTGTGTCGCTCGACTACATCAATACCAGTTTGAACGGCTATATTTGGTTCCAGTTATTCCTGGTGTAGTTAACACATGCCCTTTATTTCAGTTTTACACATTTATTCGGTGTGATGTTTAAGCATTACCTATGTTCTATTCAGTTTCAATAATACCAGTTTGAATTGCAATATTTGATGGCTGTTAAGCCTGCTGTCGGTAACATTGCCTTCCATTTTATATCTGCTTTAACAGCATGTTGAAACCAACACATTCAAGCTATCATTTGGAGATGATGTTGTTTACCTTTGCTATATTTGTTTGATGTTAAGATTGATGTACTTATCATGCCATTCCACTACTTATGCAGGACAACAACGGGAGTGGCCACCATTTTCCGCCGAGGTTAGCTTCATCCCTCGGCTTGTACTCCCCCCGTCGTTCCATAATGTAGTGCATATAGATCCAGGCCTGGACTTGTTGCTTGTAGGTACATATGCCCTTGGCAAGGATCCACGCATCGACCCTTTTTGCGTATGGGGCAATGAGATATTGATGAACAAGCATCAAGTGAGGGAATGATAAGGATTATTAGCAAAAGGATACGAATGGTGGCAAGCAAATTATTTGTTTATGCTCTATCCAACACAACAGTGAGCTGTAGGATGGTAACTACAAACTCTGCAGCCTTCTCTTTTTACTGCCCATAATGAGTTGTTAGACAACAATGTCTGAATCTTTTTCGTTCCCAGTGGTTCCCGAAGCAGTTCACTCAAGATTACCTCGCAAAGTACATGATTGGTGGACATGCAATGAAGGTTAAAGTATTTCATCCAGACTATAATTAGCATCGAGAAGTCCTAATGAAGACAGTGAAGGATGGACGGGCAGCCATCACAAGGGGTTGGCCTAGAGTCGTGCGCGCCTTACGCATGGAGGAGGGCACAATATGGGCATTCTGCTTCACCTTCTCCAGCAACCAGAATGTCTTTCGCCTCTCTCTTTACAATCTTTAGTAAAACTGTGGTTCATCATTCTTTACTTGGTGCTTCTGTAGTTCTTCAGCATATGTACCTGTGCATTGAATTATGGATTCGCGGTTGAACCTATATTTGTAATAAACATGGTTGGATATGAAATAAGTGATTGCCTACTTTCAACTTCAAAACATGTGATTTTTAAATTAGGTATTAATTGGATTAATTAGGGATTACATTGCACACGGTTTGCGAAAGCGAAATGTTTGCGATATACATGGAGATCAGAAACGTTTTTCTAGGATCCACTGCGTGTGCGATCAATCTCCACTGCACACACGACTTTCTCTTGAAAACAGTTTTCGTTAGGTCACCTTGCGCAAACGTTTATCACATAAAAAGTGTGTGTGATGGACAGCCTTTGCCACACAGTTTCTTCTACGCACCGTGTGTGATGCATTCAATAACGCAAACGATAAAATTATTAATATCATGTGCAATGGCAACGCTATCACAAACGATTTAACGGGAAAAATTGTGTGTGATGTACCTGTGAACGAAAATGTTTTCCTTGGAGCGACTGTGTGGGATGTACATACGAACGGAAACGTTTAGCGGGGACTGACTGTGTGGGATGTACTTGCGACCGGAAACAATTTCACCGTATAATTGTATTTTTTAGCTCTACTGTACGTATTTCCATATTTGAGCGCTCGCCGGTCGCACACGACCTCATTTTGCCGAACGTGTGTGCCAGGAGGGCATATCCCCGACGGTTTCTGGGTTGTGTGGGAAGGACCCCCCTATCGCCCACACTCACTTGGCAACGGTTCCAAATGCCATCGCGGAAAGGGGTTAAAAACCGTTTGTTTAGGACCGACGCGCACCAGTGAATATCTGCATGAGAGTTTCATTATAGTGAAAGTTCACTATGTACTAATAGCAATGATGTACTCAAATATTGTATACTTACAGTGAATTACGACTCAAATAAAGTCCTTGAGCAAACTAAATCAATCCATGTATAGTTCTAACTATCTATTTGGCTTAGCCTTCGCACACATGCAGTATATACCTCATGATCCATAGCCTTTGTGATGATGAGTAGCTCTTCTGTATCACTTTCGTACACTTTCACATAACTTTGACTCACAATGTTTTATCCAAAGGTTGTAGCAACAAATACTTTCAATATTAATATTTACATAATATATAACTTCAACATTTATAAAGTGTAATTTTATGTACCAATCAAGATTTTCCAGACTGTAAAATGCATTCATCAAGATTTTCACTCTATGTTCGGTGGCATCTTTGAGCGCATTGTATCAAACATTAAATTACATTTCACTTTAATAGAAATCACTTGTCTCTGGACAATATCAGAGAAATCACCAAAATTAATATCTCCAGGTTCAATATTTTCTATGTGTTTTAATACTTCTTAACCTTATTTTTACAAGTTTAAACCAAGTTTGTAAATATTCTCTTATATGAATAATATACTTGATGTATTAAATCTGCAATCATCCTTGTCAACAATTTTCATACTTATAATAGAACCTTCGGTGCAGAGCACCCTACGGTCATCCCCATGGACATACCACCATCGCCCCAAGCACCAAGTGGAGCAATGACAAGAGCATGTAAATGAGCTATCAAAACCGAGGTGACTTCTCTCATCGGGTTTCCCTTCAATTGACTTGAGACATGAATGCTACCTCAAGTGGAGACCGTTGTGCATACTGTACCACCAAGCACTAGAAAAAAAGAAACATCCGTGACATTTTGGGCCGAACGAAAATCTTTTCTGTCATAATTATGACACTTCTATGACAATACTTGCGACAAAACACGGTATCATCATAGATGTGGTGGGGTCCTACTTCTATGACAAAAAATCATGACAGAAAATGGGCTTTTCGTCCTGGGCGGGCCGGAGACGCAGCTGCATGACATTCTTTGGGCCGTCCATGACGGAAAAAACCGTGGTAGAAGCGAGGGCGAGGAAAATATCGGGGTGTTCCCGGTTATGGTGGGTGGTTGGGGCCGAGCGATGCGCGTTCTCGTACACGCACGCGCGTGGGTGCGAGGCGTTGGGCTCTAACTGAACCCGAGCGATTGCACTGCAGGCTACGCGTTACTGAACCCGAGCGATCGATCGATGGCTGATAACTGAACCCGATCGAGCGATTCCTTCGCTACTGCTGCTAATTGAAGCCGATCGATGCTGCCTCTGGATGAACAGTGAGTGTTGCCGGGGGGGTTGGATGAACAGTTCCCGGTGGGGGTGGATGAACAGGACCTCGTGGCGTTGCCTCTGGATGAACAGTGAGCATTGCTGGGGGAGGGGGGGTTTGGATGAACAGTTCCCGGTGGGGGTGGATGAACAGGACCCCGATCGTTCGAGCCGGTTGGGGCTGGATGAAGAGGACCCCGTGGAGGGCAGGATGAACAGGACCACCCCGTGGAGGACAGGTTGAACAGTAGACGGTGGAGGGCTGGATGAACAGTAGCCCGTGGAGGGGTGGTTGAACAGGAGCCCGTGGAGAGGGCTGGTTGAACAGTAGCCGGTGGAGTAGTGCGCGGTGGAGGCTGGATGAACAGGAGCCCGTGGATGAACAGTCGCAGGTGGAGGCTGGAGGAGGTCGACGGTGGATGAACAGTAGCCCGTGGAGGCTGGAGGGGGTCGACGGTGGAGATGAACAGTATCCCGTGGAGTCCCGTTTTGCGGTACGCCACACCCCTCCCAATGAACAGGACCCCCGTTTCGATCGTAGCGCTCCAACACACCCCTCCCGATCAACAGGACCCCCGTTTCGACCGTAGGAGGTCCGTTTCCTCCGTTTTGCGGTACGCCAGACCCCTCCCGATGAACAGGATCTCATTTCAAACGTGGCCGGTCGAACACAAGGCCGTTTTCTCCGTTCTGCGGTACGCCAGGCCTCGTTTCCATCGGCTGTTCCGTCCAAGCCGGTTGGCTCCCACGCGTTCCGTTTCCTCCCGATGAACACGATGCATTCCGTTGCCTCCCCATGAACACGACGACGACGCTGTTTCTCTGTTCCGACCCAGCCATGTACACAAGCCCTGGCCGTACGTACACGCGAGTAGGCATTCGAGACCCCGCCTGTATGTACGTATGTGGCCATATTTACTTTCTTACACCCTGGCCGCTGTACGTACGTGTACATGCTACGTGCGTGCCTCTACTACGACACGTGCGTGCCTCTACATCGACCAGTATGTACGTACACGTTCGCGACCAGAATGACAACGCTACGTACTCTTCGACCAGGTGGGTCCCGATTGTCAGGCACTTCCTTGCCTGCGAAGATGTAGCTGGTGGGTCCCAGCAGTCAGGGGGGCGAATCGTTTTTCTTGCCCGGACGCACTTCCTTGCATGCGAAGATGTAGCTGGTGGGTCCCAGTAGTCAGGGGAAACGTTTTTTTCGTGAAATACGGTGGCCCATCCGGTGGGTCCCTGCTGTCAGGTGGAGGAATAATTATTTTGCACGTAATAAGGAGGCACTTCCTTGCTGCGGCTGTGGACCCAGCTGTCAGCCTCTCCACGTACAGTCCACGTCCGATGGAAGCCGTTCCTTGACCACGTTGACCACGCTGCGCCGAAAGCACCAGGGCAGTGGACGACGGTGAGGCCTAGGAAGGGGACGACGTGGAGCCGGGGAAGACGCGGCAGTGGAAGCCCGCGCGAAGAGGAGTACGAGGGTTCACTGGTTCGGCTGCGGTGTGAGGCTGCCGTCGCCGCAGGGCCTGGCCAGCGGTGGGAATAGTAGGGGGCGGTGAGGCTTCTGCAGCAGCATAGCCGGCCACGGGAGGCAGGAGCATGCGGCACGACCGGCGCTGCTTTGGGCGGCTGGAGCAAGAAGACCAGAGGTTGAAGAAGCACTAAGGCCGTTGGATGGACATCGTACGGTCACTGGAGCTAGAATCGTTCATATTGACTAAGTTGACAAAGCCCTCTGTCCCCGTCAACTTAGTAGGCCCACAAGCCAGCCTCCCACCATGGTGGGTCCCAGCTGGCAGGGGGTATTCATTTTTTTGTGCGCAATAAGGAGGCACTTCCTTGCGTGCGAAGATATAGTTGGTGGGTCCGACCTGTCAGCGGAGGGAACGTTTTTTTCGCGAAATACAGAGGCCCTTCCGGCGGGTCCCAGATGTCAGGTGGAGGAATCATTATTTTGCGTGTAATAAGGAGGCATTTCCTTGTGTGCGGCCGTGGACCCAACTGTCAGCCTCTCCACGTACAGTCCACTTCCGATAGATGTCGTTCGTTGACCACGTTGACCACGCCGCGCCGAGAGCACCAGGGCGGTGGACGACAGCGAGGCCTACGAAGGGAATGACATGGAGCCGGGGAAGACACGGCAGTGGCTACCCATGCGGTGGAGAGTACGAGGGTTGACTGGTTCGGCTGCCGTCGCCGGAAAATAACAGGAGGTGTGGGTGAGTAGAGGGATAGACAGGCCAGGGATGCGAGTATATGATGGGGCCGTGAGGCCTGCCCGGCAGCACAGCCGGCCACGGGAGGCGGGAGCAGGCGGTTCCGACAGTGCTGGTTTGGGCGGCTGGGGCAGGAAGATCAGAGACTGAAGAAGCACGATTGCCGTTAGATTGACATCTAATGGTCTGACGCTGATAGAGTCGATTGTTGACTAAGTTTATTTTTTGATAAACCTTGTGTACGCATGAACTTAGTAGGCCCACAAGTCAGCCTCCAAATCTGTGGCAGACAACATAGAGCCCATTTGCTATTTTTTAATAATTTGCAGCCCATTTGCTAATTCTTAAGTAAGTTATTACAGCCCATTTTCTGCCCAGGACCACGGTCAAAATGTTCAACCTTATTTTGCATATTTCGATGGAGTCCGAACTTTTGTAATCCCGAAATGATAAACATTTTTTGAGAACTTATTGATTTGCCAAAAAAATCGTTTTGTTTTTGTAAGCAAATAAGACGTGGGACAATTGAGTTGGTTTAAGGGAAAACCAGTGGTAAAAAAAATCAGTGCTAGGAGGGAAAACAACAACAAAAATAAGGATGTAACTATGAAAAGTGAATTTTATGTATTTTCAATATAATGATACGTGTATATGAACTAGTAAAACTATAGGTAGAGATTAGAAAACGGATGTAGGACATGCGTTTCAAGAGGAAAATAGAAATGGGCTGTGTGTTTGATTCGGTAAAAAAAGTGCCTGCGGATGTTGTAAGACAAAATATAACTAACTCTAGCGGGCCAGAGGCCAGTAGATACCTGCTGGATCTTTGTGCCCGTTTGTCGTCATGGGCTGGGCCTGTTAAAAACAAAACCAAGCCTGCGAAGTCTATAGCCCAGTTGAAACTTGCTCGACTTGAAAAAACAATATACGTGCTCAATAAATGAGAGAATTCTGCAAGTACAGACTGATAACTGGGATGCAGCAGGGATATTGTTTTTTCACATGATAATAAGAGCATGCACTTGTTTCGAAAAATTTGGAGAACTAGGAATTCGAACGGCAGGTGCTTATGCTACCCATCAAATAAAAATCAGGTGCCTGAAAATTCATTTCGAAACAAATGAATCAGCTTTATATCCACGTCGACCCTCGGCATGATGGTTGGAAGCAAATGCCAAGTTCATACCAAAAGATCGTTAACAACAATCCCAATTTGCGGACGACAAGGTAGTACAAGTACCAATACCAAACTAACTTATAATCTTTTTACTCCTGGACCTAGTGTTCGTCTGGTAGAAAATCTTGCAGAGGACCAGCTCCCGCCCTTTCTCTTGCTCCAGGTCCCCGAGGTGGTACTGGTGCATCACCCAGTTGGTCCTCTGCTGGTCGAAGTTCTTGTTGGTGTGCAGCACCAGAACCTTTTTGCTGCCCGTCTGCCGATCGTTGACCATCACCGGCAAGGTATTGCCGGTGTTGTGCCACATCGCGTGCATGCCGCACTCCGACTGTATCTTGCGACGCATCCACGTGCCCCTTTTGAACGCCTTGGAATTGTGCTGGAAGAAATGCTTGCTTAGGCCACTCAGTGTGATACCTGCAGTATTGTCGAATACAGGTTTTAGTGTACGTAGTTGGCATTTTCATAACATCTTTGGCATGTTGCAGTCACTTGTTTCACTTTTTATTAACTGTCAAATTGTAATTGCTTCACCAGGTATGCGTCTAAAAAGAAAAATAGAGCTATAAACAAAGGAATATGTTTGTGCAAGTAGACGGCCGATCGGTGTCTTACCTAGAAATTTCCGAGGATGGGGTGTAGCATATGCCGTGCTCGCTGTTGATGGTTGGTATGAACAAATCGATGAGAGGGTGAGATCTCGAGCTGTCAGCACTCACTTTGGCCTCAAGGTGCTCGATCAGCTCCTGATCTGTGGGGTCAAACTTGACGCCAGCCGGCAGCACCGGCCAATCCTTCTTCGACTTGCATGGGTTAATTCCAGTTATATGGTACTCAATGTATGATCAATTGACTGTTTTAAGTGAATGATGAAAGATTTCGACAGATAAGTGGTACTCCAAATCTGAAGTCCAGAATACCCGAACACGCCGTCGGGATTCTTGTGTCACCTCACGCGCAACGTGTTGTCACGTCAATTCAATATGTGGACATGATGAATAATTTGACCGACGTATACGAGTACTACTACTGTACTAGTTACTAGTCGTATTTAGTGTCACATTTTAACCATAGGTTTAACTAACAAGTACGCACTTGAAGCCTAAGTGATATATATATATATATATATATATACTGCACAACATCTCCAGCATCGTTATCAGTACATCCTGCGCAGGTGAGTTAGGATGCACTTGATCCTAGAAAGGTATCTATCCTTCAAACCAGAGGAGTGCTTTAAACTAACAACAGTCCAACAAAAGAGGGTCGTGCTACAGCAGCAGAATACATGGCTCAGTCTACATATCAGTACGAATCAAGTTGTGCATATTTGCTGTTGGCATGAACCACATCTCCGCATGTCGGGTTTGCAAAAGCCATCCATCGCATGGAAGCTTGATGCCTTTCACACACTGAAGATTATCTCGCAACAAGCTGTGTCGATGAATCTCTGGATATGGTGATTCATGAAACCCATGGTATGACGTGTAAACACAGTCCCCCCTGGCGAATGGAAGTTGCATAGCACGGTAATCATCGTCGGTGATATGATCGATGATTGGTTGGATGATCGGATAATTGAGCCCGAGGAACATGGAGTGGTTGCCGAGGCTGTAAACCCGCCTCCAGTTGAATACGCCTGGCCCAACGGAGCTGGGATCTTTCTCAAACACGAAGCAGCCATAGCCATCAATGTCACGAACGCCCCAGGCATTGTACTGCATGTGGTTTGATGAAATGGTTTGGTCAATTTGGTACGTGAAAATGAGCATCAAATGACCACCGTCGGCTGAACGAGCGATAAACCACCACCCATGGGCTGGTATGATTCCAGGTCCTGGAATCATGAAGGCCAGCGCATTTGCGTCTGCTGCAACAATTCAAATTGGAGACCAAAAGGACAAAAATAAACAATCATGTTCAGAGTATGTGTGGAATTAAGATTATTATAACAGTGACACATATCATAGACAGAGAATTGCAATGCCGTGGTCATAATCATACACCAAGTTAAAATAAATAAGCCAATGGCTTTCATATTCTAGCAATATATCATGGTTCAAACATCATGTAACAATGAGAGGAAAACATATATGACAGGGCCTACTCATATTCTACCATAGCACTTACTACAGTTATCATATCAACTCTAAGAAATAACATGCATTGTTATAAAAATCCTGGAAATGAGAGTAACGTATAGCAATCATGAGGTTATACTCATAATATCTATTCTAACAATCATTAGATACCAATTGTTCTCATATCAACTCTAACAATAACATGTGTGGTCATAAAAATCTAGGAAATGAGAGGAACATATAGCAATGATGTGGTTATAGACATACTATATATTCTAAATTTGTAACAATGAACAAGCAGTCGTATTCTTAAGGTAAAGTTGAGATGAGATAGAACAATTACATGACGATAGATTCCACCAGTATAGGCAGCCAATCTGTGCGTCGACCGCATAAACGATGCCATCGTGCACTATAGCATCAGACAAAAGTGTTGGGTGAAGAGGATCGACGATGAGCCATAACCATGTATGGCGACCGGATTCCAGATAGACTAATCCCATGTTGAACACGGCAATGAGCTTGTAATCCATGTAGTCTTCTGATGGTGTGGGCACTTCGCAGAGTACAACCTTCAGCAAACAGAGGTCGAGCCAAAAGCTCGACGCGTCTCGTGCGTAGTAGGCAAGAGTGTCCGGCGGGCCGCGAGGCTCGATGGTGGCAGTATCCAAAGATGGAAGGGTGATCTCTCGCTGGGTGTAGATATCCACGAGACGCCACAAACTACCGGATTGGTGGATGAGGACGATCCAGTTGGCCTTCATGCCCGCCCAGTAGTGGCCGCGCATGAAGGGCAGGTGGACGGGTAGTGGTAGCATGTCGAGGGGCACCACGGCAACCTCCGTAGGATCATCAAGTCGGTGTCTGGGCCACCTGTGAGGATCGGGCATCAGCAAGCAGGGTGTCTTGAAAAGAGCCGGCCGGTTGCAGACGAGTAGATGGTACAAAGACACCGAGCATGCGGCCAGACGGACGGTGCTCAGTAGGTCCATACGATTACAGATCTGCTCCAAGAGAACATCGGGGAGGGAATTCCAATCGCGGCTCTGCGTGTCAGTCGGTTCTGCCATTGGGGTTTTCGGTGCCTGCGAGCCAGCGGGGAAGTGGATTCGGGTGGGTGAGCAAAGAAGCTTCTCGTGTGGCCGAGCAGTGAGCGGGGGGATATGGTACGCGCGAGCTACCAAGGAAGATAGCGCGGGCGGGCGAGCAGTGAGCGGGGGGAAATGGTGTGCGGCCGACGATGGGGAAGAGAGGAGGAAGAAGAAGAGAGGAGGAAGAAGAGTGGAAGACGGGGAAGAAAGTGCATTAAATCTCAATTCTACTACTACTACCAGGATATACCGTCCTTCGGATTGTAAATAGTTACACCGATGACATGTGGGTCTACCACAAGAGGGCCCATATGTCAGTTAATGGAGGACAGAAGCGTGCTCTACTGGCAAACATGATGGCAGTACTGGGTAAGGCTGATTTAGTAACACCAACACGCTGGTTCAGCTTATTAATTAAGTGTCCCATCTGCTGCAGCGTGTATTGTCACTTCACTGCAAAGACTAGTTGAATAGTTCTCTCTGACTGAGACGGGGAATAATGGATCGCGAAGACTTCCTTTCTACATTATCCCTATGCCTCTACGCTCACTTCACTCATTTTGCTCCGTACGTAGTCACTTGTTGAAATCTCTAGAAAGAAAAATACTCCGTATTTGGGAACAGAGGGAGGATTTTACTCCATATTTGGGAACAGAGGGAGGATTTTACTCTGTATTTGGGAACAGAGGGAGGATTTTACTCCGTATTTGG
Organism: Aegilops tauschii subsp. strangulata; assembly: GCF_002575655.3. Classification (NCBI taxonomy): domain Eukaryota; kingdom Viridiplantae; phylum Streptophyta; class Magnoliopsida; order Poales; family Poaceae; genus Aegilops; species Aegilops tauschii. Next base: position 292,331,699 of record NC_053040.3, on the reverse strand, counting down.
GAACAGAGCAAGTATCACCATATGGAGGGAACAAAGGAAGCTTGAAATATGAACATGTCAATGGGAGGGAGTAAGCCCCATGCATGCAACATGCAACACTCACACGTACACATGGACGCACGCAACACTCACGCACCCATGCGGCACACAGCACACGACGCAACCCACACGCTCATGCTCAAGTGCTCAACCTACTCCCTACGTCCGTGAAAGACTATACATTTAGAGATTTACACATTGACCAGGGCATAATTAACGCCCAAAAGTTATGTGTGCATGCGACCATTGAGAGAAGAAGATTAAATGAAGGTCGTTGCATGATGTAATTAAGGATAGACATGTAGCCTATACCTAGAGCACAAGTTGGTGCATTAGTCAATCAATATCGATTTAGATTAAAGGCTAAATGCATTGGAAGTGTAGATGTACTACACTCTTTGTTTTTTAGCTGATTTCTTTGCTCTGCTAACTGACAGGTGGGACACAGAAACCAGGTGACAATTTAACCAGTCAACAAAGTGCCACGTCGACTATGTGGCCGGTCAGTAGGGTGCAATACGGTGCTCTACGATGAGCTAGTGATCGTATAATCACCGCAAAACTATATATAGTGACCGTAAAGAGCGTATTGTTACATACGTTGACTGCAGTGTATTTTTCTCATTTCAAATTAAGCCATATTAACAGGAAAGGACGCAGTATGGACTAGTACTAGTACTGCTTTGATGTGTCCCGTCAACTCGCCGAACGAGGAGAAGCTTGCTTACTACGCCTCTCCCTCGCCCACGCGCGCGGTGGTTCGCAGGACGAGGAGAGGGTTTTGACTACAGCGCGCCCTCTCCCTCTCCCTCTCCCTCTCCCTCGCCCTCGCGCTGGACGTGCAGCAGTTCAATCGGTGTCAGATTGCCAGAAGCATAATGTGTACTGTAGTATCATCATTGTTGGACCTTCTGAAGAGGCGAAGAGCCAAGTGCAAGGTTCACACGAGTACGAACTGTTGAACCTCCCGAAGAGGCAAAGAGCCAAGCGCAAGGTTTTATAGGAGTTGTCGTCCTAGTAGGAGCGTACTACAACTATAGCGAACGATGCTACTTTATGATGCCGCCACGTCATGTATATCCAAAGCTGTGCCACCTTTTTTTCTTTCTCAAAGAGCGTGTTGGAGCCCATGCAACAACCACACAAGTTGCACATACACATAACACATTTACTAGTAATAAATTCTAAAGGACAAATGCCAGTATGCCACACAAGTTCATCTCCAATTCATGTGATAAATTTGTGCACGACTAGTCTACATATATTCACAGCGCTACCGTTCACAATTTACCGTACTCCACTTACACGTTATAGATGGGCTACATGTCCTCCTCCAGGTTCCAGTCCCAGGTGTTCTTCATGGATGGCACGATCCATGGCGGTGGGAAACGGGAATCATTGTCACAGCTTTCTAGTCCGGTTCCACACGATGGAGACTCATCCAAGCTGAAGCGGCATAAATCAGGGATAGCGTGTCCCAGCATGTCGTTCATCCGGCGGTGCGCACGGAAGACACAACCATGCTTCATGAACGGCAGGCCTTCCGTGTCGTGCACGGAAGGTGGCATCCGCTTCACAATGGGGTAGCTGTCCCCAATGAAAAGTGAGTACTCTCCAAGAGTGTTCCTCGGCACCCACGTAGCATCACGGGGGTCGAACTCGGCGTTGTTCATCTGGTACACGCTGCATCTCATATCTGGACACATGGTGACATACATAGTCAAGGTCCATGCATAATAATGTTGTGCTCAAATATGGCGGTCAGTAATACTGTGCAGCAAATAGTACTACTCCGGTATAGAGGAAGTAAAATAACCGGCTTATTATATATAGCCATTGTTGGCTACATGGATGAGATAGTAAGACATGGAAAAACAAAAATGGTGGCAGCTAGTGGGTTCAAGTCTTCAAGGGCCTAGCTAGCTATACGCGTCCTCCAAGGTAAAAAGTACTCCCACTAGTACATAAGTAGAGTACTAGTACAACAATGAAAGAGAAGGCGAGAGGGTTAAAAAATGGAATACCTGGGTAGATGATGACGGCCCGATCGTGGTAGATTGTGTGACCATGTTGCACATCAGTGGTACCATGGGTAACGACTGCTAAGATAGTTGATCCCAATATGCCAAAGTCAGCTACAAGGTTCCAGGTTAGACCGAATCGCGGATGCAAATGCACATCCAAGATCGGCGATCTTATTTTGATCGTGGGATGACTGGTCCCTGCAAAATAATGGAGTACCGTTAGGGATGCAAACGATGGTTTGTGCATTCCGTTTGTAATCTCCCGTACCGTAGGATGGCAACCAGATGAAACAAGTCCCCTGGCTTGTCACCGCGAAGATGCGGCCTAGATGGCGCACGACGTCTTTGTACGTGTAGGGGTACAAATCTGCCGCCGCCAACATGCGCCAGCCTCTGCCGTTACTGCCTCTTGCATTGATGGCAATCCTTATGTCGAACACCGCGATGAGATAGTAATCGTCATAGCGGTGGGTCCGCAATTGCTATCTTCTTCAATCTCATGTAGGCATCATCATACATATTCAAGCCCAGCCAGTCCGGAAGGCCGATCCCAATGGTGGAGAAGGGGTCTACCAGAACGGCCGCACTACTGTGGATGTTGTGCAAAATGATGGTGGTATCCGACCGGAGGTATGCAAGCCAATCTTCGTTGGCACCGACCCAGACCTATATATAAGACGGTGGGCAGCGGAGAAATTACGGGATGAAAATGGAATAACTAAGTACTACCTGATCAAACTCCATTACTTACCTGCTCATCGGACAAAATCCGACTACCTCTCAACGTCAGCAACTCTAGCGGAGTCAACGTGCAACCATGGCCAGGGAGAGGTGGACTGTTCAAAGGATTGTCCCATAGAAGAACCTTCTCCTCGAGGACGCATGGAAAACCAACAAGCATGGCCTTTTCCCAAGCCATTTTAAGCACCGTCTTGAAATAGTTGGTGCAGGAAGCACCGAGTCTTGCGGCGGTGAGGACGTCGGAGCGGCGTGTGATTTCTCCCAGAGGATCATCGTCCAAGGTTTCCCAGCCCAGACGAGGAGGAGAACCGCCTGGCGAATCCATGGGAGCAGCGACGAACTGCCTTCTCTTCGGGGGGAGGGGAACTGGCGAGGAGGAGATAAGAGCGTAGTAACCGTAGGGCCTCGTCCCTTCCAACTGTAGATCGTTCCTTCCAACTATAGCGAAGGGGTGAGGCTATTATTTACTACTAGTACTAGCATTATGGGACATTATGGGATTGCATTATACTGTAAATAATAGCACTAGTAAGAAAATTTTGGCACTAGCTAGTAGTTTTTGGCGTGGATTAAGAAATTTTGGGTATGTTTTTGCTATTTTTTGTACACGCCAACTAGTGTCAAAAAATGTCTTACATTATGTGACGGAGGAGTACGTACTCGTACTGTAGCAGTACTAGTACTACTTTCTCAACTAGTAGTGCGAGGGTACTACTAGTGCTATGTACTGTACTTCTAGTATATTGCACCAGTTTTGAACTCTTGAATCCCAGGGCCAAGGAGCTACAGTTGGAAGTGGAGGGTACTACTGTTCTCTAGAACCATCGCTATACTATCAATGCAGGGAAAGTACACCTGCGTAGTGGCCTAGTGGGTACTCTCGGTGCTCTATTCAGCCGCTCCTCTCACGTAGCTGGCCTACTCAGCCGCTCCTCTCACGCACACACTAGCAGCCTGTTTATCAGCGACGGTTATTGCGGGGGCAGAACATTTGAGTTATTTGATACAACCAGACTAGGCTTTTCACTTTCCATTTGTGGAGGTGTAATGGATCTCGTCGAACTTTGTTAGTAGTTCCTTCTTTATGAATGAGATGAAGCAAAGCTTTTGCCTCCGTTTCAAAAAAACACGTCAAGAGGAATTTCTTTTATAGTAGAGCCGATAATGGAGTGAAGTCCATGCGTGCAATGCCACAAGCTACAGAGTAGTAGTAGAGCACTTTACGTACAGAGCCATATTGCACAGTTCCCAATGCCCCGCCAGGCTTTTCCGGCTCCTCGGGCTTAATTGGGAGGCGCTAGTTTAAATATGCTACTAGCTGATGAGGAAGCTGCAAGCGAGGTGCGGCTAGGGCGAGCACGCGAGCCACGAGATGCTGGGAAGGAAAACCCGTTCACATGGTTAGGCTATCCAGTGCACCTAGATTGTGGTGCCGCACGTCCGTTTGACTTCAAAACTCAAATTACCCGTGTAAAATATTGGCTCGCAGCGAAGTTACTATTTAAAAAAAGGCCGCCGCGCGTTCGGCCGGGATCGAACCCACAAAACAAGGTATACACTCCCGCGACCACTAGTAGTACTCGTTGGAGTACAACGCAACCTAGAATCGCCTTTTGTCGCTAGTAGTACATTGTTCCTTACAAGAAACCCCTAATAATGCAAGAAACCACTAATAATGCCAAGAAACTACTACCACTTGCATACGTGGCAGACTTAAGATAAGACTACCTTATCAGCCATTGTACATGCTCTTACCAACCAGCCCTACCAAGAAACGACTACTCTACAAAGTGCCGTTATAGGCACGTTTCAACCCATGGCCCTGTTTGGATACATTTGTTGTCAATCTAACCCTGCCATCCAAACACCACTTTGGTTAGAGTTAGTTCAGGGTTAGAATCTAACCTCTGACTTAGAGTATCCAAACAGGGCCCGTGTCGCCCATTAAGTCAACGCCTTCTATTCGACCGGGCGTTATGACTTGTGGGACCTACATGTCAGTCTACACAAAAATCCCCGAGTGACCTCCTACCTCCGGCCCGTCCACCTAGTCATCCTCGGCCATGGGACGCAACTACCGCCGCCGGCAGAAGGCGAGGTCAAAACCGCCGACGGTGCGGAGCCCATCTTGCGGTAGCCCGGATGCCAACTCCGTCCGGCGCTCGCGGCCGCTAGCTAGCCAAGATAGCTCCGTCCAGCTGCTTGTCTGCAAGGTTTGCTAGCTAGATTGGCACGGCGGCGCGGCGGCTTGCTCGCGCGTGCTGCGCTAAGGCCAGCCATCTGGATCGAGCGAAGGCTAGCGCGGCGGCTTGCTCGCTCGCGAGTCACGCTCGGGCCAGCCTGGCAACCCGTGCGGAGGCCAGCGCGGCGTCCGGCCCGTCCGGCGGAGCGGCGGCCAACTCGCTCATCACCGGCGCCACCGACGAACACCCACCAGCACTGTTTGAAGTAATGTTTAGGAAAAATAATGATTTGAGGGGGAATAACAGGATAGAAGGTCAGATGTGGGTCCCTCGTGTCAACGGTTAAACAAAATGTGTTGGTTTAAGCTGCCTCGTCAGCACGGACGTGTGGGCCAACCCTGTCATAAATGGGTTTAAACTAACCTAATCGGTAGGTAGTAGTTTTTGGCGTGGATTAAGAAATTTTGGGTATGTTTTTGCTATTTTTTGTACAATAGATTCTTCCTAGGGCTGGTTGAAAGTGGTAGTTTTTTGTTAAATACTCTACATATTGTAAGTAGGAGTGAAAGTTAAGCTTTGGAACCTAATAAGCAAGGCTAGTTACATAGTGCATATGTGTACATGATTGAAAGTAAATATCAACCATGACTGACTATTATCTTGATGGAAAACTCGAAACTATGGAATACTAGGGAATTTTTTTTGCATGGTTGGAAATACTAGCAATGTTCATGTGCGTTGCAATGAATCAGAATTAGAATAATACTTATTCACAAACTTGATACAAAACACTCTAATTTTGATATACATATATCACTAGAGATATATTATGTTTCAATTAGAATATATTCCTTGGGCTGTTTTGGTGAGGTCAGGGAGGGATGTGGTTGGTTTTAAGATACTAATTATGGGGTTTTCTGCAAATTGGTAGACAAGTGGGATGTTTGTGAGAAAAGGCAACAACTTACATCACAGTCGTTAGATGTAGATCTAATGGTCACAAACGACGGATGGCAGACACACCATCATCACCAACTTAGTCTTCTGTAGGAGTACTAGTAAGATCCGTGCATTGCACGGAACATCAAGATGCATTTTTTATAAAAACACTCGTTGTGATTGACCCATGCGTGAGTAATCCCATGTGTAAAAACTAATGATATCTCGAGAAATAGGAGATAAGGTGAAGATGAGTTGGGCGTGGTGGTGATCGGTGGTCGGACTGAGCGGAGGCATGGGGATTGATGACGCTGGCAGCGGCCACCAGGCTAGTTTGTTCCAGAGGCTTCCTTTCTTAATTGCTCAACAATGAGGTTGTTGGAGATAAGGATCAACGAGGGAAGGGCTTGTCTGCAAATGTGGAGAGGGGTGCGGGTATCTTTTAGTTTAATTTCCATCATTCAGATATAGATCGGACAGTCTATATTGCAAGATGGCACGCGTACCATCATCACCAACTCGGTTTTTTATAAGAGAAGAAATATAAGTATGGATATACAAACGTATTATCGATACTTGTTTCCGTAAACTAGCATCTACATTCTATTCAACGCCTCAGCATGTGAGGCCTTAGCACAATGACTTCTCGACTGTGTAAAACAAAGGTTTTCCCGTCGCCGATAAGGAGGGGGTGATGGCAGCGCGCTTTTTGGCTTGCTCTAGTCCTAGTAGGCATACTAGGTGGTCTAAGCACGTGTAGATTTATTCTTTTTCACGTCTCGTGTTCGCCGTACTACCACGACTGTTGATGAATAGACGGTAAGTTATTCATGGGGAAACCCTTGTTGAGCGTGTTTGCGAGAGAGAGAGACAGTGTGCGTGTGTGATATGTCTAGAGACTGAGGCAATGATAACAGATTCTTTGTGTCTATGTGTGTGGAGGATAGAGAGAGACATGTACATGGGGCTTTGTGTTGACGTGGAGACACATATACATAATTAGAGAGTGAGTGTGCGAGATACACATGCGGACATGGGGAGAGATGAGGATCTAGATTAATGGGTGTTTGTGCGTGTCTGTGTGTGTTTGTGCGCGCGTTTGTGTGAGAGAGGGAGTGTGTGTATGTGGAGTAGAGAGACCACTAATGATGTAAACCTAGTATAAGGGAAGGGGGAATGGTGTGACATGTGTAGTAGCGGGATAGCATGGGTGCGGGCGGGGGGAGCAGACTATTTGGAAGAGACATCGATTGTGTGTGGGAGAGGGGTGTGAGAGCGAGAGAGAGAGAGAGAAAAAGAGCTAGCGATGGAGAGAGAGAGAGAGGAAGAGAGGGGGCGAGAGAGGGGGCGTTTGTGTCCATAGTCCATAAATGGCGTATAGATAGGGAGACAAAGTTGATGTTGTTTGAAATTGGCCTATGTACGGAGACGCAAGGGAAGCGAGTCATCGTGTGTGTGATAGGGACTTCATGAGATATCTAGAATAGATGGTGTAGAGAACAATGTGCGAGATCGAGAATGATGATACATTAGGGAGCTATGGAAAGAGTCACGACATATATGTATACAGGGATGAGCTGGGGCGGGTCCGCATGTGGGAGAGATAGAAAGAGGAGAGTGGTGCACAGGGAGACAAAGTGTGCTTGTTTTACAGTGGGGGTGGTGTGTGAGGTTAGTGTGTGAGAACCACATAACTAGGGAGATAGACGTTTGGGGGCGACGTTTTGTGTGTATGGGAAAGATACACTCTACATAGTGCGTGTGCTTGGGAAAGAGAGATGCCGGGAGACCTAGCTAGAGAGTGGGGGAAGAGATGTGTGCATGCCCAAGAGATAAAGTGATAGAGACCTATATTGGGGTCCGGACTTTAGAAGAGAGAGGGGTGTTAATGTGCTCGTGTGTTGGTGTTTGGGGGAGAGAACGACTTCTGTGAGTGTGTGTGTGGGGGGGGGGGTGGGCGACGAGGGGGGGGGGTTTGCTTCAGATAAAGAGTGAGGTGTCTATATTTGAGGGACTTTAGCGTAACTGAGATATACATGGTCTATAGTGTGTGCACTCAAGGTTGATCAATTTGTTTCACAGTTTGGACTATGAGATAACGATACTTTTGAACATGCGGGATACTTTGATGTACCAGAATTAAAAACCTAAGATTGGAATTTGGGAATTCGACTCCATCATTAGCTTTTGTAATTCATTTAAACGGAGGTACATTTTTAAGACGGGATTTCGTGATTTCAAATTCATATATCAAACCTAGAGATATACACATACGGGCATGTTCAAACTTTATAATCATCCACTTTATTCATACACATACACATTTTTGCTTTTGTCATCATATTTAGGATAAACACATTTGGAATTTCATTAATTGGACCATATGATGGTATTTGCTTGTAGTAGCTCAATGATACATATTTGAATTGAATGGACAATCTAAGTTTCGAGTTGGAGACATTGATTTTCAAAACTTGCACTTTTTTTTGCGTGCAAAACAAACAAATTATCGGCCATGATATCATAGTCGGCCGTACAAGAGTAGAATATAATTTCAGGCGCCAAAAGCTTTCAAACTTCCCGCTCACGTCGAAATATCTCGCGCCGAAAGTTTACCCCTGCGATATTCCTGTTTTACCCCTGCCACATGAACGGAAAAGGGCTGCTTTGGTAACTCCATTGTTTTCCCCTCTTTGCCCCCAACATTCTTCCCCAGAGCCCCTCCCCTTCCCCTCCCCGACCCCCCAACCACGGCAAGTCGCCGAATCTACTCCTCCGCCGCAGCGGTGGACCTCACACCCCGACGGATCTACCTTCCGCACCTTGGAACCCCCAACTGCCAACTCACCACTTCACCAGAGCCGCTTCAGCGACTGGCTTGTACACCGCTCCAGATCTCCTTGACCGCCACCATGGTCCACCGCACCGGATCTGCTTAACCGGCGCCCTCGTCCACCATAGTGTAGGCCCTTCACTGACTCCCTCGTCCGTCCCTTCGCTGGCCCTTCATACAAGCCCTCGTCTGCCGCAACAGATCCGCCTCATTGAAAGCACTGTACAACGCGCCCGCCGAAGCCTTCGTCCACTGCACCGGACCCGCTCCACGGACGCCATATTCAACTCCACCGGCCCTGCTTTACCGACGCCGCAGCCTCATCAGGTTATTTCGATCTGTACTCCTTCGGTTTTTCTCTTTATAGTGCAACTGTTCACTTACCACAGATGAGCTTTCTTGTATGTCGACAAGCGCCGCAACCGTAGCACCGGAGCCGCTTCAGTGACGGCGACAGCCGGCCCAAACTCAACCGCAACACGAGCACCATCGACGATCCTTAGCTATCAAGTATGCCAACGATACCCATATGCCGCCGAGAATCAGGTACTATTATCCAACGGCCGGCGCCTACGTTCACTTTCTTAGCATAAGCACCGCACCTTTGAATTTCTTCAGGGCATCATTCAGTTTTTCATGAGACGCGTTATTCTGCTTGCACCTGTAGGGCCATACTTCTGGCAGTGAACATGTTGCATGTGCTAAATTACATACCAGTGCACATATAGTTAATATGCTTTAGTTTTGTCCTAAGTATTACTGTACTTCCTAGATATCACTGCCTACTATTTTACTTCTTGCATTCTATATTTATGATAATGGTGTTGTCCTGATGCCACCTGTTGGTTCCATCAGACTGCTTCATGTTCTCTATGCTTAATTACACATCAGCAAACTAGCATGTGGTTCCGCTGGTTTTTGTTCGTTTTACCCTACATTTTATGATGCTAGCTATTACATCACTGCTACGAGCCTCTGTTCATTACTTTTGTGTGTGTTCTTGATCTTCCCAAGTTGCATGACTAATTTGATGCTTCTATTAATTATGGAGCTGCCAACCCCGTCAAGCAAAATATTTGTTCTTTTGGGCTGGCACCTCGAACAAGCATAAAAATAGAGGGAAGCAGATATATTGTCGTGTATGCACACACCCTTCTTTCATTAGTTTAGATGAACCATTGATGATCAATTCGAACCAGTGCATGCGATTAAAATTAATTTTACCTAAATAGAGGGTGCAGAATAAACTACAACAAGTAGATTTGCAACCACGGGATGCTGACGATATCTTCAAAGAACATTGCAACAGCAGCGAGGCTTCATAGCAACATATGGTAAGCCAGTGTGTTTTAGTACATGTGAAATGTAATGCGTGTGGGCTGCTTTCTTGGCTTGTGCCCTCAACCTGTAATCCTACAGAATAACAAATAGTTCAGTTGTCTGCTTTGCTGTATTACTTGATTCGAATGCTTGTTTGTTACTTGTTACGCTATACCTGAGTTGGCCAATATGTCAGCAGTGCCTGCTGTACTATCGTAAAGAAATGCATGCCTAGTTCATTTGAGTCCTTAACTTTTCCTCTAAACTTCATCACAAGACTGTCTTCGTAGTTTATATGAGGCCACACTGTTAAGTGCTTTCTCAGATTATTTCAACTGCTTAGATGCCTTGGCAACTTAGCGGTGGTACACTCCCTTTCAACTAGGGATGTCAACTGGGTCCCGTTTAATCCTGACTAAAGTCCACTAGTGGTATGATAGTTCAAAAGAGTTTTTGTTTTTTGAGGAAAATGAACCAAGGAGCTAGCAAAAACTAACTAGATGGGACTGGCGGATGTCATTTATTTGCCACTTACATCCCTAGTTTCATCTTACCATTTTAATTTCTTTTCGGCTGATGCTGCTTCGAACCATTTAAATATAGCTTGCCATGCTCGGCAATAATTCGTATGTCGTTTACCATGTAAGCTTACTGCCTGGATCATGCGATAACTATCTCTTACTTATGTCCAGCGGAAACCTTTCAGGATGCCGTTCACACTAGGACACAATGTACAACCCCAGAATCTATTTGTGGAAGCAGTGTGCCATCCATGTTACTAGATGGTAGCAGTTCTGAGGCAACACCGCCGGAGAGCAGTCTGAGCACAAATATTATAGTTCTTGAGGCTCTACTAGAGGCAGAAAGAGATGGTGTGGCTGCCATGAATGAGGTAATCTCGATCTTGAAGCTGGAAATTATGCAATTAGCTGCACGCATTATACAAGCAACCCAAGAAATGGAGGAAGTAAGAATGTTGCATTTGAAGACGGAGGAGGTCCTGCTGCTTCTGCTATCTGAAGCCCAGGTAATCCCAGTTCTTCTTTAGATAGCAGTTGAAATTGTCATTAGATTATTGTACTTGCATGTTGTGTCATGTCTCTGAATGGATTATGTTTTAAGACCCCTATGTTGTCCATGTGTTGTAATGATCCGAATTTTTTAGGCGAGGTAATCCTCAGAACTTGTATGATTGACATAAGGTGAACTGTTTTTCGTGTGAGCATATTGTATTGGATGAAATAACTATTTGACTCAAAGTGTATCCAACCTACTGAATTTGAAGATCACGACATTTCTAAATCATAATCATATATAAAGGTGGAATAAATCTTTGTTGTGGTTTTGAAGAAATAAATAACAAAACGTAGAATTATCTGTGGATATTCGTAATCGAATAAAAATTGGATTTGGATTTAGTTGCCAGGGCCCAGGGCAAACGTGAATGCTAATTCTCCCAAGTTTTGAATGACGCGGCTAAACACCCACTATCATTTGTGGGCTGCCCGAAGCAAGTGTTTGCGAGATGGAAATTACTGTCTACCCCTGACACTTGACATCCTTATCGACCGGATTTACACTGCTGTCGATAGGGGTAGACTAGTAACTTCAATCAGACGTGACACGACGGCCTCTGAGCCCATTCAGGCACGATGGGCACCAAATGTGGGCGGCAAAACACATTTGATTCAAGCTCGTCCGAAAGACATGTGTCTCTCCCTCCATTTACCCATTTATCCACGGTGGGCGGCAAAACAAACTCTCCTCGTCCGAAATCGATGTAGGCTAATATTTTAAATAGGGGCAGATGTGTAACTTCCCTCAGACGTGACACAACCGCCCTACCTGTCAGCCCCGTTCATACACCGTGGGCGCCAACCGTGGGCGGCAAAACACCCTCTCCTCGCCCGAAATCGTTACCGGCAAATATTTGGGAGATGCGAGATTACCGTCCTATCCCCAACCGACGTGATGTCCGAAATTTTAAACGGGGGATAAGTTTGTAACTTTCCCACATTTCAGACAAGCGCGTCCCAAAGTTTGAGATCCCCCTCCCCTTCCATTTCCCCATTCATACACCGTCGGCGCCACGGCAACCTCCCCACTGCGGCCAGCCTCCTCCGTTCGCCACCCCATCCTCCACCTTGCCGGAGCTGCCACCCCTACCCCATCGTCCACTGCAAGAGATGGACGTCTCTCATCCACGGCGCCGGACCAGGATCCTTTCATCGCGTCGTCTCGCTTCATCGGCGTCGTCGTCTACTTTGCCGTTGCCGCTCCTACGACCGCCTCGTCCACGGCAACAGGATTTATCCCCCAACCCGGTCGTCTGCCATCTAAAGTCTTCTTCCCCGCCGCCGACAGCCATCGCACCCGCAGCACCCTCAATGTATCAGCAGGGGCCTACAGGGCGTCGCAAGAGAGGTGGTACTCTTCCATATGTGCTTAAGTTATTGATCTCACCCGGAAAATAGATCTTAAATTGTTTACTGTACTTTTCTTGTCCGTACCAAATCGTAGTGGCTAGTTGAATGCAAACATTGGTTGCGAAGTAGCTTTGTCCGGTTTGCACCTTCAGATCCGCCATGTCACGGTCACTATACTCATAAAGCTTATGGTTTCCCCCCTTATATTCACTACCATCATCGTAGGTGCTTCCCTGCTTCGTGTCATGCTAGCACTGCTCCTCAAGACCTCAACCCATCAAGCGAAACAACATGCCACTCATAATCCCAAAGCTTACGTGTTGAAATACGAATCTGATATGATGCTCATATTACTAAAACAGAGAATGTTTAATTGGTCACCTAATGTTCCTATATTCGTTTCGAAAAGCATGTGCGCCACCCACTGGTCCAGCTAGTTCCACTTTCCCGATTTTACTCTTGATGCTTAGGGTTTTCCCCTTTTATCTACTCTACTATGATCTGCGTAGGTGCTTTCTGTCATACTTGCATTACTCCACCCTTCAAGCTAAACAACACAACACTCAAAATTCCAAAGCTTAGTTATTCAAATATGATTGTGATATGATACTGATATTTGTGAACAGACACATTTAATTGGTCAGCCAAAGGTCCCACTTGAGTTTCCAAATGCATGTCGTGACATATAGAGAGGCAGCAGAATTGCATTTCTTTGTCACTTGTTGACTGTACTTTCTTGTTCATACCAAATCTTAGTTGTTATTTCAAAGCAAATATCGGTTGCTAACTACCCTTTGCGCGGTCGACACTATACTCATCATGCTTACAGTTTCCCCATTTTATGATGACCACGATCAGCCTACGTGGTTCGTGTCGTAATAGCACTGCTCCACCCATCGAGCTAAACAAGCTTAGTTGTACAAATTCAAATATGATATTATGCTGATATTAGTAAAACTGAGAGATGTTTAATTGGTCAGCTAAATGTTCCTACTTTAGTTTCGAAATGCATGTGAGCCACATATGGAGAGACCAGAAGGAATAGTATTTCTCTGTGCTCTCTGGTTCATCATGGGTGGCCAACCGACATTGTATAGAAAGACTTGTAATATCTTCAATCTGCTTGCTCTTCTACTCTTCTTTAAGATGATCCTCTTCTCTTGCGGTCGACTGATCAGGTCGAGTTATTCTCCCTTAGTATATTTTGAATCTGTGAGGTCAGGTCGACTTGTTCTTCTTTACTATATGTTGAAGCTGTCATCTGCGAAGTATCATCACTTCTGGAGCTCTCATATTTTGAGTAGTAGGTCACATTATATTAATGCACACATCAAATTACAGCATGCATGGCACCTCTTAGAAGTCGCAGAGATAGCACAAAGGGGTTTACAGGGAGGAAGTATTGGATTAGAATCACTTCTGCATTACAAAGATAATCTCACTTGTTTTTATGTTTTCATGCATGTCAGGTATTGAACATTATCAAAATGAATATGAGAATGGGCGCACGAGAGGAATATTGCGGAACGATCCACTGGCTAACAAACTTGGCATGGTGGAGGATGACCTATCTTATTCACCCATCAAGGTGCATGCTCTAACTTGGCAAGGTTGTATTGGTCGCACATATTTTGCATCTGACCTCTTGCATTACTTCTACTTTGTTACACCATCTGCTTAGTTTAAGCATCATATATGAGTATATGCCATACCTATCCATTTTCTGTACCTATTCCATGTGTCGTCATACTATGTTTTTCCAGTCAAATGTTGTTCTTTCGTAATAGATGTCGAAAAGGAAGAGGGTGATTGCAGATCCTCAAGGAGTACAAACTAGGTACTTGGAAAAGGTAGTGATACCTGTTAAATCAGATAGATCAGCAGCCACAGAAAACACAGGCCCAACTGTAACAGACTTTACTCCTACTCCAGTGGCCAAACCCCTATTAGAACTGCTGACAGCCCAGCGTCAGGTACTGTCTATGATATCAATTCAAAATTTGAACTCCTAAATTTCTGCATGTGCCTTACCTTCTCTCTTGTATGAAAACTAATTTCAGATGAATCTCCTTGCTCAAAGGATCATAGGATCTTACGACAATACTGGGCTCTACATTGCTCTTGTCAGTACCTCTTGCCCTTTGTCAGCATACTTACACTCATTGCTGTTTGATTATGTAGCATCACTGTAAATTTTCGCTTCTTTATCCTTCCTTTGCTTGAAATTATAAGATCTATATTTACTCTTAGATAAATGTAGAATTAACACAATGGTTATGAAGTTTTGGATTGCTCATGTAAGTACCTGTTGTCATGTACTCCCTCTGTATCGAATTAATTGTTGATCAATTGGATGTATTTAGAACTTAATAGTGCTAGCACTACAAAAAATACACTTCTGTGATGATACGTGTTTGTCACAGTAGGTCGCGTTTTTTGTCATGCATGTACATCCATGACAAATTTATGACAGAATCAAGATAGTCATACATGTGCTGTCGTAGAAGTGTTCCATGACATTACCAAAATTATCATCACGGAAGTGTCCACTTCCATGACGATAAATCGCGCGTCACAGAAGTGCTTTCGTCAAGGGTGACCGACACGTGGAATCCACCGTAACGGAACGCCGTTAAGCTATCGGGTCAGATTTTGGATCCGATAACCCGTTAACCGCCCTGACCAATGGGAAATTTCCACGTGTAAAATTCTGATTGGCCGAAGGGAACACCTGTCAGCTCGTTAGTGGGCCAGATGTCGCCCGTCCATTGGAGGAGACATGCCTATGATACGTCGACACTGGGCCCAACAGAGGCCCATATAGGTTAAAAAGGCCGGCCTAGTCAAAGGCCCGTAGAACTTAATCAGGTACTAGTGGGCCAGCCCAATAACGGCCTGCTTAATAAAGGCCCATTTACGGCCCGAAGCCAGATCTGGCCCGTTAATTGTTCGCCCAATATTTGGGCCCATTTACGGCCTGAAGCCAGATCTGGCCCGTTAATTGTTCGCCCAATATTTGGGCCCATTTGCGGCCCGAAGCCAGATCTGGCCCGTTAATTGTTCGCCGAATATTGGGGCCCAACTATAGCCCAGTGACTTTCAGCCTGTTAGAGGCCTGATGTAGACATGGGCCCATTTCAGCCCGGTGTGACTTTCGGCCTGGGAATGGCCCGTGCTGCCCATGGGCCATATATGGTCCGACGGGACATCGGGCCCACTAACGGCCTGTGCTAAAGGTGGCAACAGTTAAGCCCAACGTGACTTTGGGCCTGTTAAAGGCCTGTCGCGTAATTCGGCCCATTGATGCCTGTGCTAAGCTTTCGGCCTCTTAAAGGCCCATGATACCAGTGGGCCAACTAAGGCCCGAGATATGTTTCGGCCTGGTAACGGCCCGTGAGCTAACTGGGCCCAAAATGGCCTGGTCTACATTTCGGCGTGCTGAAGGCCCGTCGACGACTAGTGAAAATTGAGGCCCAACATGCATTTTGGCCTGCTAAAGGCCCGTGGTTTCATCTTGGCCGTAACAGGCCAGTACAATATTTAGCCTGTTAATGGCCCAACGCTACCTGGGCCAAACTAAGCGCTGGGTCGACAAAAGGCCCAACTAAAATATAGGCCGGTGTAAGTTTGGGCCTGGCGTAATGTGTGAAGGCCCCAATCATTTGGGCCCAAGAAAGACGCAGGCCGGCCCAATTGTGGCCCGCTAAAAACCTGGCCCGTTAGAGTCGAATGTTTCGGTCCGGTCGACTACATCTGATTTTTTTTCAGATAGCGAATGATGACAGTAACTAGTAGGAATTAAGAACAAACCTACTCTATACAATAAAGAAATTATGGCATAGTAACTAAGAATAAATCTACACTATACAATAAAGGATTTAAGGTATATTACATCCACTGGGCATCGAAGTTCGCCACCAGTGATCATAAAGCGCAACGAAGAAGCAGATTACAAAAAACTGGGCACCATTGCAGCGTAACAAAATAATACTAAACCGAGACCACTTCCAAGATAGTTCAAGAAAGGTTAGCCTTGCGGGGGAACTGCTGCGCAAGCTGCTGAGCAAGGTTGTGAGACCGGCCTAGCATGTCGGTCATAGCTTCCAGGTGTAGCTATTTAGTGATGAGGTTCTCATTGGTGTTCTCCGCAATCTTTCTTAGAGATAGGACTTCAAGTCGAAGTTGAGTTGCAGAATGCCTTTCTGCTAGAACTTGGGATTTAAGAAGTCGAACTGATTCAGACAACGAATTCTGTGAGCTTGTCTGACTGTTAGTCTCAAGTAACTTGAACACTGCATCAAGACAAGACTTTGGGGTTGTCTCGCTATCTTCAAGATGTTTTGCCTTCTTTGCTGCAATATATGTTGGGTTTGTCTCACAGCCTTCAGCAGACTTGTCCATGCCATCAGGCATATCACCCTGAAACAAAGCAGAGAGATGACAGGTTTTGCACGTGTATAAACAAAGATGATAACTGTTCTGTCAATTCTATCCAATTTCAAATTAGAAAATAAAGAGTAAGTGCAAAGTATCAATAGCATAATTTGGCATTGTTCATAATGCGGGGAGCTTCACCACACTACTGGATTACCATGTCAACATAACAAGCATAGATGAAGGGCAAAGAAAATCATTGTATCTATTTTGGATAATGTGCATGGCATGTTGTTCATATCATCAGCCACATCAGTAAGATAAAACAGGAGATGACAAGGTGCAAACGTGGGCTGCTTCACCACACACTGCATTATAGATCCACAAAAACAAGCATACATATAGGGAGTATTAAGTAATGTGCATGGTATGAATAAGGAATTTGGTTTACAAGTAAAACTTAGAACTTACGGTTCTTACGAACATGCATTTTGGTAGAAACAGCAAACTAAACAGCAGTAAACGATAGGGAGTATGAGCAAATTAAACAGCAGTTGAGGATAAAGGCTTTAGAAGGACTGGCTTACATTAACAGTTAACACCGGCTTTATAATGCCCTTCTCCATGTCAAGGGAAGGATAACTCAAGAATTTCAGCACAGAATCTTCTTCATAAGCATTACCTGTACTCTACATTTTGTAGAGAGTAATTATAGATATGATAATACTGGAAGGGATAGAGGATAATGAAGATAAGATGCAGATTCATGCTACATAATCAACTACCAATCCCTGGAAGTACAAGCGTTACAGGACAAAATGTACTGACAAGAGCAATGGGCTACACTTCTGTAGTGGCATTGTCTGTGTATTCTACTTGTTGGTAAGATTAAATATAGATCTGATCTTTTTTAGTAAATGGTGGGCAAGGGAGATAAGATGCAGAATGCTACAAAATGAACCAATCCTTCTTCCCATAATACAAGAGTGTTTCGAACACTGGTGTACTGTACAAAACGTTCTTATATTATGGGACGGAGGGAGTAGCTGTTAATGTAAGTAAAGTGATAGACCACGTTCAGTCCTTACAAGAGGACTGCAGAGCTAAACCTCTTCAAAAGCATTGGGTTGATTCTAAATTTATGTAAGAGTCCATACGGATCTTATAATGTCCACCAAATGGACGATTACGAGGCTAACATGTGCAGTGATGCTACATAATCAAACAGCTATGAAAGTAAGTATGTTCATACAGGGCAAGAGGTACTCACAAGAGCAATGCAGTGTGCAGTATAGTTGCGAGATTCTGTGGTCCCTTGAGAACGAATGTTCTTCTGCTAACAGTTTTCGTACAAGTGAGACATTAAGGCAAATGCAGAAATGTAGTTCAAATTGTGATGTGATATCATAGACAGTACCTTACGCTGCAACCGAGACCAATGTGTAACAAGATTATTCCAGTCACCGTCGGATAAATGTAGCACCGGAGACTTTACAGAAATTTCGTTCAGAGGCTTGCCATTGAAGTGCGCTTGCCTCAGGTAGGAACGATACTTCATAAACGAGTGCTTGAAAAGCGCAACCAACCCTTGCTCATCATCACAATCCAGTTTGCTCCTCGCCTATTTAAAAGAATGAAATCTTGTGTCTTCTGTCAGCAGAAACATATGCAGTAATGACCATGAATAACATTAGTACATTACTTACGCGTAAGTTGCGGAGGAAGGCTGGAAATTGTTTTGTGTCTGCGGTATAATCTTTCCATGAAGGAAAGATGCGCACAAAGTTCCTGACAACAACATAAGCTTCGTCTTCTAAACTGGGAAGAAATGGAACAAGGGTCCTATTTGCTGCAATTGGGGCTCTCTCTGGTTCGAAAAGGGATTTGGCAACTGGATTTGGTGTACTCTTTGCTGGAATGGGGGTTTTGCGTCGTACAGCTGGTGCTATGTCAACTGGCATAATCATACTGTTTGCTGCAGTTGGGGTCTGCTGAGTTGGGGCATCAGAAATGACCAGTGTAGTAGGGCTAGAGTCTGCTAGAGTTGGGGTATTTTGTGGGTCAGGTGATATTGCAACTACAACTAATGGGCTATTTGATTTATCAGGTGCCACTACCTTTTCCAAATACTTTGCTTGTGCTCCTCCACGATTAGCAATCGCCCTCTTCCTTTTGAACGTCTGATACACAAGAACAACATTTGAATGGATAAATATGGTATGATGACAGATGGAATATGTACTGAAAATGGATAGGCAGGGCGTATTCACATACACGATGTGTAAACTAAGCTAATGGCAGTTCAACAAAGTAGAAGCAATGCAAAGCATCAGTTGCAAGATATGTGCGAGCAATGTAACCTTGGAAAGTTAGAGTAAGTACCTTGATGGGTGAATAAGATAGGGCATCTTCCTCTGACTCCTCCACTAGGGAGCTACATTGACTTAGGTCTCCCTCTAGCTCAGAATCACTATTAGGATCATATTCTGAGCATGAATCTGTAGGTGGAGAGCGTTTGCATTGCATTGCATCCAGACTTGATTTCAGTCCCTTAATGCCAAGTTTGACAGCCATGGCATTGTTCTGCTTTATTCTTTTCATGCGCGCAAGCTCATAATCATTATGATGCTGTTCAGAATCTGAGATTCATGAAAACATAAAGAGTAGTCAGATTATCTATGGAATGCATTGCGGATTCAACTCGGAGAGTGTCTCCCTATAAACCCCTGCATATGCAAAGTTCACCTCCCCAACCGTGCTGACCAGACCACACACAGAAATACAAACCCCTTATGTCTCTATAACAGGCAGGCACACATTTCAAAACTGAAGTAGGAACATTAGAATCATATGAAATTCGTATTTGAACAAATAAACTAAGCAATTATGAGTGGCGTAATGTTTAGCTTCAAGGGTGGAGTTTTGTTAGTGCGACACAAAGCAAGTAGGCAGATTGTATTCCATGTAAAAGATCGAAACCTATGTAAAAGCTGGAAATGACACTTTCTTTCTATACAATGCAGTGTTCGTTACCCACACATGATGGAAGAGATCACATAGAGAAATACTATTCACTCATGTCTACGGTTCCAGTATTTAGAAACAGGGTGGTCCACCCTAAAAGAATATTGACAACAAATATGACAAGGCAAGCATAGATGTAGTGAATCAATCATTTACTTGTGAGCTTACTAGGACAAGTATGTAGAATTGTAACTGCAGTAAGAGACCGTCCAAAATCTGAATGAAGAAGTTTGTCTAGCACTTATTGTTTGCAACTAATCGATGTGAATAATTGGATATTATATCGAATGAGTAAGAAAGACAAGTAAAATTGTCAACAAACCTGGCTTGCAGTAGTAATCTGGGTCAATGTCACTACGACCAACAATCCAAAATGACTAGTTTCTGTACCGAGGGCCGGAATTGTGAAAACCCTATGAACTTTAGAGGTACTAAAGATTACCGAAATACATCTGAACCATTAAGTGTAGGTAGCACTGAGCACACAACAAACCCTAATGATAGTCCTGCCTAATGAGTAATGAATCAATTAGAAAATGGGTGATGAGGAGTGGCTGCTGAGTGTTGAGGACGTATCTCAGGATAAATCGGGTTGGCTTGGTGGGTGCTGCACGCCTGAGCCCTGAACAGACTGGGAAGGTAGGCACGGCGGCGCGCCCGGGCAGCGGTGACGCTGTTGGGCGAGCGGCTCCTGGCCTCCTGTTAGTCCGGCGTCTCCTCCTAGAGTCATGCCGTCCGGGGACGGCAAGTCGCCGGTGAGGCAGGCGGCTGGGGGCGAGTAGAGATCGGAAGCGTGCAGCAGAACAGAGGGGAATCGGGGCCTGGGACGACCCAAAATCCCAGGGTGGGCCGGCCCACCGTGGGCACCCTGTAGAGATACACACCCGAGCGGCGAACATGCATTTTCGAAACTAATTTAGGAACATTTAGCTGACCAATTTAACAACTCTGTTTTAATAATATCAGATTCGTATTTGAACAACTAAGCTTGTTTAGCTTGATGGGTGGAGCAGTGTTATTATGACACGAAGCACGTATTCTGATCGTATAGTGATCATAAAAGGGGGAAACTCTAAGCATTTTTTTTAGCAAAAGAGGGTTTCCCCTCCGATTTCTATTAAAGAAACCACCACGGAACCAACATGATCAATTAAACCCTAAGCATGATCAATTAAACCGTATTATGGTTGTGCCATGGCAGATTTGAAGCTGCAAATGGGAGAAATGATATTTAGCATCCATTGTTTGCTTCGAACTAAGAACTAAATTCTAAGAGCTGAAAAGAAAGTAGAGTAACCAAGTTAAGATCTATTTTCTGGTTGAGATCAAAAAGTTGAGGAGATATGAAGTACCACCTCTCTTGCGGCGCCGTGTAGGCATCGGGGGTGCGATGGCTGTCGGTGGCGTTGAAGCAGATCTGCGACGGTAGATGGGTGCATCGGGGGATAAGTCCCGTTGCGGTGGAAGAGAAGGTCGTGTGAGCAGCCCCGGCAAAGAGGACGACGGCGCCGATGAAGCGAGAGGACGCGATGCAAGGCTATTGGTCCGTCGCCGTGGATGAGAAACGTCCATCTCTAGCAGTGGACGACGCGGTCTTGGTAGGCGCTCCGGCATGGTGGAGGACGGTGGCGATGGATGTGGTGGAGGACGGCGGCGATGGATGGGGTGGCGGACGGAGGCTGGTGTGGGGATGGGGTGTTCTAGCGTGGACGGTGTATGAATGGGAAAATGGAGGGAGAGGTACGGGGAACCATGTTTTTGGGATGCGCATGTCTGAAATATGGGAAAGTTATGAACTTAGCCCCCGTTTAAAATTTGGACGTCTCGTCGGTTGGGGATAGGACGGTAATCTCGCATCTCGCCAATATTTGCCCAGAGCGATTTCGGGCGAGGAGAGGGTGGTTGGCGCCCATGGTTGGCGCCCACGGTGTATGAACGGGGCTGACAGGTAGGGCGGTTGTGTCACGTCTGAGTGAAGTTACAAACCTGCCCCTATTGAAAATATTTGCCTACATCGATTTCGGCCGAGTCGAGTTTGTTTTGCCGCCCATCGTGTATGAATGGGGAATGGAGGGAGAAACAGAGGTCTTTCGGACGAGCTTGAATCAAATGAGTTTTGCCGCCCATGTTTGACACCCACCGTGTCGGAATGGGCTCAGAGGCGGTCGTGTCACGTCTAATTGATGTTACTAACCTACCCCTATTTAAAGAAGTGGAAATCGGGCCGATGGATTGTCCATGTAATGGGTAGACAGTAATTTCCATCTCCCAAACACTTGGCTTCGAGCAGCCGACATGGGAGTGGACATTTTGCTGCTTCTTTCGAATTTTGGGACAATAAGCATCCACGTTTACCCTGGCAACTAAATTCGAATCCATTTTGTATTCCTATATGAATCTTTATAAATCATTCTATGTGTTTTTATATATCTTCGAAAGGACAACAAAGATGTATTCCACTGTCATATATGAATATGGTTTACAAATGCTGATACTCAAATTCAGAAACTAGAATCCAGTTTAAGGTGAATTCGAATATTTGGAACACTTCATGTCCAACTCAAATGTCACACGCAGCATAATGTGTACTCCCATTTAGATATGTACACAAGCGATGTATCAAGATTCAAATACCGAGTCAATCAACCAAGAATGTACAGAACTAACAGACATATAAACACTTATAGAGTATATGGATCAATAATATCAACTAACATACATAAGCCAGGCCGATGTATTTTCTTTTGTGTGGCTACAACAACATCCTTTTTTAGCTAGCATCTTGGCCCTTTCCGATGCGTGCCACTTATGGTCCATCTATACTACTACTATTGCTGAATGCACATTCAGCCCGATTGGCATATTTGTAGGTCTGGCACAACAATCCAAATGAAATGTCTCCGAGTCTTATCAATTAATACAGACTTGTGCTCAAATAAAATTACAAACCAAAAAACAAAAAAACCAATTATTACATGATCTCTAAAACAAATGGTTTGATTGATTACATGAACAGACAACACAAAGGTTATTCAATTATGGAAAGAACATTTCACCTATGATTTACCAAGTAGGAATTTAATTTCCTTTTTCCTTCAGGACCTTAACAATCTGGCCAGTCTCAGCTTGCTTCGTTTTGAAATCCACCAAATATTTAATGGTTGTCTTGAGTACTGCTTGTGATTGTGCTGTTTGCTTCCTCAACATGTCAACTTCATCTCTAAGTGCAGAAGCAGAATCTCTTTCTACCACTAGTTTAGCCTCTAGAGCATCAGCAGTTGGCAATTCATAATGCACGATTGGGCCGGTGCCACTGCTGTGGGATGACGCAACGTCCATGGGGACCTCGCTCTTTGATCTTGGGCTAACCTGTTTTGCCACTAAAGTTCCGATTGGATTCAGAAAAGTTGAAGTTAGCAAAACATCTCAACTGGGAGTTATAACAGCAAACCAGTTAAACAAACAAGGAATTAAAGAGTTTCAATTGGATGCTGAAAAGTAGTTATTAACATCATTGCAACCCGCTGTTGCACCAGCAAAGCAGTTAAACAAAGAAGTAGATATTTAAGTTAAGGCAAACAGGTAATTCTTAACAGTAAGTATCCAACACATAGATAGGCGCAGTCTACAATATGATTAACAGGCTGTGCCATTATGTAATCAGTAGCAAACTAAATTAAGCCAAGCAACATAATTGACCAATTTTGCAATAAGTGGCTAACTAAAATTCCGAGAAGCAGGTAACTGAACTTACGCTAGTTCTTTGTACAGGCACACTACAACTTCTTTTTCGCTTACAAGGTTGTACGAAGTAGTCCATGGCATCAATTGCTTGGATACGCAGTCCCAATACTTCTTTCTTCCCACACTGCATGGGTAAGTCGAATGGTTAATCTGGTAAGATGGTGCGTCCTTGATATGTTATATGAGGACGTGTAGTCAGACTAGTTGTAGCCAAACACATCACACTGGCTTTTACTGTATATTTCATGCGATTACTTTTGGCATATCAAGATCTAAGCAATCTACAATAGGATAAAAAGACTGGCATCCTTCACATTATTGGCGAACTCAGTTCATAGAAACAAGCAATTCAACCATTCTGTGGGTAAATCAAAAGCGCCACTGGAATATTTTTCACTATCCAATCATACACGCAATAAGGGGCGACGCCACCATAGGGGCTAGTATGGGCGGCCGCCTCAGGTGGCTGGAAAGTGTGCACCTAGTTTGAGTCGTCCAGGTTGGCCCACGCTAGTTTTGTTCGTCCCAACCCACGAGCAGGCAATGTAAAAAATGAAGAAAAATGTTTCAATTTGGATGGGCCAATAACATAAGTGCAAGGCAGGCCCTATAGCAGGCTCGCGGCCCAAACGAGCGCCTCCCATATCGATCGACAGCAGGAAAAACCCCAATTCATTCACTCCAGCCTCCAGTCTGGTTCACTCCTAACCTAGCCGCTGCTGGACAGACCGACACAGCACTTCCTCGCGCCCTCGTTGGAGGGCGGTCGCCGGGCTTCAAGCGAATGGAAGAACAAGAAGATGAAGATCCAACCCTGGGTGTAGCCTGCGTGGGAGGCAGCGGCGGCAGCACGGGCATGGCATCGAGCTCGCGCAAACGGACAGTCGCAGCTTGCAAGAGTAGCATGCGCAACGAGCAGGTACATCACATCCCTCAATTTCTGGCCAATAGTTAAACCTGACGGTGTTGTAGAACTGCTTGTATGTAGGGAATCTATGAGAAAATGAAACCCATTTCTACTTATTTTATAACTCCCCCAATCAATACCGAACTGACTGAATCTGATGTATCTAATCAAGTTTCCGGTGCAAACATACAAGCTCATGTTGTTCTTGAGCCTGAAGTGTCTAATGAAAAGACTGCTAATGAAGGATTTGATGCAAACATTTTACATGCTCTTGGTGATGAACATATAGTGTCTAATGAGGGATCTAATGCAAGCATTTTGCAAGCTCATTGAAGGATTTAGTGTCTAATGATGATCTACTATGTTGAGAAAGACACAGATTTGCAGGCATTGATGACAAGCAAATTATAGTGCATTTTCATAGCTTGAGGAAACGTTGAGGCCATCTACCAGAAAGTCCCCGTATCATGACAACATAGCATAAATACTTTTCTAATCTGTTGTTTGAAACTATTGGTATACTTGTGCATGATAGATATATTGATATGCAGTTTGCGCACTGGTTATACATGCAATTACACTTTGATATTTTCAGCCAGAGAATGAATAATTCAAGCAGGTACAGACCATGTTTGTAGTCCTTGTACACCATGTTGCATTTTGTGTTTTTTGGTGCTTGCATCATTTAGTGTTTATAATCTGAACTACTTTGGATCATTAGCTGGTTTTCAAAGTGCATGTAGCTTCACATTTCTCAAGTTATGTTGATTTCCGGAGTGCAAGTTCCTTCGTATGTTTTAAGTTAAATGTTCGCCCCTGGTAACTTGAATTCGTGGATCAGCCACTACACACAAATCATACATGAATGCCAATACGAATTAAATGAAATGCAGGGACTTACGCTAGCTCGTTGTACAGGCTCACTGCAGCTCTGCTTGCGCTTGGGATGTTCCATGTACAAGTCCATGTTATCACTTGCTTGGATGTGCAGGCCTTGTGCTCCTTGCATCCCCCTCTGCATTTTTGACACGGCGAATGGTTGATCAAATAAGAGGAATCGACTTTGATGTTGTACCGGAGGAAAAATACTTACAAGGTTATACGGGTGTGCAGGATGTGTACCAGATCCCGTAGCGCCGTCATGCTTCGCTAAAAAATGGATTTGCTTGTTTCAGATGATATCTCCAGAAGAAATAAGAGTTAAAGTCAGAGTTGCATAGGCGTGTAAGCTAAGAGAGCAGTGAAAGGATATCCAAACATCGTCGGAACAGTGCACAAGGGAGTGATGTGTGGATACCTAGTTCGGGCCGGCGTTTGGGCATGCTCGCCTAGCTAGAGTGCGCGTCACTTCAGAGCCGTTGAGGGTGATGCGCTGGCGTTGGCTGGCCGCGCACGGATGCAGATCTTGAGTGGCAGCGGAGCGCTACGATGCGGTGGACGAGACCGTTGGTGAAGCCCCAACGGCCTCGGGGGGCGGAGGTGCGACGATGTGCTTGGTGAAGTAGCCCCGGTGAACTGGGAGACGGCGTCGGTGAAGTGCACTTGATGCGGTGGAACTCGGTGTCTGTGAGGCACGTCGGTTGCGGCGGCCGACGTTGTCGGTGGACCACCCAGTGCGGTGGACGAGGGCGTAGATGAGGTAGCTCCGGTGCGGTGGTGAAGCGCGACCGTCGTCTTCGTCGTTGTCGTCCGGCATAGAGGTGGGGAACGGTGGGGAAAGAGACGAGACGAGGGGCGACTCGAGGGTTGGCGGCGAATTAGGGATTTGAGCAATCTGGGCGCGGAAGGGGACGGTGGAGAAGAGAGATTTTGCAGGGCTGGAATTGGGGCTGCCAGATATTTCAATCCGAAACGTGGAAGCGCGAACTTATATTGTCGTCGTCCTTTTTTGGGGGGGGGAGGGGGGTGGGTGGCTGGGTGCTACGCGTCCGTCGGACACACGCGACCACCCCGACAGGACTATGCTTCGGTGCCTTAAGGCACCTGCCTTTGTGTCCATGTCATGTGGGCCCAACAGGTGGCTGGCCCACATGTCAGTGACCCAAAGGCAGTTGCCTTTAAGGCACCGAAGCAGCGTCCACCCCGACACGACCCTGGTCTGCCTGGTGCGCCTACATTTGAGAATGCAAACGAATCTTCTTTCATTTGCAAACGAATCTGTATGTATTACCATGCCCGTGTTTTCCTTGCAATAATTAGTCATTCGAAAAGAGATACTCCATCCGTTCACTTTTGTAAGTCGTTTCAGACAACTTAAAATGAACTGTTTTGCACATTGTTTGAAATGTCTTCAAGGTCTTATAAAAGTGAACAGAGGGAGTACTATAAATTAATTAATGAGGAGTTATTTGAAAAAAATCGAAACGGTAACCACGCTAACGTGGATTAGAGTGTGTGTCACATAATTAGTTATTTGAATTAGAGTGTGTGTCACGTAGTTAGTTATTTGAATTAGAGTGTGTGTCACGTAGCGATCTCCAATTCTAACGTGGATTTCGCATTTCACTGTATCCACGCTACTTTTTTAATACAAATTCATATGTATATGATGAACACCATGGTAGTGAGAAAACTTTTGGATGGATTCAAACATATGAACTACAAAATAGCACAACAAACTGAGTCAATGTCAACTTTTCGAAACTTGGTATGGCACAAATTCGAAATAATTACCCGTATGCCTAGTCCTCGGTTCAAATCTTACAATGTACACCGAATTGAAACATCGATATTAAGTCTCGTACTATGTACATTCAAATGTTGTTTTTAGCCCCCCCCCCCCCCGCACAAACGCTACATACTTCTTGTATCGGTCAATCTTCCTCTCCTAACCACCTTAGGAAGCTATCGGTTTCCAAAACACGTTCATTATTTCTCTCCATGTTTCGATCTCTAAGTCTCTCAACTACACAACCCCTTTTTCCACTTTGTTACCAAATGTATTTACCTCACACACCCGCCATTGCACCCCATGCCGAGCTCTCTCTCTCTCTCCCCCTCTCCCTCTCACCCTCTCGCACTAAATACATGCATTGCCTATCTAGCCCCCCAACCTCTCGTGCGCACGCACGCACGTTGTATATCTAGGTCACTCCCTCGAGACTGTCTCACTCTTTCTTCCGCACGGCGGGCCACACTTGCTCAATCTCGCTCTCTTTATCTGAGTCTCGTTTAACCTCGTTTTCTTTCACACACAAATGATATATCTCCCTGTTCGGGCCTCGATCGATAAACTCTATACTCTCTCACGCAGATTGTCTATCTAGGTTAGTCCATCCAAGCCGCCGCCACTCTTTTGACCTCATGGTGGGCCACGCTCACTCAATCTCTCTCTCTCTCTCTCTCTCCGTATGTCTCGATTGACCTCGCTCTTTCTCGGACAAAAACTATATATCACCATGTTTGAGCCCAATTCGACCTATTCACATTGTATACTCTCTCACGCACATCGTCTATCTAGGTCACTCTCTCCAACCCGTCTCACTCTTTTGATCGCACAGCGACCCTATGTGATCGGTTGACCCTGCTTCCTCCCACGCACAAAATATATCTACACGTCTGTGACTGGATCATCTCTCAAGCTCTACCTTACAGCCCTCACCCTTGCCAAAAAGCTCAATCGGACAATATCTCTCCAGAGCATATATATTTGTTCAATGAATGTCGGACCACACTCACTTTGTCTCTCTATCTATATGTCTCTCGATTGACCTCGCTTTCTCACATCGTATCTTCCATGCGTTGAAGCTACTACCTCTCCATCCCTCGCAAAGACGGAGCTATTTACATTGTGAGGGGCACTCCAACCTTGGATTAATTTGTGTAGGCATTTATTCCGGTCGGTTTAGATTATATTTTCGTAGCATTCGGCCCACAACTACTCCAAACACCGTTGCAACCCATGCAACTCCCCTAGTTGATTTCCCTCTGGCTCGGTCATCGCTCTCTCGCACGTCCTTTCTCGCCTTCAACGTCGCACCATGGTATTATTGAAAAAACTATGTTGTTCTCTTTAATTATTATAAATAAGCTACAAAACTACACACCGATAGTCCACTTGGAATGGAACAAATTTTGACCCACAAATTAAAGTGCTACAAACTACACACCGAGGGGCCCACATGTCATGAAACAAATTTGGACCCATATACAAATTAAAAAATAAAGGACGAGGATCGAACATGCGACCGGGCCTTCAAGCCGCACGTCAATAGGCAACATACGTAGAATAGCAATGTTTGTTGTACCCCCTATGTTCACATAATGTTTTTATATTACCACAGCCTAATTAATGGATAACATGTAATATTATTTTTAGTACTATTCGCCTTCACTTACTGGTGGGTTCCATGTGTGCTCTCTCTCTCCTCCCCTTCTGCGTTTAGACGCACGGGCAAACAGGAAGAACTCGCGGGTGATGTTGCCGTTGACCATATCTGGACGCGTTCACAAGTCACGATACCAGTTTCACGTACTAGCAGCACTAGTTAGTGTGTACGTGCAATGCACGTTAATTTGGAAGTATATTAAGTGCATGCGGATATTAACTACTAGGATATTATTTGCGTGTTGTCATGTGATTAGCACTATTTTTGGCATGAAATTAACAGCACGTTAAACGTGTTGAGCGCTCGACATTGAAGCAGTCTAGGTCGTTGGATGACAAGGAATACATGTGGCTTGATGACGTTTTATATTTAATTTGATACGGCTCTAGCAGAACATTCAATCGATCAAACCATACATTTCGTTCAGTCTGACTCCGACTTTAAATTATACGACGATCGATATAAAATAAACGGAATGATAAACGTTCGGATTTTAAGCATGGCAATCTGAACGTTTTTCATGGCAAATTTAGATTACGCGGCGGCGGCGGGGGCGTCTCGCGGTGGGAAGCGGCTCCTCTGCCGTGCTCTGTGTGTCATCGGGCCACTGACCGACGGCGACGGCGGCGTCTTGCGCCGTTGTTGGCGTACTCCTGGACGTTGGCCTAGCTTCAAGGAAGGCCAAAATGTTCTGGACTTCGGAGCGAGTCAACTGGCGGGAGGAGGGCGACTGGCGTTGGTGCAAGGAAGCGGTCGACGGCGGCCATCCATGCCGTTGAGGGGGGCACTGGCACCCGCGCGGGGACAGGCGCTGTCAACGGCGCGGCGGAGACATTCATGTGCACGGGCACCGGCACGGGCGCGCACGTCACTGCACGCGCAGGCACATGCGCTAGCAGGTGCACGTGCACCGGCACGGGCGTGCGCGTCAGTGCACGCGCAGGCGCATGCGCTGGCAGGTGCACGGGCGCGTGAAAGTCGGCGGGGACCTTGTGGAACCCCGTGGGATCAAGCTCGGCGACAATGTGCGGCTCCCAGCCCATCAATGACACAGGGATGGGCGCTGGCGCAGTCGGGGCGACGGGAGCCGGAACGGGAGCGGGGACAGGCGCGACGTCTTCCCGCAAGGCCAGTTCAAGCTCGTCCCAAAGCGCCTTATGTTCTTGAGACTCCGGCTGGGTGTCTTCCTCAGGAAACTGGAACACTAAGGGCAGACCATCGTGATGCGGCATGGTGTACGTTTAGGTCAGGCTAGTTGGAGGTAGACGACAGGAGAATCGGAGAGGAAGAGAGAGGATTGTAGCGATACCGGGTAGTGCGGGGTTGATTTTGAACTGCGGCGCCGGCGACATTAAAAGTGGGAGCAGTTGGGACGACGGTGGGCGGCGGAGCCTGGTCAAAGGGCTCGCCTTCCGGTGAGCCTGCACAGCGGTCTGCTCGCACGCCTCCCATCGACTCACACGCTTGCTCGGACGGCACCTGCCGATGAGAAGCGGGAACTCATGGCGGCACGTAAACGCCCACGGTTTCAATAGTGAAAGCGTTCGCCTTAACGTGACGGGTCTTTGTTCCAAAATACCTTGGCTCTTCATTTGTGCAACTTGTCATAAGCAGCTTGTCTCAAATTAAAGAAAAAACTTACGAAGTAATATTTGTGCCATATCACGTGACCATGCTTAGTTTCAAGAATTTATGCTCACTTTTGGATTTTCTGAAATTTAAGATCCAGGATTCGAAACAATATCATAACCTGCATCATGCAAATTTTCAAGCCGTACATCTGTCCTGTTGTATTTCTTAAGAAAGGATTTGGTCAAACATTTTGCTTAGTTAGACTTCAGACAAGTTATATATGCAGAGTAAAAGGATAGTCCCTCCGTACCAGTGCATTGCCTGATATATTAACTCAAGTACTAGGCACGAACAAACGGGCTCAATTCTGTGCTCATCCTGGTGTAGTAGTAGTAATACTAGGCAATGCAGTTGACGGGTGACCTTGACGAGCGGCGACCGAGGGAATTGAACCATGCTCGGCACGGTAGGTAACATTGTCTAGTTACTAAAGCATCCCTCCGTTGTTCATCGGTAGTCATTATGGACCGGGGACATGAGGGGAATTTCCTAGGGCTGGAATTCTGGCCGCCAGATATTTCGACTTGAAACGCTGAGGCTCGACTGGTTGGGGTTGACTAATGTGCGTACCACGCACGCCACCGAAGGACACGAGCCCGGTTTTTTTAGGATCAACACGAGCCAAGGTCTGGCTGGTACGCCGTTGGGTCCTACCATTCGAGAATACGAAAGGAACCTTTTAAATTGCCGAACGAATCTATGTGTATTACAATACCCATATTTTCCTTGCAAATACTAATCTCAACGTGGTAATTGATTTATGACGAGTTGTTGAATTAGAGTGAGTTTGTGATATAGTGATCTCAACGTGGATTTCACATTTCATGGTATCCCTAGTAAGTTTTCCAATGCAAATTCAAATTTAAAAGATGAACAATATGGAGGTGATAAAACTTTGTATGTATCAAGCATATGACCACACACACACACACACAGAGACACACACACACGAACACGACAACAATCCAATAAGTATAGTGCATCTATTTTTCCAAACCATGCATGTATGACACAAATTCAAAAATACTCCTTCTATTCCTAAATATTAGTCTTTTAGAGAGTTCAACAAGTGACTACATACGGAGCAAAATGAGTGAATCTAGACTCTAAAATATGTCTATATACATCCGTATGTGCCAGTCCATTTGAAGCCTCTAAAAGACTAATATTTAGGAACGAAGGGAGTAAAATGTAAGACATCCATGGTCCTCAGTTCAATATTTAAAATGAACATGAAACTGAAACATGAATATTAAGTCTAGTACTACAGTACATGCAAATGTTGTGTTTAGGCGGAGCTATGATTGTCGGGGGTCAACCCCTCGACCTTAGATAAAATTGTGGAGCTCTGTTTAGGGTTGTTTAGATTATATTTGTCCCCACCCTCCCAACCACCGATTGGTTGTGCACCCCCCACCCCTCCTCCCTGGGAGAATGTCATGTGCCCCCATACCTTAGATGCTATATGCCGATACGAGTTGCTTGGAGCTTGTAGATCTGAGATATAGCAGCTCACATGATGTGTCTTAATATTTTTGCAGGAAACCTTGATGAGTTTGAGAATTGCACACGATTTGTACAAAAACTACTTAGATGCCCTTTGATCCCATATCCAACGACCTCGAAGCTCGTATCACCGTAGCATCTAAGATGAAGGAGGACATCATATTTTCCTGTATGTAAGAATATCATGTGCTACCACACCTTAGATGCTTTGGTGATACAAGCTCTTCGGAGGCGTTGGATTTGTGACCCAACACCTCCTCGGTGGTTCTAATGGTTTTTTGCAGAAAATCCCCAAAAGAGTTCGGCCACTGCTTACAAGCACAAAGACTGCTCAGATGCCATTGGATCTCAGATCAAACAACCTCCAAGCTCGTATCACCGTAGCATCCAAGCTGCGATAGCACCTTATGTTTTCTCGCACGGGAGAGTATGAGGTGCTCCTGCACCGTAGATTCTATGGTGATACGAGTTCACTGAGATCTAATGGCCCATAGTAGGAGGTTTGAATGTTTTTGCAATATACGACTGATAGAGTTTGGGAAATGCGCAGAAAGTACAAGTACTACGCATGTTCCATCTGATCACTGATCATACGACCTAGATGCTCATATCACCGTAGCGGGTAATTAAGCTATGGGAGCACCTAATATGAGCACCGGGGAGCCGTTGGATCGAAGATGCAGCGGCACACACGAGGCCTGAATGTTTTATTTGCAAAAAAACCTTTGGAGAGTTTGGAAATTGCGCATAATTACAAAGACTACTCCCAAGCCATTGGATCTCACTTCCAACGGTGTAAAAACTCGTATCACCATAGTATCTAAGCTGCGGGGTGGATGTGATATTCTATGCCGCTGTCATTTTTGTTCGTAAACTTGCAAATTACGTGTAACTCGTGCCGTTACTTGTCTAACCGCGCAAAGTGTTTGTTCAAAGAAACCATCCTACACTGAAATATTAGAACAACACACGGGGGTCCCACTTGTCATTAATCAAATTTGGACCTAAAACTAACAAATCTGAAAGACGAGATTCGAACTGGCAACCTGGACTACAAAGCGTAAGTCGATAGCCTGAAAAAACGAACGGTTGTTGGCTTTGTCCCAATACTTGATTTTATACAGTACTTGCGTTGAGTAGAGTAGAGGGAGTGCCTCGTCAACACATGCATGACCGTTGTCTCACTTACTGGTGGGTCCTAGGTCTGCGATCTCAATCTCTCTTCTCTCCATCGTCTAACCTTTGCACGGGCACACACGAAGAGCGGCGCTAGCTTGCCGTGGTGTTATTACAACTAAAAAAAAAGCTTGGAAAATAGAAGAATCGCCTAGAACAAGAGACGTTGTGGCTGGTCGAGACGGAGCTAACCACATCTATCCTCCGTGCCACGTTTGCATGATGAAGCTGTGTGGCTAGTGGGGTGTTTTCGACCGACTGGCCGGGTCCCGAGGTTGAACCATAGGTACTACGTCTGATACAATATATTTTTACACGCACATTTTTCCTCCGTGCCAAGACGTGGCACACCCTACCGCGCGGTTTCGGGGTCCTCCCGGGTGGTGCACGCATATATTCTTCCTGACGTGGGACGCCCTACCGCGCGTTTTTTGGGTCCTCCTCGGTCGTAGCGCCGAAGCAAGTAAATGAGTCGTCAAATCACGAAAGACCACCTTTCCCGCCGAGTACATCAGTGAAGCACGGTGGCTAGCTAGTTGGGCTAGTTCGACCGATTAGCTAGGCCGCCGCCACATTTGATTTTTCACCCCTTTTTTATCTACTTGCCGGCAGGTAAATTTAAATATCCACCGCGGCGTTGCTCTGGTGTTTGGGTGCGGCAAGATTTTTAATTTTTTGATTGACGGGAGCAGGCGCGACAAGATTTTTAATTTTTTGATTGACAGGAGCAGGCACGGCAGCAATTAGTCACGATGACTCCGCCTGTAAAAACCCACTGCTCCCTGATGCGAGAAGTCGTCGACTGGTGTTTTACCGTGGTGAAAACCAAAAGATTCCCCGCTCCCTCCGCCTTCCCGTAGATTGCATTGCCTTTCAGCCGTTTCGCCCCCTTTGCTTCCTCTCCCCATTGCTTCTACCTGGTGCCATGGCGGCGCAGCAGATCATGGAGTCCGAGGTGAGGCGCCTGACACAGGAGCTCCATGCCAAGGATGCGGAGCTCAGGGCCAAGGACGTGGACCTCCGCGAGCTCAAGGAGGAGAGGAGTGCCATGCTCCTCCGTTATGTGTGGGAGTTCACGGAGCTTCAAAAGCGGCAGGCGTCCACCACAAATATGCTCGAGGCGTCGGCGGCGTTGCTGCAGAAAGCGGGAGATACAATAGGCCGTCAGGGGAGCCGGCTGGAGCGCGAGCGGGCCGATCGTGACGAGGTCCAGGATCGCCTCAGCCACTTGGTGAACCAAGTTGCCACGCACGTGTTGCGGCTGCGCGATGCCTACCGTCGTGCCAGTGCGACGATGCCGGCCGTCGGGCTAAACTCGTTCGACCACCCGGTCGACTTCAACGAGCTGCGGCTTCCTGACCTGGTCTCCTTCTTCACCTATATATCCGAGGAGCTGAGCCATCTCCGCGCAATGGTGGGGGCTGAGCTGGACAAGGAGGGGTTGCGGGCTGCCGTCACCATTGCCGGGTGAATCCTTTCAGGGCTCTGTCACCGGAATCCATTCGTGCCATTGGACGCCGTCTTTGACGAGCTGGCTCCCGTCGACTAGGAGCGGGCTCTGCGGGCGGTTGCACCCTGCATCACCAACGTCGTGCGCCTTGAGAAGCAGGGGGACTTCGGTGGTGTTTAGGCGCCCTCTGCATGGGCATGTCCATGTCTCGGCGCAACATGACCGTTGGATCAAACTCAGACGGTGCAGATCAGTCACTGTAGCACAAAGCGTGTGGGTGTGTTTGGTTTGGTTGCATTCTCATCTCAATATAGTTGTTTCCTCTTCGTGTATTTTTGTCAACCTACTAGTGTGGACTCATGCACCCTTCATGCACTCTGCAAACACCCAAAAGTGGGTCGAGAAGGGAACTTTTGCTCCCATCTTGTGCACCCTTCGTACACCCTGCCTAACACTATTCGTGCTTCATATGGTTCATGTTTCATGGAGTACTGTAGCACCGTACTCTCCGTGCGCTGTGGAACTAGTTCTGTTAACATTGATCTCACCGTTCATTCTTGACCGGACAGTCGAAAAAGCGGTACTATGTTACATATAGGAGTAGTTGACATGCGCACAACATCATTTGTTATCGTCATATCTTACTACACTAGCAAGAAGATTGTGTAGTACTGACGTATGAACCACTGCACATGCCTAGTAGTAGGAGCACTGTGTATGTTCAAGTGGCTGCTGTGTTTCGCACTCCTCCGTCGTAAGAGTGGAAACGCTTGCTGTAATCTTTTTTTTCTTCAGAAAAATAGTGGACACGCTCTACCGTGCGGATCCTCCTCCACCCATGCACTAAATTACTCACTTTCGCCGACGTGTGGGACAGCCAGCACCTGGGTCCACCAGCCATGCACTAAATTACTCCATAGTAGAGTGACGGTAGACTACCCCGATCGAACCGCCGCAGTAATGCCCAATGAGCCGTCAAATCACAAAACCCCCTGCTTTCCAGCAGTAAGTTGGACGGACCAAGCAACCATCATTTCACTCTTCTCTCTCAGCTTCCTCTCTTGAAGAAAACCCCCACTCGCTTTGCTTCTCCCTCATCTCGTTCCTCCTTTCACTCTTCTCTCTCAGCTTCCTCTCTTGGATGGACGCCGGAGCACCGGCCGGCGTGATGTCTATGGCTCTGGCCAAAACCGTCGAGGCTCATGGTACGAAGAAGCGCAAGCACCCCGCCGAGACTACCACAGACAAGCTCAAAGCCATCGCCCTGTCCAAGCCCCCCTCTCTGGGATCCCTCATTAAGCAAGTCCAGGTAATGTCTCTTGTTGACGATCTTTTTCTCGATCTTGATCGTGTTTTTTCATCTAACACGCAGTACTAGTACTGGTAGTACAACTTTCTGGGTGATCTTGCATGTGATTTTAGTGTGCCAAATGACGGTTCTAAATTCCTCTTTTGACCATAACATGCGAGAGGTTGACACTGATTTCTTATAGATTACTTTCAACTACTCCCTCTGTCCCAAATTTCTTGTCTTAGATTTGTCTAGATACGGATGTATCTAATACTAAAATGTGACTTGATACATCCGTATCTAGACAAATCTAAGACAAGAATTTTGGGACAGAGGGAGTACTTTATGAACATCAATGCTACCTTTTAAGAGGGTATATTTGCCTCAGTAACTTGTGTTATGGATATTGCATGTAATCCCTCTGCTCTCATGCCTTTGAAGACATGTTCTAGTGTCTTTGTTCACTCATTTCTGTGCGTATATGTAGTCATATATGGAGTATAATATCGAAAATCATCTTATATTTCTGAACGGAGGTAGTAATAAAATATGGTTTCTGTTTGAATTAGAACCAGGTCCGCGGTGGAGATGAAGTTCTCAAAGTCATGCCGTGTGAACTGGAAGACCTGATGATGAGTTCTACTGCTGAACTATCCAGCTGTTGTGTCCTTGTCGCCATGTGTCCTGAACTAGTGTTTTCCTGTAGCATTGTTGTCAGGCGTGTTCTCGAGGCCGTACTTGACCACAACAATTTCCTGGCTGTGCTTTCGATTACGAAGGGTGTGGTTCTTGTAAAGCTTCCCAACAAATCTGATGCGGCCTGTCTTCATCATCATGTTTATGAGTGGAAAGACCACTCTGTTAGGTTCTCCAAGGTTGACAAGATGGTGATGGTGCATGTAGACATCTCACACGAAGTCCATGGCCTAGTCAGTTATGCGGGGTTCATCCCATAGGTCGGTGGCAAGAAATAGTCTGTAGAGTTTAGTTAGTGCAACTTTGCTTGTCTGTAGTAAGTACTACTGTTCAGTACTTGATTTGTGTTTGTGAACCCTCTATTGTTTATTAGTACTGCCGCTTTTGGTGTGTGAACGGTCTATGTTAATGTCTATGTTAATGTCTGTCCACTCAATTCAGTCTGTATATTTTGAAGTATCCAGATCATATTTTTTGTGAGGACGGTTTATCAATTATGGTTACACTCCAATATCTGTATGCATTGCAGGGTTTATCGCACCCACCAGGATTTCCAGTCCCATGGATGTTCGGTCCATACGATTTGTCACGACATTTGGACTGTCCTGCTTGTTGGAGTAAGCGGGGCCCCTGCATGCCACGCGTAGTTGGACGATCAATCTTCTGTTTAGTACTTCAACATAGTGATTTCCTGGTAAGGATTCACTCGTGTCACATCAAATAAATCTTATTGATTTACTGTCTAAATCTTATTGATTTAATGTCATGTTTTCTTTCTTTTCCTGCAATTTTACGATGCAGGTTTTGCCATGTGACATTCATCACAGAATAAACTGTTTGGTTTGCTCTACGATGGCTATTTTTGCAGGTTTCACTTCTTATGTTGTGTCAGTAACGAAGGCACTGTCCATCACTTATATTACTGGAAAAAATTGGATTAGTGTGTTGTCTGAGTACAAGCTGAATCCCTATGATGAACTGCAGTTTGGTTTAACAAAAACGCCACAATTAGTCCTTCTCGCGTTTAAAAGAAATGAAGAAAAAAACTGGATCACGGTCACGGATCCTAGTCAAGTTAGAAAGCTGATCATAGCAGACCAGACACGATCGCCGCTGTCTCGCACAGATCGAGCACTGGCAGTTGCTCTAGCACCGACAGCGGCAGCAGCTCAGTCTGATCCAGCTGAGGATTGGGCACCGACCGCGTCAGCGGATCAGTCTGATCTACTGGAGGATCGGGCATCGACACCGGCACCTGCTCCGACACCGGCACCAGCTCTACAAGGAGCACCATCTCCTGCAGCAGCACGGCTTCGGCACCAGCACCAACACTTGCACTTGCATCTGCTCCGGCCCGTGCAGTTGCACCGGCAACAGACTGGGCTGCAGTTCGCACTTCATATACCAAAGTCCTTACAAAAACCGACATGTCCACCTTCTTGGTAAGCATTGGCCGCCCAAGTGCTTCATTCTTTTTTCTTTCCATGTTGTTTCACATGATTCACTGTGTTGATCTAACTGTTTGGGTATGTCTTCTTGTTTGCAAACAGAGAATTCCTAGAGCAACGAGGGAGTCGTTCAACAATCCGGGCGACCGCGGCCAAGTTTCTCTTACCATGCGCAGCCTTGGTGTGAATGAACCTGCTCAATATACCGTAAGTACAAAGGATGGTCGCATGATGATTGATGCTAAAGGATGGTCAAGGTTCAAATCTAAATCATATCTTGCGGTAGGGGATGATGTCAAAATCGAACTTTCTCGGCAAGGAGAGCTGGTCCAAATCAACTTTGAAATTCTTCAGTAGCAGCACGCAACTGCCGAACTGATCTATCCTCCGAGAGATTTTAACGTAATAATCTGGCATGGTGAAACAAGTGTCCTGTGTGTATACGTAGCACGACAGTATTATTTATCACATGGTATATCGTTGATAGAATTGCAACTCTGATTGCTAGTTAGGAACTGTCGTTCGATTTCATTCCAACAGCTGCCGTGCTTTATTCAATTTTGTGTATTCGCCTTGCGACAACATCTAAAACCAGTGCCGTACCGATCGCTTGCAATATGAAAAGCGCTCAGGTAGAACACATGGGCCCCCAAACATGCAGGGTCGGCCTGCGGCCCAAAGTCCAGAACCGTGAGCCTATCTGAGTATTATATTCTCAGCTGAACCCCCATAAAAAAAGCTCAACCCCCATAATGCCCGTGCGTTGCAGAGGGAGTATATTTCTCGGCAAGGTGAGCCTGTGATAGAAAAGATTTGTATATTTCTTTACAGAGGGAGTATCTCTCTGGCAAAATATATATTTATGTGTAACTAGTTACTCCTGTCTTTCTACTTCCTTTCGCTGATATGTGGGGCAACCGGCAACGGGGTCCACGTGCCATATGCACAAATTAGAGTGCACAACTTCACGGTAGACACACCCCGGTCGTAGTGCCACAGTAATGCCCAATGAGCCGTCAAATCACAACCCCCCTTTCCAGCTTTAGCAGTAAGCTGGACGGACGAAGCGACAATATTTCACTGGGCCTGAATCCCCTTCTCCCTCGTCTGCTTGTTCAGAGAAAACCCCCTCTCGGCGATTGCATAGGGTTTTCTCATGGAGAACCAGGTACGAATTCTTCATCCATCCCCGATAAATCCAAGTCCCTTGGTCGCAGGTAATCATAGGATGGCAGCCGCCGCCGTTCATACATTTTTCTTCCTACTGAATCTAGTGTGTTTCATTTGCAGTGCCCAAAGTGCGAGTACCCTACAGGTTTCTGTGCCCTCGGCGAGACGCCACACTTGTTCCTTCTCATCCTAACACAGCATTTTGAAACGCGCACAATATGTTCCTAGAATCCTCTTTTCTATCCGGGAGGGTGGGTTTTTTTTGAACATGCTGTGTTCTCATATTATTTTTCCTGCAGTGTATTATTTGCTCTGCCAGAACACATGTACTCAAGATGCTCGGCCTTGCCATAACTGAACACACTAGTTTAATGGTCACAGTGAAGACAAGCCATGGATATAAGTTCCGAGTTGGGTTCATGAACTAAGAAGATCGCTGCTTTTTTTATGGCCGAACTTGGATAAACTTTCTCAAGTGTTACAGACTGAAAGTTGGCGCACGAATGTTGATGGAAATAGCAGAACCTGGTCTCATCTTCACTGCGATCTTCCACCCCGATGTCGTTCCAATTGTTCATCCATGTTAGTTTTGTATCTGGTTCTTGCTTGTTGCCTCGATTACTTCTTAATCCACCTATTCTGTCTAACTAATCACAATTTAACTTTAGAAGTAGCAACGAATCTCTCACGAAGATGCTACTTCTAACTAATATTTTCTTATAATTGGTGGCACAGGTAGGTTTTTTTAGAGTTAAGCAGTCTGCTCGTTTGTTACTCTGTAATAACTCGGCTATTACTAATGGCACTAAATTTGACTGGATCAACATCCACAAGTTCCTACACTTTATTGATCGTCTTGAGGTCCTTGTGGGGCGTTTCAATGGTGGAAGGCCACGTGGGATATGTGTGCCACTGCTGCACTCGTTGAACAGGTCCAACTGTGTCGAGAAACTTATGGTACAAGCTGTTTTCTGTTATATATGTTGTTCATAAACTATTGCTTATACACAGTTCTACAGCTGTGATCTTCTTGAAACAGGAACTGTCGAGTTCTATTGTTCCTATACAGATGCCTGACCATGGTCGAGTCAGACTTGCGCTTGGTCACAACATGATGTTTATGTCGACCTACTCAATTCCCCTTGGAGGTGAAAAGATACTTATTCATGGGTGGTCTCAAATAATGAAGGCCCGTCCATCTTGGAGAATAGGACAGAAGATTATGTTCATGCTTTTCCATGGCTCTAAAGTGAATATCCTGTTTATTGACCACGTTGCGAGATGAAGCCACTTTCATAAGGTTGTGGATGCGCGGGGTGGCGCCTGGGCCTTGTCCTGGGGCTTGGCGGCCTCAGCCTTGGTTAACTGTAGGCAAAGTAGCACTGTTCGAGGCGTGCTTTGTACGGTTGAACCTATATAAGTACTCATACTGCTTTCAGCTTTGGTTGTTAAGTGCCCCTGCTGGTTTCAGTTAAGGTTGTTAAGTACTCCTGCTGCTTTTACAGTCTGTCGTGTTTCTTCAGTCCTGTTTTCCTCCAGCCGCCAAAACCAAACTAGCGCCGGCGGGGCCGCCTGCTTCCGCCTCCCACGGCTGGCGGCACCTCAGCGCACGCATCGCCGCCCCACCGTCTCCTAAATCATAAACGCCGACGTCCTTCGCGTGCTTTGGTGCGCTCGCCGCGGCGCCGCCCTCTCGCGTTGTCAACATGGTCAACAAACAACAGGAATCGGCAGAAGTACGTGGAGAGGATGACAGTAGGGGCCCACCACGTCAGCGTATGGAAAAATAAAATGCTTCCTCCTAGTGTTTTCCTGACATCTGGGACCCACGACATTGTGAGCGTATATAGTCAATAGACAAGAGAATAGCACAAGATCGGCTGACACCTGGGACGTAGCTACTCGAGTAGTATTGTTTTGTTTGGTATTGTTGAGACGGAGCAGGGTTTGAACTGGGCTGTGGCCCGTCTAGCCCAGGCTTATATTTTATGTTCACCATGTGACCAGCCCAGCTATTTTTACTTTGTGAAAATGAGCCCAGTTTATTTTTTCTGAAGAATACCCAATCTAGTCCTACTTATTTTTCTACGCCCTGATGGGCTGCAACTCTTTCAAGACGCCTGCAAATCTTGAAAGTAATATGAAATGGGTTGTAAATATAAAAACTGATGACAAATTGGCAACTACTTTATAATTTCTGAATTTTTTCACATTTTCAGATTCCTGTTTCACTAGGCATTAACCTAATTTAAATATATCTTCAAAGTACTTTAAATCTGGCTTGACATTTCGGTATTAAAAATAGTTGGAACCCACAGAAATATGCGAAATTGGCCCTGGCCAACCAAAAAAACGACTGCAATAAATTGCATAAGAAGTTGCCATGAGCTATATATAAATTATTAAAAAAAAGAGGGAGTGGTCTGACTTGTGGGCCTGTTTAGTTGACGCGTATGCAAGATTCTTTTAGTTATTATATACGTCAACAAACGATTCTAGCAGACGTAACCGTTGGATGTCAATCCAACGACCGCCGTGTTTCTTCAATCTCTGATCTTCTTGCTCCAGCCGCCAAAGCAGCACCGGCGGGACCGCCTACTCCCGCCTCCCGCGGCCGAGTGTGCTGCCGCACAGGCCTCAGCGCCCCCTACTACTCCCACCGCTGGCCAGGGCATCCCTCTACTCACCCACACCCCCTGTTATTCTGCGGCGACGGCAGCCTCACACCGCAGCCGAACCAGTGAACCCTCGTACTCCTCTCTGCGCGGGCTTCCACTGCCGCGTCTTCCCCGACTCTGCGTCGTCCCCTTCCTAGGCCTCGCCGTCGTCCACCGCCGTGGTGCTCTCGGCGCGGCATGGTCAATGTGGTCAACGACCGACTTCCATCGGAAGAGTACTGTACGTGGAGAGGCTGACAGCTGGGTCCACGGCAGCCGCAAGGAAGTGCCTCCTTATTATGCGGAAAATAATTATTCCTCCACCTGGCAGCAGGGACCCACCGGACGGGCCACCAGTATTTCGCGAAAAAACGTTCCCCCTGACTGCTGGGACCCACAGGACGGGCCACCGTATTTCGCGAAAAAAACGTTCCCCCCGCTGTCAGCTCGGACCCACCGGAAGTGCCTCCTTATTACGCACAAAAAATGAATACCCCCTGCTAGCTGGGACCCACCTTGGAGGGAGGCTGACTTGTGGGCCTACTAAGTTGACTGGGAGGGAGGCCTTTGTCAACTTTAGTCAATATATGAACGATTCTAGCTCCAGTGACCGTACAATGTCCATCAAACGGCCGTAGTGCTTCTTCAACCTCTGGTCTTCTTGCTCCAGCTGCCCAAAGCAGCGCCGGTCGTGCCGCCTGCTCCTGCCGCCCGTGGCCGGCTGTGATGCCGCGGAGGCCTCACCGCCCTCTACTACTCCCACCGCTGGCCAGGCCATCCCTCTACACACCCACACCCCCTGTTATTCTGCGGCGACGACAACCTCACACCGCAGCCGAACGAGTGAACCCTCATACTCCTCTACGCATGGGCATCCACTGCCGCGTCTTCCCCGGCTCCGCGTCGTCCCCTTCCTAGGTCTCGCCGTCGTCCACCGCCCTGGTGCTCTCGGCGCGGCGTGGTCAACGTGGTCAAGGAATGGCTTCCATCGGATGTGGACTGTACGTGGAGAGGCTGATAGCTGGGTCCACGGCCGCAACAAGGAAGTGCCTCCTTATTATGCGCAAAATAATTATTCGTCCACCTAACAGCGGGGACCCACCGGACGGGCTACCGTATTTCGTGAAAAAAACGTTTCCCCCTGACAGCTCGGACCCACCAGCTACATCTTCGCACGCAAGGAAGTGCGTCCGAAAAAAAACGATTCGCCCCCTGACTGCTGGGACCCACCAGCTACATCTTCGCACGCAAGGAAGTGCGTCCGAAAAAAAATGATTCGCCCCCCTGACTACTGGCACCCACCAGCTACATCTTCGCATGCAAGGAAGTGCGTTCGGGCAAAAACAAAACAAAACAATTCCCCCCTGACTGCTGGGACCCAGCAGCTACACCTTCGCACGCAAGGAAGTGCGTCCGAGCAAAAAAAAAAACGATTCGCCCCCCTGACTGCTGGGACCCACCAGCTACATCTTCGCATGCAAGGAAGTGCCTGACAGTTGGGACCCACCTGGTCGAAGCGTACGTAGCGTTGTCATTCTGGTCGCGAACGTGTACGTACATATATACTGGTCGATGTAGAGGCGCGCACGTGTCGTAGTAGAGGCGCGTAGGTGTCGTAGTAGAGGCGCGCACGTAGCATGTACACGTACGTACAGCGGCCAGGGTGCAAGAAAGAAAATACGGCCACGTACGTACATACGGGCAGGGTCTCGAACGCCTACTCGCGCATACGTACGGTCAGGGCTCGTGTACATGGCTGGGTCGGAACGGAGAAACAACGTCGTCGTCGTGTTCATGGGGAGGCAACGGAATGTGTCGTGTTCATGGGGAGGCAACGGAATACGTCGTGTTCATGGGGAGGCAACGGAATGCGTCGTGTTCATCGGGAGGCAACAGGACGCGTGGGAGCCAACCGGCTGGGTTGGAACGGAATGCGTGGTCGTGTTCAGCGGGAGGGCTTGGACGGAATAGGCGACGGAAACGAGGCCTGGCGTACCGCAAAACGGAGGAAACGGCCTTGTGTTCGACCGGCCGGGAGGGGTCTGGCGTATCGCAAAACGGAGGAAACGGACCTCCTACGGTCGAAACGGGGGTCCTGTTGATCGGGAGGGGTGTGGCGTACCGCAAAACGGAGGAAATGGACTTGTGTTGGAGCGCTACGGTCGAAACAGGGGTCATGTTCATCGGGAGGGGTGTCGCGTACCGCAAAACGGGACTCCACGGGATACTGTTCATCTCCACCGTCGACCTCCTCCAGCCTCCACGGGCTACCGTCGACCTCCTCCAGCCTCCACAGGCTCCTGTTCATCCAGCCTCCACCGCGCGCTACTCCACCGGCTACTGTTCAACCACCCCTCCACGGGCACCCCTCCACCATCTACTGTTCATCCAGCCCTCCACACCACGGGGTCCTGTTCAACCACCCCTCCACGGGCACCCCTCCACCGTCTACTGTTCATCTAGCCCTCCACACCACGGGGTCCTGTTCATCCAGAGGCAACGCCA
The DNA here is from genome assembly GCF_002575655.3 of Aegilops tauschii subsp. strangulata. Taxonomy (NCBI): domain Eukaryota; kingdom Viridiplantae; phylum Streptophyta; class Magnoliopsida; order Poales; family Poaceae; genus Aegilops; species Aegilops tauschii. The sequence goes on along the minus strand of NC_053040.3, from coordinate 292,287,286 downwards.
CCGCTCACTGTTCATCCAAGCGATCGGCTTCAGTTAGCAGCAGTAGCGAAGGAATCGCTCGATCGGGTTCAGTTAACAGCCATCGATCGATCGCTCGGGTTCAGTAACGCGCAGCCTGCAGTGCAATCGCTCGGGTTCAGTTAGAGCCCAGCGCCTCGCTCGGGTTCAGTTAGAGCCAACGCCTCGCACACACGCGCGTACGTGTATGAGAGAAACGCGCATCGCTCGGCCCCCGACCTCCCACCGTAACCGGGAACTCCCCGAAATTTTCCTCCCCCTCGCTTCTACCACGGTTTTTTCCGTCATGGACCGCCCAAAGAATGTCATGCAGTTGCGTCTCCGGCCCGCCCAGGACGAAAAGCCCATTTTCTGTCATGATTTTTTGTCATAGAAGTAGGAGCCCACCACATCTATGATGATACCGGGTTTTGTCACAATTATCGTCATAGAAGTGTCATATGTATGACAGAAAAAAATTTCGTTCGGCCCAAAATGTCATGGATGTGTCTTTTTTTTGCAGTGTAGATACATCCATTTGAGCAACAACTAATAACGAACGGTGGTGGTATTACTGTACATGCATCGCGAGATAGTTGATTGTCTAGCATCAGTCTGCATCTTATCTGCCCTGCCCTCCACTTTCTCCAAATTATCATATCTATATTTACTCTTACCAAAATGTTGAATAAAGCCAATGCCACTGCACACGTTGATGTCTGCATTCCACTTGTCAGCACCTTTTGCCTTGTAACGCTGTACTTAATTAATTGCTATTTGATTATGTATCATCAGTCTGCACCTGAGCTTCATTATCCTCTATTTCTTCCAATATTATTTGATCTATATTTACTCTTTGCAAAATGTAGAATAATGGCAACGCTTATAAAGAATTTTCTTTGGGGAATTTATGGAATTATCTTTCCATCAACATGGAGAAGGGCTTTGTCCAGCCCGTGTTAACATGTAATGTAAGTTCATCCTTCTCAAGCCTTCAAACTTTGTTCTAGTATAGATTTGGATAGGCATCATTTCCTCCACTGCTGTTTACATCTGATTGGATGTTTGCAACAACTACCAGTTTTAAATTGTAGTTGCAAAAACATGTTCCTTATGCAGAACAGATCCATTTATTTGCTTATATAATTGTGAAACCTGTTACGTGTCTCCTTGTTTCTCTTTAAGAGTCGTATCTCTTATGCCAGGCAGAACTTTAGGAAAGATAGTGAGCCAAACCATCTTGAGGACAGCGAGATGACCCCAAGGTCCTGTCTTGATGAAGATAGTGAGTTGAAGCTACTCACCAGCAGGTGTGAGACAACCTCTGTGCAGTCGCTGCCTCAATCAGTTCGACTTCTTCAGTCTCAACTTAAAGCGGAAAGGCGTGCTTCAGCTCAGCTCCGACTTGAAGTCAAAGATGTAATGAAGATGTCAGGGGACTGCCTTGTGCACTATGGTGCCATACAGCTAGGGATGAAGCATCTATTGTTGACACAACTGAGGTCTCATCAGCTTGTTCGGCTGCTTGCGGGGGCCCGAGCTTGCCAGGTCTAGTGCCTTCCGAAGTGCTCTCAGTTTTCTATATTCTTTTGTCGGCGCATTTATATGCACTGGTGGCGACCTTTGATGCCCAGTGTATGTAATACGCGGTCATGTTGCGCTTTATTATCACCGGGTAGCGAACTTTGATTCCTAATATGCCGTAATTTCTTTGTTGTATAGTCTAGGTTTATTCTTTGGTCGGTATGCTGTAATTTAGGCCAAAAGGTTCAGTGGATCTCAGTGTTGTTGGTCTTCAGGCCGGCTCGTTACTCATATGGGCCAAAACGTGGGCCTATAATCAGCTTGGGCCATTAGCAGGTCTAAACCTATTACTGTTTCCCGCCTTTAACAGGCCATGGGCTACATATTTACTTTAGTGACACTGGGCTTCCTACGGGCCATAGAAACAATGGGCCTTCTATGGGCCGTAGAAACAATGGGCCTTCTACGGGCCGTATCATCAATGGGCCTTAGACGGGCCGTATGATCGATTGGCCAAACATGGGCCAAGAACAGACCGCATTATGGCCGTAAACGGGCATGAGTTGGAGTCGTCCGTTCATGGGCCGACCATAACGGGCCGTCATTAATAGGCCATATTTGATGACACTATGAAAACGGCCCAACGTATTAACGGGTCACAAACGGGCCGACTGTAACCACGGGCTGAATTTGGCCCACAAGCAGAAAATGGAAGTAACGGGCCATAAGTAACCGAATGCTAGAAATGAGCCCAAGAATAAATGGGCCCTGAGAAGGCCGAAAGATAACATGGGCTGCAAACGGCCCAATGGATTAATGGGCCGTTAATGGGTATAAAGTGAAACACTATTCATTACGGGCCAGTTTCACCACGGGCCGTTAATGGGCCAAGAGTTACAAAGGGCCTCATATGGGCCGAAAGACGTCATGGGCCATACATGGGCCGAAAGTTAAAACGGGCTGGAATTATATTGGACGGCCCAGATGACGCTACTGGGCCTAATTCGGTTAGGCTGTAAACGGGCCCTCGGTTAGCGGGCTGTAAATGGGCTATATGCGACCAGGCCATTAACAGGCTTGCCGTGGGCCGGCCCGCCACGTTTTGACCAAGTCAAACGGGCCGGCCTTTTCACAGGAATGGGCCTCTGTTGGGCCGTGCCATGTGTCGACGTATCATAGGCACTTTGTGTCCAATGAGTGGATGACATCTGTCCCAACGGTGAGCCGACACGTGTTTCCTCCAGCCAATGATGATTTTACACGTGGAAAATCCCCATTGGTCGTGGCTGTTAACGGGTTATCGGATCCAAAACTGGACCTGATAGCTTAACGGCGTTCCGTTACGGTGGATGCCACGTGTCGGTCACCCTTGACGAAAGCACTTCTGTGACGCGCGATTTATCGTCATGGAAGTGGACACTTCCATGATGATAATTTTGGTAATGTCATGGAACACTTCTACGACAGCACAGGTATGACTCTCTTGATTCTATCATAAATTTGTCATGGATGTACATGCATGACAAGAAACGCGACCTACTGTGACAAACACGTATCATCACGGAAGTGTCTTTTTTTTGTAGTGAAGACAGTAAAGGAGAAGCAATGGAACAAGGCCAATCATGGGCGGAAGCGGGACGAGGAGGAGAGGACAAGATGTCTGATACGTCTCCAATGTATCTATAATTTATGAAGTATTCATGCCATTTGCAACAATTTTTTATGATTTTGGTATGATTTTATTAGAACTATCCCGGACTGATGTTCTCTTCAGCAGAACTACCATGGTGTCATTTTATGTGTAGAAATAAAAGTTCTCAGAATGGGCTAAAAATTTATGGTGATTTTTAGTGGACCAAAAGAGACCCTCGAAGCACCGAATTTGGACAAGGAGGTGACCGAGGATGCCACAAGCCTGGGGGGCACGCCCACCCCCAGGGCGCGCGCTCCTAGCTTTTGGGCCCCTCAGGCTGTTGGGAAACATAGCATGCAATTTCAAAAAAAATCTACGCTCATGCAAGATCTATCTAGGAGATGCATATCAACGAGAGGGGAAGACTGTTTCCACGTACCCTCGTAGACCGAAAGCGGAAGCGTTTGCCAACGCGGTTGATGTAGTCGAACTTCTTCTAGCTCCAATTGATCAAGCATCGAACGTACGACACCTCCGAGTTCTGCACATGTTCAGCTCGATGACATCCCTCCTCCTCTTGATCCAGCAAAGGTGTCGAGGAAGAAGATGAGTTCCGTCAGCACGACGGCGTGGTGATGGTGATGGTGAAGTGATCTGCACAGGGCTTCACTTAAGCACTACGAAGATATGACCGGAGGCGTAAACTGTGGAGGGGGGCACCGCACACGGCTAACAATTGTTGGTGTTGTGTTCTAGGCGCCCCCTTCCCACGTATATATAGGTGGCAGGGGGAGGGGAGCAGCCATGGGGCGCCCCAAGTAGGAGGAATCCTACTTGGGGTCTTATCCCAATTCGGCCCCCTTCCTTATTTCACCGGAGAGGAAAAGGGAAGAGGGAAGGGAGGAAGGAAAGTGGGGCCGAACCCCCTCTTCCTTCGCCTATTTGGCTTCCTGCCGAAAGGGGGCACGCCACCCCTGGTGGGCTGGTGTGCTCCCCTCTTATGGCCCATAAGGCCCATTATTCCCCCCGGGGGTTCCGGTAACCCCCCAGGTACTCCGATAAATACCCGATACTTTCCCGAACACTTCCCGTGTCCGAATACTAACATCCTATATATCAATCTTTACCTCTCAACCATTTCGAGACTCCTCGTCATGTCCATGTCTCATCCAGGACTCCTAACAATATTCAGTCACCAAATCACATAACTCATATAATACTAAATCGTCATCGAACGTTAAGCATGCGGACCCTACTAGTTCGAGAACTATGTAGACATGACCGAGACACTTCTCCGGTCAATAACCAATAGCGGAACCTGGATGCTCATATTGGCTCCCACAAATTCTACGAAGATCTTTATCGGTCGAACCGTTATGACAACATACGTTATTCCCTTTGTCCATCGGTATGTTACTTGCCCGAGATTTGATAGTCGGTATCTTCATACCTAGTTCAATCTCGTTACGGCAAGTCTCTTTACTCGTTCTGTAATACATCATCTTGCAACTAAATCATTAGTCACTTTGCTTTCAAGGCTTCTTATGATGTGTATTACGGAGAGGGCCCAAAGATACCTCTCCGATACTCGGAGTGACAAATCCTAACCTCGATCTATGCCAACCCAACAAACACCTTCGGAGATATATGTAGAGCATCTTTATAATCACCTAGTTACATTGTGACGTTTGATAGCACATAAGGTATTCCTCCGGTATCCGGGAGTTGCATAATCTCATAGTCGAAGGAATATGTATTTGTCATGAAGAAAGCAACTGAATGATCAATATGCTAAGCTAACGGATGGGTCATGTCCATCACATCATTCTCTTAATGATGTGATCCCCTTCATCAAATGACAACACATGTCTATGGTTAGGAAACTTAACCATCTTTGATTAACGAGCTAGTCCAGTAGAGGCTTACTAGGGACACGGTGTTTTGTCTATGTATCCACACATGTATCAAGTTTCCGGTTAATACAATTCTAGCATGAATAATAAACATTTACCATGATATAAGGAAAAAATAAAATAACAACTTTATTATTGCCTCCAGGGCATATTTCCTTCAGTCTCCCACTTGCACTAGAGTCAATAATCTAGTTCACATCACCATGTGATTAACACCAATAGTTCACACCGCCATGTGATTAACACCTATAGTTCACATCGCCATGTGACCAACACCCAAAGGGTTTACTAGAGTCAATAATCTAGTTCACGTCGCCATGTGATTAACACCCAAAGAGTACTAAGGTATGATCATGTTTTTCTTGTGAGAGATGTTTAGTCAACGGGTCTGCCATATTCAGATCCGTATGTATTTTGCAAATTTCTATGTCTATAATGCTCTGCATGGAGCTACTCTAGCTAATAGCTCCCATTTTCAATATGTATCCAGATTGAGACTTAGAGTCATCTCGATCGGTGTAAAATCTTGCATCGACGTAACTCTTTACGATGAAATCTTTATCACCTCCATAACCGAGAAATATTTCCTTAGTCCTCTAAGGATAATTTTGACCACTGTCCAGTGATCTACTCCTGGATCACTATTGTACACCCTTGCCAAACTCATGGCAATGTACACAATAGGTCTGGTACACAGCATGACATACTTTATAGAACCTATGGCTAAGGCATAGGGAATGACTTTCATTCTCTCTCTATCTTTTGCCGTGGTTCGGTTTTGAGTCTTACTATACTTAACACCTTGTAACACAGGCAAGAACCCTTTCTTTGACTGATCCATTTTGAACTTCTTCAAAACTTTATCAAGGTATGTGCTTTGTGAAAGTCCTATTAAGTGTTTCAATCTATCCCTATTGATCTTGATGCTGAATACGTAGGTAGCTTCACTGAGGTCTTTTATTGAAAAATTCTTATTCAAGTATCCTTTTATGCTATCCAGAAATTCTATATCATTTCCAATCAACAATATGTCATCCACATATACTATCAGAAATGCTACAAAGCTCCCACTCGCTTTCTTGTAAATACAGGCTTCACCATAAGTCTATATAAAACCATATGATTTGATTACCTCATCAAAGCGTATATTCCAACTCAGAGATGCTTGCACCAGTCCATAGATGGATCGCTGGAGCTTGCACACTTTGTTAGCACCTTTAGGATCGACAAAACCTTTTGGTTGCATCATATACAACTCTTCTTTAAGAAATCTATTAAGGAATGCAGTTTTGACGTCCATTTGCCAGATTTCATAATCATAAAATGCGGCAATTGCTAACATGATTCGGACAGACTTAAGCATCGCTACGGGTGAGAAAGTCTCATCGTAGTCAACTCCTTGAACTTGTCAAAAACCTTTCGCGACAAGTCGAGCTTTGTGGACAGTAACATTACCATCAGTGCCAGTCTTCTTCTTGAAGACCCATTTATTCTCTATGGCTTGCCGATCATCAGGCAAGTCAACCAAAGTCCACACTTTGTTCTCATACATGGATCCTATCTCAGATTTCATGGCCTCAAGCCATTTACCGGAATCTGGGCTCATCATAGCTTCTTCATAGTTTGTAGGTTCATCGTGGTCTAGTAACATGACATCCAGAACAGGATTACCGTACCACTCTGGTGAAGAACATGCTCTGGTTGACCTACGAGGTTCGGCAGTAACTTGATATGAAGTTTCATGATCATCATCATTAGCTTCCTCTCTAGTTGGTGTAGGCATCACGGGAAGGTTTTCTGTGATGAGCTACTTTCCAATTTGAGAGAAGGTACAATTATCTCATCAAGTTCTACTTTCCTCCCACTCACTTCTTTCGAGAGAAACTCCTTCTCTAGAAAGTTTCCATTCTTGGCAACAAATATCTTGCCTGCGGATAGAAGGTGTACCCAATTGTTTCTTTAGGGTATCCTATGAAGACACACTTCTCCGATTTGGGTTCGAGCTTATTAGGTTGAAGCCTTTTGACATAAGTGTCTCAACCCCAAACTTTAAGAAACGACGGCTTAGGTTTCTTGACAAACAATAGTTCATACAGTGTCGTCTCAACGGATTTAGACGGTGCCCTATTTAACGTGAATGCAGCTGTCTCTAATGCATAACCCCAAAACGATAGTGGTAAATCGGTAAGAGACATCATAGATTGCACCATATCTAAAAAAGTACAGTTACGACATTCGGACACACCATTACGCTGTGGTGTTCTAGGTGGCGTGAGTTGTGAAACTATTCCACATTGTTTTAAATGAAGGCCAAACTCGTAACTCAAATATTCGCCTCCGTGATCAGATCGTGGAATCTTTATTTTCTTGTTATGATGATTCTCTACATCACTCTGAAATTCTTTGAACTTTTCAAATGTTTCAGACTTGTGTTTCATGAAGTAGATATACCCATATCTGCTCAAATCATCTATGAAGGTCAGAAAATAACGATACCCGCCGCGAGCTTCAACACTCATCGGACCGCATACATTGGTATGTATTATTTCCAATAAGCCATTAGATCGCTCCATTGTTCTGGAGAACGGAGTTTTAGTCATCTTGCCCATGAGGCATGGTTCGCAAGTATCAAATGATTCATAACCAAGTGATTCCAAAAGCCCATCTGCATGGAGTTTCTTCATGCGCTTTACACCAATATGACCTAAACGGCAGTGCCACAAGTATGTTGCACTATCATTATCAAATTTGCATCTTTTGGCATCAATATTATGAATATGTGTATCACTACAATCGAGATTCAATAAACCATTTATTCTGAGTGTATGACCGTAGAAGGTTTTATTCATGTAAACAAAACAACAATTTATTCTTCGACTTAAATGAATAATCGTATTGCAATAAACACAATCGAATCATATTCATGCTCAATGCAAACACCAAATGACATTTATTTTAGGTTCAACACTAATCCCGAAGGTAAAGGGAGTGTGCGAGGGTGATCTTATCAACCCTGGAATCACTTCCAACACACACCGTCACCTCGCCCTAAACTAGCATCTGTTCATTTTGCAACTCCTGTTCCGAGTTACAAATCTTAGCAACTGAACCGGTATCAAATACCCAGGGGATACTATGAACATTAGTAAAGTACACATTAATAACCTGTATATCAAATATACCTTTGTTCACTTTGCCATCCTTCTTATCCGCCAAGTTATTTTGGGGCAGTTCCGCTTCCAGTGACCATTTCCTTTGCAGTAGAAGCACTCGGTTTCAGGTTTGGGTCTAGCTTTGGGCTTCTTCATGGGAGTGGCAACTTGCTTGCCATTCTTCTTTAAGTTTCCCTTCCTTTCCTTGCCCTTTTTCTTGAAACTAGTGGTCTTGTTAACCATCAACATTTGATGCTATTTCTTGATTTCTACCTTCACCGATTTCAGCATCACGAAGAGCTTGGGAATCATTTTCGTCATCCCTTGCATATTATACTTCATCACGAAGTTCTAGTAACTTGGTTATAGTGACTAGAGAACTTTGTCAATCACTATCTTATCTGGAAGATTAACTCCCACTTGATTCAAGCGATTGTAGTACCCAAACATTCTGAGCACATGCTCACTAGCTGAGCTATTCTCCTCCATCTTGTAGGCAAAGTACTTGTCAAGGGTCTCATACCTAACACGGGCATGAGTCTGAAATATCATTTTCAGCTCTTGGAACACCTCATATGCTCCATGGCGTTCAAAACATTTTTGAAGTCCCAGTTCTAAGCCGTAAAGCATGGCGCACTAAACTATCAAGTAGTCATCATACCGAGCTTGTCAAACGTTCATGACGTCTACTTCTGCTCCTACAATAGATCTGTCACCTAGCGGTGCATGAAGGACATAATTCTTCTGTGCAGCAATGAGGATAATCCTCAGATCACGGACCCAGTCCGCATCATTGCTACTATCATCATTCAACTTAGTTTTCTCTACGAACATATCAAAAAAAATATAGGAGCTATATCGCCACTATTGATCTACAACATATATAGATATGCAAAACTATCAGGACTAAGTTCATGATAAATTAAGTTCAATTAATCAAATTACTTAAGAACTCCCACTTAGATAGACATCCCTCAAGTCATCTAAATGATACGTGATCCAAATCAACTAAACCATGTCCGATCATCACGTGAGATGGAGTAGTCATCAATGGTGAATATCTCTATGTTGATCATATCTACTATATGATTCACGTTCGATCTTTCTGTCTCCAGTGTTCCGAGGCCATGTCTGTACATGCCAGGCTCGTCAAGTTTAACCCGAGTATTCCGCATGTGCAAAACTGTCTTGCACCCGTTGTATGTGAATGTAGAGTCTATCACACCCGATCATCACGTGGTGTCTCAACACGACGAACTTTCGCAATGGTGCATACTCAGGGAGAACGCTTATACCTTGAAATTTTAGTTAAGGGATCATCTTATAATGCTACCGCCGTACTAAGATAAATAAGATGCATAAAAGATAAACATTACATGCAATAAAAGATAAACATTACATGCAATAAAGATAAACATGACATGATATGGCCATCATCATCTTGTGCTTTTGATCTCGATCTCCAAAGCATCATCATGATCTCCATCGTCACCGGCTCGACACCTCGATCTCCATCATTGCGTCGTGGTCGTCTTGCCAACTATTTCTTCTACAACTATCGCTAACGCATAGTGATAAAGTAAAGAAATTACATGGCGTTTGCATTCCATACAATAAAGAGACAACCATAAGGCTCCTGCCGGTTGCCGATAACTTTTACAAAACATGATCATCTCATACAATAACGTATATCACATCATGTCTTGACCACATCACATCACAGCATGCCCTGCAAAAACAAGTTAGACGTCCTCTACTTTGTTGTTACAAGTTTTACGTGGCTGCTACGGGCTTCTAGCAAGAACCGTTCTTACCTACGCATCAAAACCACAACGGTGATTTATCAAGTTTGCTGTTTTAACTTTCAACAAGGATCGGCTACACTCAATAGTAGGAGAAACAGACACCCGCCAGCCACCTTTATGCAAAACTAGTTGCATGCCTGTCGGTGGAACCGGTCTCATGAACGTGGTCATGTAAGGTTGGTTCGGGCCGCTTCATCCAACAATACCGCCAAATCAAAATAAGACATTGGTGGTAAGTAGTATGAAGATCACCGCCCACAAATCTTTGTGTTCTACTCGTGCATATCATCTATGCATAGACCTTGCTCGGATGCCACTGTTGGGAAACGTAGCATGCAATTTCAAAAAAATTCCTACACTCACGCAAGATCTATCAAGGAGATGCATGGAAACGAGAGGGGGAGAGTGTGTCCACATACCCTCGTAGACCAAAAGCGAAAGCGTTTGACAACGTGGTTGATGTAGTCGAACTTCTTCTAGCTCCGACCGATCAAGCACCAAACGTACGACACCTTCGAGTTCTACACACGTTCAGCTCGATGACGTCCCTTGTCCTCTTGATCCAGCAAAGGTGTCGGGGAAGAAGATGAGTTCCGTCATCACAACGGCGTGGTGACGGTGATGGGGAAGTGATCCGCGCAGGGCTTCGCCAAAGCACTACGAAGATATGACCGGAGGCGTAAACTGTGGAGGGGGGCGCCGCACATGGCTAATAATTGTTGGTGTTGTGTTCTAGGCGCCCCCTCCCCACGTATATATAGGTGGGAGGGGGAGGGGAGCAGCCATGGGGCGCCCCAAGTAGGAGGAATCCTACTTGGGGTCCTATCCCAATTCACCCCCTTCCTTATTTCACCGGAGAGGAAAAGGGAAGAGGGAAGGGAGGAAGGAAAGGGGGGCCGAACCCCCTCTTCCTTCTCCTATTCGGCCTCCTGCCTAAAGGTGGGGCGCTACCCCTTGTGGCCTGGTGTGCTCCCCTCTTATGGCCCATAAGGCCCATTATTCCCCCCGGGGGTTCCGGTAACCCCCCCAAGTACTCCGATAAATACCCGATACTATCCGGAACACTTCCGGTGTCCGAATATTATCATCCTATATATCAATCTTTACCTCTCAACCATTTAGAGACTCCTCGTCATGTCCATGATCTCATCCAGGACTCCGAACAATATTCGGTCACCAAATCACATAACTCATATAATACTAAATCGTCATCGAACGTTGAGCATGCGGATCCTACGGGTTCGAGAACTATGTAGACATGACCGAGACACTTCTCCGGTCAATAACCAATAGCGGAACCTGGATGCTCATATTTGCTCCCACATATTCTACGAAGATCTTTAGTGATCGAACCGTTATGACAACATACGTTATTCCCTTTGTCCATCGGTATGTTACTTGCCCGAGATTCGATCATCTGTATCTTCATACCTAGTTCAATCTCATTACCGGCAAGTCTATTTACTTGTTCCGTAATACATCATCCCGCAATTAACTCATTAGTCACTTTGCTTGCAAGGCTTCTTATGATGTGTATTACTGAGAGGACCAGAGATACCTCTCCGATACTCGGAGTGACAAATCGTAATCTCGATCCATGCCAACCCAACAAACACCTTCGGAGATATCTGTAGAGCATCTTTATAATCACCCAGTTACGTTGTGACTTTTGATAGGACATAAGGTATTCCTCCAGTATCCGGGAGTTGCATAATCTCATAGTCGAAGGAATATGTATTTGACATGAAGAAAGCAATAGCAATAAAACTGAACAATCAATATGCTAAGCTAACGGATGGGTCTTGTCCATCACATCATTCTCCTAATGATGTGATCCCGTTCATCAAATGACAACACATGTCTATGGTTAGGAAACTTAACCATCTTTGATCAACGAGCTAGTCCAGTAGAGGCTTACTAGGGACACGGTGTTTTGTCAATGTATCCACACATGTATCAAGTTTCCGGTTAATACAATTATAGCATGAATAATAAACATTTATCACGATATAAGGAAATATAAAATAATAACTTTATTATTGCCTCTTGAGCATATTTCCTTCACAGGCACCCCCTTGACGTGAGACCGTGGCAAAAAAATTCTTATAAATACCCAAACCTCCGAAAAGAACCCTAGATCAGAAGTTGCGCCGCCGCAAGCCTATCTAGCCACAAAAACCAACCGGGAGCCCGTTCTGGCACCCTGTCGGAGGGGGAAATCATCATCGGAGGCCATCTTCATCATCCCGGCGACCTCCATGACGAGTGTGGCACCCCGTCTCAGAGCAACCGGTTTACCTTGCATTGCCAGCCCAGAGATCAAGTCTTCTGGCAACACACAACATCTTGGTACAGAAAACAACCGCTTTATTGATACTAGTGGAACATAGTTTGATGTTACATCAAGTAGCGAGGCCAAGCGGCACACACAGTGCGGCTGAAAAATATGTACATTATTTAGTGAACATAAAGGGGCCTCGATCACGTCAACTACGCGACAGCGGAACGACGATGAAGCGAGACTCCATAGCACACGGACACCGATGTGGACACGTTCTAGACACGGGCAGCACTTCGATCCAGTAAGACTTCCCTGAAATCTGGCATGACACGCCAGGTCAGTACATTGAATGTACTTGCAAGCTCACAACAAGCATAAACATAATGGCAAACAATATCATGATATTTAATCAAATTAAATGCAATGCAAAGGGACACTACTGATGCATTGAAAACAACTCGTACACCAAGTCCCTCAGACTTCCTTACCGAACGGGTTACCTTGTAACCAAATGGGATCTTACTAAGATCAGAAACAAAACCAACACTTTGGTTTCCTCCAATCATCATAATTTCTCATCCATCATCTCTCAAAAAGTGCCAAGTAGTTATAATTAGTGTGCATGATTACTTATAAATGTTGATCCATGGTGTGACCTACTCACGAATTGTGTCCGCAACCGAGGACGCGGCTATCGATATATTAAATAACACTCTGCAGAGGTAGCGCACTACACCCACACCATGGAATCCATGGCCTCGCACTCCCATTAGGGTGGACCAACGGCATTCGGACGAAACCCTCCCATTGCCATGACACTCTCCCGGCCACTCCGACTCACTCCCCACTGGCTAAGTCCTGGGTGGCCCCGTGCCTACCAAAGGCATCAACGGCCACTGTCGTGGCAAAACGTAAACGGTCCCAAACGGGGACAAGGTACCATAACAACAAACGGGCACACAAGGTTATGTCTGCTTACCGTGCCAGGGTACCGCACGCCCATAACCTTCCCTCGTTGGAGGTACCGACCAGAGACATGACAACAAACCAAATAAAGGCCTTCCCATAAAGGCAAATGTGGTTGCATTGGGAAAAACTCAATTCAGTGGCACCATGACCCGATCAAGGTATGTTCAAGTTGAATTATTATCAGGTTTAACTTGAAATAAAAATAACTGGTGCCATGATATGCCATGAATATGCAACCATTCAACATGCATCGCATAACACTAGGAGTAAACGGATCAACATCATCAAGTCTTCTACTAGCACTAGTCATCATCAAACCATACTTATTCTACTTCACTGGTTCTTAATACTCATCATGGTTAGTCATGATACTAACTTATTAAATTCAACTTCTTGCTTATGAAAATAATGCCGATGCTAGTCATATCATAACCATGTCATTATCACATAATCAAAATTACTTCTACTGACTCATACTAACTTAAATATTCTCACACTACTGGAAACTAAGCATTTCAAGAAAAACAAAGTAACTAGCAAAACCAATATTCATTTAAATAATTTAAATGCATGAAATAACTCATATTCAAGTTGAAAAAAATCACAAATATTGAAATGACACCATGTAAATGTTGGTGTGGCTTGACTTAGTGCAGAGGAGGTTCACACTCCTCTTGTTGATCCTCAAGACAAGCTTCTCCCTCTGGAAATATTTAAAAACAGAGAGAAAATATCAAGCATCACTCTGAAAATCAACAGAAATTCTAGACAGTAGAGAAAAATCTACATTTTAGTGTGCTGCTAGAACTTTTCAAAATAAAAACAATGCAAAAAGAATCAATTCATTTGGACTTATGGTTTAAAAGTTATGACTGGTCAAAGTTTCTGGTCAAAATTTGAATTGAATTTAAATAAACAGAAAATCCAAGGGGGGGTGACGTCGAAGACGTATTTCAGGGGGCACCTTCACTTATACCACGTCGAGCGCGGACGTGAGGCTGACAGTGGGCCCCCACTGTCAGGTGTGGAGAGAGAGAGAGGGTAACAGAGAGGTGGCGGTGCTTCGCCGGAGCTCACGCCAGCGGGGAGGTATTCTTGGCTGGTTCGAGAGGGATAGAAAGAGAGGGGGGGTCGAGGTGCACCTGCCTGTACCCGTGGCTCAACGAGAGACAGCTGGAGCAGCTCGGAATCAAGCTCCCAAGCGGCGGCTGCGGTCAGGTCTCGCCGGAGTTGAAGAAGACGACGGTGGGAGGCGATTCCAGGGGCTCCAACCGGGGTAGTGGGCACTAGTGAAGCACCATGGAGGTGCTAGAGAAGTTGCATGAGCTCGAGAGGGGCTGGATGGGCGGAGGCGAATAGAGGGGATCACCGGCGAGCTCGAGCTCGAGGATGGCGGCCCAAGGCCTGCCCGACCGGGCTGCGGCTATCTACGACGTTGTGGTGGATGTGTGAGTATGTGGTGATGCTCGGAGAGGCTGGGGAGTGATACATCTCCGTCGTATCTACTTTTCCAAACACTTTTGCCCTTGTTTTGGACCTAACTTGCATGATTTGAATAGAACTAACCCGGACTGACGCTGTTGTCAGCAGACTTTCCATGGTGTTATTTATGTGCAGAAACAAAAGTTCTCGGAATGACCTGAAACTCCACGGAACTTATTTTTGGAAAATATTAAAAATATTGGCGAAAGAATCAAGGCTAGGGGGCCCACCACCTGTCCACGAGGGTGGGGGGCGCGCCTGCCCCCCTGCCTCGTGGGCCCCCTAGAGCACAACCGACCTCAACTCCAACTCCATATATTCGTGTTCGGGGAGAAAAAATCAGAGAGAAAGATTCATCGCGTTTTACGATACGGAGCCGCCGCCAAGCCCTAAACTCTCTCGGGAGGGCTGATTTGGAGTCCGTTCGGGGCTCCGGAGAGGGGAATCCGTCGCCGTCGTCATCATCAACCATCCTCCATCACCAATTTCATGATGCTCACCGCCGTGCGTGAGTAATTCCATCGTAGGCTTGCTGGACGGTGATGGGTTGGATGAGATTTATCATGTAATCGAGTTAGTTTAGTTAGGGTTTGATCCCTAGTATCCACTATGTTCTGAGATTGATGTTGCTATGACTTTGCTATGCTTAATGCTTGTCACTAGGGCCCGAGTGCCATGATTTCAGATCTGAACCTATTATGTTTTCATGAATATATGTGAGTTCTTGATCCTATCTTGCAAGTCTATAGTCACCTACTATGTGTTATGATCCGGCAACCCCGAAGTTCTTTTCCATAAGCACGTATGCCTATATTCAGAATACATGCCTACATTACATTGATGAATTGGAGCTAGTTCTGTGACACCCTATGTTATGACTGTTACATGATGAACCGCATCCGGCATAATTCTCCATGACCGATCCAATGCCTACGAGCTTTTCACATATTGTTCTTCGCTTATTTACTTTCCGTTGCTATTGTTACAATCACTACAAAAACCAAAAATATTACTTTTGCTATCGTTACCGTTACTTCCATATTACTTTGCTACTAAATACTTTCCTGCAGATACTAAGTTATCCAGGCATGGTTGAATTGACAACTCAGCTGCTCATACTTGAGAATATTCTTTGGCTCCCCTTGTGTCGAATCAATAAATTTGGGTTGAATACTCTACCCTCGCAATGATAGAAGTGATCTTAAGAAATTATTAGCTAAGCTTAAACAAAAAACTCTGAATGCTAGAATGAAATATGATCCTGCTTATGCTACTTCACCTATCTTTGTTACTGATAAGGATTATGAATTCTCTATTGATCCTGATATAATTACTTTGGTTGAATCTGATCCTTTTTATGGCTATGAATCTGAAACTGTTGTGGCACATCTTACTAAATTAAATGATATAGCCACCCTGTTCACTAATGATGAGAGAACTCGCTACTTTTATGTCCTCAAAATATTTCCGTTCTCATTAAAGGGTGATGCTAAGATATGGTTTAATTCTCTTGATCCTGGTTGTGTGTGTAGTCCCCAGGATATGATTTATTACTTCTCTGCTAATATTTCCCTGCTCATAAGAAACAAGCTGCCTTAAGGGATGTATATATAATTTCGTGCAAATTGAAGAAGAGAGTCTCCCACAAGCTTGGGGGAGGCTTCTCCAATTACTTAATGCTTTGCCTGATCATCCTCTTAAGAAAAATGAAATACTTGATATCTTTTATAATGGACTAACCGATGCTTCCAGAGATTACCTCGATAGTTGTGCTGGTTCTGTTTTCAGAGAAAGAACACCGGATGAAGCTGAAATTCTATTGAATAATATGTTGACAAATGAAAATAATTGGACACTTCCTGAGCCAGCTCCTGAGCCTATTCCTAGACCAACTCCGAAGAAGAGCGGTGTTCTATTTCTCAGTCCTGAAGATATGCAAGAGGCAAAGAAATCTATGAAAGAAAAGGGTATTAAAGCTGAAGATGTAAAGAATTTACCTCCTATTGAAGAAATACATGGTCTTAATTTACCGCCTGTTGAAGAAGTATATGGTCTTGATAACCTAACACAGGTAGTAAAGGTAAATTCTCTCTATAGATATGATAAAGCTGAAATTCCTCCTACTAAGTTTGCTAGCCAATGTTTGGATGAGTTTATTAATTTTATTGTTAAGCAAGAAGATTTTAATGCTTATTTTGGTAGACAATTAAAACAAAATGCTTATATGATTGAACACTTGAGTGATTATATGTCTAGAGTTAAAGGTGAACTTAAACTCATTAGTAAACATGCTTCTATGGTCACCACTCAAGTAGAACAAGTACTTAAAGCTCAGAATGATTTGCTCAATGAATTGAATAGTAAGAATAATGACTATGCTGTTAGAGTGGCTACTAGAACCGGTAAAATGACTCATGAACCTTTGTATCCTGAAGGCCACCCTAAGAGAATTGAGCAGGACTCTCAGAGAAATAATATTGATGCACCTAGTCCTTCTAAAAAGAAGAAAAAGAAAAATGATAGGACTTTGCATGCTTCTAGTGAACCTGTTGTAGACACACCTGAGAATCCCAATGATATTTCTATTTCTGATGCTGAAACACAATCTGGTAATGAACGTGAACCTAGTGATAATGTTAATGATAGTGTTCATGTTGATGCTCAACCTAGCAATGATAATGATGTAGAAATTGAACCTGCTGTTGATCTTGATAACCCACAATCAAAGAATCAATGTTATGATAAGAGAGATTTTGTTGCTAGGAAACACGGTAAAGAAAGAGAACCATGGGTTCAGAAACCCATGCCTTTTCCTCCCAAACCATCCAAGAAAAAGGATGATGACAATTTTGAGCACTTTGCTGAAATGATTAGACCTATCTTTTTGCGTATGCGATTAACTGATATGCTCAAAATGAATCCTTATGCTAAGTACATGAAAGAAATTGTTACAAATAAGAGGAAGATACCTGAAGCTGAAATTTCCACCATGCTTGCTAATTACAGTTTCAAGGGTGGAATACCTAAGAAACTAGGAGATCCAGGAGTACCCACTATACCATGCTCCATTAAAAGAAACTATGTTAAAATTGCTTTATGTGATCTTGGAGCCGGTGTTAGTGTTATGCCTCTCTCGTTATATCGTAGACTTGATTTGAATAAGTTGAAACCTACTGAAATATCTTTGCAAATGGCTGATAAATCAACTGCTATACCTGTCGGTATTTGTGAGGATGTGCCTGTTGTGGTTGCAAACGTTACTATTTTAACGGACTTTGTTATTCTTGGTATTCCCGAGGACGATAGTATGTCTATTATTCTTGGAAGACCCTTTTTGAATACTGCAGGGGCTGTTATTGATTGCAACAAAGGCAATGTCACTTTTCATGTTAATGGTAATGAGCATACGGTACACTTTCCGAGGAAACAACCTCAAGTCCACAGTATCAATTCTATTGGAAAAATTCCATCGATTATTATTGGAGGTTTTGAATTTCCTCTTCCTACTGTCAAAAAGAAATATGTTATTCTTATTATTGGGGACGTGCATATCCCCGTTGAGGTAACATAGTGTTATTCAAAATTTCTCCGGTTCCATGTTAGTCGGAATGAGTTTGTTAACAAGACTTGATCAACCTTGTTAGTGGATTCCTTTTGATGAGCATGAGATGGATGAAGTTAGAAAGCACAACCTTCTGTACCCTCTTTTTACTTTCTGTTATTTAGTTGAAATAAAGTAAAATTAGTATTTTCTATCTGTTTTCTGAATTATCCATGCAATATAAAAATACCCCAAAAATAAAAGTTCTCCAAATGCCCCGAAATTGAAATATGATTTTTTCTGGAATATTTGAGAATATCTAGCACTGAGAACACAACAGGGGGAGCAAGCACCTGGCCACGAGGGTCCAGGGCGCGCCCCCTGCCTCGTGGGCCCACGGTGACTCCCCTCCACTTATTCCTTCACCCACACACTTCTTCTTCCTCCCAAAAAAATCACCATCCAGCTCAAGCATGAGTTCTAGCTCATTTTGCTGCGATTTTCGATCTCCTTGCTCAAAGCACCTCTCACAAAACTGCTTTGGGGGATTGTTCCTTGGTATGTGACTCCTCCATTGGTCCAATTAGTTTTTGTTCTAGTGCTTTATCATTGCAATTTGTGCTGCCTAGGTGACCATGTTCTTGAGCTTGCATGTCAAATTTATATGGTCCCAAGTATTTCTAATACATGATATAGGCTCTAGGCACTTGTAGGAGTAGTTGCTATCAATTTTGTTGAGCTTTGTTCAATTTTATTTGAAGTTACTAAATTTTTTAGAAATTTTGCAGAGGAAGAAATATGTTTAGGAAAATGTACCAAGGTGGTTCTTCAAGGAAACAAGGACCCAGGCTTGCAATGCGTGATGCTGATGATGAACCACCAAGGGACGCTCCAGTGCGGCCTTGTGAACGGCCTTCAGAGGACTTCATGGATCAAGCAGGAATTAAGGACGAATTTAACGCATATTTGCGTAACGCTGATCTTGTGAGCTTCGAGGCAGAAAAGTGCCGTCAGTACCACTATCTCACTAGTTCCTTTGTGAGGAGGTTTGAATTTTCATCTTCATGTAATTCTCAAACGGTCCTGTTTGATCTTTATGAAAATTCTTATACTATGGACTTAGAGGATTTTACCACTGCTTGCAAACTTCCACAATGGGGTAGTACTAGTGAACCTCGCAAATATGAGTTCAGAGAGTTTCTTGCTAGTATAACTGTGGGGGAATCTAGAGACATAGCACAAGCTACCATAGGGAGCATTCATTTTCCTGCTATACATTATTTTGCTCTCTTCATAGGTAGGTGCATAAATGGTAAGGATGAAGCATGTCATATGTGTATCCCTGACCTCAGTATTCTTAGGAGTGCTGTGTTAGGAGATAAATCTTATAATTTGGGAGCCATTGTTGCACGTAGGTTGCATCATAATAGATTTAATGGAGATTTCTTTGGCGGAATTTATGCAACCTGCTTAGCTGATTTTCTTGGTGTAACCATACGCGATGATGATATTAAATTGCCTCCTACTTATCTAGACTTTAATGCTATGGTTCACCATCAGGTTGTCGAGAGGAATGAACCACCTCTCCAGTACCGAGTAATCTTTGACAGGCGTCACGCCGTCAATATTGTTCTCCCTGCCCCTACTCTGTTTGACTTTCAGGCAAAGGGGAGACATTTTATAACCAGGGAGGAGGCAAATGAGTACGAAAGGAGGACGAGGGCAGCTTGCCTCCAAGCTGCAGCCCACGATGCGATAGCCGCTGCATCTCATTACGACCCCAACTACAACTATGGATATCCGCCAGGCCATCCGTGGCAATAGACCAACTTAGGCCAAAAGCCTAAGCTTGGGGGAGTACGTATTTCCCACCGACATTACATTCATGTTCACACACTCATTGCTAGTTGTCGGTGCTCATACTCTTTCATTGTAATATCCATGCTAGTTTATTTTCTTTTTCTCGCTTTCTTCTTGTGTGTTTGATAAACCTTAAGAAAAACAAAAAAAATTAGTAGTAGCTTTTAGTTAGTTTACTTTTCTTGCTGTAGTAATAATTAAAAAGAAAACCCAAAAAGATTTCCCGTTCTTCATTTGCTTGTTGGGAGCTTTCCCGTGTAAATAGTTTTATTTCTTTTCTTTTCCTTGGGGGTCGATAGGAGAAGATCATAATTAAAATGTTGAAGTGGCTCTTTTATGCATTATTGTTGATTTAACCAAGACCCCATATTGCCTTGTCTTCTCCTGTTTATTGAATGCTTGCATATTCCAGCTTAGTCCAATGCACGTGCACTATTATTTTTATTCACATCGTTCAGTCGTGCAAGTGAAAGGCAATTATGACGATATATGATGGACCGATTGAGATGAGAGAAGCTGGTATGAACTCGACCTCTCTTGTTTTTGTAAATATGATTAGTTCATCATTCCTGATTCAGCCTATTATGAATAAACATGTTTGCAATGACAATTAGAGATTATAGTTACTTATGCCATGCTTAATTAGCTAGGAGTTTATAATGGTTTACCTTGCGTGCCAACATGCTATTAAAATGGTTGTGATGTGGTATGATGGGGTGGTATCCTCCTTTGAATGATTTAAGTGACTTGACTTGGCACATGTTCACGCATGTAGTTGAAACAAAATCAACATAGCCTTCATGATATTTATGTTCATGGTGGATTATATCCTACTCATGCTTGCACTCAATGTTTATTAATTTTAATGCATGTTCATGACTGTTGTCGCTCTCTAGTTGGTCGCTTCCCAGTCTTTTGCTAGCCTTCACTTGTACTAAGCGGGAATACTGCTTGTGCATCCAATCCCTTAAATCCCAAAGTTATTCCATATGAGTCCACCATACCTTCCTATATGTGGTATCTACCTGCCGTTCCAAGTAAATTTGTATGTGCCAAACTCTAAACCTTCAAATGAAATTCTGTTTTATATGCTCGAATAGCTCAAGTATCAACTAGGGCTCTCCGTATCTTCCATGTTAGGCGGGTTATTCTCAAGAGGAGTGGACTCCGCTCCTCACCCACGAGAAAATGGCTGGTCACCGGGATGCCCAGTCCCATGCTTTATGCAAATCAAATCAAAATAATTGCAAACAAAACTCCCCCTAGGACTGTTGTTAGTTGGAGGCACTCGTTGTTTCGAGCAAGCCATGAATTGATGCTTGTTGGTGGAGGGGGAGTATAAGCTTTACCATTCTGTTTGGGAACCGCCTATAATGTGTGTAGCATGGAAGATATCGCCATCTCTTGGTTGTTATGTTGACAATGAAAGTATGCCGCTCAAAATATTATTTATCTCTGCTTTAAAAGCGAGCTCTGGCACCTCTACAAATCCCTGCTTCCCTCTGCGAAGGGCCTATCTATTGTCGGTGTACAAAAAGAGGGGTGCGTTTTTGTACCCCTATACCTGTGCACGGGCAGTCGGAGCCGCGCCTACAGTCGCGCCAAGCAGAACAGGGGAGGTGAGCCAAGGTAAGAACGAAGCCCAAGATAATCAGAGCAACACCAAGGCCAAGACCACAAAGAGCAGAGGGATGAAGCAGGTTCCCCCGGCAAGACCCAGCCCCAGCAAGATCCTTGCCGGGGCAGCCTCAGCAGCCCCAGTAAGATCCTTGCCGGGACAGCTCGCCCCGCACCAACAGAGCGGGCCACCCTTGAGCCCATGGTCTCCAACATCACGTTGGGCCAGGGCTCGGGAGGCACCTCCGTGGTGGCATGCAGATCTTTGTGAAGACATATTCAAGATCAGATGAGGATTAGAAGACGATGATCCTCGGCAAGATCCTTGCCGAGGAAGGCCACCAGACCCCCGGCAAGGCCCTTGCCGGGGACGACAGCGCGCCACGGCAAGACCCTTGCCGGGCCACCCGGCAAGGCCCTCACCAATGACGCCAGCAGGGCCACCGCCAGGCCCACGCCGACCAAGCTTCCACCGCCGTTCACATGCAGCTGCCAGCCCAACCAGCTGGGCGGGCACCTGCGTGGCAATGTGCAGCTCCCAGGCCAACTCATCGAGCGCCTGCGTGGCGGCATGCAGATCTTCGTGAAGGCTCCGCCACTGTGCCACCTTAGCTGCCTGCCTGCCTACATGGCACCACGCCTCACTAGCCAGGGCACGTGTCAAAGCGAGGAGGAGCGGCGACGGACGGGACGGGCCTCGCCCCCGTCCCCAATATAGCAAGGGGACACCTAAGCTACGCATTAAATGCGTCTTGTCCTATAATACTAGCGATAAGCTCAGGGCACTGTACGCCTTTCCACCTCCTGTGTGCCACTGTGGCAGCCCCTTTCGATTATAAAAGGAGGCCCATGGCATACTGGAGAAGGATTCGGCTCTTTCGAACCACGCACTCACCACAGCTAGTTCGAGAGCTCAAGAACTCTCTGAAATACACCCACCAAAGCAGGACTAGGGTTTTACGCATCCTCGCGGCCCGAACCTGGGTAAACGATCCTTGTGCTGTTTACTAGCCCTGCTCTTCTCGCAACCCCGCGCCCCGGCAACCGTAGTAGGGATTCTTGTGATCCCATAGGTGTCGTTCCACACCGACATCTTTGGCGCGCCAGGTAGGGGGATGCAATTGTGAGAATCTGGTCTAGTAGTTAGCTTAGCAGCTCTTCGTCGCCATGGCTCCTAAGAAGAAGACGACCACGACGGTCGGCTCATTAGGAGCCGAACGGCCTGTGCCGGTGCGGGCGGGCAGTGGACAGGTCGCAGACAGGACCCGGGCCGCGGTCCGCGAGCACCAGCATCGCCCTGGTAGTCAGAGCCTGGCGAGTGGCGTCGTTCGCGCACCAGACGACTGGCTACACGTCGCCGGATCCAAAGACGGAGCAGGGCCCCCCGCAGGCAGCGCGGGGCCCTCCAGGGGTGTCGTTATGCCACCTCCGGGCGGTGCAGCGACCTCCAGGACGCCCACACCGGCGACCACTGCACGCTCTTCCCCTGGTGTGCGCGTCGAGCAGCGTCACCACGTTGGTGACCCTGGGCACCGCCGTGGGAAGAGCCCCATGCGTCGTCCGCAGGATGAAGGGGTTCAGCACGCCCGCCGAAGCGCTAGCAAAAATGGCGTGCAGCCGCTGGGTCGTAACGAAGCTCCTTCTAACGTAGTTAGAAGTCGAAGCGCGCCGCGATCCACGCAGCTGTCGTCGCCGCCCACGCCGGCAGAAGCTTTGGCGCGCGCGCAGCTGCTCCTCGACTTCCCTCCTGCTACGAAGAAGCTTGACGAGTGGAGGGCCACCATCCGGAGCCTCGTCGCCGTCGCCAACAAAGACGATCCATGACTGGCGGGACCCTCGGGTCGGTGCTCCACTGAGCCACACATGCTGGCGCTGGGAGGACTGGGGGAGTTGCGGCCACGGTGCACTCTCCTCCTCCTCGCCAGCCGCCGCGGGCGTCGGCCCATCGTGACGACGCTTGTGATAACATCTCCATAGCGTCGTCTGACCCGCGGACCCTCCGCGACCAGCCCCAGGTCCTTCGGGAACGAGCTCACGAAGACGCTCGAACCACCGTTGAACGCCGGCGTGAAACGCGCCGCCAGTCAGACAAGCGGGCAGGACCCGCTATGGACCACCCGGCACCTGGGGGCTCCGGCGGCCTACCTTACGAGGTGGGCTGCCCGGCCTTTACCCGTGAGCTGCGGTAGTTCCAGTGGCCGTCCCACCGCACGTTCAAGCCCGACGTTGGCGAGAAGTACACTGGCAAGACCCATCCATCCGAGTTCCTCAGCATCTACACCATCGCGATGCAGGCTGCTGGGGCTCGTGACGACAAGGTGCTTGCCAACTATTTCCCGCTGGCGCTCAAGCCCAATGTGATGTCTTGGTTGATGCACTTGCCGGTGGATTCCATTTCTTCTTGGTCGGATCTGTGCCATGAGTTCGTTGGCGCCTTCACAGGTGGCCACCAAGCTCATGGCCAGGCCAGTGATGTGCATATCATTCCCCAGAACGAAGGGGAGACCCTGGTCAAGTACATCCAGAGATTGAGCCGGGTGCAATACAACATCCCCGACGTTCATACCGCCGCTGTGATTAGCGCGTTTCACCAGTACGTGCGCAATCGCAAGATGCGCGAGGAGCTGGCGATGACCAAGGTTAAGGATGTGGCCGAGCTCTACGTTCTGGCCGATAGATGTGCCCGGGATGAAGAGGGAAGGAAGTACCTCGGCGAAGACGCCGGCGCGGAAACCGACTCTAGCGATGTGGACGCCGCTACCCCGACGAAGAAGGGCCGGCGTCGCAACAGGAAACGCAAGGGCAAGGCCGTGCTTGCCGTTGAGGGATCTGACAACACCGGTGCCGGCAAGAAGGTCAAGGAAGGCGCTCCCGACAAGGAGATTGCCGGGTGCGCCACCTGCCGGGCCTTGGCGGCTACCGACAAGCCAGGGAGCTCCAGCAAGCAATACTGCAAGATCCACCTCACCAAGGGCCATGACCTCCAGAACTGCCGACAAGTCGAGCTGCTTGCTGAGAAGCAAAAGGCTGAGTATGAGAGGCGGGACAAGGAGAAGGACCAGGACGGTGCTGAGGGATCCGGCAAGAAGCGTGGCGGCCAAGGAGGCCGCCCCGGAAAGGACAACCAGCAAGAGAGGCCCGCCCGGGGCCGCGACAAGAAACAAGAAGACGATGATCACGACGATGACGACGAGTCTGGTGGGCAAGGGTTCCAGAAGGCTACAGAGGCCATGTGCGTCGATGGCGGCGCCTCGCTGCATACCTCTCACCGCCAGCTCAAGCAGTAGGCGCGTGAGATTATAGCAGCAGAGCCATCGTTCGACGCTCAGAAGCCACTGAAATGGGGCTTTGACGCCGAGGACCACCCTGACCGCACTACCGCGGTCGGGTGTTTGCCATTGTTGCTCTCACCAACGATACGCAACCTCAGGGTGAACAAGATGTTGGTTGACGGCGGGGCCGGCCTGAACCTGATCTCGCCTGTCATGATCAAAAAGTTGCAAATCCCTGATGGAGACCTCAAGGAAACGGGCACGTTTCAAGGGGTCAATCCGGGGAGGAGCCAGCCGAAGGGAAAGGTCACATTGCCCGTGACATTTGGAGGAGAGTTGAACTACAGGACGGAGAGGATCGTCTTCGACGTGGCCGAGATCCCCTTGCCCTACAACGGGATCCTCGACCGCCCGGCACTAGCCAAGTTCATGGCGGCGTCACACTACGCCTACAACATGCTAAAGATGCCTGGGCTGTTGACCATCATCTCCGTCCCCTCCGACAAGAAGGACGCGCTGATCTGCGCCGACCAACTCTACCGGGAAGCAGTTACAGCAGCTGCCGTCAAGGCACCTGCTCCTGCCGCTGAAGGCCCGGGAGGGAAGAAGAAGCCCGACAAGACCTCTCGTGCCCACTCCGGCAAGCGCACCTCCTCGGAGTGTTGTGCTACCGTCGAGGACGTGCCAGAGAGCTCTACCGACAAGAGCAAGATATCCAGGGCCGAGCCGCCGCAGACCAAGAAGGTGTCCGTCAGGGAGGATCGCACGGGAGGGGCCTTCACCATAGGCTCCACCCCCGACAGCAAATAGGAAGGCGCACTCGTCACCTTCCTCCGGGCGAATGTCGACGTGTTTGCGTGGCAAGCATCTGACATCCCCGGTGTTCCCAGGGAGGTGATTGAGCACCACCTAGCTGTCTGCCCCCACGCGCGGCCCGTCAAGCAGAAGGTCAGAAAGCAGGCTCTGGAGAGGCAGGAGTTCATCGCAGAGGAGATCAGGAAGTTGGAAGCGGCAGGTTTGGTGAGAGGAGTGCTCCACCCGACGTGGTTGGCCAATCCGGTAGTGGTGCGCAAGGCGAATGGGAAGTGGAGACTGTGTATTGATTACACAGATATCAATAAGGCTTGTCCTAAGGACCCCTTCCCGTTGCCGCGCATCGACCAGATTGTTGACTTCACAGCCGGGTGTGATCTGTTATCATTCCTCGACGCCTACTCGGGCTACCACCAGATCTTCATGACAAGAGAGGATGAAGAAAAGACAGCATTCATCACCCCATGTGGTACGTATTGCTTTTTACGGATGCCTTTCGGGTTGAAGAGTGCTGGCTCAACTTTTGCAAGAGCAGTCCAAATTGGTTTTGAACCTCAGCTCCATAGAAATATGGAGGCATACATGGATGACATAGTAGTCAAAACCAAGGACGGGCCAACTCTTGTGCAAGATCTGAAAGAGACATTTGCTAACCTGCGCAAGATCAACCTCAAGCTTAACCCTGAGAAGTGTGTCTTCGGCGTTCCATCCGGCAAGCTTCTCGGGTTCTTTGTGTCGCAGCGCAGGATCGAGGCAAACCCAGACAAGATCAAGGTTATTGAGCAGATTGAGGCGCCCAAGCTGATCAAGGATGTGCATCGGCTCATTGGCTGCGTTGCCGCCATGAGCCGACTCATCTCCAAGTCCGCCGAGCGCACCCTTCCTTTCTTCAAAATCTTGAAGAAGGCAGGCCCAATGGAATGGACCCCAGAAGCCGAGGCAGCATTGCAGGATCTGAAGAAACACCTTTCCTCCACGCCAATACTGGTTGCGCCTAAACCACAAGAGCCGTTGCTGCTGTATCTAGCGGCGACGAATCAAGTGGTCAGCGCCACGTTAGTGGCACAGAGGGAGGTCAACGAGGAGGCGGTGACGGCGGCAGAACCAGCGGATGGCAAGCCCAAGATTCCCCCGGCAGGGCCTGGCGCCGGCAAGGCGAGGCCCCCGGCAGAGTCTGATGCCACCGAGGCAGTGCCTGCGCAGTCAAGTGAGGTGGTGCAGAAGAAGAAGATGATGCAGCACCCGGTTTACTTTGTCAGCTCCCTCTTGCAGGGAGCTAGATCGAGGTACTCCGGTGTGCAGAAATTGCTCTTCGGCCTCCTTATGGCCTCGAGGAAGCTGCGTCATTACTTCCAAGCCCACGAGATCACTGTCGTCACCCACCTCCTTTTGCAACGGATACTGCATAACCCGGATGCAACCGGAAGGATTGTCAAGTGGGCCTTGGAGTTGTCAAGTTTCGGTTTGAAGTTTGAAAGTACCTCGACAATTCAGAGCAGAGTCTTGGCGGAGTTCATTGCAGAATGGACCTCAACGCCTGATGAAGAAATCCAGGAGACCACTCTCCCCGGCAAGGAGGAAGATCGCGACTGGATCATGTACTTTGATGGGGCTTTCTTGCTGCAAGGCGCCGGTGCCGGTGTGTTGCTTGTCGCACCTACCGGGGAGCACCTCAAGTACGTGATCCAGATGCACTTTCCCCGAGAGATGTCCACCAACAACACTGCTGAGTACGAGGGATTGCTTGCCGGTCTTAGGATCGCGGCAGACCTCGGGGTTAAGATGCTCATCGTCAGTGGTGACTCGCAGCTTGTTGTCAGGCAGGTCAACAAGGATTACCAGAGCCCATTGATGGAAGCCTACGTAGATGAAGTGAGGAAGCTGGAGGAGCGCTTTGACGGTATCCAAGCGGAGCACGTCCCCCGAATGGAGAACGACACCGCCGATTACCTGTCAAAGCGTGCCGCATTCAAGCTACCTATGGAACCGGGTACCTTTTTGCTCCGGCTGACTCAACCATCCGTCAAACCATCAACGGGGCAGAACAAGCGGAGGAAATCAGGTCCCGACAAGTACTTTCCTACTGAGCCCCCTGGGGCTGCCAGCAAGGGTGCTGCCGCGAACGCTGAGCCTGCCCAAGAGCAACTGGCTCCGGCAGGGCGTCAAGCCCTGGCCATAGAGACAGCCGCTCCCACGGTGGAAGAAATGCCTTTGGTCCTTGCTGTCGAGCCCCGGGCTCCAGCATGGGCGCAACATACCGTCCGATTCCTCCAAACAGGGGAGCTTCCTGAGGAGCAGGAAGAAGCAGAGAAAGTAGCCCGTCGGTCCGCCCTGTACCAGTTCGTCGATGAAGTCCTGTACAGGAGAAGACCGAATGACGTGAAATTGAAGTGCATCCCCCAGGAGGAAGGACTAGAGCTGTTGGCGGAGATACATGGAGGCATATGTGGCTCCCACATAGGGTCAAGGGCCCTTGCCGGGAAGGCGTTCCGACAAGGTCTTTTCTGGCCCACCGCCCTCCAGGATGCGATGGCACTAGTAACCAAGTGTGAAGCGTGTCAGTTCCATTCAAAGAAGCTTCATCAACCAGCCCAAGCCCTTCAAACAATCCCTCTCTCCTGGCCATTCTCGGTCTGGGGGCTCGACATACTGGGCCCTTTCCCCCACGTTGTCGGGGGCTTTGAGTACTTGTACGTTGCAATCGACAAGTTCACAAAGTGGCCGGAGGTGGAAGCAGTGAGAAAGGTGACTGCTCAGTCAGCTGTCAAGTTTTTCAAGGGACTGGTCTGCCGTTTTGGTGTGCCAAATAGAGTCATCACCGACAACGGCCGCAGTTCACGAGCCACGCCTTCATGCAATACATTCAAGACCTCGGCAGCAAGGTCTATTTTGCTTCCGTGGCACACCCACGGAGCAACTGCCAAGCAGAGAGGGCGAATGCTGAAGTGTTGTGAAGCCTAAGGACAAAGACTTTTGACAAGATGCGCAAGAGCGGAAGACGCTGGATTGATGAATTGCCGATGGTTCTTTGGTCGATCAGGACGACGCCAAATCGAGCCACCAGCCAGACACCTTTTGCCCTGGTCTACGGGGCAGAAGCAGTTCTCCCCACGGAACTCATATACGGGTCACCTCGAGTGCTCGCTTATGATGAACTTGAGCAAGAGTAGTTGCACCAAGATGACGCGACGCTCCTTGAGGAAGATCGTCTTCGGGCGGCTATGAGAGCAGCGCGCTACCAGCAAGCCTTGCGCCGCTACCATAGTCGCAAGGTTCATGCCCGAAGCTTTGAGGAAGGCGACCTTGTTCTTCAGCGCGTTCAGTCGGCCAAGAATGCCAACAAGTTGACGCCGAAGTGGGAAGGCCCTTATCGGGTAATACGAGTCACCAGGCCCGACGCAGTCCGCCTGGAGATCGAAGATGCCGTCCCAGTGAGCAACTCCTGGAACATCGAGCATCTTCGCAAGTTTTACCCATAAGGCGTAGCTTGCCGGGCCTCCTGGCAAGCCACCTTTTGTACAAGCTTTGCCGGCAAGGCATGTAACCCTTCGTACAAAGCCAGGCGCAGACCCTGAGCATAAGTAAATGAAGCGCTGGCGCCCTAAGTTATAACATGCATGCTAGGTCGAGTCTCTTCCTTGGTCAGGGTTGATAGTGCTTAGCGGCGACTAACCCCTAGCCTAGAGGTCGAGTGCGCGTCAATCTGTTTCTTTTCTGTCCTCCTTTGGTTCGCAGGGCACATGAGCACTTTTGCTGAGCTACTTGGAAGAAGGGAAACGGACCGGCATCCCAACCCCGGCAAACCAGAGTTGCCAGGGGCTGCAAGCACGGGGATCCAACCGCGGCAAGACAAGGTTGCAGGGGGCTGCAGATCTAGATATGTCTTTTATCCTCTGTCATGCATTTCAGAACAGGACTGGGGCATGTGAAACCTCGTTTTTATCTCTAGGCTATCGTGCTCCCCTTTTTCCTATACCTAAGGATTATTTCCTGGGTCCGGATTTGGTTGTAGCCGCGGCGGCAAGGAGGTAGAACGAGGAGCCTAAAGCCTACTTCATCCCTGCCTCCGCCAAGAGTGCGAGAACGGTCGAGTGGAGTGGGGGACGGCAAGGCCTGTTGCCGGGCGAGAAACGTTTATTATAAACAATAACAAGGATTCGCTCCTTGTCGCGGGACTTACCCACGAACGAAAAACCCGGCAAGCATCCCTTTTTCATTAAAAACATCCCATACAGGTACAGTTCATACGAAATGAAAAACATGAACAAGGGGGATTACAAGCTTTAAATTTAACAAGGCCCGAAGGCTTACAGATTAAAAAAGAGATAGGGTGCCCGTGATTCCTTTCTTGTCCCTCTCCGCAGGAGGCAGGTCAAGGAGGCGAGAGGACAAAAGGGGCGCCTAGGTGAGCTACGAGCAGCAGAAAGCACCAAGAGAACACCTCGGTGGCCGCCCACGGGTAGGCCGGTGATGACGGTGCCGGGAAAGGAGCTGGAAGACGAGGTGGCAGGACCGGCAGTACACGATGAAGGCGTCGGTGCCCACGTACTCCGAGTTGACGGCCTTGCCGCCCACCCTCTTCCTCTTCCGCAGCCTCCCGACGCCAGCCGCCCAAGGAGACGGCCCCGAGAAGTTCAAGGATCTGGCCCCACCCCCGGCAAAACCCTGCCGGAGGAGCGGCCAGGTGCAGATGGTGCTGCTGTTGCCCCCGCCCAGGCGCGTGGCGTCCGACGCCTAGTCGGACTCATCCCCGTCATCTCCCCCGCTGTCCTCCTCATCACTTTCGCTCGAGGAAGAGCTTCCATCGTCGGAATCTCCATCGGAGGAGCTCTCCACGCAGCACTTCAGGCGAGTCCCGAAGTCTCCGAAGACCTTGATGGAGAGCAGGCCGTCCTCCATCAATTTGAAGTAGAGGACGAGCCCCACTGTCAGGCTGTGGATGCGAGCGAATGTCTTCCACCCACGACGGAGGTACATGACCCGAGGAGCCGGGAAGTCGACGTCGACCCGCGTGCCCCCATTCCCACAACCCCTCATGTGCAATCTGAGGGATTGGGGCCGGTCACGCTCCATCTCTCGAGCAAACGGGAGGGAGGACGGAGACGGCGACGCAGAGGCCGGCGCAGCCTAATGAAGAACTCGCGGGGCTGATCTCCAACATGGCCCTCCATCGGGAAAGGCACCATTGGTGGGGGCGAAGCCGGCGCGCCGCCCCGTCCTCCTCTTCCCCGAGGACTACGACCTCTGCCCCGGCCTCGCCCCCTCCCCCTTCCCCTCGCGGCCGGTTCCACCACCACGGGCTCAGGAGGAGGAGGGACGCACTGTCGAGCGGCGACCCTCGCCGCCACCGTCGAGGGACCCGGATTCCCTTTCTCCATGGCGAGTGAAAGGAAGAAGCAGAAGCAAGAGGAGGCAGATGACAGAAGAATGCGGGATGCCATCCCCCTTCCCCCTCTTTATAAAGGGGCGGGGTCGGGGCTCGGCCGCCCCGCTCGGCCAATCCAGCCACCGGAGGCGCAGGGAATCAGGACCAACCCGCTGCCCAACCAGCGACGGCCCGGTTTCCTGCCTCCACCGCTTGCCACCCCAGGCGCATGAAGGACGCGTGGTGGGCGTGCAGAACTGAGGGGACGGGTGAAGCGACCTCTCCCCACCCCGTGATCGTGGGGAGTGGACGCCTTGTTGACCGCGACCCGGCCCCGTTCAGTAAATGAGTCGCGCCTCCACGCCTCCCTCTTTTTACGGGGAAGGCGCGAGCCGCCTCTTTACTGCGATATGACGCATGCGTGTGGAAACCGCCCCACGCATGCTGCCCACGTCACGCACACCCCTCCACGCCGCGCCGCGCGCGCGGGTCGTGGAAGGCGCAAAGCGCGAAAAGTCTTACCGCAGTAAAAACCACCCCGCCTGCCCGCGCACCGTTTTGGGCCTGGCCCAACAACGGGTCACGCTTATGTATGGCCCAGGCCCGGGGGCTCCTGTCGGTGTACAAAAAGAGGGGTGCGTTTTTGTACCCCTATACCTATGCACGGGCAGTTGGAGCCGCGCCTACAGTCGCGCCAAGCAGAACAGGGGAGGTGAGCCAAGGTAAGACCGAAGCCCAAGATAATCAGAGCAACGCCAAGGCCAAGACCACAAAGAGCAGAGGGACGAAGCAGGTTCCCCAGGCAAGACCCTTGCCGGGACAGCTCGCCCCGCACCAACAGAGCGGGCCACCCTTGAGCCCACGGTCTCCAACGTCAAGTTGGGCCAGGGCTCGGGAGGCACCTCCGTGGTGGCATGCAGATCTTTGTGAAGACATATTCAAGATCAGATGAGGATTAGAAGACGACGATCCTCGGCAAGATCCTTGCCGAGGAAGGCCACCAGACCCCCGGCAAGGCCCTTGCCGGGGACGACAGCGCGCCACGGCAAGACCCTTGCCGGGCCACCCGGCAAGGCCCTCACCAAGGACACCAGCAGGGCCACCGCCAGGCCCATGCCGACCAAGCTTCCACCACCGTTCACATGCAGCTGCCAGCCCAACCAGCTGGGTGGGCACCTGCGTGGCAACATGCAGCTCCCAGGCCAACTCATCGAGCGCCTGCGTGGCGGCATGCAGATCTTCGTGAAGGCTCCGCCACTGCGCCACCTCAGCTGCCTGCCTGCCTACATGGCACCACGCCTCACTGGCCAGGGCACGTGTCAAAGCGAGGAGGAGCAGCGACGGATGGGACGGGCCTCGCCCCCGTCCCCAATAAAGCAAGGGGACACCTAAGCTATGCATTAAATGCGTCTTGTCCTGTAATACGAGCGATAAGCTCAGGGCACTGTATGCCTTTCCACCTCCTGTGTGCCACTGTGGCAGCCCCTTTCGATTATAAAAGGAGGCCCATGGCATACTGGAGAAGGATTCGGCTCTTTTGAACCACGCACTCACCACAGCTAGTTCGAGAGCTCAAGAACTCTCTGAAATACACCCACCAAAGCAGGACTAGGGTTTTATGCATCCTCGCGGCCCGAACCTGGGTAAACAATCCTTGTGCTGTCTACTAGCCCTGCTCTTCTCGCAACCCCGCGCCCCGGCAACCGTAGTAGGGATTCTTGTGATCCCATAGGTGTCGTTCCACACCGACATCTATTTACTTTCATGTTGAGTCATCACCCTCTCATTAAAAAGCACCAACTGGAGAGCACCGCTGTCATTTGCATCCATTACTATTAATTTATATTGGGTATGACTACGACTGGATCTCTTTTACCATGAACTACAATGTTTAGTCAGTCCTTGATCTTTAAAGGTGCTTTGCATTTATGTTTTGCGGTCTCAGAAAGGGCTAGCGAGATACCATCTTGTTATATCATATTATGATTGTTTTGAGAAAGTGTTGTCATCCGAGATTTATTATTATTGGTCGCTAGTTGATTATGCCATTGATATGAGTAAACATGAGACCTAAGTGTTATTCTGAATATGGTTGTTCATAATCTTTGCTGAAAACTTGAATGCTGGCTTTACATATTTACAACAACAAGAGCAAACAGAGTTTGTAAAAGTTTTTCTTTATCACTTTCAGTTTATCAACTGAATTGCTTGAGGACAAGCAAAGGTTTAAGCTTGGGGGAGTTGATACGTCTCCGTCGTATCTACTTTTCCAAGCACTTTTGCCCTAGTTTTGGACTCTAACTTGCATGATTTGAATGGAACTAACCCGGGCTGACGCTATTTTCAGCAGATTTTGCATGGTGTTATTTATGTGCAGAAACAAAAGTTCTCGGAATGACCTGCAACTCCACGGAACTTATTTTTGGAAAATATTAAAAATATTGGCGAAAGAATCAAGGCCAGGGGGCCCACCACCTGTCCACGAGGGTGGGGGGCACGCCCCCTGCCTCGTGGGCCCCCTAGAGCTCCACCGACCTCAACTCCAACTCCATATATTCGTGTTCGGGGAGAAAAAAATCAGAGAGAAAGATTCATCGCGTTTTACAATACGGAGCCGCCGCCAAGCCCTAAACTCTCTCGGGAGGGCTGATCTAGAGTCCGTTTGGGGCTCCGAAGAGGGGAATCCGTCGCCGTCGTCATCATCAACCATCCTCCATCACCAATTTCATGATGCTCACCGCCGTGCGTGAGTAATTCCATCGTAGGCTTGCTGGACGGTGATGGGTTGGATGATATTTATCATGTAATCGAGTTAGTTTTGTTAGGGTTTGATCCCTAGTATCCACTATGTTCTGAGATTGATGTTGCTATGACTTTGCTATGCTTAATGCTTGTCACTAGGGCCCGAGTGCCATGATTTCAGATCTGAACCTATTATGTTTTCATGAATATATGTGAGTTCTTGATCCTATCTTGCAAGTCTATAGTCACCTACTATGTGTTATGATCCGACAACCCCGAAGTGACAATAATCGGGACCACTCCCGGTGATGACCGTAGTTTGAGGAGTTCATGTATTCACTATGTGTTAATGCTTTGGTTCGGTACTTTATTAAAAGGAGGCCTTAATATCCCTTAGTTTCCACTAGGACCCCGCTGCCACGGGAGGGTAGGACAAAAGATGTCATGCAAGTTCTTTTCCGTAAGCACGTATGACTATATTCGGAATACATGCCTACATTACATTGATGAATTGGAGCTAGTTCTGTCACCCTATGTTATGACTGTTACATGATGAACCGCATCTGGCATAATTCTCCATCACCGATCCAATGCCAACGAGCTTTTCACATATTGTTCTTCGCTTATTTACTTTTCCGTTGCTATTGTTACCATCACTAGAAAACCCAAAAATATTACTTTTGCTATCGTTACCGTTACTTCCATATTACATTGCTACTAAATACTTTGCTGCAGATACTAAGTTATCCAGCTGTGGTTGAATTGACAACTCAGCTGCTAATACTTGAGAATATTCTTTGGCTCCCCTTGTGTCGAATCAATAAATTTGGGTTGAATACTCTACCCTCGGAAACTGTTGCGATCCCCTATACTTGTGGGTTATCAGGGAGGGCCGTATCTATAGGCAAGGGAGGAGAGGGGTTCGGGCTCCGCCGGAGTTCTCTGGAGGCGGTGCCCGGTGATGATTGGCGTTAGTGAGAAGGGGAGAAGATACCGTGGATCACGCGGCCACGGTGGGCAAGCAGAGACGAGCACATGGGTCGTGTAGCGACGAGCACAGTGGGCACGGGCGCACTGTTGGCTTGGCCGCATCATGCCCGTGCTCGCTGCGGCGAGCTCCGGCATCGGCAAGTGCCAGGAGGAGTTAAAGGCGTCAGGACGGTGATTGTGGCGAGGTTTAGCAAGGCGCGGCGAGGTGGGAAGCGAGCACGCGCGAAACAGAGCCGTCGGCGGCATCCAGAGCGCGTCGACACGCAGGCTGGCATGGTGCACACGCGTGGTCACCACGTGAACTTTGGCATCATGCCACGCCGTGCCTTAAATTCATGTCTGGCGTGTAGTCCTTGATGGTTTGAGTCGCTCCATGGGTTTGAGTTGGTCACAAGAGCTCTGTGCGAGTGGGTTTCTTCCTGGCAAGTTCCTAGACAGAAAATTGTGAGGTTAACTGAGAGAGATCTAGAAGGAGTTTAGGGATGATTTTTGGTGGTTAGTAGTTTCATAGGAGGGTAATGAAGCCCTAAAAATTTCAGCTTCATTGGATCAAGGAAAAATGCACTTCCTGTAGAAACTGCATTTTCTCACCTGAGCAGAAATGATTTTCTGTAAAAAAATATATTCCAAAAACCTATGCAATAATTTTTCTCAGGAAGAGGGTTCAAAGAATATTTGAGAATTTTCTCAGATTTTTGTGGGCAAGAAAAATGAGGGTTGCTTTGGAGCACATGTTGCTAAAGTGAGGTTTTGAAGTGAAAATTAATATTTTTCATTTATGAAAAATATTCTTAGGGCCATTTTGGGATATTTCAGAGAGGAAATGATATTTTTGGGAGAGAGATGGGTCACTTGAGTGAAAATCAAGGACATGCCCAAGTGATCAAGTCCAAGTGAGTTGATTCAAAACCCAAATTCAAACCAAAAGGCAAGAAAAAGAAAAGAGGGCAAAAACCAGGCTGTCACAACGAGGAGGGAGTAGTTCATCCTTGGGGCTGAGGGTGTGTACTAGTAGCTATGTGTTTGATCTCTCTCTCTCGTCTTCTTGATTTGGCACGATCTTGATGTACAACGAGCTTTATTACTATAGTTGGATCATACGGTGTTTCTCCCTCTCTATATTCTTGTGATGAATTGAGTTTTACCTTTGAGGTTTTACTATTATCAGATTGAATACTTTTATGGATTTGAGAACACTTGATGTATGTCTTGTGTGGGATACCCGTGGTGACAATGGGGTGTTCTATTGGCTCACTTGATGTATGTTTTG
This sequence comes from Aegilops tauschii subsp. strangulata, assembly GCF_002575655.3. Lineage (NCBI taxonomy): Eukaryota > Viridiplantae > Streptophyta > Magnoliopsida > Poales > Poaceae > Aegilops > Aegilops tauschii. The sequence goes on along the minus strand of NC_053040.3, from coordinate 292,251,060 downwards.
GCACTCAACTCGCGGATCCCCGAGGTGACATTTGGGTAATCTATGCATAGGGGTTGATGCACATTTTCATCCTTGTTTCTCCGGTAGAAATCTTGGGGCACTCTTTGAGGTTCTTTGTGCTTGATTGAATATTATGAATCTGAAGTTGTTTGATGCATATCGTATAATTGACCCACAGATACTTATGGTGACATTGGAGTATCTAGGTGACATTAGGCTTGATTGATGTGTATCATATGGTGTTATTTTAGTACGAACTCTAGGGCTGTTTTTGACACTTATAGGAATAGCTCAAAAAATTGATCAGAAAGAATAACTTTGAGGTGGTTTCGTACCCTAGAAGCAATTTCATGTTATGTTCTCCGTGATAGGAACTTTGGAGTGACTCTTTGTCGCACGTTGAGGGATTGCCATATGATTTAATTATGTTATCATTGTTGAGAGAATTTGCACTAGTGAAAGTATGAACCCTAGGCCTTGTTTTCAAGCATTACAATGTCATTTTTGCTCACTTTTGTTACTAGTTACCTTGCTCAAGGCAGAGCTATATGTATTGCTGGGGGGTTGTGGCACCCCATCTTTGAAGCAACTTGTGAAGATTTTTTTGAAAGGACTTAGATGAGAACTTTTTTAGTACTCCCCCCGAAACACTCATATATTCTTGTTTGCCCCCCAGAACATTTGGTCTAGCTCTACCATTGACCTGGCTGTTTTTATATTTTCATATTACAAAAACCTATATCTACTATCCATATTACACTTGTATCACCATCTCTTCGCCGAAGTAGTGCACCTATACAATTTACCATTGTATTGGGTGTGTTGGGGACACAAGAGACTCCTTGTTATTTGGTTGTAGGCTTGTTTGAGAGAGACCATATTCATCCTATGCCTCCCACAGATTGATAAACCTTAGGTCATCCACTTGAGGGAAATTTGCTACTGTCCTACAAAAATCTACGCTTGGAGGCCCAACATGAGTCTACAAGAAGTAAATTGCATAGCAGACATGAAGCTCTTTTCTAGCGCCGTTGCTGGGTAGGTGAGTGCTTGAAGGTATATATTTAGATCTTGCAACGAATCTTTTAGTTTCTTGTTTTATCACTAGTTTGGTTCATAAAAGAAAACTACAAAAAGTGGAATTTAGGTTGCCACATATTATTCATCTTTATGTTTTTCATGAAAATGATGGAAAGGAACCTTGTGCTCAATTGCTAGAAGAAGAAGTCAATAATTTTTTTGGCATAAAATCTATGAATGATGAGCATGATTGCAATGTTTTTAGTATGAATTCTTTGAATATCCATGATGCTAACGATATGCAAAGCCATAAGCTTGGGGATGTGCAATTTTGTTATGATGATTGCATGCCTCCTATTTATGATGATTATCATGACGACACTTATGAAATAAAGAACAATGATAACCATGGAACTTGCCATCATGATTTTAATTCTCAATATGATTATGCCAATCAAGTATCACATGATACTTATTTTGTTGAGTTTGCTCCCACTATTATGAATGAGAAAGAATTTGCTTATCTGGAGAGTAATAAAATTTCCATGCTTGTGGATCATGAAAATAATGCTTTATGTGATAGTTATATTGTTGAAATCATTCATGATGCTACTGAAAATTACTATGAGAGAGGAACATATGCTTTTACATATTGCAATAATATCAAGTTTCCTCTCTATGTGTTGAAAATCTTGAAGTTTTGCTTGTATTGCCTTCCTATGCTAGTTGATTCTTATTCCCACAAATTGTTTGCTCATAAAATCCCTATGCATAGGAAGTGGGTTAGACTTAAATGTGCTAGTTATATGCTTCATGATGCTCCCATTATGTTTCAATTCTTATCTTTCATGCGAGTATCATTGAAATCATCATGCCTACCTAAAAAGGCATTAAATATAAGTGCTTGTTGGGAGACAACCCGATATTTATACCTATTGTTTTTGAGTGTTCACATGATTAGTCTGAATGATAGTTGACTTGATTCTGAGCAAAAACAGAAACTCTTGCTTCCAGTAACAGAATTGTTTAAATTCACTGGAAAGCGATAAAATTCTGAATTTTTTACACATGATTGGTATACAAATTAACTACGCTTTTCTAATTTTTCAGAAGTTTTAGATTTACAGAAGTATGGTCATTGTCCAGATCCTTACACACTGTTCTGTTTTTGACAGATTCTATTTTCAATGCATAGTTTGCTTGTTTTAGTGTTTCCATAGCTTATATTAAATGATATAAATTATGGAAATGATAAGGTGCAATAGGCATTGTGTGAGAACAATTATGAATCTTGTCTTTGACATTACTTACGTGAACGATTTTCTCTTTATCATACTAACCTATCTCACGAAGTTCCGTTAAGTTTTGTGTGATTGAAGTTTTTAGCTTCTGGGTGATATCGACATAAGGAGAATAAGGAGTGGAAAGACCCTAAGCTTGGGGATGCCCAAGGCACCCCAAGGTAATATTCGAGGAATACCCAAGCAACTAAGATTGGGGATGCCCCCGAAGGCATCCCCTCTTTCGTCTTCAACATTATCGGTAACCTCACATGAAGTTATATTTTTATTCGTCACATGATATGAGTTTTGCTTGGAGCGTCATTTTATTTTATTTGGATTTGCTTGCTATTATTTCGAGTAATTTTTTGCATCCTTTATTTCAATAAAAATGTCAAGTATAGCCTTTACCATGCTCATTTTGCAAGTCTATATGTTGTTGTTTTGAAAACAGAAAGTTTTCTATCATTGTCTGAATTCTTCTGGAAAGTCAGAACATGATAAAATCTTGAAATTTTTACACAATGAGAAACAAAAAAATTCTACAGTGTGGTAAATTTTCGGAAATTTTGGAGTTAGAGAAGTATGAATCTTCTTGCATTCTTTACAGACGGTTCTGTTTAGATAGATTGCTATTATGTTTGCATATGTTTGCTTGTTTAATGATTGTATTTGAAGATAGGAGTATTAAATATGCAGAGGCATTTAGTATCCAATGTTAAATAATAGTTTTAGTGATTTTCTACAGTAGAGAATGATATGGTTTTGCTCTTTATCATACTAACTTATCTCACGAGTTCTTGTTGAGTTTTGTGTGGATGAAGTTTTTGAGAATTAGGGTAACCGTGATATAAAAGGAATTAAGAGACACAAGAGCTCAAGCTTGGGGATGCCCAAGGCATCCCAAACTAATATTTCAAGAAGTATCAAGCATCTAAGCTTGGGGATGCCCCGGTTGGCATCCCACCTTTCTTCTTCAACAATGATCGGTCAATTTTGGTTGAGCCTAAGTTTTTGCTTCTTCACATGATATGTGTTATCCTTGGAATGCCATTTTATTTTGTTTTGCTTGTTGTTTGAATAAAATACTTAAGATCTATTTTTATGAAAGAGAGTCTTCACATAGCTACTTAATTATTTGACTACTCATTGTTCTTCACTTATATCTTTTTGGAGTAGTTTGTCATTTACTCTATGTGCTTCACTTATATCTTTTGAGCTAGGTAGTTGCTGTAGTGCTTCACTTATATCTTTTTAGAGCACGACATTGGTTTTATTTTGTAGAAATTGATGAACTCTCATGCTTCAATTATACTATTTTGAGAGTCTTAAAAATAGTATGTCAATTTTCTTAGGTTATGAATTTGGTCCTAATGTGATGGGCATCCAAGAGGGATATAATAAAAACTTTCATAAAGAGCATTGAAAATATGAGAAGTTTGATTCCTTGCATTTGTTTTGAGATATAAAGATGGTGATATTAGAGTCATGCTAGAGAATAATTGTGGATTAGTAGAAATACTTGTGTTAAAGTTTGTGATTCCCGAAGCATGCACATATGGTCTATTGCTATGCGATGAAGTTGGAGCATGATTTATTATTGATTGTCATCTTTTGTGTGGAGGATGGGAGCGCGCGATGGTTAACTCCTACCAACCTCTCCCCCAGGAGCATGCGTATTAGTACTTTGTTTTGATGGCTAATAAACTTTTTCAATAAGTATGTGAGTTCTTTATGACTACCGTGCAACTTTTGCCAGTGCATTAAACCCACCATATACCCTTACTCAAAATAGCCACAATACCTACCTATTATGGGATTCCATAGCCATTCCGAGATATATTTCCATGCAACTTCCGTCGTTCCGTTTATTGTGACACATACCATCATTATCACATTGCTTTGCGTGATCATATAGTTGACATAGTATTTGTGGCTTGGCCACCATTCATATTTGTTATACATGTCATGCTAGATCATTGCGCATCCCGGTACACCATTGGAGGCATTCATATAGAGTCATATCTTTGTTCTAGTATCTAGTTGTAATTCTTGAATTGTAAGTAAGTAAAAGTGTGTTGATCATCATCATTAGAGCATTGTCCCATGTGAGGAAAGGATGATGGAAACTATGATTCTCCCACAAGTCTGGGTGAGACTCCAGACTTAAAATACAAAAGAGGCCAAAGAGCCCAAATAAAAAAAGGAGGCCACAGAGCCCAATACAAAAAAGAGAAATAAAGGAGAAAATAAAAAAATGAGAGAAAAAAAAGAGAAGGGACAATGTTACTATCCTTTTCCACACTTTTGCTTCGAAGTAGCACCATGGTCTTCATGATAGAGAGTCTCCTATTTATCACTTTCATATACTAGTGGGGATTTTTCATTATAAAACTTGGCTTGTATACTCCAATGACGGCTTCCTCAAATTGCCCTAGGTCTTCGTGAGCAAGCAAGTTGGATGCACACTCACTTAGTTTTCTTTTGAGCTTTCATACACTTATAGATCCAGTGCATCCGTTGCATGGCAATCCCTACTCACTTGCATCGATATCAAATGATGGGCATCTCCATAGCCTATTAATTTGCGTAGTTGATGTGAGACTTCCTCCTTTTTTGTCTTCTGCTCACAACCTCCACCACACTCTATTCCACCTATAGTGTATATCCATGGCTCACGCTCATGTATTGCATGAAAGTTGAAAAAGTTTGAGAACACCAAAAGTATGAAACAATTGCTTGGCTAACACCGGGGTTGTGCATGATAAATACTTTGTGTGATGAAGATAGAGCATGACAAGATTATATGATTTTGTAGGGATAACTTTCTTTAGCCATGATATTTTGAGAAGACATGATTGCTTCATTAGTATGCTTGAAGTATTATTGTTTTTATGTCAATATTAAATTTTTTTTTGAATCTTATGGATCTGAATATTCATGACAAACAAAGAAAGATTACATTGATAAACATGTTAGGTAGCATTTACACTTCATAAATTATTTCTTTATCATTTACCTACTCGAGGACGAGTAGGAATTAAACTTGGGGATGCTGATGCGTCTCCAACATATCTATAATTTATGAAGTATTCATGCCATGTTTGAAACAATTTTATATGGTTTTGGTATCATTTTATTAGAACTAACCCAGACTGACGCTATTTTCAGCAAAACTACCGTGGTGTCGGTTTTTGTGCAGAAATAAAAGTTCTCAGAATGGGCTGAAAATTTATGGTGATTTTTTATGGACCGAAAGAGACCCCCAAACACCGGAAAAGAACCAGGAGGTGAACAAGGAGGCCACAAGCCTAGGGGCGTGCGCCCACCCAACCAGGGCGCACGCTCCTAGCGGTGGGCCCCTCGGGCACCCCCTTGACATGAGACCGACGCCAAAAATTCTTATAAATACCCAAACCTCTGAAAAGAACCCTAGATCGGAAGTTCTGCCGCCGCAAGCCTCTCTAGCCACGAAAAACCAATCGGGAGCCCGTTTCGGCACCCTGTCAGAGGGGGAAATCATCCGGAGGCCATCTTCATCATCCCGTCGATCTCCATGATGAGGAGGGAGTAGTTCACCCTCGGGGCTGAGGGTATGTACCAGTAGCTATGTGTTTGATCTCTCTCTCTCTCTCTCTCTCTCTCTCTCGTGTTCTTGATTTGGCATCTCGTGTTCCTGATTTGGCAAGATCTTGATGTACTGCGAGCTTTGTTACTATAGTTGGATCATATGGTGTTTCTACCTCTCTATATTCTTGTGATGAATTGAGTTTTACCTTTGCGGTTTCACTATTATCGGATTGAATACTTTTATGGATTTGAGAACACTTGATGTTTGTCTTGTGTGGGATACCCGTAGTGACAATAGGGTGTTCTATTCCTCACTTGATGTATGTCTTGGCACTCAACTCGCGGATTCCCAGGTGACATTGGGGTAATCTATGCATAGGGGTTGATGCACGTTTTTGCTACTTCTTGAGCTTGCGTTGGTTTTTCCTTTGAAGAGGAAAGGGTGATGCAACAAAGTAGAGATAAGTATTTCCCTCAGCTAAGAACCAAGGTATCAATCCAGTAGGAGAAACACGCAAGTCCCCAATATATGCACCTACACAAACAATCAAACACTCGCACCCAACGCGATAAAGGGGTTGTCAATCCCTTCACGGTCACTTGCAAAGGTGAGATCTGATAGAGATAGATATAAAAGATTACTAAAACATAAAAGTGAATAAAAGTAAATAAATTGCAACAAGATATTTTTGGTATTTTTGGTATATAGCTCTGAAAATATATGAAGGAAAATAGACCCGGGGGCCAAAGGTTTCACTAGAGGCTTCTCTCTTGAAGGCAAATAATACGGTGGGTGAACAAATTACTGTCGAGCAATTGATAGAAAAGCGCAAAGTTATGACGATATCCAAGGCAATGATTATGAATATAGGCATCACGTATGTGTCATGTAGACCGACTCCTGCCTGCATCTACTACTATTACTCCACACATCGACCGCTATCCAGCATGCATCTAGAGTATTAAGTTCATAAAAGAACGGAGTAATGCCTTAAGTAAGATGACATGATGTAGAGGGATAAACTCAAGCAATATGATGAAAAACCCATCTTTTTACCCTTGATGGCAACAATTCAATACGTGTCTCACTACCCCTACTTTGTCACTAGGTGAAATCACACAAGATTGAACCCAAAACTAAGCACATCTCCCATTGCAAGAAAAACCAATCTAGTTCGCCAAACCAAACAGATAATTCGAAGAGAAATAAAAAGATATTAAATCATGCATATAAGAATTCAGAGAAGATTCAAATAATATTCATAGATAAGGTGATCATAAATCCACCATTCATCGATCTCGACAAACATACCGCAAAAGAAGATTACATCGGCTAGATCTCGAAGAACATCAAGGAGAACATGGTATTGAGAATCAAAGAGAGAGAAGAAGCCATCTAGCTACTAGCTATGGACCTGTAGGTATGTGGTAAACTACTCACGCTTCATCGGAAGGGCAATAGGGTTGATGTAGATGCCCTCCATGATCGAATCCCCCTCCGGCAGGATGCCGTAAAAGGCCTTAAGATGGGATCTCACGGGAACAGAAGGTTATGGCGGTGGAAAAGTATTTTGGTGGATGCTTTTGGTGGTTTGGGAATATTTGGGAATTTATAGGCCGAAGAATAGGGTTAGAGGAGCTCCGAGAGACCCACAAGACAGGGGGGCGCGCCCTGCACCCTTGTCGTCGCCTTTGGACTCTTCTAACTTGGTTTCCAAGTCCTCCGTGTGTCTTCCGGTCCAAGAAAAATCATCATAAGGTTTCTTCCGTTTGGACTCTGTTTGATATTCGTTTTCTGCGAAACTCGAAAAAGGAAAAACAGAAACTGGCACTGGGCTCTGGGTTAATAAGTTAGACCCAAAAATAATATAAAATAGCATATTAATGCATATAAAACATCCAAAACAGATAATATAATAGCATGGAACAATAAAAAATTATAGATACATTGGAGATGTATCAAGCATCCCCAAGCTTAATTCCTACTCGTCCTCAAGTAGGTAAATGATAAAAACAGAATTTTTGATGTGGAATGCTACCTAGCATATTTATCCATGTAATTTTCTTCATTGTGGCATGAATGTTCAGATCCATATATAAGATTCAAAACAAAAGTTTAATATTGACATAAAAACAATAATACTTCAAGCATACTAATAAAGCAATCATGTCTTCTCAAAATAACATGGCCAAAGAAAGTTATCCCTACAAAATCATATAGTCTAGCTATGCTCCATCTTCATCACACAAAGTATTAAATCATGCACAACCCCGATGACAAGCCAAGCAATTGTTTCATACTTTTGATGTTCTCAAACGTTTTCAACTATAGGTGGAATAAAATATGGTGGTTGTGGAGAAGACAAAAAGAAGGAGATAGTCTCACATCAACTAGGCATATCAACGGGCTATGGAGATGCCCATCAATAGATATCAATGTGAGTGAGTAGGGATTGCCATGCAACTGATGCACTAGAGCTATAAGTTTATGAAAGCTCAAAAAGAAACTAAGTGTGCATCCAACTCGCTTGCTCATGAAGACCTAGGGCAATTTGAGGGAGCCCATCATTGGAATATATAAGCCAAGTTATATAACGAAAAATTCCCACTAGTATATGAAAGTGACAACATAGGAGACTCTCTATAATGATGATCATGGTGCTACTTTGAAGCACAAGTGTGGAAAAAGGATAGTAACATTGTCCCTTCTTTCTTTTCTCTCTTTTTTGGTGGGCTTCTTTGGCCTCTATTTTTTGTGGGCTTCTTTTGCCTCTTTTATTTTTTATAAAGTCTGGAGACTCATCCCAACTTGTGAGGGAATCATAGCTTCCATCATTCTTTCCTCACATGGGACAATGCTCTAATAATGATGATCATTACACTTTTATGAACTTACAACTCAAGAATTAAAACTCGATACTTAGAACAAAATATGACTCTATATGAATGCCTCCGGCGGTGTACCGGGATGTGCAATGATCTAGCGTAGCAAATGACATCAAAAACACGGACAAGCCATGTAAACATCATGCTAGCTATCTTACGATCATGCAAAGCAATATGACAATGATGGAGCATGTCATAATAAAACGGAACAGTGGAAGTTGCGTGGCAATATATCTCGGAATGGCTATGGAAATGCCATAATAGGTAGGTATGGTGGCTGTTTTGAGGAAGGTATATGGTGGGTGTAATGCACCAATGAAGTTGCGTGGTACTAGAGAGGCTAGCAGTGGTGGAGGGTGAGAGTGCATATAATCCATGGACTCACTACTGCAAGATGCTGCTAACGAGACACTACGATCAAAGACCCTTTGACGAAACTGTGTGCGATGCATTAATCACAAACGCCGATGTAAAAAACCCGTCAAAAAGGTGCAAAAGGTTTGCGATGACGGATGCATCAAACACGGTTCCGATTTTAGTTGCATGTGCGATGGAAGACACACGGTTCAGTTCAATGAACTGTTTGCGATGAGGAAGAAGAACAGAAACGGGCAGCCAGATGAAGGCGTGTGCGATATGCGACATATAGTTCACTCGGATTAACTGTTTGTGATGAGAGGAACAACCGAAACATGCAGCTAGATAAAGGTGTGTGCGATTGAGGGCATACACTTCAGAAGGATTAACTGTTTGCGATTAGGCAACCGAACAGAAATGGTCAGCCAGATCAAAGTGTCCGCGATTGATGGCATACACTTCACACGGATGAACTGTTTGTGATTAGCCACAACAAACAGAAACAGTTAGACATATCAACGTGTGTGCACTAGACGGGCACACATTCTAATTAAAAGAAGCATGTGCAAAGGTAATAATGAGCGCGCACGGTTGTTGGAACAAGACGTGTGCAAACGCCACGTACGCGGCTGAGAAAGCGTGCCCACGTTACTCCGTCTGAGAATAGTGCCGCACTTAGAAATTATAGAACCGTCCCGTCACATTCCAAATCACTACGACGCTATATTTAATTGCAAACCTATTCACACTGATCAAAACCTAAACGGTTTCCCACTTAGGAGCATATTAGTACTCGGTTATAAATACTACTACTCCAAGATGACTGCACATTCCTCCTCAACTCCTCATCCACAAAAACAAACAAGTCATTCATCATCGTTCCCTTGCGTCTGCCATGGCCAGCGTGAGTTCTGGGTTGAGAGATTGCCACCAGGGAGAGGCGAGCATGAAAGCGGAAGCACAGGAGATGTCCCGCCACGCTGCAAAAGCAGCTTACATGTCCCGCCACACGGCCGTAGCAGCACAGAGGTCCCGCCACACCGCCGAAGCAGCACGAAGGTCCCGCTGCGCCGTCGATGCAGCAGACTGGTCCGGACGTGCCGTGAAAGCAGTAGAGATGTCCCGCCGCATCGCGAATGCAGCAGAGATGTCCTCCCGCGCAGCGGCGGCCTGGGAAAATGTCTTGCTGACACGCGAGGACTCTTACAGGCGCATGCATGCGATCGTCCATAGCCAGATGGATCAGATCTCTGGCTGGGTGAGGTTGCAGGACAACATGAAAGCCTCGTTTGAACAGGCTACTAGCGTCATCCGGCAACTAAGGGAGAGCAATGTGAAGCTCCAGGCCAAGCTCGAGCTGCTGAGGGCGAATATCGTCGAAAGTGCAGAGCAGCAGGAGGAGACCACTGCCTTGTTGAAGAGGACCGACGTCATCGTCGAGAAACTTATGGACGAGAATGCCATGCTGCGCATCAAGTGCAAAAGGCTGGTGGAGGAATCCGTGGATGCTCTCAAGCAGCATCTTGAGGACACGAAAGAGCTCATCGCCGCTCGCCGCGGAGACTAGTTCCCGTGGCCTGCAGCAACGCATCAAAAAGTAGAGATCGGCGAGCCAGATCGTTGTCTTCCTTCTTCTTTTGCCCTTGTGTATTTTAGGCGTTGCCGCATGTGGCTTTTTTAATTATGTTCCTAAATATGTAAGACAATTATTATCCACTGTCATCGTCCTTTCATCAGTCTTGCTATAAGTCACAGTCGATGCTATATAGGTCCGTCGGATCTTACATCAAGATCCATGCAAAGCTTTCTTTTCAGATTTTCTTATTTCTCTCTTAAATCTCAGTCCAATGAGACATAGCCACGCCGTGAAACAGGGGCTCGGGCACCATTAATGGAGACGTTGGGAGGGAGGTGCGCGATGGATAGAGGTCAAAGGGCTCTCCTCCCGATGAGCGGGGTCTGATCGCACGCCTCCCATACTCAAATAGCTACCCCACACGGCACCTCCTAGCCAATAAAAAAGGGGACACGTGGCGGCACGTAATTGGTAAGTAGAACGCCCACGGTTTCAATAATACTTGTGTTTCCGATTTGTAACGTGACGGCACTTGTTCCAAAATGACTTTGTTGATTGTTAATGTGTGCGCCTTCGCAAATCGGACAGAAAAATTACCACAGCTTGTTGGTGCCATGTCATGACACCATGCCAAGTTTCATGATTTTCAGGCGAGTTTTGGATTTACGGGGATTTTAAAACCATGTTTCTCGATGTTTCCGGCCGAGGCAAGACGTCGTGATGTTTGAATTCCATTCCCACTTCTTCCATGGGACCTAGAAGTTTGCCCAAGTACACATACATGATTTTCCAACTAACTTTTGTGCACTGGAGCATGCGCTTGTACTTCAAATTTGAACTATGTGCATTAAATGCCTGGAAAATGAATTAATGTATAAAAAGGCCAAATGAACCCGGAATAATTTCAAAATTTAGCACGAAACTCCTATTTGGTCTAAGCTGCCTGCGTAAAAAAATCGAGGCGGGAGAAGGCAGTGTATGTCATTTCGCACACGGAGGTGACACGTTCCCTCTCGGAACCATAAGCCTTCTTGAGAGAAGCTCCGGCATGCAAGAAGCTTATACCAAAGCTTGTCCCAATTCGGCCAAAAAAATTACCACAACATGTTGGTGCCATGTCATGACACCATGCCAATTTTCATGATTTTCAGGCGTGTTTTGGATTTACAGGAATTAAAAAAACCAAGTTTCTCAATATTTCTAGCCGAGGCACGACGCCCAGATGTTTGAATTCCATTCCCATTTCTTGCATGGGACCTAAAAATTCACCCAAGGACACACATGTGATTTTTCAACCAACTTTGGTGCACTTGAGCATGTGCTTGTAGTTCAAATTTGAAGTATGCACATTAAATGCCCAGAAATTCAATTAATGTATAAAAAAGGCCAAACGAACTCGGAATAATTGCAAAATTTAGCACGATACTTCTATTTGGTATAATCTACCTATGTAAAAAAATTAAGGCGGGAGAAGGCAGTGTATGTCGTTTCGCACACGGAGGTGACACGTTCCCTCTCGGAACCACAAGCCTTCTTGAGAGAAGCTCCGGTTTGCAAGAAGCTTATACCAAGCATGTCCCAATTTGGCCAAAAAAATTACCACAACATGTTGGTGCCATGTCATGACACCATGTCAATTTTCATGATTTTCACGCGTGTTTTGGATTTACAGGAATTAAAAAACCAAGTTTCTCAACCTTTCCGGCCGAGCCATGATGCCGAGATGTTTGAATTTCATTCCCATTTCTTGCATGGGACCTGGAAATTAACCCAAGGACACACATATGATTTTTCAACCAACTTTGGTGCACTAGAGCATGTGCTTGTAGTTCAAATTTTAATTATGCACATTAAATGCCCAGAAATTCAATTAATGTATCAAAAAGTCCAAACAAACCCAAAATAATCCCAAAATTTAGCACGATACTTCTATTTGGTCTAATCTTCTTGTGTAAAAAAAATTAAGGCGGGAGAAGGCAGTGTACATATCTCGTTTCGCACACGGAGGTGACACGTTCCCTGTAACATCCCAAATTTTCAATTTGGTATGTTATACATAGATCATCTTGCATATCATATTTTATTGCATTTTGACAAATCCTCGATAAATCCTAAGCAACTCAAGGACCCTCGGAGAGAGTTGGGGATTTTCTCGAATTTTCATATTTGATTTTCATCAAATAATAAAACGAGGATTTTTGGTTTTAATTATTTTCTCTCCGGAAAAATATTTCATTAAAAATAAATGAGAGGAGAAAATATGACTTCTCCAAAATAATTGAAATATTCGAGGAAAAGTGTTAAAATCATTTATTGGATTTTATTCGGAGTTTATTTGCAATTTTAATTGCATTAAAAATATAGCATGTTTTCAAAAATTTATTTTGTGTCAAAAAAATGTTCACCCTTTTCTAAATATTCTAACTAGACGGGGAAATTTTTTTTTATTTTTTTTGGTTTTTTATTTATTTTTCTACAAATTTTTCGGCGGAATTTAAAAAAAAAACCGCGCCGCGCCCGCCGGGCCGAGGCCCAGCCGAGCGGCGGCCCACCCCCGCGTCTCCCTCGCGCAGCCGCCACCGCCACCGCGCCCGAGTCTGCCTTAAGCACGGCCGCCGCTGCCTTGCCCCTCCCCCACGCCACCAGCCCCCCTCATAAATACCCCGCCGCCGCCGCCCTCCCTCTCACCCAGAGCCCGCCCGAGCCGTCGCCGCTGGGAGCCCGCACCGCCGCCGCCTAGCGCCACCGCCCCCGCTCGCCGTTCACCGCCGCCCGCCACACCTCGCCGCCCGAGCCCCGCCACACCCCGCCGCCCCTCACCGAGCCCCGCCGGAGCCCGCCGACCCCGCCGGAGTTCCGTTCCGACGAGGTACCGATCCGATGTCGTTTGCCGGTTTAAAAAAACCGTTCGTTTAAAAAAAATGCTAGATCGGTTTATTTCTTCGGTTTTGTTATTTTGTGAGCGTTCACCGACTCGTTCGTTTTAACGAACGCGTTCGTCGGATTTTCTCTGTTAACGAACGTCCGTTCTTTAACCGTTCGTCCGTTTTTCTTTTTCGTCGGATTTTTCCGCGATTTTCTCAGATCTCGATTTCTGATCGAATCTTCGTTTCTGTTTAACTTTTCGCTCGTATATCGGAATCAGGCGATTCAAGCGCCTAGAATTTCGTCTCGAAATTCTCTTTCCGTTTAACCTACTCAAACAAGTTTTTTCTACTGTAAAATTTGACCTAGATTCAGATTAGTAAACGAAGCTTGTTTCTTTCGCCGTTTGACTTTCGTTGCTTCATTCGAGTTGATTCTTTTTGCAAACCGGAGTTCTTAAGTTGAACTTTCTGGTTGGATTCTTCATTCGAGTTTTACCTGTGCATTAGATGAGTACTTATTGTTTGTTTGTTTGTTTGCGATAGAGTACCCGGAGTGTGCCGCTTGTTACTTCGAATCGCTAGGTTTCGCGGATCATCAGCAAGGCAAGTAACACTTTGATCATACCTTCCATACCCAGTTTTTATTGCATTAGATCTATTTCCTCAAACATTGCATGATTAGGATCTAATTAAATTGTGGGAATTGGGAAGTAGTTGAGGTAGTACCCATTACCTGTTTTATTTATCAAACCCTTGGGAGTTACTTCTACGTTGCTATTATATTGCCATGCTATGCTCGTAGACGTGGATTGGGTTTGAGTGAAATTCATGACAGTTGTGAGATTGTTAATAATGGTTTACCTAAGGTGGCAACTAAAAATCACATCTGGGTGGATTGAGGCACCTGGAGAATCCAGTGTTGTCTGTTTGTATAAGGACCGCCACCAAGGCTCAAAGGGATCATAAGATCATTCATGCTAGAAACTTCCGTGTGCAGCCACAAGCTATTATGGGCTCTAGCATAGTTCAGTAGGTTACATGATCTCTTGAAGAGGTGGGCTAGCAGATGTAGGGGAAAGTAGGTGTAACTGTCCATCCGGAGTAAAGAGTGATTGTTTCTGAAAGACTGTGTCTCGGTCATCCGTTTCTCAAACATCATGTAGTGCGAGAATCAAGCGGAGGCGATCGAGTTTTGTGGGGAAAAGTGCGCAAACCTCTGCAGAGTGTACAAACTAATCATGGTTAGCCGTGTCCCCGGTTATGGACAACTTGAGTATCTAGTACCTGGATTATCATTTGAATCTCATCACCATGTTACTTTTAATTAATTTTGCTGGGTTAATGATGATTCTTAATTGGGATTGAGATGCTGTCAACCATCTCAATGTTTAACAACCACCATGATAGTTAAATAAAATTTATTCCTTTGCAGTAGGGAAAAATTGGCTTTTCGCAAAACCATAACCATAGAGCTTTCCACCAGCCAAATATGCATGTAGTATAGCATCACTATGTTCATTATTCTCTATGTGTTACATTGCCAGCATATTCTATGTGCTGACCCGTTTTCGGGCTGCAACGTTTCATGTTGCAGACTTTTCAGACGACGAGTAAGGTGCCTTAGGGCGTGGTCTTATACTCAATGATGCCGCTGGAGTTGATGGACTCACTTATCTTCCAAGTCTTCCGCTGTTATCGTATTTAGATGGCCTTAAGCCATATTTATCATACTTATTCTCTTTGGAGATATTCGATGTAATAAGTGTGTGATTGCTACTCTGTTATAAATCCTCCATTTGTACTGTGCGTGTCAGCATTACTGATCCAAGGATGACACTGGTGCACAGCAGCACAGACCATTTGAGGTCTGGTCGCTACAAAGGTGGTATCAGAGCACACGCTGACTGTAGGACACGACCACTAAGCCTAAGCCCTAGAACACTTCTCTCTTCTCATTTCTGACCCCTCTCCACTTTCTACTCTTTTGGAATGGCGGATGCAAGGAGCAAGTTCATGCAACCAGATGAAGACACGCCTTTTGGACGACACTTGAAGGAAGTCACTAAGTATTTGAACATAGGAATACCAAGCATCACCGGAACCTACAACTCCACATTACCCGAAGAGGAGCGCTGGAAGATTCAAGTTCACATTCCAGGAAGGACGTTTGTGCCAATTACTGAACCCATAAGATTGGTTTTCAAAGCACCAACCTGGAGTTTAGGGAAGAGCATGGCCGCCCACATCGCTATGGGACGCATTGGAGAAGTCTACCACAAGGAGCTTAAGGATACTATTTATCAGATTTGTGGACGCCGAGACGAGCAATGGGAGATGATCAGAACCAAGAAGGATGGATCAATTGCAGCTTTCATCCAGGAGCAAAACCAACACATTCGTCGCCAGGAGAACCAGATATGCACGGACAAGGAAGAACTGAAGAAGGCATTAACCAAGATCAAGGAGCTGGAGGAAGAACTCAAGGCTACACGCGAGGATTATATGGAGGAAATCATCGCACTAGTAGGGAAGAATGACGACCTGGAGAAGAAGATTGGAGTATTCATGGGAAATCCAGTGCCAAAAGCAAAAGATGACGAATGCACTTGTCCGGATAACTACATCATCATCGACGACACCGACTCGGAACCAAGTGAAGATGACTTTGTTGACGAAGCTGGAGCAGACATCATGGAGTCTTCAACGGATCAGAATTTCTAGTAGACCACCATATCAGTAGTAGTTTTCCCCCATTTAATAGTATAGTTCAAGCACTTTGTAACGCTAGTTAGATCGATTGTTATGCCTTGTTTGAATTGATTGAGTGATATTGATTGTATTTGTCTCATGAGCATATGGGTAGTGTTTTTCCCTCTAGACCTCATTCTATTCTTAACTCTCATCTTTTCTAACCCATCAGATGCCTCCGAGACGCGACACCGGATTTGTTTTCCCACCAGAGATCACCCAGTTGATTCAGCAACAGAATGCCCTGATGCAAGTGTTAGTGCAGAACCAAGGCAACAACAATAACAACAACAACCCACCGCCACCACCACCTGTTGATCACTTAGCCCGTTTCTTAAGGCTAAACCCGCCGGTGTTCTCCAGTAGCACCGAGCCGATTGTTGCAGATGATTGGCTCCGCAAAGTTGGAAGGGAGTTGACCACTGCAGGATGCACAGATGCGGAAAGAGTGCGTTTTGCCGCACACCAGCTTGATGGACCCGCAGCATCATGGTGGGAGAATTACACAGCCACACACCCTATTGACACTGTCACATGGGACCAGTTTCGGCAAGCTTTCCGTACAGCTCATGTTTCAGCAGGAGCTATGGCTATGAAGAAGCGTGAGTTTCGCAACCTACGCCAAGGAGGACGCACCGTAGGCCAGTATGTGGAGGATTTCAGGAAGTTAGCACGTTATGCACCAGATGACGTTGCTACAGATGCTGCCAAGCAGGAGAAATTTTTGGAAGGACTGAATGATGAACTGAGTATGCAGTTGATGGTAGCAACTTTCAACAACTACCAGGAGCTGGTAGATAGAGCTCTCATGATTGAAGGGAAGCAACAGCAGATTGAAAACCGTAAGAGGAAGTATGGACAAGGGAAGTATAACTCTGGAGCTCAACAGAAGCCTCGTTTTGCCCCGAAGCTGGGAGGACAGTTTCAGCATACCCATGGAGGAGGTAGTTCGCACAACCATAATGGCTCCAAGAATGGTAATGGAAATGGAGGAACCAACGGACAGAACCGCACCAACCCATCTACCCCAGCCAAGAGGGATCTAAGTCACGTTACCTGTTTCAAGTGCCAGAAGACTGGACATTATGCAACTGATTGTCCTGAAGCCCAGAATGGAAATGGTAATGGAAGCTCTGGGAAGAAGCCGAACCCGTTCAACAAAGGACACATGAACCACGTGAGCGTGGAGGAGGTTGAAGCTCAGCCTGATGCAGTAATAGGTAAGTTTTTGGTTAAGTCATTTACTGCAACCGTTCTTTTTGATACTGGTGCATCGCATTCATTCATATCAAGGGGATTTGTGGATAAGTTTAAGTTGCCCACCAAAGTTCTCAGAACACCTATGTTAGTAACCTCGCCAGGAGCAGAGTATATGGCATGCCAAGGATGTTTTCAGATGCCATTGTCCATTGGTAGGCATGTTTTCCCCTCAGACCTCATAGTTTTGGAGTCGCAAGGTTTGGATGTGATTTTGGGAATGGATTGGCTATCGTTGTATGGAGGAAACATCGATTGCGCCAGCAAGTCGATTTTGCTTACCACCCCAGCAGGAAAAAGGATCAAGTATGTATCCAGGCATATGGCGAAGAGGACCCAAGTAAATTCCTTATCAGGAGTTGTACAGGAGGAAGTACCAGTGGTGAAGGATTACCCGGATGTATTCCCAGAAGAGTTGCCAGGCATGCCACCAGATAGAGACATTGAGTTCTTGATTGAACTTTTGCCAGGCACAGGGCCAATATCTAAGAGACCGTACAGGATGCCCACAAAAGATTTGGAGGAAATTAAGAAGCAGATCAAGGAGTTACTGGATAAAGGCTATATTCGCCCAAGTTCGTCACCTTGGGGATCACCAATACTTCTAGTGGAGAAGAAAGATGGATCATTGAGGATGGTTGTTGATTACCGTGGATTGAATGAAGAAACCATCAAAAACAAGTACCCACTGCCGATGATCAATGATTTGTTTGACCGCCTACAAGGAGCTAAAGTATTTTCCAAGATCGATCTACGATCAGGATACCATCAGTTAAAGATTCGAGAGCAGGATATACCTAAGGCGGCTTTTACCACCAGATATGGATTATATGAGTATACCGTTATGTCATTTGGTCTGACTAACGCACCTGCCTATTTCATGAACCTGATGAACAAAGTGTTTATGGAGTTTTTGGATAAGTTCGTCGTGGTGTTCATTGATGATATTTTAGTCTTTTCCTAGAATGAGGAAGGGCATGAGGAGCATTTGCGATTGGTACTTGAGAAGCTCAGAGAACATCAGTTATACGCCAAGTTCAGCAAGTGTGAATTTTGGCTGAAGGAAGTGGGATTTCTTGGACATGTTATTTCTGGAGAAGGAATAGCAGTAGACCCTGCCAAGGTTGACACAGTGACAAGTTGGGAATCACCCACGACAGTTGGAGAAATCCGGAGTTTTCTTGGACTTGCGGGATACTACCGGAGATTCATCGAGAATTTCTCGAAGATTGCTAAGCCCATGACTGAGCTATTAAAGAAGGACACCAAATTCAATTGGACTGAGGATTGTGAAGCTAGTTTCCAGGAGTTGAAGAAACGATTGGTTACATCACCCGTGTTGATTCTACCAGATCAACGCAAGGATTATGAAGTTTATTGCGACGCTTCTCGTCGAGGACTGGGAGCAGTGCTTATGCAGGAAGGAAGAGTTGTGTCATATGCTTCACGACAACTTAAACCCCATGAGAAAAATTATGCTACACATGATTTGGAGTTAGCAGCCGTGGTGCATGCGTTGAAGACATGGAGACATTTCCTCATCAGAAACCATTGTGAGGTGTATACGAATCACAAGAGTTTGAAGTATATTTTCACGCAGAAGGAGTTAAATCTCAGACAGAGGAGATGGTTGGAGCTCATAAAGGACTATGATATGAGATTGCATTATCACCCAGGGAAGGCGAACATAGTAGCAGACGCGTTGAGCCGCAAGAGTCATGTCAACACCCTCATGACAGGAGAGTTACCTCAGGAGTTAGCCGAGGACCTTCGTGAACTATGTTTGGAAATAGTCCCCAGAGGCTATTTAGCGACACTGGAGATTCAGTCTACCTTGATGGAAAGGATCAGAGAAGCTCAGAAGACAGACAAGGAGATTGAGATGATAAAGGAGAAGATGAGCAAAGGAAAAGCCAAGGGATTTCGTGAGGATGAGCACGATACCTTATGGTTTGAGGACCGCGTGTATGTGCCAAAAGATCCGGAGATCAGGAAGTTGATTTTGCAAGAAGCCCATGATTCACCGTACTCGATTCACCCAGGAAATACCAAGATGTATTTGGATCTGAAAAATACTTTCTGGTGGACCGGAATGAAGAAGGATATTGCTGAATATGTAGCAGTTTGTGATGTATGTCAGAGAGTGAAGGCAGAGCATCAGAAGCCAGCAGGATTGCTACAACCATTGCCGATACCCGAATGGAAGTGGGATAAAATAGGCATGGATTTTATCACAGGATTACCCAGGACTCGTTCAGGCTATGACTCAATATGGGTTGTAGTCGACCGTTTGACGAAAGTGGCTCATTTCATTCTAGTGAAGACCACTTACACCAGTGCTAAGTTGGCAAAGATATACATGACCAGGATCGTATGTTTGCATGGAGTTCCGAGGACCATTGTATCCGACAGAGGAACCCAGTTTACCTCGAAGTTTTGGAAGCAGTTACATGAAACTTGGGAACCAGGCTAGAATTTAGTACAGCTTTTCACCCATAGACAGATGGACAGACCGAGAGAGTCAACCAGATTCTGGAGGACATGTTGAGAGCTTGTGCACTAGATTATGGATCTAGTTGGGACGAAAATTTGCCATATGCGGAGTTTTCTTATAACAACAGTTATCAAACCAGTTTGAAGATGGCCCCTTTCGAAGCTTTGTACGGAAGGAGGTGTAGAACACCGTTGTTATGGGACGAAGTTGGAGACCGTCAGTTGTTTGGACCAGATTTGATTAAGGAGTCTGAACAGAAAGTGAGGTTGATTCGCGATAGGCTCAAAGTAGCCCAGTCCAGGCAGAAGAGTTATGCTGATTCTAAACGAAAGGAGACAGTTCACAAAGTCGGAGACATAGTTTATCTTCGAGTATCACCACTTCGAGGAGTGAAGCGTTTTGGAGTTAAGGGAAAGTTAGCACCCCGTTTTATCGGACCATACAGAGTTTTGGAACGTATGGGAGAGGTTGCCTACAAGCTGGAATTGGCCGAAGGATTGTCTGGAGTTCATGATGTATTTCATGTTTCCCAGTTGAAGAAGCGCCACGCAGAAATGGCTGAGATACCACTGAGAGATACTGTGCCGCTGGAAGCGATTCAGCTGGAAAGTGATTTGACCTATGAGGAGAAACCAGTTAAGATTCTTGAGTATGCCAGCCGAGTTACCCGCAGTAAGGTTATCAAGTTTTGCAAAGTCCAGTGGAGTCACCACACGGAGGATGAAGCCACCTGGGAGCGAGAGGAAGATCTACGGAAGGACCACTCCCACCTGTTTTCTAGCCAACCCGAATCTCGAGGGCGAGATTCATCTTAAGGGGGGTAGGTTTGTAACATCCCAAATTTTCAATTTGGTATGTTATACATAGATCATCTTGCATATCATATTTTATTGCATTTTGACAAATCCTCGATAAATCCTAAGCAACTCAAGGACCCTCGGAGAGAGTTGGGGATTTTCTCGAATTTTCATATTTGATTTTCATCAAATCATAAAACGAGGATTTTTGGTTTTAATTATTTTCTCTCCGGAAAAATATTTCATTAAAAATAAATGAGAGGAGAAAATATGACTTCTCCAAAATAATTGAAATATTGGAGGAAAAGTGTTAAAATCATTTATTGGATTTTATTCGGAGTTTATTTGCAATTTTAATTGCATTAAAAATATAGCATGTTTTCAAAATTTTATTTTGTGTCAAAACAATGTTCACCCTGTTCTAAATATTCTAACTAGACGGGGAAAATTTGTTTGATTTTTTTTGGATTTTTATTTATTTTTCTACAAATTTTTCGGCGGAACGTTTAAAAAAAAACCGCGCCGCGCCCGACCGGGCCGAGGCCCAGCCGAGCGGCGGCCCACCCCCGCGTCTCCCTCACGCAGCCGCCACCGCCACCGCGCCCGAGTCCGCCTCGAGCACGGCCGCCGCCGCCTTGCCCCTCCCCCACGCCACCAGCGCCCCCCTCATAAATACCCCGCCGCCGCCGCCCTCCCTCTCACCCCGAGCCCGCCCGAGCCGCCGCCGCTGGGAGCCCGCACCGCTGCCGCCTAGCGCCGCCGCCCGCCACACCTCGCCGCCCGAGCCCCGCCACACCCCGCCGCCCCTCGCCGAGCCCCGCCGGAGCCCGCCGACCCCGCCGGAGTTCCGTTCCGACGAGGTACCGATCCGATGCCGTTTGCCGGTTTTTAAAAAAAAAACCGTTCGTTTAAAAAAAACCCTAGATCGGTTTATTTCTTCGGTTTTGTTATTTTGTGAGCGTTCACCGACTCGTTCGTTTTAACGAACGCGTTCGTCGGATTTTCTCTATTAACGAACGTCCGTTCTTTAACCGTTCGTCCGTTTTTCTTTTCCGTCAGATTTTTCCGCGATTTTCTCAGATCTCGATTTCTGATCGAATCTTCGTTTTTGTTTAACTTTTCGCTCATTTATCGGAATCAGGTGATTCAAGCGCCTAGAATTTCGTCTCGAAATTCTCTTTCCGTTTAACCTACTCAAACAAGTTTTTGCTACTGTAAAATTTGACCTAGATTCAGATTAGTAAACGAAGCTTGTTTCTTTCGCCGTTTGACTTTCGTTGCTTCGTTCGAGTTGATTCTTTTTGCAAACCGGAGTTCTTAAGTTGAACTTTCTGGTTGGATTCTTCATTCGAGTTTTACCTGTGCATTAGATGAGTACTTATTGTTTGCTTGTTTGTTTGCGATAGAGTACCCGGAGTGTGCCGCTTGTTACTTCGAATCGCTAGGTTTCGCGGATCATCAGCAAGGCAAGTAACACTTTGATCATACCTTCCATACCCAGTTTTTATTGCATTAGATCTATTTCCTCAAACATTGCATGATTAGGATCTAATTAAATTGTGGGAATTGGGAAGTAGTTGAGGTAGTACCCATTACCTGTTTTATTTATCAAACCCTTGGGAGTTACTTCTACGTTGCTATTATATTGCCATGCTATGCTCGTAGACATGGATTGGGTTTGAGTGAAATTCATGACAGTTGTGAGATTGTTAATAATGGTTTACCTAAGGTGGCAACTAAAAATCACATCTGGGTGGATTGAGGCACCTGGAGAATCCAGTGTTGTCTGTTTGTATAAGGACCGCCACCCAGGCACAAAGGGATCATAAGATCATTCATGCTAGAAACTTCCGTGTGCAGCCAAAAGCTATTATGGGCTCTAGCATAGTTCAGTAGGTTACATGATCTCTTGAAGAGGCGGGCTAGCATATGTAGGGGAAAGTAGGTGTAACTGTCCATCCGGAGTAAAGAGTGATTGTTTCTGAAAGACTGTGTCTCGGTCATCCGTTTCTCAAACATCATGTAGTGCGAGAATCAAGCGGAGGCGATCGAGTCTTGTGGGGAAAAGTGCGCAAACCTCTGCAGAGTGTACAAACTAATCATGGTTAGCCGTGTCCCCGGTTATGGACAACTTGAGTATCTAGTACCTGGATTATCATTTGAATCTCATCACCATGTTACTTTTAATTAATTTTGCTGGGTTAATGATGATTCTTAATTGGGATTGAGATGCTGTCAACCATCTCAATGTTTAACAACCACCATGATAGTTAAATAAAATTTATTCCTTTGCAGTAGGGAAAAATTGGCTTTTCGCAAAACCATAACCATAGAGCTTTCCACCAGCCAAATATGCATGTAGTATAGCATCACTATGTTCATTATTCTCTATGTGTTACATTGCCAGCATATTCTATGTGCTGACCCGTTTTCGGGCTGCAACGTTTCATGTTGCAGACTTTTCAGACGACGAGTAAGGTGCCTTAAGTCGTGGTCTTATACTCAGTGATGCCGCTGGAGTTGATGGACTCACTTATCTTCCAAGTCTTCCGCTGTTATCGTATTTAGATGGCCTTAAGCCATATTTATCATACTTATTCTCTTTGGATATATTCGATGTAATAAGTGTGTGATTGCTACTCTGTTATAAATCCTCCATTTGTACTGTGCATGTCAGCATTACTGATCCAGGGATGACACTGGTGCACAGCAGCACATACCATTTGAGGTCTGGTCGCTACATTCCCTCTCGGAACCACAAGCCTTCTTGAGAGAAGCTCCGGTTTGCAAGAAGCTTGTACCAAAGCTTGTCCCAATTCGGCCAAAAAAATTACCACGGCATGCTGGTGCCATGTCATGACACCATGCCAAGTTTCATGATTTTTAGGCGTGTTTTGGATTTACATGAATTAAAAAACCAAGTTTCTCAATCTTTCTGGTCGAGCCACGACACCCAGGTGTTTGAATTTCATTCCCATTTCTTGCATGGAACCTAGAAATTCACCCAAGGACACACATGTGATTTTTCAACCAACTTTGGTGCACTAGAGCATGTGCTTGTAGTTCAAATTTGAACGATGCACATTAAATGACCAAAAATTCAATTAATGTATAAGAAAGTCCAAACAAACCCGGAATAATTCCGAATTTTAACACGACACTCATATAGTTCTATGTTGCCTCTGTAAAAAAATCAAGGGGGGGAGGCAGCGTATATCGTTTCGCACACAAAGGTGACACGCCCCCCTCGGGAACCACGGGTCTTCTCGAGAGAAGCTCCGGTTTGCAAGAAGCTTATACCAAAAACTTGTCCAAATGTGGCCAATTTTTTACCACAGCATGTTGGTGCCATGAAATGACACCACGCCAAGTTTCATGATTTTCAGGCGAGTTTTGAATTTCCATGAATTTAAAAACCAAGTTTCTCAATGTTCCCGGCCGAGCCACGATGCCCAGATGTTTGAATTTCATTCCCATTTCTTGCATGGGACCTATGAATTCATTGAAAGACACACATGTGATTTTTCAACCAACTTTGGTGCACTAGAGCATGTGATTGTAGTTCAAATTTGAATTATGCACATTAAATGCCTAGAAACTCAATTAATGCATAAAAATGCCAAACGAACCCGGAATAATTCTAAATTTAAACACAACACTCATGTAGTTGCATGTTCACTCTACATAAATGTTCTAGCAACTCAAACACCATCCTTTCCCTCTGTAACACCATTTTGTCTTTCAAAACATAATGAAAAAATCAGGTATACCACAAACAGTTTACTAGAAAGAATCGTGTGGGATGCGATATAAAATATCTTGGCGCACCGTCTTGTCTGGCTTACGCAAGAAGCTTCGTCGTCTATAGTCCACCGCCCCGCTTGAACCACAGTTGCGCGCCAGTTTCTCGCGGCACCGAGCGAAATTTTTCTGCCACCGCAGAAATATCTATCTCCCCGCCCCCTTCCTCCCACCAAAAGCCACATTTCCACTGTTCCTCCTTGCTTTCCAAGTTTAAACCTTCACTGCTGCTTAATGGCGGCTCAGCCTCCTCGCCGTCGACCCTTCTTCTTGCAGCGCCGCCTCCTCGCCGGCGATCCTTCTTCTTGTTGCGCGGCCTCCTCGACGCCGACCCTTCTTCTTGCTGCGCGGCCTCATTGATATGGTCAGGTAATCCACACCCCACCCACACCATCCTCCTCCTTCCCCGTCCCACATGCCCCGACCGATGGCGCGACACCTTCCGCCAAAATCACTGTCCCCCTCCTCCAATTAAGCGCCGCCCACAGCCATTTTGCACACAGTATAACATGGTGCTCGTTAGCATCTGGCAGTGGAGAAGCAAATCGCGGCCGCACGCGCGCACGAAGTCGCTATGGCTGCCATGCATGCCGACCACCAGATCTTGGAGGAGCATCTCGTCTTCGAGGCCACCGTCGACACCGCCACGCGGTTGTCTACTTTAAAATACAGTTCGTGCTATTTTCCCGAGGCCACCGCCAGTGCCTTCTAGTGATTTGTCCTATGTAATGTTAATATGCAATCTGATGTTCAGTTAACAGTTTGGTCCTCTGAAATGTAATGTTTAGTTAACAGTTTGGTCCAACAATTGCTACATTTAGTAGTACTCTTCTCAAGCATTATTTGTTTTGTTAACTGTCTTATCTTCTAGTACATGTTTCTATTCTGCAATGTCGTGCTCAGTTAAATGTTTTGGTTCATTTGGTCTGCTGTCCATTTAACTGTTTGGTTCAATTCTGCAATTTGATTTTCATTTGTTGTGGGTACAATTTTGTATTATTATTCTTGTGAAATAAATCGAATTTGGCTGTACTCAATACATATTGTACTGATAGTATGGCAACTCTCAGTTAACCTGATCATGATCTTCCTTATGTGGGTTGCAGAGAAACAATGGGAGACACTGTGGTTTACCATCAAGGTTTGATCATGCATGGTCCTTTGCTAATAGCACATTATTGTGCAGTTGCAGGAATCATTCTAATATTTAGGTTTCTTACAATTTGGTCTTGCACATGTAGGTGCTGCTGTCAGAGGCTTAGACCCACTGTTCGACCCATTTTGCATATGGGGAAATGAGATGTCCATGAATATCAGTCAAGTCAAGAAACTCGGAAAGATTGTTAGGATGAAGAAACTTGCGAGGAATAACAGCAAGATCTTTGTTTGCACAATGAAGAAGACATCAGTCAACTATAGGATGGTACTAACTCTTTTACCTAGTTTTTACCCCTTGCGCCATTTCAAAATTTATAACAGCGATTTATGCATATCTTTGTTTTTAGTACTTTTCAAATTAGTTCACCGATGATTACCTCTCAAACCACCTGCATGGTCAAGAGGCGAGGAAGGTATTCATTCAACACCCACGACACAATATTGAAGTCTTCCTGAAGAGGACAAAGGTTGGACGGGCAATTATCCATAGCCACTGGCCTAAAGTTGCAAGGACAATCAACATCACTGAAGGCTCAATATTTGCCTTCCACTTCTGCAGTTTCCCGGATGAGATTCATCTGTCTATTTACCATGTATGATGCTACTTTCCAAAGGTTTTTGATGTTGCATGTGAAACTTGGTGCTGTTGTGTAATGGCGTAACTGAGTACCGAAGCTATCTCATGTAATTCGATTATGAAATCCTGGTTGCCGTTATACGGTATGAAATATCGGGTGTGTTTTATAAGAAATATCAATTTGATCAGTACATGGATTATCAATAATAGGCTAATTACCCTGCTTATTGGGGTTTTCTATTGCAAACGGTTACTCAGACATCATCATGGGCGATGAACTCAAACAACCCACATGGTTTCTAGAAAGTAGGCGTGTTCGATTAACTAACAATCACACTCGGCTTCCGGCAGAGAGTTGTTTGCGTTAGGCCACCTTGCACAAACGTTTCCACACAAAAAATTGTGTGTGATATACATATGAACGGAAATGTTTTTCTGGAATTCGCCGTGTGGGATGTACATACAAACTGAAACGATTGGGTTTCGATGCCTCGCGATACCGCACACGAGCTCATTTTGCCCCAGCCTGTGTGCCAGGAGGGCCTATCCCCGACGGTTTCTGGGTCGTGTGGGAAGGACCCCCCTATCACCCACACTCACTTGGCGACGGTTCCAAACGCCATCTCGGAAAGGGGTTAAAAACCGTTTGTGTAGCAGGCCTCTGCACGAGTGACTCAACATTAGTTATAAAGAACTCACATACTTATTGCAAAAATCTATTAGTCATTGAAACAAAGCACTACGCGCATGCTCCTAGGGGGATAGATTGGTAGGAAAAGACCATCGCTCGTCCCCGACCACCACACATAAGGAAGACAGTCAATTCATAAATCATGCTCCGAGTTCATCACATAACGGTTCACCATACGTGCATGCTACGGGAATCAAAAACTATAACACAAGTATTTCTACAATCCACAATTACTCACTAGCATGACTCTAATATCACCATCTCTATATCTCAAATCAATCATAAAGAATCAAACTTCACATAGTATTCAATGCACTTTATCTGAAAGTTTTTATTATATCCCTCTTGGATGCCCATCATATTAGGACTAAATTCATAACCAAAGAAAATTACCATGCTGTTTAGAGAGACTCTCAAAATGATATAAGTGAAGCATGAGAGTTCAACTATTTCTATAAAATAAAGCCACCGGCGTGCTCTAAAAAGATATAAGTGAAGCACTAGAGCAAAATTGCCTAGCTCAAAAGATATAGGTGAAGCACATAGAGTATTCTAATAAATTCACTATTCATGCGTGTCCCTCTCAAAAGGTATGTACAGCAGGGATGATTATGGAAAACTAAAAGGCAAAGACTCATATCATACAAGAAGCTCCAAGCAAAACACATATCATGTGGTGAACTAAAATATAGCCTCAAGTAAATTTATCGATAGATAAAGACGAAAGAGGGGATGCCATCCGGGGCATCCCCAAGCGTAGATGCTTGGTTGTACTTGAATATTACCTTGGGGTGCCTTGGGCATACCCAAGCTTATGCTCTTGCCACTCCTTATTCCGTAGTCCATCAAATTTTTACACAAAACTTGAAAACTTCATAACACAAAACTCAACAGAAAACTCATAAGATCCGTTAGTATAAGAAAATAAATCATCACTTTTTGGTACTGTTGTGAACTCATTTTTTATTTATATTGGTGTAATATCTACTGTATACCAACTTCTCCATGGTTCATACCCCCCGATGCTACCCATAGATTCATCAAAATAAGCAAACAACACAAAGAAAACAGAATTTGTAAAAACCAGAATAGTCTGTAGCAATCTTAAAACTTCGAATACTTCCGTTACTCCAAAAATCGTGAAAAATTAGGACAACCTGGGCAATTTGTATATCAATCTTGTGTAGAAAATTCAGAATTTTATCGTGCTTCTGTGATTTTAAATAATTCTGTGACTGGGTGCAAAAGTTTCTATTTTTCAGCAAGATCAAATCAACTATCACCGTAAGCCATCCCAAAGGTCTTACTTGGCTCAAACACTAACTAAAACAAAAAAACATCTAACCAGAGGCTAGATGAAAAATTTATTGAAAAAAACAGAACAAAAATAAATTTGGGTTGCCTCCTGATACGTCTCCAACGTATCTATAATTTTTGATTGTTCCATGCTGTTATATTATCATTCTTGGATGTTCTACAATCATTTTATAGTCATTTTATATCATTTTTTGGGACTAACCTATTGACATAGTGCCAAGTGCCAGTTGCTGTCTTTTGCATGTTTTTTACATCGCAGGAAATCAATATCAAACGGAGTCTAAACACCGTGAAACTTTGTGTGGGTTTTTTATGGACCAGAAGACCACCAATGGGCCAGAGCAGCACCTGGGGGTGCCCCGAGGGGGGCACAACTCTCCAGGGCGCGCCTGGGGGCCCAGGCGCGCCCAGGTGGGTTGTGCCCACCTCAGTGGCCTCCCGCACCCCCTCTTTACCCTATAAATTCACAAATATTCCAAAACCCTCGGGGTTAACCTAGATTAGAAGTTCCGCCACCGCCGGCCTCTGTAGCCACCGAAAACCAATCTAGACCTCGTTCCGGCACCCTGCAGTAGGGGGGAATCATCTCCGGTGGCCATCTTCATCATCCCGACGGCCACCACAATGAGGAGGGAGTAGTCCACCCTCGGGGCTGAGGGTTTGTACCAGTAGCTATGTGTTTAATCTCTCTCTCTCTCTCGTGTTCTTGAGATGTCACGATCTTGATGTATCGCGGGCTTTGTTAATATAGTCAGATCATATGGTGTTTTCCCCTCTCTAACTTGTTGTGATGAATTTAGTTTTCCCTTTGAGATTTCGTTGTTATCGGATTGAATACTTTTATGGATTTGAGAGCACTTGACATATGTCTTGCAATTGAATACTCATGGTGACAATGGGGCATCGTATTGATTCACTTGATATATGTTTTGGCACTCAACTCACGGATTCCCGAGGTAACATTGGGGTAATCTATGCATAGGGGTTGATGAACGTTCTTGTCTTTGTTTCTCCGGTAGAAATCTTGGGGCACTCTTTGAAGTCCTTTGTGTTGGATTGAGTATTATGAATATGAATTTGCTTTGGTGTTGTTTTAGTATGAACTCTAGGATAGATCGAACGGAAAGAATAGATTTGAGGTGGTTTTGTACCCTACAAACAATTCTTATGTTCTCCGCTAGATAGGAACTTTGGAGTGATTCTTCATCGCACTTTGAGGGGTGGTTATATGATCCAATTATATTAGCTTTGTTGAGAGATTGCACTAGCGAAAGTACAAACCCTAGGCCTCATTTTCAAGCATTGCAATACTATTTGTGCTCACTTTTATCGATGGCTACCTTGTTGTTTTTATTTATTCTGATTATAAAAAAATATTTCTACCATCAGTATTACACTTATATCACCCTCTCTTCGGTGAACTAGTGCACCTATACAATTTGCCATTGTATTGGGTGTGTTGGGGACACAAGAGATTTCTTGTATTTGGTTGCAGGATCGTTTGAGAGAGACCATCCTCATCCTACGCCTCGCACGGATTGATAAACCTTAGGTCATCCACTTGAGGGAAAAGTGCTACTGTCCTACAAAACTCTGCGCTTGGAGTCCCAATACGTGTCTACAAGAATAAAGTTGTGTAGTAGATATCAAGCTCTTTTCTAGCGCCGTTGCCGGGGAGGTGAGTGCTTGAAGGTATATCTTGAGATCTTTCAATTGAATCTTTTAGTTTCTTGTTTTATCACTAGTATTGTTTATAAAAAAAAACTACATAAAAATGGAATTGAGGTTGCATCAAATTATTGATGATCTTTATAATATCTTTCTTGAAAATGATGGTTCGGAAAATTGTGCTCAATTGTTAGAAGAAGAAGTCAATAAAATGTTTGGCACAAAATGTTTGAATGATGAGCATGATTGCAATGTTGTTAGTATGAATTCTTTGAATATTGATGATGCTAATGATACACAAAGCCATAAGCTTAGGGAAGCTATATTTGATGAAGATGATATTTTTACTCCCCCAAATTTTGATGAGAAAATTTATTATGATGAAAGCATGCCTCCTATTTATGATGATTATATTGATGAAAGTGGGGTTGGAAGAGTGTCAACTCTAGGTACTAATGATCCCACTATTTTGGAGTGTGTTGAATCTTATTGTAATAATTATGAAAGTGGATTTGGAGAGGTCATGACTTTATTTAGTGATGAATCCACTATTTTGGAAGAGGTTTCGATTTAATATGAAAACAAAGTTGCTATCTATGATGATTATGGTGATGACATGAATGCTATATTGAATAATCATAACCATGAAACTTGTCATCATGATTTTAGTTTTCAATCTCATGATAGTTATTTTGTTGAGTTTGCTCCCACTACTATTGATGAGAAGAAATTTGCTTGTGTGGAGAGTAATAAGTTTTCTATGCTTTTGTGTCATGAAAAGAATGCTTTATGTGATGGTTATATTGTTGAATTTCTTCATGATTCTACTGAAAATTATTATGAGGGAGGAACTTATGCTTGTAGGAATTGCAATAATATCAAGTTTCCTCTCTATGTGTTGAACGTTTTGAAGTTATGCATGTTTTGCCTTCCTATGCTAGTTGATTCTTGCTCCCATAAGTTGTTTGCTCACAAAATCCCTATGCATAGGAAGTGGGTTAGACTTAAATGTGCTAGTCATATGCTTCATGATGCTCTCTTTGTGTTTTAATTCTTATCTTTTATGTGAGCATCATTGAAATCATCATGCCTAGCTTAAAAGGCATAAAAGAAAAGCGCTTGTTGGGAGACAACCCAACACTTTTACCTACTATTTTTATGTGTTCACATGATTAAGATACTGTAGTAATAATGTTTTATAGCTTTTATTTCAATAAAGTGCCAAGTAAAGCCTTTGGGATAGTGTGGATGATAGTTGACTTGATTCTGTCCAAAAACAGAAACTATTGCGCTCAGTCCAGGAATTTTGAAAATTCACTGGCGCGTGATAAAATTCTGAATTTTTTAAAGGTTGTAGATATACAAATTACCCAGGTTTTCCTATTTTTCATAAATTTTGGAGTAGCATAAGTATGGTAGTTATCCAGATCATTACACACTGTTCTGTTTTTGACAGATTCTGTTTTGAATGCATAGTTTGCTTGTTTTCTAGTTTCTATGGCTTATATTGCTCAATATAAATTGTGGAAATGATATTCTACAGTAGGCATTGTGTGGAAACAATTATAAATCTTGTCTTTGACAGTACCAAAGTGAAACGGTTTGCTCTTTCTCATACTAACCTATCTCACGAAGTTCCATTAAGTTTTGTGTGATTGATGTTTTCAAGTTTTGGGTGAGATGTCTATATGAGGAGAATAAGGAGTGACAAGACCCTAAGCTTGGGGATGCTGAAGGCACCCCAAGGTGATATTCAAGGAAGATCCAAGCATCGAAGCTTGGGGATGCCCCGGAAGGCATCCCCTCTTTCGTCTCCAACATTATCGGTAACCTCACTTGGAGCTATGTTTTCATTCGTCACATGATATGTGTTTTGCTTGGAGCGTAAATTTATTTTGTTTGGATTTTCTTGCTGTTATTGATAATAATGTTTTGCATCTTTTATTTCAATAAAAGTTGCATTGATAGCCTTTAATATGCTTATTTTACATGTCTACATGTTGCTGTTTCAAAACAGAAAGTTTATCGATGTTGCAAAAATTCCCTAGAAAAGTCAGAATGTGATAAAATGTTGAAACTTTTTGCAAAATAAGCTTTAATAAATGTTCTTGTCGGGGTCCTAGGAACGGGGTGCCCAGACTTGCCTGCCTACGGCCCGGTACGGCCTAGCTACAGCAACAACAATCCTAGACCCCCGCGAGGCGGACTACACCAAGACCTACCCCAGGGGTGGCCTCACTAGGCTGGCTCCTGAGGAGCGGAGATATCAATGCAAGGTGCACCTCACGAGGTTCACATGACGCGAGCCATGCCGACCAGGGCCAGGCGGGCGCCAGCGGGCGCAGTGTACCAGTTCCCTCTTTGGTGCCAAGGAGGCAAGCATAGTGTCGGTGTACAAAAGTAGGGGCCTTCTGTACCCCTTTACTTGTGCACGGGCAGTTGTAGCCACACCTGCGGCCACGCTTGGCGGGGCAGAGGAAGCAAAGATACAAGACTATCAGAGCAACGCTCAAGCCAGGGGCGCGAAGAGCAAAGGGACAAGGTGGGCTTGCCCCGGCAAGAGCCTTGCTGGGACGGCCTACGTGGCCCCGGCAAGGAGCTTGCCGGGGCAACTTACCCAACACCAGCAAGACCGCCACCCTTGAGCCTGAGAGTTCCGACACCATCGACAACATTGGAACCAAGGCTCGGGAGGCGCCTGCATGGTGGCATGCAGATCTTTGTGAAGACCGAAGGCCTGCAAGACTAGAGGAGAACCAGAAGACGAAGACCCCCGGCAAGACCCTTGCCGGGGATGCCCACAAAGACCCCGGCAAGGCCCTTGCCGGGGACATCTGCGGGGCCACAACCAGGCCCGCACTTACCAAGGTTTCGCTGCCCCATGGACGTTCCGACGCAGCAGCCACTACTAGGAAAACCCTTACCAGTAGCGTTGGTTTTTTGGCTATTAGTAGCGCGGGCAGGCGCGCTACTGCTACAATGCTATAGCTATTTTTAGTAGTAGCGCTTGTTTGAACTAGCGCTACTGCTATCTATATCTAGCAGTAGCGCGCCTCTGTCCATCGCTACTGCTAATACTAGTAGCGTGCCCCTACAACCAACGCTATGGGTAACCAACCCCACACTACTGCTAGAATTTTCTTTTTTTTATGTTGCTGTATTCGTATTTTCACAGGTTTTATACAATTACAACATACACATACACTGAAACTATATGAAAAAGGAATGTCTCATCATCATCATCGAAGTGGTACAACATAGTCTCATCATATCAACATAGTCTCAACACAAATGATGTTGATCTCATCATCATCTCGAAATAGCGATACAAGTTAATGATCACATGTCTCTTACATTGTCACCGTAGACACATGTTTCATCATCTACCTAAACTATGACATACGAGATAAGAGCGATCACGATGATCAAAAGCGGTATTATGTAGTAGTTTTTGCAGCGGGGCTGGTTCTGAATCCCCTGTTGTGCTATGAATCTCAAGTAACTAGCTTCGGCTTCCGCTCTGCTATCAAACCCTTCCTGGCTTCTGCTGGAGAAGCCAGAGACTTGGGCCTGACACTCTGGCCACTCATCATACACACCCGGAACATGCCCTACATACACGGCATACCACTTCCTCGCTATCGTTGATCTATATACATGTCAGAGATGCACACACACACACACACACACATATATATATATATAGGACAAATGTTTCCTACAAGCAGTGGTAGTTACCACCACTTGCGTTTTGTATGTTGTATGTAGTATCTGTCGAAACCGAGAGTATGTACGTGTAGTATGTAGTATATAACAATGATTAGCTAGTATATATACTAAGTTTTAGGTAGTATGTACCATTTTTTTAATATGCTCTTTTTTATGTACAAATATGTACGTATTTCACAAATATAACAAAAACTATGGGCTCATATGCAATTTTTTCATGTAACTTGCTTTGAAATATCTTAGATATAGTATATGAACATATTTAAAATAATAGAATAGTATATATAGTACCACATGGTAGTATATGAGACATGTGGGGTAACTACCACCGGGTGGTAGGATGGATTTTCCCTATATATATATATATATATATATATATCATGAAGCGAATTCAATGAAACAGTTATGAAATAAAAGCAACATATATAGTAAACATAGTTAACAAATTTCATTGTACCAAAAGTAATTAACTAGAGCGCGGCACCATACATCTAATAGTTTCGTCGTACAGAAAGTAACAAGTAACTAAACAGACACATTGTTTTTAAGCAGTGCACTCTTCCCATCTGTCCATATCTGGAAGGGTGCACCCAAGCTTAGTGAAAGGCGTCATGTCCTGACGTTGTAGGGCAATGCGGGTTCGGACATCAGCTCGCGATATTGGGCCGCTGTAGAACATCCCATTCTCTTCGAGGACATCTTTCATGATGATGGACGCAATTTCCTGCTGGATCCGGTAGAAATCATTTTGAAGTCGATTATCCGGCACGGCTCCAAAGGCTTCGGCCCATGTCTGGATATGGGTATCGGATGAAGATTTCATGCAAAGTGATTGCACATCCCTTATGTACTCCATCATTAGATGGATGACGTAGAATCCATCATTCCCACTTCTTGCCGGTTGCTGGATGCAACAGAAGTCAGTCTTGTGGCCGAAACAAAGCCCGGCCTTATTTGTTTTTTTGCATTGGATGTAGCCACCCCACATGCTGAAGCCCAGCATAGCTCTGTCCAGAACATACTTTATGTGTGTGTAATCTTTCTTCTGTATGTTCTTTGACGGGTCCAAATATAGAGCACGGGAGTAACGCGGGTAAAGAACGATGAGAACGGCACGACACCCCCCGCTGCACAAAATACATGATCAAGTTAGCCTCCATGCGTGCAAAGTAACTATTGAAATGCACGTATGTGTTATAGTGCTATCCGCGGATGACTTATCTGGGATGATAAGGTAGGAGAATCGTTTCTTTGTCCTTATTGCTGACCAAGAATTCTTCGATGTACTGACTCGCATATTGACAGTTGGCGTCGTTGATTGACAAGAAACCCTCATGCATGTAGTATGGGTCCGCGACCGCAAGACCGGTAACTTGCTCTCTCCTGATGATGTAGTTCATGTGCAGCGCATACAGGCGGACGAACGTAAAATTGAGTGTCCTCATTTGAAACATCTGGAGGATGTAATCAAACCTCAGGAAGAAGAGGTCCGCGGGGCATGTGTGGACATACATCTTGCAACTTCTCGACACAGGAACCGTATAAAGTGGGTATCCTGGATCATCCGAGGCGAGGAGGCTTCTCTCAGTCGAAAGCACATGGTCATGGAGTCTCCTGAGATCCCCTACTATGGCAGCTAGTGCATTCGTTGGTACCATTGGCTCTCCCGCGACATGGATTAATGGCGCATGTTTCATCGGCACACGGTCAACCTTGGTCGAAGGCGGCTGGCTGCTAGAACCAACATTGCCAGCTTTATTGGATTTTCTCGCCGCCGGTCTCTTCCTCTGCTTCTTCTTGGTGGGCTCAGGTGCTGGTGGGTCTGTCAGACCCTCCCTGAGCACCACCCCTAGTGTTGTCGGGCTCAGCATTGGATGAATCTGGCTAATTAGTTGAGCTCGGGAGGAGCCAGCATCTGGAGGTGTGTCCTGCGAGGATTGCATGAACAAAGACTTCTTGCACTCCCGAGGACGTTCCGGCTCTGGTACATGCATCTCATATTCATATGGTTGACTCATTGTTACTTCGTTGTCAAAGGCAGTATTGAAATACTGGTTAGGGTCATCGGCCTCCTCCATGTCATGATCCCTATCCTCTTCCATGGGGCAGATGGCATCATCTGCCGGAACGGTTGGCCCTCCTTCCTCATGTCTCTCGATCTCAGCAAGCAGCACAGACGATGGTTGTACTTGTGTAGGTGGTGTTGTGGTCATACTTTCCTGAGGTCCTGTTGGTGTGCTCCCGGCCACCTCGACACGAAGAAGATTTTTTCCATAGGATCGGCCAATTTTTGCATTGGCCAAGCTGCGTCGGGGTACCGTCATCCTCTCCATCGGTTTGCATCGGACGAGGGAAACCCTCGTAGCCCGCTTTCACACTCGCCACGGAGACCCTTAAGGCGTTATCAGGCATCTGCCGGCAGTGAAAAAATTGATCCTTAGGCTTGACTATAGTACCCTTCCCCACATCCACCAACCCGCCCTTCATGTGGTAAAGGAGGGTGCACGGAGTGGAGTCGACCTACAAAGACATATACGTGCGGCGTCAGAGATCCAAAAAGAACGGTAACTGAAGATTAATTAATTAGTTGAGTTGATGAAGGTGCGACGCGTATTTACCGTGAGGGCGTCGAGCTCAGCCAATGTCGACGGCCCGACATTCAAGCCAGGGACGGAGCTAGGGCTGCTGTGAGAGCTGGGTGCAGGAGCAACTGCTGGAGGAGGTGCGGGTGCGGTTGCCATAGTAGGTACGAGTATGGGTGCGGTGTTCATTGAGTTGCTCCCGGTGAAGCTGCGCATGGGAAAATCACTTGGTGCCGCGTTTGGATTTTGTTGCACCCATGTGATCATGATACGTCTCCAATGTATCTATAATTTTTGATTGCTCCATGCTATATTATCTTCTGTTTTGGACATTATTGGGCTTTATTTTACACTTTTATATTATTTTTGGGACTAACCTATTAACCGGAGGCGCAGCCCAGAATTGATGTTTTTTGCCTATTTCGGAGTTTCGCAAAAAAAGAATATCAAACGGAATCCAAACGGAATGAAACCTTCGGGAACGTGATTTTTGGAACGAACATGATCCAGAGGACTTGGACCCTATGTCAAGACATCAACCAGGAAGCCACGAGGTAGGGGGCACGCCTACCCCCCCCCCCCCCCCAGGCGCGCCCTCCACCCTCGTGGGCCCCACGTTGCTCCACCGACGTACTCCTTCCTCCTATATATACCTACGTACCCCCAAACTACCAGATACGGAGCCAAAAACCTAATTCCACCGCCGCAACCTTCTGTACCCGTGAGATCCCATCTTGGGGCCTCTTCCGGAGCTCGACCGGAGGGGGCATTGATCACGGAGGGCTTCTACATCAACACCATAGCCTCTCCGATGATGTGTGAGTAGTTTACCTCAGACCTTCGGGTCCATAGTTATTAGCTAGATGGCTTCTTCTCTCTTTTTGGATCTCAATACAATGTTCTCCCCCTCCCTTGTGCAGATCTATTCGATGTAATCTTCTTTTGCGGTGTGTTTGTTGAGACCGATGAATTGTGGGTTTATGATCAAGTTTATCTATGAAAAATATTTGAATCTTCTATGAATTCTTTTATGTATGATTGGTTATCTTTGCAAGTCTCTTCGAATTATCAGTTTGGTTTGGCCTACTAGATTGATCTTTCTTGCAATGGGAGAAGTGCTTAGCTTTGGGTTCAACCTTGCGGTGTCCTTTCCCAGTGATAGTAGGGGCAGCAAGGCACGTATTGTATTATTGCCATCGAGGATAACAAGATGGGGTTTATATCATATTGCATGAGTTTATCCCTCTACATCATGTCATCTTGCTTAAAGAGTTACTCTATTCTTATGAACTTAATACTCTAGATGCATGCTGGATAGCGGTCGATGTGTGGTGTAATAGTAGTAGCTGCAGGCAGGAGTCGGTCTACTTGTCTCGGAGGTGATGCCTATATACATGATCATACCTAGATATTCTCATAACTATGCTCAATTCTGTCAATTGCTCAAAAGTAATTTGTTCACCCACCGTAAAATTCTTATACTCTTGAGAGAAGCCACTAGTGAAACCTATGGCCCCCGGGTCTATTTTCCATCATATTAATCTCCCGACAACAAGCTATTTCTGTCGCCGTTTTTATTTTACTTTGCATCTTTATCATAAAAATACCAAAAATATTATCCTATCATATCTATCAGATCTCACTCTCATAAGTGACCGTGTAGGGACTGACAACCCCTTATCGCGTTGGTTGCGAGGATTTATTTGTTTGTGTAGGTGCGAGGGACTCGTGCATGGCCTCCTACTGGATTGATACCTTGGTTCTAAAAAACTGAGGAAAATACTTACGCTACTTTGCTGCATCACCCTTTCCTCTTCAAGGGAAAACCAACACAGTGCTCAAGAGGTAGCAAGAAGGATTTCTGGCGCCGTTGCCGGGGAGTCTACGCAAAAGTCAACATACCAAGTACCCATCACAAACCCTTATCTCCCGCATTACATTATTTGCCATTTGCCTCTCGTTTTCCTCTCCCCCACTTCACCCTTACCGTTTTATTCACCCTCTCTTTGCCGTTCGCCTCTTTTTCCGGTTGCTTCTTGTTTGCTCGTGTGTTGGATTTCTTGCTTGTCACGATGGCTCAAGATAATACCAAATTATGTGACTTTACCAATACCAACAACAATGATTTCCTTAGCACTCCGATTGCTCCTCTTACCGATACTGAATCTTGTGAAATCAATACTGCTTTGTTGAATCTTGTCATGAAAGATCAATTCGACGGCCTTCCTAGTGAAGATGCTGCTACTCATCTAAATAGCTTCGTTGATTTGTGTGATATGAAAAAGAAGAAAGATGTGGACAATGATATTGTTAAATTGAACCTATTTCCTTTTTCTCTTAGAGATCGTGCTAAAGCTTGGTTTTCATCTTTGCCTAAAAATAGTATTGATTCTTGGAATAAGTGCAAAGATGCTTTTATCTCTAAGTATTTTCCTCCCGCTAAGATCATCTCTCTTAGAAATGATATTATGAATTTTAAGCAACTTGATCATGAACATGTTGCACAAGCTTGGGAGAGGATGAAATTATTGATATGTAATTGCCCTATGCATGGTTTGAATTTATGGATGATCATACAAATTTTTTATGCCGGATTGAATTTTGCTTCTAGAAATCTTTTAGATTCGGCCGCAGGAGGCACTTTTATAGAAATCACTTTAGGAGAAGCTACTAACTCCTAGATAATAGTATGGTTAATTATTCTCAATGGCACACTGAAAGATCTACTAATAAAAAAGTGCATGCGATAGAAGAAATTAATGTTTTGAGTGGAAAGATGGATGAACTTATGAAATTATTTGCTACTGAGAATGTTTCTTCTGATCCTAATGATATGCCTTTGTCTACTTTGATTGAGAATAAAATGAACCTATGGATGTGAATTTTGTTGGTAGGAATAATTTTGGTAACAACGCGTATAGAGGAAACTTTAATCCTAGGCCTTATCCTAGTAATTCCTCTAATAATTATGGTAATTCCTACAACAATTCTTATGGAACTTTTAATAAGATGCCCTCTGAATTTGAGACTAGTGTTAAGGAATTTAAGAATTCGCAAAAGAATTTCAATGCTTTGCTTGAAGAAAAATTGCTTAAAGTTGATGAATTGGCTAGGAACGTTGATAGAATTTCTCTTGATGTTGATTCTTTAAAACTTAGATCTATTCCTCCTCAGCATGATATCAATGAGTCTCTCAAAGCCATGAGAATTTCCATTGATGAGTGCAAAGAAAGAACCGCTAGGATGCGTGCTAAGAAAGATTGCTTTATGAAATAAGCGTGTTCTTCTAGTTTCTTTGAAAATAAAGATGAAGATCTAAAAGTTATTGATGTGTCCCCTATTAAATATTTGTTTTGCAATATTAATCTTGATAATGATGGGACTAAATATGATTCACCTTTACCTAGAAGGCATTCCAAAAATTCGGAGTTTTTAGATCTTGATGCTAAAATTGATAAAAGTGGGATTGAAGAGATCAAAACATTAGATATTAATGAACCCACTATTTTGGATTTCAAGGAATTTAATTATGATAATTGCTCTTTGATAGATTGTATTTCCTTGTTGCAATCCGTGCTAAATTCTCCTCATGCTTATAGTAAAAATAAAGCTTTTACCAAACATATCGTTGATGCTTTGATGCAATCTTATGAAGAAAAACTTGATTTGGAAGTTTCTATCCCTAGAAAACTTTATGATGAGTGGGAACCTACTATTAAAATTAAAATTAAAGATCAGGAATGATATGCTTTGTGTGATTTGGGTGCTAGTGTTTCCACGATTCCAAAGACTTTGTGCGATTTGCTAGGTTTCCGTGATTTTGATGATTGTTCTTTAAACTTGCACCTTGCGGATTCCACCATTAAGAAACCTATGGGAAGAATCAATGATGTTCTTATTGTTGCAAATAGGAACTATGTGCCCGTAGATTTTATTGTTCTTGACATAGATTGCAATCCTTCATGCCCTATTATTCTTGGTAGACCTTTCCTTAGAACGATTGGTGCAATTATTGATATGAAGGAAGGGAATATTAGATTCCAATTTCCATTAAAGAAAGGCATGGAACACTTCCCTAGAAAGAAATTAAAATTACCATATGAATCTATTATGAGAGCCACTTATGTATTGCCTACCAAAGATGGCAATACCTAGATCTATCCTTGCTTTTATGCCTAGCTAGGGGCGTTAAACGATAGCGCTTGTTGGGAGGCAACCCAATTTTATTTTTAGTTTTTTGCTTTTTGCTTCTGTTTAGGAATAAATATTTGTTCTAGCCTCTGTTTAGATGTGTTTTTATGTTTTAATTAGTGTTTGTGCCAAGTTTAACCTATAGGATCTTCTTGGATGATAGTTATTTGATCTTGCAGAAAATTCCAGAAACTTTCTGTTCACCAACATAATTGTTAAAAATCACCAGAACGTGATAAAATATTGATTCCAATTTCTTCTGATCAACAAACAAATTATCTAGGTCTTCCTATTTTGGCTGAATTTTTGGAGTTCCAGAAGTTTGCGTTAGTTACAGATTACTACAGACTGTTCTGTTTTTGACAGATTCTGTTTTTCGTGTGTTGTTTGCTTATTTTGATGAATCTATGGCTAGTAAAATAGTTTATAAACCATAGAGAAGTTGGAATACAGTAGGTTTAACACCAATATAAATAAAGAATGAGTTCATTACAGTACCTTGAAGTGGTCTTTTGTTTTCTTTCCCTAACAGAGCTCACGAGATTTTCTGCTGACTTTTGTGTTGTGAAGTTTTCAAGTTTTGGGTAAAAGATTTGATGGATTATGGAACAAGGAGTGGCAAGAGCCTAAGTTTGGGGATGCCCATGGCACCCCCAAGATAATCTAAGGACACCCAAAAGCCAAAGCTTGGGGATTCCCTGGAAGGCATTCCCTCTTTCGTCTACTTCCATCGGTAACTTTACTTGGAGCTATATTTTTATTCACCACATGATATGTGTTTTGCTTGGAGCGTCTTGTATTATTTGAGTCTTTATTTTTTTAGTTTGCCACAATCATCCTTGCTGTACACACCTTTTGAGAGAGTCACACATGATTTGGAAATTATTAGAATACTCTTTGTGCTTCACTTATATCTTTTGAGCTATATAGTTTTTGCTCTAGTACTTCACTTATATCTTTTATAGCACGGTGGTGGATTTGTTTTATAGAAACTATTGATCTCTCATGCTTCACTTATATTATTTTGAGAGTCTTAAACAGCATGGTAATTTGCTTAAATAATCCTAATATGCTAGGTATTCAAGACTAGTAAAAACTTTCTTATGAGTGTGTTGAATACTAAGAGAAGTTTGATGCTTGATGATTGTTTTGAGACATGGAGGTAGTGATATCAAAGTTGTGCTAGTTGATTAGTTGTGAATTTGAGAAATACTTGTGTTGAAGTTTGCAAGTCCCATAGCATGCACGTATGGTAAAAGTTATGTAACAAATTTAAAACATGAGGTGTTCTTTGAGTGTCCTCCTTATGAGTGGCGGTCGGGGACGAGCGATGGTCTTTTCCTACCAATCTATCCCCCTATGAGCATGCGCGTAATGCTTGGTTTTTGATGACTTCTAGATTTTTGCAATAAGTATATGAGTTCTTTATGACTAATGTAGAGTCCATGGATTATACGCACTCTCACCTTCCCATCATTGCTAGCCTCTTCGGTATCGTGCATTGCCCTTTCTCACATTGAGAGTTGGTGCGAACTATGCCGGTGCATCCAAACCCCGTGACATGATACGCTCTTTCACACATAAACCTCCTTATATCTTCCTCAAAACAGCCACCATACCTAGCTATTATGGCATTTCCATAGCCATTCCGAGATATATTGCCATGCAACTTTCCACCGTTCCGTTTATCATGACACGTTCATCATTGTCATATTGCTTTGCATGATCATGTAGTTGACATAGTATTTGTGTCAAAGCCACCATTCATAGTTCTTTCATACATGTCACTCTTGGTTCATTGCATATCCCGGTACACCGCCGGAGGCATTCATATAGAGTCATACTTTGTTCTAGTATCGAGTTGTAATCATTGAGTTGTAAATAAATAGAAGTGTGATGATCATCATTTTCTAGAGCATTGTCCCAAGTGAGGAATAAAAAACATAAAAAAAGAGAAAGGCCATAAAAAATAAGAAGGCCCAAAAAATGAGAGAAAAAGAGAGAAGGGACAATGCTATTATCCTTTTACCACACTTGTGCTTCAAAGTAGCCCCATAATCTTCATGATAGAGAGTCTCTTGTTATGTCACTTTCATATACTAGTGGGAATTTTTCATTATAGAACTTGGCTTGTATATTCCAACAATGGGCCTCCTCAAGTGCCCTAGGTCTTCGTGAGCAAGCAAGTTGGATGCACACCCATTTAGTTTCTTTTGTTGAGCTTTCATATATTTATAGCTCTAGTGAATCCGCTGCATGGCAATCCCTACTCCTTGCATTAACATCAATCTATGGGCATCTCCATAGCTCATTGATTAGCCTCATTGATGTGAGACTTTCTCCTTTTTTGTCTTCTCCACATAACCCCCATCATTATATTCTATTCCACCCATAGTGCTATATCCATGGCTCACGCTCATGTATTGCGTGAAGGTTGAAAACGTTTGAGATTACTAAAGAATGAAACAATTGCTTGGCTTGCATTGGGGTTGTGCATGATGAGAGCATTCTTGTGTGATGAAAATGGAGCATGAATAAACTATATGATTTTGTAGGGATGAACTTTCTTTGGCCATGTTATTTTGAGAAGACATAATTGCTTAGTTAGTATGCTTGAAGTATTATTATTTTTATGTCAATATTGAAATTTTATCTTGAATCTTTCGGATCTGAATATTCATACCACAATTAAGAAGAATTACATTGAAATTATGCCAAGTAGCATTCCACATCAAAAATTCTGGTTTTATCATTTACCTACTCGAGGACGAGCAGGAATTAAGCTTGGGGATGCTTGATACGTCTCCAACGTATCTATAATTTTTGATTGCTCCATGCTATATTATCTTCTGTTCTGGACATTATTGGGCTTTATTTTACACTTCTATATTATTTTTGGGACTAACCTATTAACCGGAGGCCCAGCCAAGAATTGCTGTTTTTTGCCTATTTCAGAGTTTCGTAGAAAAATAATATCAAACGGACTCCAAACGGAATGAAACCTTCGGGAACGTGATTTTCGGAACGAACGTGATCCAGAGGACTTGGACCCTACGTCAAGACATCAACCGGGAAGCCACGAGGTAGGGGGCACGCCTACCCCCCCAGGCGCGCCCTCGACCCTTGTGGGCCCCACGTTGCTCCACCGACGTACTCCTTCCTCCTATATATACCTACGTACCCCAAACTACCAGATACGGAGCCAAAAACCTAATTCCACCGCCGCAACCTTCTGTACCCATGAGATCCCATCTTGGGGCCTGTTCCGGAGCTCCGTCGGAGGGGGCATCGATCACGGAGGGCTTCTACATCAACATCATAGCCTCTCCGATGATGTGTGAGTAGTTTACCTCAGACCTTTGGGTCCATAGTTATTAGCTATATGACTTCTTCTATCTTTTTGGATATCAATAGAATGTTCTCCCCCTCTCTCGTGGAGATCTATTCCATGTACTCTTCTTTTGCGGTGTGTTTGTTGAGACCGATGAATTGTGGGTTTATGATCAAGTTTATCTATGAACAATATTTGAATCTTCTCTGAATTCTTTTATGTATGATTGGTTATCTTTGCAAGTCTCTTCGAATTATCAGTTTGGTTTGGCCTACTAGATTGATCCTTCTTGCAATGGGAGAAGTGCTTAGCTTTGGGTTCAATCTTGCGGTGTCCTTTCCAAGTGACAGTAGGGGCAGCAAGGCACGTATTGTATTGTTGCCATCGAGGATAACAAGATGGGGTTTATATCATATTG
The DNA here is from genome assembly GCF_002575655.3 of Aegilops tauschii subsp. strangulata. NCBI lineage: Eukaryota > Viridiplantae > Streptophyta > Magnoliopsida > Poales > Poaceae > Aegilops > Aegilops tauschii. The sequence goes on along the minus strand of NC_053040.3, from coordinate 292,206,745 downwards.
CATGAGTTTATCCCTCTACATCATGTCATCTTGCTTAAAGCGTTACTCTGTTCTTATGAACTTAATACTCTAGATGCATGCTGGATAGCGGTCGATGTGTGGAGTAATAGTAGTAGATGCAGGCAGGAGTCGGTCTACTTGTCTCGGACGTGATGCCTATATACATGATCATACCTAGATATTCTCATAACTATGCTCAATTCTGTCAATTGCTCAACGGTAATTTGTTCACCCACCGTAAAATACTTATGCTCTTGAGAGAAGCCACTAGTGAAACCTATGGCCCCCGGGTCTATTTTCCATCATATTAATCTCTCGACAACAAGCTATTTCTGTCGCCGTTTTTATTCTACTTTGCATCTTTATCATAAAAATACCAAAAATATTATCCTATCATATCTATCAGATCTCACTCTCGTAAGTGACCGTGTAGGGATTGACAACCCCTTATCGCGTTGGTTGCGAGGATTTATTTGTTTGTGTAGGTGCGAGGGACTCGTGCGTGGCCTCCTACTGGATTGATACCTTGGTTCTCAAAAACTGAGGGAAATACTTACGCTACTTTGCTGCATCACCCTTTCCTCTTCATGGGAAAACTAACGCAGTGCTCAAGAGGTAGCAGACCACTGTTGGAATCAAGCTTGTAAAGGCAGCCACCATGTCATGTCTACAGGTAGCGATTATCTCAGCTTTGGTCTCAGCTTTTGCTTTATCCATCGCCCGCGCCACCTTCTCGTCGATAGTCACTTGACTGAACTTCTTTCTCTGTCTTTTGGCCTCGGGGTCCTCGTTATAATAGTACTTCCACGTGGCGCCATCCCCGGCGCCGTGCACACATCCATATTGCGGCCGCTGGCCGGGCGGGTGTCCCATCATTATGTTCATGGCCCGGTTGAAAGGAGTGTCCCACTTGTACTTCGCCGACGACTGAGTCGACGAGTCGCTTTCGACCGCAAGCTTGTGTTGCTCTCTCTGCAAAATGGACCGTGAATCATTTACGAATGCGACTAGAATGTATTAGACTTCATTGATTATAAGCTAATATGTAATGTGGTAAAAGGATAATTACCAGTATTCTCATGAATTTCCTAGTCGGCCCGTCGATGAAGAAAATCTTTTTTTTGGGTCCCAAGAGAATCGGGCCGTGATGAAGTCGTGCTCCTGCTGGTCGGTGAACTCAGCCAATGGGTCTGGGATCCCCTGCCGTTCATGTTCTGCGTCCTCCTTAGCCCACATGGGCCTCTTTCCCGTGTAACCACGACTTCCAAGGCGGTGGTTCCCCATGTTCTTTGCCTGCAGCTGCTTATCTCTCTCCGACCTGGCCTTGGCAGCTTCTTCATTGCAAGTCTCCTTGAACTTTTCAAAGTTCTCTATCGTAATTTTCTGATTGTCTGCAACAATCTCGGCGTAGGTTTCATGGTCTACTTCAATCGCCTTTTTCACCCTAGTTTTCCAAGCGCTCAATGCGTTGCTGAACTTCCCTAGGGCTTTGTTGTCGATTTTTTTCATGGCATCATCATCCCATGGGTCGACATCGTCATTCCGACCGGGGAACAGGAATCTTGGGTGCAACCTAGTTAGGAGCAGCTTCTTCAAATTTTTATTCTTCCGTATTTTCGTGGTGTTGATGTTAGTTGTATCCCGTAGGATGCAGGCTAGTTGGTTGCCGTAACACGCTGGCACTTCCCGCGGCTCTATTGGCTCGAACTCGCCAGGGTGCACCGCCGTGACCACCAGTCTTTCGGTGCCGAGCTCATTTGGGTGTCGTGTCCTCTTTTCCTTCTTTCCCTCACTGGCTTGGGAGGTCCCACCTTCCGTGTTGTAGTTAGGAACATCATCAGCGCCAGTCTCAGTGCCGGTGTCGTTGGTGGCATCAGTGTCGGCGCCGGCACCACCACCATCATCATCTGTCATGACAAGGGGGTCCGGACACCCAGCTTGATGTCTCTCCTGATCCGCCATAAAGTCAAGGTAGGCGTGTGCTCGACCTAATGGGGACTGAGAACCTCCGGCCTCATCAGTGTCGGTCATGTTTCCTAGGGTTCAATGTCGTAGTTGTTTAATTATTGAGCTTTATATAATAAAGTGAATAATGAAAAAAAGTGACCTTTGTTTTGCCGGAAATGTCTTTTCATTCTCGTCGCAACAAATCTCGAGCACTCGATATGTCCAACTTTCTAGCACAAGTCATGCTGAAATTCACGGAAAATTTCGGCATGACCTTTGCTAGAAAGTGCACATATAGAGCACCTGAAATTTGCCGAAATGGAAATGAATCAACATTTCTGGGAAAACATAGGTCACTCGCAATCGGGAAATGAATCAACAACCAAATTTATCGCTGTCATGGTAGCAACAGAGCAGTCATAATCAAAGCAGCATGATCATCCACACTTGTCTTTGGCCAATCTAGGTACCACACAGCCACTAGTTATGTCATTGTCATGGACAATGCAAGTAAACTTCAGGTACTAACAAAATGAGCCCTGCACTGCAACTTACATTATTGCAGTCCATGAACAAAAGCCACCAAAAAACAAAAAATATGGCTGCCACAAAAAGAGCCCTGATGGTTACCAACTGGTTGGCCCATAGGAGAATGCAATGGAGATACCAGGAATGGCTGCCACATGCCAAAACATAAAATATGGTTGCTATGTTTCACAACCTTAGATCAAGTAATAAGTTTAGTTTAGTTAGCTAGCCAAAGCATTAGTTTAGCTTCACTACCTATAGCAATATGACCAAAGTTCACTGTACTTATCAAACCTAGAAAAATTCCCTCTTAGAGAGGGATCAGAAGTTTATTTTCAAAATTGCAGTAGCACTGCAGCTATCACATTCTGTTCTATGATGATGATCTATCAGTGTATACCACCTAAAGATTTTGTAAGAACAGACACCTAGCAGCAGCAAGACACCTAGCTTCCTCTCTGGCTCTGGTTTACTTGAACATGAGCGGGAGGAAGAGGGGGAGGGGGGTCGTACCAGAGCGGGAGGGGGTCAGTGGCCGGCGTCGGGGTCAGGGCAGTGGCCGGCGTCGGGGTCGGGGGAGTGGCCGGCGTCAGGGTCGGGGTGAGGGCGGCGTCGGGGTCAGGGCTGAGGACAGCGTCTAGGTCGGGGTTGAGGCCGGCGTCAGGGTCGGGGCTGAGGTCGGGGGTGGTGCCGCGTCGGCGGTGGCGTGGGCGGTGCGGCGTCAGCGGCGGGGGAGGGGCGGCACAGAGAAAGGGGATCGATCGGATCGAGCGAGAGTGAGACAGAGGAAAGAGATGGGTGCAGTGGCTCTGTATACACAACTTAGCTATAGCGCGTAGCTATAGCGCTTGCCAAGCCAAAACGCGCTACTGCTAATTTTTTCTTTTTCTTTTTCTTAGCTATAGCGTTTGCCAAGCCAAAACGCGCTACTGCTAACTTTTTCTTTTTTTCTTTTTCTTTTTCTTTTTCATATTCCACAAACTTCCTTCCTTTTTATTTTATTCTTATTTCTCTTTTTACTTTTATTATTCTTTTTCTTTTTCACTTTTCTTTTTCTTTTTATTTTTCTTGTTCTTTTTCATATTCCACAAACGTTCTTCCTTTTTATTTTATTTATATATAGCTCTAGCTAGCTAGGGTTTAATTTGGTCTGTCGTTGGAGCAATACCACTGTTACCCTCCGGATAATAATTAGTATGATATATATTACATCATTTGACCGGCCGCTATCGGCGGTATACAAAATAGCTAGACACACACAAAATTTGTGGATTAGTTTGTCAGCTTGGGCGACGACGACGCTTCAGACTGATCTTCTTCCCTCTTTTGTTCGTTGTCGAATAATTGAGCCCATGGTCGTGACTTTTCCTTCTCCAGGGATTACGATCTTCCGTAGGTAATGTAGTCTTCATTCTTCTTTTGACGTATGTTTCATCGTCATCAGCATCATCTTCCCTCATCGGATCACCGTACTGGTCGTAGTCTTCCTCGTTGGCGACTCCATCCATTCCGGCGGTGCTCCTTTTGCTTCTCCTCACAACAACACGGCTGGGATTGATCGGATCAGTTATGAAGAAACATTGTGTCACGTGTTTAGCGTGTACCCATGGCTCATTTTTGGCGATGGCGTTGACGGTACCGCTATCAGAGTCGGGTATACACATGGTAGGGAAATGTCGGTTTTCTCTCTGTACATTCTTAGCCCATCTGACACGGAACATCGTCGCGCTATGCAATCCAGAGTAGCTAAGCTCCCATATCTCTTCGACCCTTCCGTAATATCTTTCAATTACATTCCCGGTCATGGCTTCCATCGTCACCCCTGAGTTTTGGTCATGACTGTTTATATCTTTCTCCTCCGTGTAGAACGTGTATCCGTTGATATCGTATGCTTGATAAGTCATGAGGTTGGTCGAGGGGCCATGTGCTAAGGCGTATATGAGACAACCCTCTTCCGGGGGATTACCCAGAACTCGCTCTTTGAACCAACGCAAGAAAGTGGAGTTGTGCTCTCTAATAACTTCAGCGTCTGTCCTGTGCACCCCACAGTCACGGTACTTCTTTCCGATGGTCTCTTTTGCAGTATCACGAAATCTTCTAGCACATCTAGGTGTTGTAGCACTACTATGTTTGCCCTGTCAAGGTCATTTTGTCGGCTGGAGCGTAACACATTCACATCCCTATGACCGTTGGTGTGACCTTCGCCTTCAAGCCTTCCACAGTGCTTGTTGACGGGCAAACCAACAACAGGGTCTCTGGTGCCTACTAGATAACTGTCACAGAAAGAGATGCACTCTTTGGTCAGATATCCCTGGGCTATGCTTCCATCTGGTCGGGACATGTTACGAACGAATCCTTTGATGACGCCATTCATCCTCTCGAACGGCATCATGTTGTGCAGGAATGTTGGCCCTAGGTCGATGATGTCGTCCACGATGTGGATACATAGATGCACCATGACATCAAAGAACGCGGGCGGGAAGTACATCTCTAGCTCATTCAGTATGACAACGATCTATTCCTGTAGCCTATGGAGTTGCTTCACACTGATCGACTTTCGAGAGATAGCATAAAAAGTGGCATAGGTCAGTAAGCGTCTCACGCACATGTGTGTCCATAATCCCTCTAAGTGCAACCGGGAGTAACTGCGTCATCATCACATGACAGTCGTGAGACTTCATCCCACTAAACCTTTTTTTCTTAGTGTCTAGATATCTGCTTATCTTCCCATAGTTTCCAGAACTAACTTTGATTCCGGCAAGGCACTTGAACAATTGATCGACCTCCTTCAGATCTAAGGTGAAGCAAGAGGGGGGGCAATATTGTTCTTCCTTCTTGTTTACTTTTTGCCCCTATCTTCCGTCTTTGTCTCCGTCTCGGTCTCCTCTGACGACCTTTTACCGGGCATTTGGAGATCTTTCCTGATATTCAAAAATTCCAAGTCTTTTCTTGCCTTCGGCCCATCCTTGGTCCTCTCCGGCATGTTCATCAATGTTCCAAGAAAACTCTCAAGGATATTTTTTGTGATATGCATTTGATCAAGCCTATGAGGCGTGTCGAGTATGGGCCAGTATTCCAAGTCCCAGAAAACAGATCTCGTCTTCCATACCTTCAGCAGGGGCTCCGATGCCTTTTTCTTCGTCTTTCCTGGCGAGGGGCACTCTTCCCAGTTCTTCAATAACTTATATATTTCTGCACCGCTACGCTTACGTGGAGGACCTCGATGCTCAGCCTTACCGTTGAATAGATCTCCACACTTTCTCCATGGGACATCCTTCTCGAGCCATCTTCGATGCCCCATGTAAACGATTTTCGAAGACTCGCCATCTTTCGATAGCTGCAGAGAAGTTGTATCATCCATGCACCTCGTGCATCCGCAATATCCGTGGCACACCTGGCCGGAGAGATAGCCGTAACCGAGATAGTCCTGCACCGTCGTGATCAGCGCGGCTCTCATGTAGAAATACTCTCCTTTGCTTGCATCCCATGTCTTGGCCGGCGTTGTCCATAAGGTATGTAGCTCCTCTTTCAGTAACCCGAGATACAAATTTATATCATTTCCCGGTTGTCTCGGCCCTTGAATAAGCATAGCCATGTGTATGTATTTTTCCTTCATGCACAACCAGGGGGGAGGTTGTACATCCATACAAACACGGGCCATGTGCTATGATTGGTGTTCTGGTTGCCAAATGGATTCATGCCATCACTACTAGCGCCAAGCACGACGTTCCTTGGATCATTTGCGAAAAAATCAAATTTAGCATTTAATGCTCTCCACTGGCTAGCATCTGCGAGGTGTCTCAGCTTCGGCTCATCTCTGTCATCTGGCTTCACCCTCTCCGCGTGCCAGCGCATAAGCTTTACTTCCTTAGGATCTACGAAATACCGCTGTAGACGCGGAGTGATCGGAAAGTACCATACAACTTTCTGTGGAGCTTTCTTTCCGGCCTTTTTATATCGTGAAGCATTGCACTTTGGACAGATGGTTTTTTCCGCGTGCTCGTTCCGATATATGATGCAATCATTGATGCATGTGTGATATCTAATGTGTGGCAGATCAAGAGGGCACACGGTTTTCTTTGCCTCCTCGACACTAGTAGGACACAGGCTTCCCGCGGGAAGAACCTTCTTTAGATACTTCAGAAGCTCATCCAGGCTTGTATCTGTCCATTTGTTTGTTGCCTTCGTCTTTAGAAGTTCTAGTGTGAAACTCAAGCGGGTCACCTCGGGATTGCAACCATCATACAAAGGAGTCATCGAGTCTACCTCCAGTCGCGCCAGTTTGGCCTCCTCTCTAGAAGCAGCTCTGTCGCTAGTCATCTTCTTGCGAAGCAGGTCTCGAACATGCGGGTCCCGCATGGCTGAACTTAGTAGCAACGAAGACGGCGGCGTGTCCGCGTCTTCTCCGCCTTGAACTGCCTCTTCGCCATCGACATTTCCGAGGCCATCTTCCTCTTCGGGCACATAATCGGTCATCTCTTCATCTGGTGGCCCCATATCGTTATTTCCTGTCCCGTCGACATCCTCATCATCATCATCTTCACTTATCCACCGAGTGTGGCCATGCATGAAACCATGCATGAGCAGGTGCACCTTGAATGTGCCACCCTCAAAGGGGTCGAGCCTGACTATTCCTTTGCATTTTCGACACGGACATAAAACATCCTTCAGTCTCTTTTATACATGTCGTCCACAGCGGATTGCCAGTATCTTTCCACCATCCTTCCATTGACCTTCATGATCACCTGCGCGCGGAGCAAATATTACAACCACGTATATATGCATGCATGGATCAAATTGATACAAAAATTCGGCATGACCTTCCCTAAACATAGGACATATTGAGTTTGCCCGAAATTCGCCGAAACGGAATTGAATCGACATTTCGGCAAAACATAGGCAACTCATGTCACCCACATTATTTCATCAAATACACAATGTAGGCAACTCAAATTATGCCACACACAATTCGGTATATATATATATATATATTCTCATATCGCCCATATATATATAGTTGCAGTCCTATCCACACAAACACCTTTTTTGCTCACCTATGTGTTGAGAGGGATATCAAGCACCTTTCTTCTTAATTACCTAGTAGCTCTAGATATATAGCTCTAACTAGCTAGCTAGCTAGCTAGGGAGAGAGATAGAGAGCTAGCTAGGGAGATAGTGGGAGAGGAGAGGGAAGGCATTAATGGAAGGGGGTGGAGGGAAAATAAGAGGGGGAGGGAGGGCATTAATGGAGGGGGTGGAGGGCAAAGAAGAGGGGGAGGGAGGGCATTAATGGAGGGGGTGGTGGTGGAGGGCACAAAGAAGAGGGGGTGGTGGAGGGCAAAGAAGAGGGGGGTGGTGGAGGGAAAAGAAGAGGGGGAGGGAGGGCTCTAATGGAGGGGTGGTGGAGGGGGAGCATTCAAAGGAACAAGCAAGGTGCAAGGAAAGGGGGAGAAAGGAAGGGGGAGAGGAAGAAGAAAGGGGAGGAAGGAGGGGAAAGGTGGTAGGTGGCTGGCGACCATAGCAGTAGCGCGGGGTGCCAAAGCACGCTACTGCTATGAGTGCCAGCCAAAATATCTACTGGTACGTAAAACTAGCTATAGCGCTTGTACAAAAACAACGCTACTGGTATAAGTTTACCCATAGAAGAAATAGCAGTAGTGCGTCTAGCTGCACATGCGCTACAACTACTTTCTTAACAGTAGCGCTAGTTAGACTACAAACGCTGCTAATATTTTTTGGTCGGGTGGTGTGTTGTGGCAAACTTACCAGTAGCATGGCCTCCAGAAACCCACGCTGCTACTATGTTGTACCAGTAGCGCGCTTTATAACAGACGCTACTGGTAATTATCAGTAGCGTGGGGTCCATAACACACGCTACTGGTAAACTTCTATGTATCAGCCTTTTCCTAGTAGTGAGCCAGCCTGCCAACTAGGCACACACCTACGTGGCAGCATGCAACTTCTAGGTCAACCAGGCAAGCACCTGCGTGGTGGCATGCAGATCTTCGTGAAGACCCTGCCACCGCACCAGCACAGCAGCCAGCCAACCAGCGTGGTGCTCCATGCCTCGTCAGCTTGGACGCGCGTCGAAGCGAGGCGAGACGGCGACAGACGAGACGAGCTTCCTTGTCGTCCCCGATAAAGCAAGAGGGCACGTCGGCAGCGCATTAAATGCGTTTGTCGTACGGTGCGAGGCGATAAACTTGTACACTGTACATACTTTCCACCTCTTGTGTGCCACTGTGGCAACCCTTGTGTGCCAGGTTCGGCCCAAGGCGTACTGAGGAAGGATTCAGACTTTTTGGGCTAGGCATGCACCACAGCTAGTTCAAGAGCTCAAGAACACCAAATATACACCAAAGCAGGACTAGGGTATTACACATCGTTTGCGGGCCGAACCTGGATAAAATTCCCCCGTGTTGATCTTCTAAACCCGCTCTTTGCACAACCCCATGCCCCGCCAACCGTAGTAGGGATTCTCTGTGATCCCATAGGTGTCGTTCTTGAACCCCGACATCTTTGGCGCGCCAGGTAGGGGGCACAAGTTGTGAAAATTCGGTTTTTAAGTCGGCTCATCGACTCCTTCGTCGAATGGCTCGAGAGAAGAAGGCGACGTCGATCAGCCACACTCTAGTACCATCCGTAGCCGCAATAACCAGCCTCATGCCAACAGAAAAGCTAAGTCACGCAAAACCTTGAGCAATTTCTTCTTTTTATAAGGTTATTCTCCTCAAAAAATCTTGCCCCATTGTATGGAAACCTGTGCGCAATGGAACCCTTTCGCTATTGGCAACGCCCTTGTTCTGTTTCAAGTCTGCTCAACAGTTCAAGCAGCTGCGCTGAGAATGGCAAGGTGGCTTGCCCGGCAGCAAGTGCCCCTCGGCAGGCTGCTAAGGATCCGTCCTTCAAAGCACCATCGCATGGGTTTACGCGCCGGCAAACCTATCCAACTAGGCGTAGGGTGTGTACATACAAGGAAAGGTCGAACAGGAAGATAGCATGCTTCATTTCAAAGTACTATAGAGTTATATTACATCAATAATTGCTGTGGTTCTAACTTAAGATAAATTTTCTTGGGCATGAACTCGCAGCGGCAAGGAGAAACGGGGTGGCTAGTCCCAGCGCTGGCCCTCCACCCTCTGGACTGTTGGGGAACGTAGTAATTTCAAAAAAATTCCTACGCACACACAGGATCATGGTGATGCATAGCAACGAGAGGGGAGAATGTTGTCCACGTACCCTCGTAGACTGAAAGCGGAAGCGTTAGCACAACACGGTTGATGTAGTCGTACGTCTTCACGATCCGACCGATCCAAGTACCGAACGTACGGCACCTCCGAGTTCAGCACACGTTCCGCTCGATGACATCCCGCGAACTCCGATCCAGCAGAGCTTCACGGGAGAGTTCCGTCAGCACGACGGCGTGATGACGGTGATGATGTTGCTACCGACGCAGGGCTTCGCCTAAGCACCGCTACGATATGATCGAGGTGGAATATGGTGGAGGGGGGCACCGCACACGGTTAAGAGATCAAGAGATTAATTGGTGTGTCTCCAAGGGGTGCCCCTCTCCCCGTATATAAAGGAGTGGAGGAGGGAGAGGGCCGGCCCTCTCTATGGCGCGTCCTAGGGGAGTCCTACTCCCACCGGGAGTAGGATTCCCCTTTTCCTAGTAGAACTAGGAGCCCTTCCAAGTAGTAGGAGTAGGAGAGAAGGAAAGGGAAAAGGGAAGAGAAGGAAGGAGGGGGCGCCGCCCCTCCCCCTAGTCCAATTCGGAATAGGCCTTGGGGGCGCGCAGCCTCTCCTCTCTCTTTCCCCTAAAGCCCAATAAGGCCCATCTACTCCCCGGCGAATTCCCGTAACTCTCCGGTACTCCGAAAAATACCCGAATCACTCGGAACCTTTCCGATGTCCGAATATAGTCGTCCAATATATCGATCTTTACGTCTCGACCATTTCGAGACTTCTCGTCATGTCTCCGATCTCATCCGGGACTCCGAATTACATTCGGTTCATCAGAACACAAAAACTCATAATACCGATCGTCACCGAACTTTAAGCGTGCGGACCCTACGGGTTCGAGAACTATGTAGACATGACCGAGACATGTCTCCGGTCAATAACCAATAGCAGAACCTGGATGCTCATATTGGCTCATACATATTCTACGAAGATCTTTACCGGTCAAACTGCATAACAACATACGTTGTTCCGTTTGTCATCGGTATGTTACTTGCCCGAGATTCGATCGTCGGTATCTCAATACCTAGTTCAATCTCGTTACCGGCAAGTCTCTTTACTCGTTCCGTAATACATCATCCCGTAACTAACTCATTAGTTACAATGCTTGCAAGGCTTATAGTGATGTGCATTACCGAGTGGGCCCAGAGACACCTCTCCGACAATCGGAGTGACAAATCCTAATCTCGAAATACGCCAACCCAACAAGTACCTTCGGAGACACCTGTAGAGCACCTTTATAATCACCCAGTTACATTGTGACGTTTGGTAGCACACAAAGTGTTCCTCCGGTAAACGGGAGTTGCATAATCTCATAGTCATAGGAACATGTATAAGTCATGAAGAAAGCAATAGCAACATACTAAACGATCAAGTGCTAAGCTAACGGAATGGGTCAAGTCAATCACATCATTCTCCAAATGATGCGATCTCGTTAATCAAATGACAACTCATGTCTATGGCTAGGAAACATAACCATCTTTGATCAACGAGCTAGTCTAGTAGAGGCATACTAGTGACACTATGTTTGTCTCTGTATTCACACATGTATCATGTTTCCGGTTAATACAATTCTAGCATGAATAATAAAAATTTATCATGATATAAGGGAATAAATAATAACTTTATTATTGCCTCTAGGGCATATTTCCTTCATGGACTCCGTCGACGCAACTGATGATGGGCTCGATACGCTCTTCGAGCGCCGCGAGGTCCGTCCCCTCCGGCAAACTCTCCAGTGCATCGGCGAAGTCGACGCTGGGGTTCCAGAACGCCACCTTGGTGAGCACCTTGGTCAGGGCGCCCCGGCAGAGCCTTCGGGACTCGTTGGCCAGATGAGTCGCTAGATTGGAGCGGAGCTGCTCCAGGGCGTCGAGGACGCGCTCGAAAAACAAGGTCAGCCTGGCATTGGGGCTCACGTTCGGCTCCTGGGAGTACCTGACACCCGGCATGCCCATGACGGCTAGCTACGCGGTGAGCCTCCCTGCGACGTCGACAAGGCGGCTGATCCACATATTCGTTGTGGGCAGCGACATCATCCTTCCGCAGCTGCCTCTCAATCTCAAGGGTCTTGTTCAGGGTCTCCTCACGGGCCCTGACCTCCGAGAGCGTCCCCTCCAAGCCGTCCAGTTTCAGCTTCAGGTCATTGATGGAGTCGTTGGCCTCGAAGAGCAGCTTGGCCTTGTCGGAGATGGCGACCTGCGAATCCGCCAGAGTGCGGTTGGCTGTGTCCCTCTCCACCGTCAGCATCAAGATCTCCTTCCTCGGCTGCCCCAGCTACGGCTCCAGCTTCTCCACCTTGCCGGCGTGGTCCAGGGCCAAGGCATCGAGTGCCTCCTTGTGCCTCTGCTCCAGCTCGTGGGTTCGCTGCGCGATGATCTTCCCGATTTCTTTGTCCTTGCTGTGGAGCGTGGCGGCAAGCGCCTGCTCATGGGCAACGAGGTCCTCCTCTTGGCTGTTCAGCAGGGCCTGCTGCTGCTGCCGAGCAGCTTTGTCCTTGGCGGCCTGATCCTTCGCCACCTCCTGGGCCTTCTCGATATCGGCCTACTTCAGGATGAGCTCGCGCTTGCGCTCATCCAGCTCACCCCTGGGCGGCCCTCAGTTCATCCCGGGCCTCGCCAAACCAGACTCGCGTCTGAGCGACGCGCTCCTCAAAATCCGCCCCCGCCTTGTCCACCGCCGCCATCCTGGATTTCACTTTGTCTTCGCGGGCACGGTGGAGTGCCAGGGCTTCTGGAAGTTGGCGTTCATGGCCCGGAGGAGCTGCTCCTCCTGGGACCCGCTGCCCCTGGCGCTCGGTTCATGGACAACCTGGAGCCCAGCAGTGGCGAGCGCCTCGTCATAGAAGACCTCCCCCTCGGTAGGCGCTCTGGTGTCCGCCGTCCCTGGGAGACGGACGAACAAGTCATCGCCCACCTTCAGGTACTTGGGAGGCGTGGGGGCTGCGGGGGAGGAAGGTTGGTCGTTGGCCACCTCCTCCTTGGCAGGCTTCTTGGCGGCTTCCCCGGAAGCAGCCTTGGCAGCCTCCTCGGCAGCGGCCTTGTCGGCCTCCTCGGCAGTGGCCTTGCCGGCCTCCCCGGTGGCGGACTTGGCGGCTTCCTCAGCCGCGATCCTGGCGGCCTCTGACTCGGCATCCTTGGCGACCTCCTCGATGACAGTGTCGATGTCCTCATGGTCCATCGAGGGAGGGTCTGGAAGCCAGAAAGGAGAATGAAACGAGGCCAAGGACAAGGTCCAGAACAAAAGAAAAAAGACAGGGATGAGAGGCAGGCCACTTACCCGTGCCAAGCTGAGAAGCGATTCCCTCCCCGCCAACATTCGTTGCCGGGACGGAGCCACCAGCACCCAAGCTCGCCTCCTCCTCCTCCATGTGCGTGGGCTCGGCGGTGGATGCCCTTGCCGGGGACGCCCCTCTGGGTGGCATGGTCGATGGGGGCGGCGTGTTGGGGGTGGCCCTCAGCGGCTCCTCCTGCTGCCGCTCTCCTCCTACAAACCCGACAAGGTCAGCACCAAGGATTCGTGCCCCAACGCCCATCGATGGGGAGTGAGTAACGGACTCACGCTGGGGGCTAGAGCGGGGGCTGTGCTGGGGGCTGTTGTCCTGGATAATCACCACCAGTGCCGGCGTGCGCGGGGTGCTCGCCGGGGGCTTATCACCCGTTGAAGCTTTGGCTCTCTTCACCACCCTCTGGGCCAGCGTCTCCGTGTCGCCGCAAAGACAAGACTAAGTCAGGGAAAATGGCACGGGTTGAGAGTCAGAAATGACGAGGGGCAAGATACTTACTCATCCTCCTCCGCTGGCCTCCTCTTCCTCTTTGGGCTGAAGGACCCAAGATCGAAGTCCACCTCCGGGGAGGCGTCCGCGGGGGGAGGAGAAGGCGAAGGCATCCTGCGCCGCTTGGATGAGGAAGAAGCGGCGGCCGCCGCCTTCTTCTTCGCTGCCGCGGCCCTCGTCTGGCGCACAGGCTACGCCTGGGCCTGTTGCCGCTGCGTGGCCCTGCCGGGCCGAACCAGCTCGCTAGAGCTAGCCCGCCGCAGGACGCGTTTCCTCCCCGGGGCTGAGGAGTCGTCTGCCTCGGTCTCCTCTTCGGTCGACTCCTCGACCATGTCTTCAACAAGGGGAGCCCCGGCGCCGACGTCGTTGGCTTCCCCGGCAGACCCCACCCACTCGGCGAGCTCTTTCCCCTCTGCGGCCGTGTCGGCCTCGTCCTCCATGGTGCCGACGCTGCCGGCCTCCTTGGCGAGTGCCGCCTCCTCCACCCTGGTGGCAATATATGCCAGCTCCTCCCGAGTGGTGTCGTGGATGAGCAATGGCTCGTCACGAATGTACCTCTCCGACAGGTTGTTGAAGAAGGCCTGCACCCGCTCCGCTTCCAGCTCAGCCCAGCTTGGATCCAGGCCATGCGCGTTGATGTCCGGCATCATGGCGATGATGGCGGTCTGGCAAGAGTTGTTGCTCAACGGGACCACTCCCGCTGGCAACCCAAACAGAGACCCGCCAGCCCTGACGGCCTTGCGGGCCTTCACGGCCTTGCCAGCCTTCTCGGCCTTCTCGGCCATGCCGGTCCTTTCGACCCTGCCGGCCTCATCGACCTTGAGCTAGAAAAGCATCTGGTAAAGATGGGCATGCTGCAGCATCGTCAAATTGTGCTTCAAGCCAGGGTGGAGCCTCATGACGCCGGCCGCCTTCCCGAAGTCCCAGGCCGGCCTCCCCTTGTTGTGCAGTGGGGCAATCCGGCGACGGATGAAGTCAGCCCCAATCATCTCGAGGGTGATCCCGGCCGAAGTGAGGTGATGGATCCTGGTGGTGGCCACCGTGAGATTTTCATCTTTGGCGTCGACATCGCCCCAGTCTTTTCTGCGGACCGGCGGCGCCCGACGGACCCGACAGAACTCCTGCGGATCTGCCTCCTCAATCCAGTACCACCGGCCCCGCCACTCTTCCCACCTCTCCTTCTGGGCACCCTCCGGGTACGTGCCCCTGCCCTGGGTCCTCGGGATCCAGGTGATGCAGCCAGAGATGGCACCCCCTGGCTGGATGCGAGGATAGAAGTAGTGGCGGAAGAGCGCCGTGCTAGGGTGCACTCCGGTAAAGCCCTCGCAGAGATGGGCGAAGAAGGCCATACACGCCACGGCATTCAGCGTAAGGTCCAGGAGGTGGAGGCCATAGGTGTGCATGATGTTGTTGAAGAAATCAGAGAAAGGGGGGCACAACCCGCAGGAGAAGTAATCGACGAAGAAGGGGTACCGGTTTGGATCGGGCTCGGCAAAGGCGGCGGGGATGATGCGGGTAGCAAGGTGCCCCGGCGTCTCCCTTCCCCACAGGGGCCTGAACATATCCCTGAGGTGAGCGCATGGACCGTCGAGGGGAAGAGGGCGCGCTGCGTCCGCATCTCCACCAGCTCGCTCTCCGGCGCCTCCTTCCGCCCAGCGTCCTTGGTCGCTCCCTTGCCCTTGCTCGTCTTGGGTGCCATGGCGATTGAGAGGGGGTGAGGGATCGAAGGCAATGGGGGCGCGGAGGCGGCAAGCGGGGGCGAGAGCTTCGACTTGCGTTTGGAGAAGAAGAGGGGAACGTCGGTTTCCAAGATTGGAAAAGGCACAGAGGGTAAATGAGCAGCGCCCCTACGGTTTTTCCTTTTTATGGGGAAGACGCGGGCCGCCTCTTTACTATTTACCACGACGTGACACAAGCGTGCAGCAACCGCCCCACGCAAGACCCACACGTCACGCGCTCAATGCGGGTCGTGGGGAAGCACAACTGGCGACGGAGTTAGCGCGGTTAAAAACTCTGCCACGCGTGCCCGCACACTGTTCTGGGCTTGGCCCAACAACGCTCTACGCTTATGTGTGGCCCAGGCCCGGGGGCTCCTGTCGGTGTACAAATGTTGGGGCCTTCTGTACCCCTTTACTTGTGCACGGGCAGTTGTAGCCACACCTGCGGCCACGCTTGGCAGGGCAGATGAAGCAAAGATACAAGACTATCAAAGCATCGCTCAAGCCAGGGGCGCGAAGAGCAAAGGGACAAGGTGGGCTTGCCCCGGCAAGAGCCTTGCCGGGGCGGCCTACGTGGCCCCGGCAAGGACCTTGCCGGGGCAACTTACCCAACACTAGCAAGACCGCCACCCTTGAGCCTGAGAGTTCTGACACCATCGACAATATTGGAACCAAGGCTCGAGAGGCGCCAGCATGGTGGCATGCAGATCTTTGTGAAGATCGAAGGCCTGCAAGACTAGAGGAGAACCAGAAGACGAAAACCCCCGGCAAGACCCTTGCCGGGGACGCCCACAAAGACCCCGCAAGGCCTTTTCCGGGGCCCCGGCAAGGCCCTTGCTGGGGACATCTGCGGGGCCACAACCAGGCCCGCACTTACCAAGGTTTCGCTGCCCCATGGCCGTTCTGATGCAGCAGCCAGCCTGCCAACTAGGCACGCGCCTACGTGGCAGCATGCAGCTTCTAGGCCAACCAGCCAAGCACCTGCGTGGTGGCATGCAGATATTCGTGAAGACCCTCCCACCGCACCAGCGCAGCAGCCAGCCAGCCAGCGTGGCGCTGCATGCCTCGTCAGCTTGGACACTCGTCGAAGCGAGGCGAGGCGGCGACAGACGAGACGAGCTTCCTTGTCATCCCCGATAAAGCAAGAGGGCATGTCAGCAGCGCATTAAATGCGTTTGTCGTACGGTGCCAGGCGATAAACTTGTACACTATACATACTTTCCACCTTCTGTGTGCCACTGTGGCGATCCCTTTGACATATAAAAGGAGGCCCGAGGCGTATTGAGGAAGGATTCCGACTTTTTGGGCTAGGCATGCACCGCAGCTAGTTCAAGAGCTCAAGAACAACAAATATACACCAAAGTAGTACTAGGGTATTACGCATCGTTTGCGGCCCGAACCTGGATAAAATTCCCCCGTGTTGATCTTCTAAACCCGCTCTATGCACAGCCCCGCGCCCCACCAACCGTAGTAGGGATTCTTTGTGATCCCATAGGTGTCGTTCTTGAACCCTGACATGCAGGCGCAGGGTGCCGAGGAATCAACTAATGGTTTCCATATTGGTGCAACGAGACCAAGACCGCCAAGACGACAGGACAGAGGTCACCACCGAGCCCACTACAGCGTCACCACCAGAGCCTATTGCAGGCGAAGACTACTTTTGTCAGGATAGCTTGTAATAGTTGTCCCCCTTCAAATTTGGCTGTTGTAGGATCCCTTCCTGCCTACATTTGGGAAGAGGACCAAGGCCACTATATATAGGACTTAGCCAACACCATAGGGGGGACGGATCGATTCCACCCAAACCACCTCACCAGCTCATCGAGGACGGATCGATTCCACCCAAACC
This sequence comes from Aegilops tauschii subsp. strangulata, assembly GCF_002575655.3. Taxonomy (NCBI): domain Eukaryota; kingdom Viridiplantae; phylum Streptophyta; class Magnoliopsida; order Poales; family Poaceae; genus Aegilops; species Aegilops tauschii. The sequence goes on along the minus strand of NC_053040.3, from coordinate 292,189,689 downwards.
ACCTCACCGGCTCATCGAGGACGGATCGATTCCACCCAAACCACCTCACCAGCTCATCGAGGACGGATCGATTCCACCCAAAACCACCTCACCAGCTCATCGAGCTCAAGAACACCGCACCTCCTGAGGCTGTTCTAACACTGTACTAGTTCATCCTCAGCCCCTCGAAGCAATCCACCATCAAGCTGGAGTAGGGTATTGCACCGCAAGGTGGCCCGAACCAGGATAAATTGATGTGTCCCTTGTCCCTTGGGTTCGTCGAGTTAGGCTATGGGATCGTTGAGCTGGCAGATAGGGAAGAGAGAGTTCTTCGCATGCACCCCAGAGTTCGAACCTCTCAAGGGTCTGCGGAACCCCGAATCCGACATTTGGCGCGCCAGGTAGGGGTGCGTTGAAGCCTCTCTTCCGTCGATTGACTCGCCGCTGCTCCACTGTCTCCATGGCTGATGCTCGTCGAGCCCGTGCTGAGCGTCGAGACGCTCGTGCCGCCCAGACGGCGCCTGATACGTCTCCGTCGTATCTATAATTTTCGATTGTTCCATGCCAATATTATTCAACTTTCATATACTTTTGGCAACTTTTTATATTATTTTTGGGACTAACATATTGATCCAGTGCCCAGTGCCAGTTCCTGTCTGTTGCATGTTTTATGTTTTGCAGAATATCCATATCAAACGGAATCCAAACGGGATAAAAACGGACGGAGCTTATTTTTGGAATATTTGGAAAATTCCGGAAGAAGAATCAACGCGAGACGGTGCCCGAGGTGGCCACGAGGCAGGGGGGCGGGCCCCTAACCCTCGTGGGCCACCAGTAAGGCGTTTGATACCCTCCTTCGGCTGAAAGAAAGCTATTTTTTGGTAAAAAATCACGGCGAAGGTTTCAGCCCAATCGGAGTTACGGATCTCCATATATACACGAAACGGTGAAAGGGCACCAGAAGAGAACGCAGAAACAGAGAGAGACAGAGAGACAGATCCAATCTTGAAGGGGCTCTCGTCCCTCCCACGCCATGGAGGCCAAGGACCAGAGGGGACGCCCTTCTCCCATCTAGGGAGGAGGTCAAGGAAGAAGAAGACGAAGGGGCCCCCTCTCCCCTTCTCTTCCGGTGGCGCCGGAACGCCGCCGTGGCCATCATCATCACCGCAATCTTCACCAACAACTTCACCGCCATCATCACCAACTCTTCCCCCCTCTATGCAGCGGTGTAACCTCTCTCTTACCCGCTGTAATCTCTACTTAAACATGGTGCTCAACGCTATATATTATTTCACAATGATGTATGGCTATCCTATGATGTTTGAGTAGATCCGTTTTGTCCTATGGGTTATTTGATGATCAAGATTTATTTGAGTTGCATGTTTTATTATTGGTGCTGTCCTATGGTGCTCCCCGTGTCGCGCAAGCGTGAGGGATTCCCGCTGTAGGGTTTGCAATATGTTCATGATTTGCTTATGGTGGGTGGCGTGAGTGACAGAAGCACAGACCCGAGTAAGTAGGTTATTTGCGTATGGGATAAAGAGGACTTGATACTTTAATGCTATGGTTTGGTTTTACCTTAATGATCTTTAGTAGTTGCGGATGCTTGCTAGAGTTCCAATCATAAGTGCATATGATCCAAGTAGAGAAAGTATGTTAGCTTATGCCTCTCCCTCAAATAAAATTGCAATAGTGATTACCGGTCTAGTTATCGATTGCCTAGGGACAAATAACTTTCTCATGACAACAAACTATTTACTAAAACTAATTTAGTTGTGTCTTTATCTAAACAGCCCCTAGCTTTTATTTACGCTCTCTTTATTTTCTTGCTAACCTATCCAAAAACACCTACAAAGTATTTCTAGTTTCATACTTCTTCTAGGTAAAGCGAACGTCAAGCGTGCGTAGAGTTGTATCGGTGGTCGATAGAACTTGAGGGAATATTTGTTCTACCTTTAGCTCCTCGTTGGGTTCGACACTCTTACTTATCGAAAGAGGCTACAATTGGTCCCCTATACTTGTGGGTTATCAAGACCTTTTTCTGGCGCCGTTGCTGGGGAGCAATAGCGCGAGGTGAATATTCTCGTGTGTGCTTGTTTGCTTTATCACTAAGTAATTTTTATTTGTTGTTCTTTATCTTTAGTTATGGATATGGAACACGAAATACCAAAAAATTAGGTGTACTTTCTGCTCATGGAGATGGGGAACCTCCTAAAACCCTCGATGCTGTTTATGTGAAAGATATTATGTACTACTTTAATAATCCTGAGAAAACCCCATTCAATTATGTAATGGGAGTAAACTTGGTTCAACGTGAATACTTTAGGGATTACCGTTTGACATAAAAAGGGAAACTATTATGGGATCAAATTCATATATTGAAGTGGTATGCTAGGCAACTATGCTTAAGTTATGATTATACTTGTTGCTCTAGGATGAAGGCTCCACACCTTCCCTTTTCATGCAAATTTAATGATAATAAAACCTTAGCTTCTTATGCTAATGGTATATATGATTACTATGATGTGGAACAAATAGAAGAATTTGTTGCTTTTATGGGTGCTTATGAAATTGAATCTATGTTTAAAGAGTTTGAAGAGTTTGATGATGTTGTTTATAGACCTGAAAATTTAGCTATCCTCAAATATTGCTATGAGAATTATGAATACAATTCAGATATTAATGCACTTATTGAGAAAGTCTCCGCTGTCCAAGAAGAGACTAATATTTTGCAGGAATCTATGGAAGAAGAAGTTGATGACACTGTGAGCTCATTGGATGAAAAAGATGATGAGGAGAGCGAAGAACAAAAGGAGGAAGAGCGGATTAGCTACCCGTGCCCACCTTCTAATGAGAGTAACTCTTCAACTCATACATTGTTTAATTTCCCTTCGTGCTTACCGAAGGATGATTGCTATGATGACTATTATGATCCCGTTGATTCTCTTGAAATATCCCTTTTTGATGATGCTTGCTATGCTTGTGGCCAAGATGCCAATATGAATTATGCTTATGGAGATGAACTTGCTATAGTTCCTTATGTTAAACATGAAATTGTTGCTATTGCACCCACACATGATAGTCCTATTATCTTTTTGAATTCTCCAAACTACACTATATCAGAGAAGTTTGTGCTTATTAAGGATTATATTGATGGGTTGCCTTTTACTACTACACATGATGATTTTGATGAGTATAATATGCATGTGCTTGCTGCTCCTACTTGCAATTATTATGAGAGAGGAACTACATCTCCGCCTCTTTATGTTTCCAACACGAAAAAAATGCAAGAAACTGTTTATACTATGCATTGGCCTTTACTATGTGTGCATGAATTGTTCTTTTGCGACATGCCGATGCATAGGAAGAGAGTTAGACTTCGTTGTTGCTTGATATATGTTGGCTTGTGCTCACTACTAAATGCCAAATCATTGCTAATTAAAATTGGCTTTGATATACCTTGGGATCCGGGTGGATTCATTACTCGAGCACTATATGCCTAGCTTAATGGCTTTAAAGAAAGCGCTGCCAGGGAGACAACCCGGAAGTTTTAGAGAGTCATTTATTTCTGTTGAGTGCTTTTATATAGTTTAAAAACACAAAAATAATGAGGGGAACTCAAAACTTTTTCAAAAACAAAAGCGAAAGTGAGAAAGACAAGCATTGTTAAAGTGGTAGCTAGCCTTGAACTTTGTTCATGCTCACGGAAACTTTGTGAATCTTGATTACAGAAACTTTTAAACAAAAATAATTATCCCCTTGTACAATTCCATTGTATTATAAAAATAATGTGCCAAGGTTTGCCTTTAGGATGTTTACAATGCTTGTTGGTTTGTACGGTGCAGGACAGAAACTTTGGCTGTAGTGCACGATTTTACATTCTTTGCTGGAACGTCAAATGGTTCTGATTCTTTTGCACTGTCCTTCTATACAAATTTTTATTTTTCCTAATTTTGGCAGAATTTTTCAAGTATGAGAAGTATGGTGAATGTTCAGATTATTACAGATTGTTCTGTTTTAGACAGATTCTGTTTTTGATGCATAGTTTGCTTGTTTTGATGAAACTATCGATTTATATCAGTGGATTAAGCCATGAATAAGTTATATTACAGTATCTACAATGCCAAAACAAAATATGAATTGGTTTGCAACAGTACTTAGAGTAGTGATTTGCTTTATTATACTAACGGATCTTACCGAGTTTTCTGTTGAAGTTTTGTGTGGATGAAGTGTTCGATGATTGAGAAGGTCTCGATGTGAGAAGAAGGAAGAGAGGCAAGAGCTCAAGCTTGGGGATGCTCGAGGCACCCCAAGTAAATATTCAAGGAGACTCAAGCGTCTAAGCTTGGGGATGCCCCGGAAGGCATCCCCTCTTTCTTCAACAAGTATCGGTATGTTTCCGGATCCGTTTCATTCATGTGATATGTGCAATCTTGGAGCGTCTTTTGCATTTAGTTTTCATTTTTCTTTTATGCGCCATGCTGGTATGAGATGGTCCTTGATTGATTTATAGAATGCTCTTTGCACTTCACTTATATCTTTTGAGTATGGCTTTATAGAATGCTTCATGTGCTTCACTTATATCATTTGAAGTTTGGATTGCGTGTTTCTCTTCACTTAGACAACCGCCATTTGTAGAATGCTCTTTTTCTTCACTTATATTTGTTAGAGCGTTGGCATATCTTTTGTAGAAAGAATTAAACTCTTTTGCTTCACTTATATCTATTTAGAGAGATGACAGGAACTGGTCATTCACATGGTTAGTCATAAAATCCTACATAAAACTTGTAGATCACTGAATATGATATGTTTAATTCCTTGCAATAGTTTTGTGATATAAATATGGTGATATTAGAGTCATGCTAGTGGGTAGTTGTGGATCATAGAAATACTTGTGTTGAAGTTTGTGATTCCCGTAGCATGCACGTATGGTGAACCGTTATGTAACGAAGTTGGAGCATGAGGTATTTATTGATTGTCTTCCTTATGAGTGGCGGTTGGGGACGAGCGATGGTCTTTTCCTACCAATCTATCCCCCTAGGAGCATGCGCGTAGTACTTTGTTTCAATGACTTGTTGATTTTTGCAATAAGTATGTGAGTTCTTTATGACTAATGTTGAGTCCATGGATTATACGCACTCTCACCCTTCCATCATTCCTAGCCTCTTCGGTACCATGCATTGCCCTTTCTCACCTCAAGAGTTGGTGCAAACTTCGCCGGTGCATCCAAACCCCGTGATACGATACGCTCTGTCACACATAAGCCTCATTATATCTTCCTCAAAACAGCCACCATACCTACCTATCATGGCATTTCCATAGCCATTCCGAGATATATTGCCATGCAACTTCCATCATCATCATATACACGACTTGAGCAATTATTGTCATATTGCTTTGCATGATCGTAAGATAGCTAGCATGATGTTTTCATGGCTTGTCCGTCTTTTGATGGCATTGCTACGCTAGATCATTGCACATCCCGGTACACCGCCGGAGGCATTCATATAGAGTCATATCTTTGTTCTAGATATCGAGTAGTAATATTGAGTTGCAAGTAAATAAAAGTGTGATGATCATCATTATTAGAGCATTGCCCTAGTGTGGAAAGGATGATGGAGACTATGATTCCCCCACAAGTCAGGATGAGACTCCGGACGAAAAAATAAAATAAAAATAAAAATAAATAAAATAAAAAAAGAGAGAAAGGCCAAAAAAGAGAAGGCCCAAAAAAAGAAAACAAAAGAAAACAAAAAAATGAGAGAAAAAGAGAGAAGGGGCAATGTTACTATCCTTTTACCACACTTGTGCTTGAAAGTAGCACCATGTTCTTCATATAGAGAGTCTCTTGAGTTATCACTTTCATATACTAGTGGGAATTTTCATTATAGAACTTGGCTTGTATATTCCAACGATGGGCTTCCTCAAATGCCCTAGGTCTTCATGAGCAAGCAAGTTGGATGCACACCCACTTAGTTTCAGTTTGAGCTTTCATACACTTATAGCTCTAGTGCATCTGTTGCATGGCAATCCCTACTCCTCACATTGACATCAATTGATGGGCATCTCCATAGCCCGTTGATTAGCCGCGTCGATGTGAGACTTTCTTCCTTTTTGTCTTCTCCACATAACCCCCATCATCATGTTCTATTCCACCTATAGTGCTATGTCCATGGCTGACGCTCATGTATTGCGTGTAAGTTGAAAAGGTTTGAGAACATCAAAAGTATGAAACAATTGCTTGGCTTGTCATCGGGGTTGTGCATGATGTGAATATTTTGTGTGGTGAAGATGGAGCATAGCCAGACTATATGATTTTGTAGGGATAACTTTCTTTGCCCATGTTATTTTGAAAAGACATGATTGCTTTATTAGTGGCTTGAAGTATTATTGTTTTTATGTCAAATGATAGACTATTGCTTTGAATCACTCGTATCTTAATATTCATGCCGTGATTAGACATATGATCAAGATTATGCTAGGTAGCATTCCACATCAAAAATTATCTTTTTCATCATTTACCTACTCGAGGACCAGCAGGAATTAAGCTTGGGGATGCCGATACGTCTTCGTCATATCTATAATTTTTATTGTTCCATGCCAATATTATTCAACTTTCATATACTTTTGGCAACTTTTTATATTATTTTTGGGACTAACATATTGATCCAGTGCCCAGTGCCAGTTCCTGTCTGTTGCATGTTTTATGTTTCGCAGAATATCCATATCAAACGGAATCCAAACGGGATAAAAACGGATGGAGCTTATTTTTGGAATATTTGGAAAATTCCGGAAGAAGAATCAATGCGAGACGGTGCCCGAGGTGGCCACGAGGCAGGGGGCGCGCCTGCCCCCCTGGGCGCGCCCCTGACCATCGTGGGCCACCAGTAAGGCGGTTGATGCCCTCCTTCGGCCGCAACAAAGCTAATTTTTGGTAAAAAATCACGGCGAAGGTTTTAGCCCAATCGGAGTTACGGATCTCCATATATATATGAAACGGTGAAAGGGCACCAGCAGAGAATGCAGAAACAGAGAGAGACAGAGAGACAGATCCAATCTCGGAGGGGCTCTCGTCCCTCCCACGCAATGGAGGCCAAGGACCAGAGGGGAAACCCTTCTCCCATCTAGGGAGGAGGTCAAGGAAGAAGAAGACGAAGGGGCCCCCTCTCCCCTTCTCTTCCGGTGGCGCCGGAACGCCGCCATGGCCATCATCATCACCGCAATCTTCACCATCAACTTCACTGCCATCGTCACCAACTCTTCCCCCCTCTATGCAGTGGTCTAACCTCTCTCTTAACCGCTGTAATCTCTACTTAAACTTGGTGCTCAACGCTATATATTATTTCCCAATGATGTATGGCTATCCTATGATGTTTGAGTAGATCCGTTTTGTCCTATGGGTTATTTGATGATCAAGATTGGTTTGAGTTGCATGTTTTATTATTGGTGATCTCCGTGTCGTGCAAGCGTGAGGGATTCCCACTGTAGGGTTTGCAATATGTTCATGATTTGCTTATGGTGGGTGGCGTGAGTGACAGAAGCACAGACCCGAGTAAGTAGGTCGTTTGCGTATGGGATAAACAGGACTTGATACTTTAATGCTATGGTTGGGTTTTACCTTAATGATCTTTAGTAGTTGCGGATGCTTGCTAGAGTTCCAATCATAAGTGCATATGATCCAAGTAGAGAAAGTATGTTAGCTTATGCCTCTACCTCAAATAAATTGCAATAGTGATTACCGGTCTAGTTATCGATTGCCTAGGGACAAATAACTTTCTCGTGACAACAAACTCTTTACTAAAACTAATTTAGTTGTGTCTTTATCTAAACAGCCCCTAGCTTTTATTTACGCTCTCTTTATTTTCTTGCTAACCTATCCAAAAACACCTACAAAGTATTTCTAGTTTCCTACTTGTTCTAGGTAAAGCGAACGTCAAGCGTGCGTAGAGTTGTATCGGTGGTCGATAGAACTTGAGGGAATAGTTGTTCTACCTTTAGCTCCTCGTTGGGTTCGACACTCTTACTTATCAAAAGAGGCTACAATTGATCCCCTATACTTGTGCGTTATCAGCGCCCGTCGGCGGGCCTCCCCATCATTCTCCATCGCCCGCCGCCAACGCCGCCACCGGCCCGGCGGGGCACGAGCAGCAAGCTTCATCACTGCACCCCTCCGTGCGATGGGACGGACGCACCGCCACCCCGTCGCTGACTCCGGCCAGCCCGTCATCACCCAACAGCCCCGATGGCCGACGATCAGGGGGCTCATGCCGGGCACTGGGCTGCTTGGCCCGCCTGGGCGATGTTATCCACCCAGGAAGACCTCCACTCCGCACTCCAGGCAGCTCGTGCACCGCCCAACCCCGTCGGACACGGGCGGCGCGGGCCGGAGCCGCCCGCCCTCGCACCTCGGCATACGCGCGCCACTGCGTGGTCCTTGGGCTACGCCACAGCGATGGCGCCGCACACTCGTCAGGAGCAGGCGAACATGCGGGCCGCGATCATCGTGGCACGAGAGCTACTGCGCTGCAGGTTGGCGGAGGGTGATCGCGATACCCTGCTAGAGCGGGTCGCCGAACTACTCGACACCGCCTGCAGGGGTGCAGCACCTTTCTGCTCCCTGTACGCGCCTCAGGTAGTGGCAAAAGCGCGTGCGGGGCCCCGACGCGCCCGTCCAACCCCCGGAGCACCCAAGGGATTCAACAGCAACAACGCGGACCCGACGCCGTTCGTCCTGTCGCGTCCGCACGTCCTGCGGCCGAGCGAGCTCTGGCGGTCCCCTGCGGGGTCGCACTAGCGCGCTACCCTGCGGCCGCCGGGGTCAGGTGCAGGCCTGGTGGCCCAAGGTGTGGGGCACCCAGGCGAAGGCTCCGGCGCATCAGTCCCAGACGCTTACGTGCCCCGCATGATGGACCTGGAGTACACGCCTGAGGAAAACCCAAGATCGTTCCCCGAGCCGAGTTGGGTAGAAGGTATGCTGGAGGCCGGGGCTTTCCATGGGCCGCCCGGAAGCTTCGCCGAACCCTTCGACGATGACAACCACAGGGTACGGCCGATACCCCAGGGGCATGCTTATGCTAAGCATGGACCACAGGTGAACCAGGCCACAGCAGCGGTAGGAGACCCCAGGGCGGTGTCCCCGCCCCCGGCAGGACCAGCGCAATGGGGCCAGCGTGGGCGGAGACCGAGGGTAGGGCTCCTCTCATGCCGCACGGAGCAATGCGTCGCACGGAGGTAGGCCCACTGCCGGGGAGGCGCCGCTGAGCCCTTTCCCCCGGGAGAGGAGTCATGGTCGCCGAGGGCACCGCCAGCGTCCCCCTTGCCCCTTGGTCTCGTCCTGGTTTCCGGACGCCCCAACGCTGGTCGGGGAAAGGCGCAGGGCGGGGCCCTCGTCAGGCTATATGAACCAAGGCTCGCGCCTATGAAGGTCTCAGCTCGTGACACTCTCACGTAATAATGAGTGGGGCTGTACACGCCCCGGAGTCTCTATAGCGCCGCACCTCGGCCTCGGGGGCTCCCGCCCACGTCTAAGTGGAAGCACCATGCTCCGCGCTGGCCGTCGACACTGTCCCCCAATGACTATGATCACATCCAGTGAAAGCACTTAGCTCCGCGCTAGTGGGAAGACAAGAAGACTAGCTAGGTGCCGAATGCGGCTATTGGCTTTCGCCTCTTTCTTTGTAACTCGATTTCACCATTTTTTGGATTGAGATTTGAAGTCCTTTTGTGTTATCTAAAAATGGGCGGAGTTTTCTTTGGTTTGTGCCATTTATTGCGTTCTGGTTGCGTGCTCTATTTTTGAGGCTCACGCCTTCGGGCCCCCCTCGCGGGACCCTCGCGAGCGGGGGCTGGTCGGCAGACAGCGCCAGGTGCATCCGGGTGACCCGGATAGGACCCCTTCGAGGCCAAAGGTGCACGTGCTGCAAGATTGCCGCGTACGCATCCTGCCGTGGTCCGACGTATGCTCCTCACGAGGCTTTCTCGAAGCGGATCCACAGGCTTCTCAGGAGGCTCAATCTCGCGAGCCCCAAAGGGCTCGCCTCGGGAGGAAGGTCCGGCCAGGACAAGAAGGTACACCCAAGACCAGCAGAGCCAAGGTAAGGGGTGACAACTACTGGGCTCAGGAGCCCTGCTGGCTCGTGACGGCATACCTCAAGCCTTGTCCACAAAAGGCACGCGATCATTCCGTACATTATGTTTCATACATAATAAGGGGGCCCATTTTAAAAATACTATCACACCCCACAGGGCCGCGCCCGGGAGTTTCCCCTTCTTACAAAGGTTAGGGAAAAGAAAGCGCAGGGTTAGCCGGAGGCGCCGTCTCCTTCGCTGACCTTGCTGTCTTCGTCCCCATCATCAGAGTCATCGCTGGAGTCGCCTACGTCGTCGTCGTCCGAGTCGCCTTCTCCGACCACCACCACGGTCGCGTCATCTTCAGGCGTGAACTCCTCAACCAGGGCGTCCACGTGGTTGTCCACCCAGTCCGACAAGTTGTCTCGGATAACCCTGGGCACGGGGGCTATGGCAGCATCAAAGTCAAAATGGGGATCGAGGTTCTGAAGGTGACTGAAGACGCGCGAGAATGCGCGCCCGAGGAGGCCTCGACTCCTTTCCTCAACGAGCTCACGAGCCCTCACGGCCCGGTCCTCCAGGTGCATCACGATGTTGGTGAAGAAGCGGAGGTGGCTGGCGTAATCTTCCTCGCGCGGGTGAGGGTCGCTCTCGTCGCAGATAGTTCTTAGGGCACGGTTGGCTCTCACCCTGAGGTCCTGGAGCATAGAAGCATGCTCACGCTGCAGTGTTCGCCGACGGCATGTCTCGTCCATGTTCTTCTTTGCAAGGGACGCGACGCCATCAATCTGACGCTAGAGGGAGAGCAATCGGCGCACGCGGAGGCCAGGTCAACCTGGGCAGAGGTCTGAGCCGCCACAGTGGCCCTCTCGCGCTGCTCCGCCTCATCCAGTTTTGTCCTAAGGGCGGTGATCCTACCCTTAGCCTCAGCCTCCAAGAACACCAGCGCCAGGCGGTGCTCGTAGACAAGATCTGCACGAGCCTTCGCCACCCTCCGGTCATCCTCCTCCTGGATCTTGGCTTCACGCATGGTGACAGCATACTCAGCCATGGTTACCTGGCGCTCCCTCGTCTCCAGCCGCTTGAGCTCAAGGCTGCGCTCCGAGGCCCCCAGCATCAGCGCCTCCTCGTGTTTCTGGATCTCCTTCTCTTCGGAAGGCGTTCCCCTCATTGACGCCAAGACGGCCCTGCGCGCCTCGATCCGCTGCTCGAGGGTAGTGTTCGAGGCCAGGAGTTCTCGTTCCCGCTCCTTGGCAGCCTCGCGGCGATGGTCGGCTGCCCTGGCCTCTTCCAAGGCCCGGGCGCAGGCCTCACGGGAAGTCGCAAGGGATACCTTGGCCTTTGCATTGGCGCACTCGTGCTGAAGATGCCCGAGGTTGATGGCCACCTTCAATTGATGCCACTCGTCCGCCAGCCGAAGGTCCTCTGTCTCGAGGCGGGCATCGACGTCGACGAGCTCTTCTCCGAGCCGGCTCAGCACACCCATTGCCTCCCGGAAGAGCTCGTGGCGTACAACACCGCGCCCACGCGCGAGCTCCAGCTCATGGCCGAGCCCATCCCTCACGCCGGAGGTTATTGGGGAAGCTTGAGGCGGCCTGCCTGCCCCTGGCAGGGAGCCGGGGGCTGGCGCCTTCCTCACCACCCTATGGACCTTGGCGGAGGCACCAGGTGGCATGACCTTGCCACTCGAAGATGAAGCCAAGGCTGGGACCGCCCAACCACCGGTGACGACAAACGGAGGAGCCCTCGGCACGCCTACTTCACCCCCGAGCAGACCACGAAGGAGCGACAACATGAATGCAGGATCAAGGCTCCCGTCGGTGCGTCCGCCTCCAGGACAGGCCCTGCACCGCGCACGGCGGACCGGTGGGGGGAGCTCGAGACCAGGGGTGAGTCGAGGATAGGGGGAGGCCACTCCTCAGGAGATCTCGCTGCTGTAGATGAAGGGATCCTGAAGGGCCATTGTCAGGAAAAGATGCAATAGGCAGGAAATCGCGAAGAAGAGGTACTTACTCGTCTATGGGTATGTACTTCCTATGCTTCAGCGGCCGGCAGGTGTCACCACTGCAGCAGGGAGCCCCTTTTCTCTTGTGAAGTGCCTCGAAGTTCAGGCGCAGCTGGCCGAAGCCCGGGGCGCGGTCGGCGGCGTCTGGGGCGGGCTGCGTACCCCCTGGAGTGCCGACCTCGATAGCCCTAGGCCACGTCAGCTCTCCGGCCACCACCTCAGGACTGCTTCCCCGAGCTTCAGGGGCGGCGACCCCGGGAGCCTCGGATCGCGTCAGGTCTTCGATCGCCCCTTCAGGACGGTTCGCCCGAGCCTCGGGGGCTGCCATCTCAGGAGCACCAGGCTGCGTTGCTTCGTTAGCAGCCGCCCGACAGCACCCGACAGCGCCCGCCCCCCTACGTCCACCTTCGGGGTGAGCGCCGTGGGGACGGAAGGCAGAGGGACCACAAGGGCAGGGTTCTCACGGGCCCCCTCAAGTCCGGCGGGGCGCAACCCCCACTCGTCAAAGAGGGGCATCTGCCTCACGAACCCCTCCGTGTTCGAGCAGCAGTACATGAGGCAGCCCTCCTTCGGAAGCGTGGCTGGCATGGGGTTGCCCGTCAGAAGCTCGAGCACCGTGCGTAGTGTCTCAGGAGGAAGTGGAGGAACATGGAGCGTCATGGGGTCCCTGCTACCGGCGGACCACATCCGACGAGAATGGCGTTGGAGAGGAGCAATGCGGCGCTGGATGAACTAATTCACCACCATGGGTGTCCTCACCCCGAGCCCCTTCAACCTGGTCAGCCCGCGCCAAACGTGGGCCAGCCGAGGGTTGACAAGCTTCGCATGCCCCCACATGGAGATGGGTACAACCAGCGCCCGGGGAAGCAAGAGCAGGGAGTTGAGCACGCCGACATCCACGAACACCCACCGCTTCCGGAATCCGCTCACGGCTGGTGAGAGCTCGAAGTCGATCCTTGAGCCACCCGTAGCCGCCACGGCCTGAAAGGTCATGCACCCCAAGCACCGATGGGCGTTGGGCAGGTGAAGCGAGAAGAAATGGAGAAACAGGGCCACAGAGGGAGCAATGCCCACCATGGCCTCGCAGACAAAGGCGAAGACCGCGAGGAGAACGATGGATTGGGGATCCAGATGCAGCGCGTGGACTTGGTAATGAGAGATTATGGCGTTGAAGAAACCGGAGAAGGGGGGAATCAAGACTGCCATGGGGATCTCAGTGACCGCCATGTTGACCATGGCGCGAGAAGCAGGCCAAGTCACCGTCGTGTTCCACTCGTTGGAATTGGCGGTGAGCGGCGGACGGATCTTGTCTAGCATCTCCTTATTGACCACCACCGACCGCTCGAGGGTGGGCTCGAAGGCCGGCGGGGATTCGGCCGCGGCGCGGGATTTCCCCTTCTTCTTCCTCGTCAACCTCGGTGCCATGTCGACCGGGGAGGACCGGGCTCAGCGTCGGAGCCAAGAAAGTGGAGGAGCCAAGGGAGCGCGCGGCAAGCAATGAACACAGAGCAGAGTCAATGACGGTGACCACCAAGCATGGCTAATATCAAGTCTGCATGGGGAAGTGGGGGCTCCCACGTCCCATCAATCGCCACGCATCGACCGAGGCCGCAGGCGGTTGGGGCCCGCGGCGCTCGGCCCTTGCCCTATGGCTTCGCCTCGAAGCCAAGTTCGAGCGCGCCTTGGGCCCGGGGGCTACTGTCGGCGTCCTGGGAACGGGGGTGCCCAGACTTGCCTGCCTGTGGCCAATGGCGTGGCTCCGTCGACGGCCCGGTACGGCCCAGCTTCAGCAACAACAACCCAAGACCCTCGCGAGGGGCCAAGCCTCGCGAGGCGGACGACACCAAGACCTCCCTGAGGGGCGGCCTCACTAGGCTGGCTCCCGAGGAGCGGAGATATCAATGCAAGGTGCACCTTGCGAGGTTCACATGATGTGAGCCATGACTACCAAGGCCAGGCGGGCGTCAGCGGGTGCAGTGTACCAGTTCCCTCTTTGGTGCCAAGGAGGCAAGCGCAGGCGCATGGTCCCGAGGAATCAACTAAAGGTTTCCATATTGGTGCAACGATACCAAGAACGCGAGGACGACAGGACGGAGGTCATCATGGAGCCCACTGTAGTGTCACCACCAGAGCCTTTTGCAGGCAAAGACTACTTTTGTCAGGATAGCTTGTACTAGTTGTCCCCCTTCAAATTTGGCTGTTGTAGGATCCCTTCCTGCCTACATTTGGGAAGAGGACCAAGGCCACTATATATAGGACTAAGCCACCACCATAGAGGGGGATGGATCGATTCCACCCAAACCACCTCACCAGCTCATCGAGGACGGATCGATTCCACCCAAACCACCTCACCAGTTCATCGAGGATGGATCGATTCCACCCAAAACCACCTCACCAGCTCATCGAGCTCAAGAAGACCTCACCTCCTGAGGCTGTTCTAACACTGTACTAGTTCATCCTCAGCCCCTCGAGGCAATCCACCACCAAGCTTGAGTAGGGTATTACACGGCCCGAACCAGGATAAATTGATGTGTCCCTTGTCCCTTGGGTTCGTCGAGTTAGGCTGTGGGATCGTTGAGCAGGCAGATAGGGAAGAGAGAGTTCTTCGCACGCACCCCAGAGTTCAAACCACTCAAGGGTCTGCGGAACCCCGAATCCGACAGTTCTACAGTGTGGTAAAATTTTCATAATTTTTTGAGTTGAATAAGTATTGATTCTCTTGCATTCTATACAGACTGTACTGCTTTGGCAGATTGCTGTTATGTTTGCATTGTTTGCATATGTTTGCTTGTTTAATGATTCTATTTTAGGATAGGAGTATTAAATATGCAGAGGCATTTAGTATGCAATGTTGAATAATTATAGTGATTTGCTACAGTAGAGAATGATAAGGTTTTTGCATTGGTTTAGACTAACTTATCTCACGAGTTCTTGTTGAGTTTTGTGTGGATGAAGCTTTTGTGATTTAGGAAAACTGCGATATGAGAGGAATTAAGGAGACACAAAAGCTCAAGCTTGGGGATGCCCAAGGCACCCCAAGATAATATTTCAAGAAGTCTCAAGCATCTAAGCTTGGGGATGCCCCGGTAGGCATCCCAGCTTTCTTCATCAACAATTATCAGTTAGTATCGTTTGAGCCTAAGTTTTTGCTTCTTCACATGAGTTGTGCTATTCTTAGAATGCCATTTTATTTTGTTTTGCTTGATGTTTTAATAAAGTACTTAGATCTAAAAGTTTTGAAGTAAAATAGAGTCCTCAAATAGTTGACAGGGAGGCTAGGTAAGCGGCACGCACATCCCGTCAACGAAGCTCTTTTCTATGGAATTGCTCTAGTGCTTCACTTATATATTTTTGAGCACGGTGTGCTCTAGTATTTTTGAAGAAATTCTCTCTTGCTTCACTTAAATTAATTTGAGAGAAAGAAATATTATGCTCATGATCTTCACTTATATTTGTTTGAGCTTATCAAAAGCAACACTTGAAAATTAGTTCCAAAGTGATAGATATCCAAGAAGGATATAATAAAAACTTTCATGAAGATCATTGGACAAAATAAACTTGATTCCTTGTAATAGTTTTGAGATATGATGATGTGATATGTGAGTCATGTTGATGAGTAATTATGCTTTACTAAGAATATTTGTGTTAAGGTTTGTGATTCCCTATGCAAGCACAAAAGTCAATAGTTATGCAATGAAATTACATCCTACTTGTGGTGCATTATTCGGTGTTAATTATGCTTAATGCTCGCTTATGAGATTATTCGTTTCTTGGTTGGTCGCTTCCCAATCTTTTGCTAGCCTTTCTTTTGCACTAAGTATGATCACTACTTGTGCATCCAAAATCCTTTAAACCAGTTTTGCCACATGAGTCCACTATACCTACCTAGCGGTATTCTTTTGCCGTTCTAAGAAAATTTGTATGTGCCATCTCTAATTTTCAAAATAAATTTCTCTTTTGTGTGCTCGTACCGCTCACGAGGCGGTGAGGGGTGGCCAATATTTTCCATGCTGGATGTGTTATTCTCACGATGAGTGTTTATTCACTTGTCATTGCAAGAGAGTAAGGCAAAGGTATTAGGGATGCCCAGTCCCGAAATGAAAAAATGAATTTACTTTATGTTGTCAAATAATAAATTCCTTGGAAAGTGTTGGTATGGAGGGCACCCATGGATACGGCTAGCCATGGAAAGTGAAAGTATGGTGGAAAAGGGAATAAACTTTCTTTTCTGTTTGTGAACCGCCTATGATATATCTAGCATGGAAAGTGTTGGGAGCTCTAAGTCGTTTTCGTTGGTGGGAAAATAATGCCTCTCAAAATGTTTTTATCTCTCAATTTTCGCTTTGAGCTCTGGCACCTATACAAATCCCTACTTCCCTCTGTGAAGGGCCTTTCTTTTACTTTATTTAATTTTTATTTTTCATTTGAGACTCCATCTTCTCTTATAAAGCACCAACTAGGAGCCACTATGATCGTACTTGAGCATTGGGTGTAGCTAATATGCGAGTGTGTTTCATGAATGGATCAATGATTGAGCATGATGGGCTAGGGAAAACTTATTTTAGCGTTGATATTTTGACAAACATGGTTGCTTGTTGATATGCTTGAGTATTTAAGTCTCATGTTAAAACTAGACTATTGCTTTGAACCATATAAAAGTCCAAATGTCCATGCTATAAAGAAAACATTATGAGATGACATGTTAGGCAGCATTCCACATCAAAAATTCTGTTTTTATCATTTACCTACTCGAGGACGAGCAGGAATTAAGCTTGGGGATGCTGATACGTCTCCAACGTATCTATAATTTTTGATTGTTCCATGCTGTTATGTTATCATTCTTGGATGTTTTATAATCATTTTATATCATTTTTTGGGACTAACCTATTGATATAGTGCCAAGTGCCATTGTTGTTTTTTGCATGTTTTTTACATCGCAGGAAATCAATATCAAACGGAGTCCAAACACCGCAAAACTTTTGTGGATTTTTTATGGACAAGAAGACCACCAATGGGCCATAGCAGCACCTGGGGGTGCCCCGAGGGGGGCACAACCCACCAGGGCGCGCCTGGGGGCCCAGGCGCGCCAAGGTGGGTTGTGCCCACCTCGGTGGCCTCCCGCACCCCCTCTTTACCCTATAAATTCACAAATATTCCAAAAACCCTCAGGGTTAACCTAGATCAGAAGTTCCGCCGCTGTAGGCCTCTATAGCCACCGAAAACCAACCTAGACCCCGTTCCGGCACCCTGCCGGAGGGGGGAATCATCTCCGGTGGCCATCTTCATCATCCCGGCGGCCACCACAATGAGGAGGGAGTAGTCCACCCTCGGGGCTGAGGGTTTGTACCAGTAGCTATGTGTTTAATCTCTCTCTCTCATGTTCGTGAGATGTCATGATCTTGATGTATCGCGGGCTTTGTTAATATAGTCGGATCATATGGTGTTTTCCTGTAACACCCCGCATGTAACTTTCCATATTTGTAACTCCAACTCTTGCCATTTACGGCTATGTGATATGATATTCCTTCCGTGGTCAGGTTTTGTCTTTCGTTTTGTATTTTTTTCATGTCATGCATTTCATATCATGTCATCATGTGCATTGCATTTGCATACGTGTTCGTCTCATGCATCCGAACATTTTCCTCGTTGTCCGTTTTGCAATCCGGCGCTCCCATCTCCTCCGGTGCACCCCTCTTGTTTTATTTCGTGTGCGGGTGTCAAACGTTCTCGGAATGGACCGAGGCTTGTCAAGTGGCCTTAGTATACCACCCGGAGACCACCGGTCAAGTTTCGTTCCATTTGGAGGTCGTTTGGTACTCCAACGGTTAACCGGGCATCCGCAAAGTCCATTTGTGTGTTGCAGCAAAACACCCCTAAAACCCAGCCCAAAACCCACCAAACTCTCTTCCATGCTCTAGGTCGTTCGATCACGATCGTGTGGGCGAAAACCGCACCTCATTTGGACTCTCCTAGCTCCCTCTACCTATATATAGGCATCTCTCCCGAAATACATCCGCAGATGAAACCCTAACCTCGTTCCCCCCGCGCCGCCGGACAAAAACGTCCACCGACGGACACGTCCGTTCCCACCGCCGCCGCCACGTGTCACCGCCGCCTTCGCCGTCGCCGCCGGCCCGCCCGAGCCCGCGGGGAGCCCTCCCGGCCCGCGAGCCCGAGCCGGCGCCCTCCCCCCGCGCCGCCGCGGCCTCCCCGCCGGCCGGCGCCGCCTCGTCGCCGCACCGCCGCCGCGCGCCACGCCCGTCGCCGCCCGCACCTCACCGTCCGGCCACGCCGCCGCCCGGGCGCCGCCCCTCTTCTCCGCCGCCGCCCGCGTGCCAGTCGCCGGCCACCGCCGCCGCCGCGCCTCCTCCCCTCCGTCGTCGGCCACCGCACCGTCCTCTCCGGCGAGCCGCCCGCGCCGCCGCTCGGGAGCCGAGCTCCCTCGATCTGGACCTGGTCAACGCTAGAGGTTGACCCGAGACCCCCTCCCCCCGAATTTTCTAAGTCTTTGCATTATTACAGCATGTGCCCCTGTTCAACATTGCATAACTCTCTGCACGTAGCTTTGTTTCGCGCGTGTAATATGTCGAATTGTTCTTCTCATGATGCTCTACATTTTGTTCAATTGCACCATGTTCATTAGAGGCCATCTGGATGCCCAAATATCTATTGCAAGAGTGCTAGTTGCTGTTATCTGCTGGTTCTTAACAGAACTTGGAGATTTGTCATTTTTTGTATCATTCAATCTGTGCATCTTATGGGCATGAGCTCTACATGTGTTTTGTTATATGCCATGCCATCTTTCCAGTGGTGTATGCCATGTATTTTTGTGTTCTCTGTGGTGACTAGCACAAGCATGCAAACTAGGCTCCGTAATGTTTCTGATTTCAGAGACAGTGATTTCTCCATGTCTTTGTCTGCTGTTATTTTGTTGCCATGTAAGCTTGATGCTACAGAGAGATCCGTGCATATTTTGGAGATGTTCAGTAAGGGTGTTTTGTAGACATGGTTGTAATTGATCCATTCCTTCCCTTGTTTGCAATTATGGAGAACCATAGCATGACTCAATCTTGCTCTACTTTTGCTATAAAATATTTCTGGCAGATTGTTTACGTGTTATTCAATTTTGCCAAGCTTATTGTAGTTGATCCATACATGCTATGCTTTTGTTCTTGCCATGGATAGCTTCATAAACATGCCATCTTGCTGTGGGTGTGCTTGTTTTGTCATGCATTGCTTTGTGATGAGTGCATCAAGCTCACAAAGTTGCCCTCATATTATTGTTTCTGCCATGCTCTGTTTTCTGCTAAGTCTGAAACCTGATAACGGAACTTGCTATGTTTACATGCTTTCCATCATATCTTCTGGTACTTTTTGGCTTTTGGTCAATAAGGTACTTTTGTCTTATACATTTAGTAGAATACTTCCATGCCTTGTTTTGCCATTTTAAGTTCCTGTAGCATGTTGATTTCGTGCTCTGAACATTGCTACCTGATGCTGTTTCTGCCATGTCCAGTAATTTCGCTGTCTGTGAACCTGTTATCTTTTGCACTTTTGCCATGCTTGTTTGAGCCTGTTATGTTGTGATCTAGCCGTAGCTCAGTGTTCATCTTTTGTCAAGCATCTCATGTAGATTACTTCCATATGCTTTGTTGCTATGTTGGAGTGTTGTAGCATTGTTGCTTGTTGCATTTTAAGTGCTATCATGCTGTTAATCACAGATTCGTGTCATTCTTGTTTTGCTTGCCATTTTCAAACCGTGCATCCGTTTCCGGTGATCTTTATATCGATTTCGACCGAAATCATCTCATCTTTCCATTGGCATGCTTGGTTTGCCAAGTTACTTCCTTGTTCATCATTTTCCTTCCGGAGCACGCATATGCATCGCATATCATATCTTGCATATCATACATGTTTTGCATCATGTTGCTTGTGCATTTCTCGTGGTTGATTGTGGTTCCGTTTGTTTGTGTTCTTGTCTTGGGTAGAGCCGGGAGACGAGTTCGTGAACGAGGAACCTGTTGAGTACGCTTACGAGGATCAAGCTTTCGACAACTCTGAGAACCTTGCAGGCAAGATGACCACCCCTCGAAATCACTTATATCTTTGCTTTGCTAGTTGTTCGCTCTATTGCCATGCTGCGCTACCTATCGCTTGCTATATCATGCCTCCCATATTGCCATGTCAGCCCCTAACCATCCTTTCCTAGCAAACCGTTGTTTGGCTAAGTTACCGCTTTTGCTCAACCCTTCTTATACCGTTGCTAGTTGCAGGTGAAGTTGAAGTTGGTTCCATGTTGGAACATGGATATGTTGGGATGTCACAATATCTCTTATTTAATTAATGCATCTATATATATTTGGTAAAGGGTGGAAATCTCGGCCTTATGCCTGGTGTTTTGTTCCACTCTTGCCACCCTAGTTTCTGTCATACCGGGATTATGTTCCTTGAGTTTGCGTTCCTTACGCGGTTGGGTGACCCCCTTGACAGTCCGCCTTGAATAAAACTCCTTCAGCAAGGCCCAACCTTGGTTTTACCATTTGTGACCTAAGCCTTTTTCCCCCGGGTTTTCTAGAGCCCGAGGGTCATCTTTATTTTTACCCCCGGACCAGTGCTCCTTCGAGTGCTGGCCCAAACCGAGCGATGTCCGGCGCCCCCTGGGCAACCAGGGTGTATGCCAACCCGACGTCTGGCTCATCCGTTGTGCCCTGAGAACGAGATATGTGCAGCTCCTATCAGGATTTGTCGGCACATTCAGGGGCTTTGCTGGTCTTGTTTTACCATTGTCGAAATGTCTTGTAAACCGGAATTCCGAGACTGATCGGGTCTTTCCGGGAGAAGGTTTATCCTTCGTTGACCGTGAGAGCTTATGATGGGCTAAGTTGGGACACCCCTGCAGGGTATTATCTTTCGAAAGCCATGCCCGCGGTTATGAGGCAGATGGGAATTTCTTAATGTCCGGTTGTAGAGAACTTGTCACTTGACCCAGTTAAAATACATCAACCGTGTGTGTAGCCGTGATGGTCTCTTCTCGGCGGAGTCCGGGAAGTGAACACGGTCTGAGTTATGAATGACGTAAGTAGGAGTTCAGGATCACTTCTTGGTCATTGCTAGGTGAAGACCGCTCCGTTGCTTCTCTTCTCGCTCTCTTTTGCATATGCTAGCCACCATATATGCTTATTGCCGCTGCAGCTCCACCTCATTACACCATCCTTTCCTATAAGCTTAAATAGTCTTGATCTCGCGGGTGTGAGATTGCTGAGTCCTCGTGACTCACAGATTCTACCAAAACAGTTGCAGGTGCCTACGATGCCAGTGCAGTTGACGAGATCGACCTCCAGTGGGAGTTCGATGAGGAACGTGGTCGTTACTATGTGTCTTTTCCTGATGATCAGTAGTGGAGCCCAGTTGGGACGATCGGGGATCTAGCATTTGGGGTCGTCTTATTTTCATCTGGATTTTGACCGTAGTCGGTCTATATGTGTGTATTTTGGATGATGTATGAATTATATTTATGTATTGTGTGAAGTGGCGATTGTAAGCCAACTCTTTATCCCATTCTTGTTCATTACATGGGATTGTGTGAAGATGACCCTGACGTAGAAGTTTTGACTCTTCTCTCCTCAAATTTTCACAAAATGTTTTTTAGGATCACGCGGGTATCTTGGAATCGTTCCGATGGTTTTGTGACGAGAACATTGTTCTTGGTGCCTCCTTACATTTAGGGGTTGTGGCAGTGTCCCGGGGAGTTGAGCTCCGAGGTGTTGTCGTCACAATTTTATCGTTGCAGTTCTGGAATACCTGAGTTTCGCCGACATCGAAATCTCTTTTATGCAGTTGTTGGTGAGATCACCTCGACGCCACCCAATACTGGGGCGGGAGTTCGGGAGTATTGCCATAACTAGTATAACGGATGCTTTTCGAAGGTTGAGGTAAACGATTTCCGAAGGTTTCTTGGTTATGTGTTGACGGATGGATACAGCTGGATCTAGGGATTGCTAGTTTGGGTGATATATTTTGTGTCCCCTGTATCCCCAACACCAGATTGCATAACCAGAAAGTTTCGGGAGTTTATAAGTGGGAATTCAAGTAGCCTTAGGATATCTTTCCGACAGACGCATGATATGAGATTGGGGTTCGACGTCTAGTGGTCCGCCTGTACACGGTTGGTTTTACAGTGGTCTCGTAGTGTCTTAAAGAGTCCTTGTCTATGCCGACTCGGGGACGCTTCGTATGTCATGTGCACAGCCTTGTACATGATGGTGTTGTACGATTGAGCCCGTGTGGGCCCCACCACGAAAACTTCGGACGAAATCTCTATCATATGTTTGTTCCGGCTTATTCTGCAAGCCAATACTTTGTTTTGTTTTAATTTGTGGTATTCGAGTTGCTTCAAGTCAGATGTTCATTCCATATATTTTTCAAGTGGCTTCTCAACTTAATGGAAGTGTGATGATTTACTACGGAATTCATTCGTTCATCCTCGTTCGAATGTTTATTGTGAAGACTATATGTTGCAATTTCTATCCGTTGATTCTACTTGTCAATTTGTCTATCAAGATGCTAACGGATGTCACCCTCTTCAGGATGGCTCCGCCAACGCGTCAGAATCCGGAACGCAATGATGGGAGTCAAGCGAACCCGCCGCCACCACCTCCGCCTCCGGAGGCATGGCAAGCTATCATGGCAGCCACCAACGCCAATGCTCAGATGATTCTGCAACTCTTGCAAGAACGTACCCAAGGGCAAGGCAATCAAGGCAATCAAGGTCAAGGCAACAATCAGCCTCACTTTGCTACTCTCAACCAGTTTCTCGCAAATCAGCCCAAGTCTTTCAGCTACTGTGCCGAGGCCACGGATGCCGATGAATGCAGCTCAAGCGGAGGAATCTACTGATGTGATAATGGGTAATCTTCCTATTAATGATATTCCTGCAAAAGTTCTTTTTGATACTGATGCTTCGCTTTCTTTCATATCAAGACCATTTGCATCTAAGCATGAGTTGGTTTTTCAAGATTTGCCTAGAGCGTTATCAGTTGTCTCTCCGGGTAAATTCATGAATGCAAGTTCCATGGTTCCGGATGTTTCCATCAGGATGGGAAACTATAAATTTCTGTCTTCTCCAGTTGTTCTTGGCGACTCGGATATTGATCTAATTCTCGGGATGGACTGGCTTTCTAAGCACAAGGCTCAACTTGATTGTGCTGCCAGGGAAATTCAATTGACACACTCTTTTGAGGATGTGATTATTTATGCCGCTCGTGATGAAACCATTCGGTTTTTTTCTCTCAATGAGAAGGGCGAATTGAATGCCATCTCTCAAATTCCAGTCATTTGTGAGTATCATGATGTCTTTCCAGAACAGCTTCCGCTCACCGGCCAGTTGAGTTCGTTATCGATCTTGAGCCGGGCACTGAACCCGTTTGCAAGCGTCCATACAAGCTAGGACCTAACGATCTGAAGGAATTGAAGAAACAGCTCGATGAACAAGAGCATCTGGGTTTGATCAGACCGAGTTCTTCTCCATGGGGTTGTGGTTTTCTTTTTGTAAAGAAGAAGGATGGCACGGACCGACTTTGTGTCGACTACCGTCCATTGAACAAGAAGACAATCAAGAACAAGTATCCACTTCCCAACATCAATGAGCTATTCGAACAACTCAAAGGTGCTAAAGTATTCTCCAAGCTTGACCTTCGTATGGGTTATTATCATATTCGCATTCGTGAAGAAGATATTCCCAAGACAGCATTCAGAACAACCTTTGGTTCTTATGAATATACTGTCGTGTCTTTCGGCCTTGTCAATGCTCCTCCAGTTTTCTCTCAGATGATGAATTTCATCTTCAACCCCTATACCAATGAATTCGTACTTGTGTATCTCGAAGATATCTTGGTCTTCTCCAAGAATAAGAAGGATCATGCCAAACATTTGCGATTGGTGCTCGACAAGCTCAGAGAGTATCAATTCTATGCGAAGTTCTCCAAATGTGAGTTTTGGCTCGATGAAGTTCTTTTCCTTGGTCACATCATCTCTGCCAAGGGCATCGCTGTTAACCCCAAGAAGGTGTCCGCAATTGTGAATTGGGAACCTCCTCAGAATGTCAAGCAGCTCCGCAGTTTTCTTGGTCTTGCAAGCTATTGCCGAAGATTCGTTGAGAATTTCTCCAAGATTGCAAAGCCTCTTTCCAACCTCCTCCAGAAGCATGTGAAGTATGTCTGGTCTCCTGAGTGTGATGTTGCTTTCAACACTCTCAAAGAGAAACTAGTCACAGCTCCTGTCTTAACTCCTCCTGACGAATCCAAGCCATTTGAAGTTTTCTGTGATGCTTCTCTCCAAGGTCTCGGTGCTGTGTTAATGCAAGAGAAGAAAGTTGTGGCCTATACCTCTCGACAGTTGAAGCCCAATGAAAAGAACTACCCCACTCACGATCTTGAGTTGGTGGCAGTTGTCCATGCATAAATAACGTGGAGACATCTCTTGTTGGGAAGACAAGTGGACATTTTCACCGATCACAAGAGTCTCAAGTATATCTTCACTCAGCCCAACCTCAGCCTCAGGCAGACTCGATGGGTCGAAATGATTCAAGAGTACAATCCGAGTATTGAATATACTCCAGGCAAAGCCAATGTCATTGCAGATGCTTTAAGCAGGAAGGCTTATTGCAACAGCTTAATTCTCAAGCCATTCCAACCGGATCTTAGTGAAGCTTTCCGCAAGCTGAATCTCCAAGTTGTCCCTCATGGCTTTCTTGCCAACCTCATAGTCTCTCCTACTTTGGAAGATCAAATTCGTGAGGCACAACTCCTTGATGCCATGGTGAACAAGGTGAAACGTGGTATCGACAAGGGTCTTTCGAAATACAAGTGCTATCGCATTGATGACAGAGACACTTTGTTCTTCGAGGACCGGATTGTGGTTCCTAAAGGTGATCTAAGGAAAGTCATTATGAACGAGGCACACAATTCTCTTCTTTCCATTCATCCTGGAAGTACGAAGATGTATCATGACCTCAAGCAGTCGTATTGGTGGACTCGAATGAAGCGAGAAATTGCTCAATTCGTGAATGAATGTGATGTCTGTCGAAGAGTGAAAGCAGAACACCAACGACCAGCTGGTCTCCTCCAACCTCTTGCTATCCCAGAATGGAAGTTTGATCATATCGAAATGGACTTCATGACTGGTTTTCCAAAGTCCAAGCGCGGAAATGATGCTATCTTCATTGTCATCGACAAGCTTACTAAAGTGGCTGCCATGGGCACAAACATTCGCTTCAGCACAGCTTTCCATCCTCAAACTAGTGGCCAAGTCGAGCGAGTCAATCAAATTCTTGAAGATATGCTCAGGGCTTGTGTCATTTCCTTTGGCATGAAATGGGAAGATTGTCTTCCATATGCCGAATTCTCCTACAACAACAGCTTCCAAGCGAGTTCGGGCAAGGCCCCATTTGAGATTCTCTATGGCAGAAAGTGCCGTACTCCTCTCAATTGGTCAGAGACTGGTGAACGCCAACTTCTTGGCGATGACTTAATCACTGAAGCTGAGGAAATGTGTAAAGTCATCCATGACAATCTCAAAGCCGCGCAATCGCGCCAGAAGAGTTACTATGATAGTAAGCACCGTGATGTGGCTTTCGAGATCGGAGACCATGTCTACCTCCGCGTCTCTCCAATGAAAGGCACTCGTCGCTTCGGTATCAAAGGGAAGCTTGCCCCTAGATACGTGGGTCCTTTCAAGATCATTGGCAAAAGAGGCGACCTCGCCTATCAACTTGAGCTTCCTTCCAACTTCGCGAACGTGCACGATGTGTTCCACGTGTCACAGCTCCGCAAGTGCTTCAAGACGCCTGAGCGCACTATCAACTTCAAAGAGATTGACCTCCAAGAAGATCTGTCTTATCATGAGCAACCCGTTGCTATTCTTGAAGAAACTGAGCGCAAGACTCGCAACAAGTCTATCAAATTCCTGAAAGTGAAGTGGTCGCACCATTTCGACTGGGAAGCCACCTGGGAACGCGAGGACCATCTCCGTTCTGAATATCCGGAGTTCTTTCAGTCCTAAATCTCGGGACGAGATCCTCTCGTAGTGGTGGACTGTTGTAACACCCCGCATGTAACTTTCCATATTTGTAACTCCAACTCTTGCCATTTTCGGCTATGTGATATGATATTCCTTCCGTGGTCAGGTTTTGTCTTTCGTTTTGTATTTTGTTCATGTCATGCATTTCATATCATGTCATCATGTGCATTGCATTTGCATACGTGTCGTCTCATGCATCCGAACATTTTCCCCGTTGTCCGTTTTGCAATCCGGCGCTCCCATCTCCTCCGGTGCACCCCTCTTGTTTTCTTTCGTGTGCGGGTGTCAAACGTTCTCAGAATGGACCGAGGCTTCTCAAGTGGCCTTGGTATACCACCCGGAGACCACCGGTCAAGTTTCGTTCCATTTGGAGGTCGTTTGGTACTCCAACGGTTAACCGGGCATCCGCAAAGTCAATTTGTGTGTTGCAGAAAAACCCCGTAAAAACCAGCCCAAAACCCACCAAACTCTCTTCCATGCTCTAGGTCATTCGATCACGATCGTGTGGGCGAAAACCGCACCTCATTTGGACTCTTCTAGCTCCCTCTACCTATATATAGGCATCTCTCCCGAAATACATCCGCAGATGAAACCCTAACCTCGTTCCCCCCGCGCCGCCGGACAAAAACGTCCACCGACGGACACGTCCGTTCCCACCGCCGCCGCCACGTGTCACCGCCGCCTTCGCCGTCGCCGCCGGCCCGCCCGAGCCCGCGGGGAGCCCTCCCGGCCCGCGAGCCCGAGCCGGCGCCCTCCCCCCGCGCCGCCGCGGCCTCCCCGCCGGCCGGCGCCGCCTCGTCGCCGCACCGCCGCCGCGCGCCACGCCCGTCGCCGCCCGCACCTCGCCGTCCGGCCACGCCGCCGCCCGGGCGCCGCCCCTCTTCTCCGCCGCCGCCCGCGTGCCAGTCGCCGGCCACCGCCGCCGCCGCGCCTCCTCCCCTCCGTCGTCGGCCACCGCACCGTCCTCTCCGGCGAGCCGCCCGCGCCGCCGCTCGGGAGCCGAGCTCCCTCGATCTGGACCTGGTCAACGCTAGAGGTTGACCCGAGACCCCCCCCCCCCGAATTTTCTAAGTCTTTGCATTATTACAGCATGTGCCCCTGTTCAACATTGCATAACTCTCTGCATGTAGCTCTGTTTCGCGCGTGTAATATGTCGAATTGTTCTTCTCATGATGCTCTACATTTTGTTCAATTGCACCATGTTCATTAGAGGCCATCTGGATGCCCAAATCTCTGTTGCAAGAGTGCTAGTTGCTGTTATCTGCTGGTTCTTAACAGAACTTGGAGATTTGTCATTTTTTGTATCATTCAATCTGTGCATCTTATGGGCATGAGCTCTACATGTGTTTTGTTGTATGCCATGCCATCTTTCCAGTGGTGTATGCCATGTATTTTTGTGATCTCTGTGGTGACTAGCACAAGCTAATGTTTCTGATTTCAGAGACTTAGTGATTTCATGTATTTTTGTTTGCTGTTATTTTGTTGCCATGTAAACTTGATGCTACAGAGAGATCCATGCATATTTTGGAGATGTTCAGTAAGGGTGTTTTGTAGACATGGTTGTAATTGATCCATTCCTTCCCTTGTTTGCAATTATGGAGAACCATAGCATGACTCAATCTTGCTCTACTTTTGCTATGAAATATTTCTGGCAGATTGTTTACGTGTTATTCAATTTTGCCAAGCTTATTGTAGTTGATCCATACATGATATGCTTTTGTTCTTGCCATGGATAGCTTCATAAACATGCCATCTTGCTGTGGGTGTGCTTGTTTTGTCATGCATTGCTTTGTGATGAGTGCATCAAGCTCACAAAGTTGCCCTCATATTATTGTTTCTGCCATGCTCTGTTTTCTGCTAAGTCTGAAACCTGATAACGGAACTTGCTATGTTTACATGCTTGCCATCATATCTTCTGGTCCTTTTTGGCTTTTGGTCAGTAAGGTACTTTTGTCTTATACATTTAGTAGAATACTTCCATGCCTTGTTTTGCCATTTTAAGTTCCTGTAGCATGTTGATTTCGTGCTCTGAACATTGCTACCTGATGCTGTTTCTGCCATGTCCAGTAATTTCGCTAAGTCTGTGAACCTGTTATCTTTTGCACTTTTGCCATGCTTGTTTGAGCCTGTTATGTTGTGATCTAGCCGTAGCTCAGTGTTCATATTTTGTCAAGCATCTCATGTAGATTACTGCCATATGCTTTGTTGCTATGTTGGAGTGCTGTAGCATTGTTGCTTGTTGCATTTTAAGTGCTATCATGCTGTTAATCACAGATTCGTGTCATTCTTGTTTTGCTTGCCATTTTCAAACCGTGCATCCGTTTCCGGTGATCTTTATATCGATTTCGACCGAAATCATCTCATCTTTCCATTGGCATGCTTGGTTTGCCAAGTTACTTCCTTGTTCATCATTTTCCTTCCGGAGCACGCATATGCATCGCATATCATATCTTGCATATCATACATGTTTTGCATCATGTTGCTTGTGCATTTCTCGTGGTTGATTGTGGTTCCGTTTGTTTGTGTTCTTGTCTTGGGTAGAGCCGGGAGACGAGTTCGTGAACGAGGAACCTGTTGAGTACGCTTACGAGGATCAAGCTTTCGACAACTCTGAGAACCTTGCAGGCAAGATGACCACCCCTCGAAATCACTTATATCTTTGCTTTGCTAGTTGTTCGCTCTATTGCCATGCTGCGCTACCTATCGCTTGCTATATCATGCCTCCCATATTGCCATGTCAGCCCCTAACCATCCTTTCCTAGCAAACCGTTGTTTGGCTAAGTTACCGCTTTTGCTCAGCCCTTCTTATACCGTTGCTAGTTGCAGGTGAAGTTGAAGTTGGTTCCATGTTGGAACATGGATATGT
The DNA here is from genome assembly GCF_002575655.3 of Aegilops tauschii subsp. strangulata. Classification (NCBI taxonomy): domain Eukaryota; kingdom Viridiplantae; phylum Streptophyta; class Magnoliopsida; order Poales; family Poaceae; genus Aegilops; species Aegilops tauschii. The sequence continues at coordinate 292,160,695 of NC_053040.3, read as the reverse complement.
TGGGATGTCACAATATCTCTTATTTAATTAATGCATCTATATATATTTGGTAAAGGGTGGAAATCTCGGCCTTATGCCTGGTGTTTTGTTCCACTCTTGCCACCCTAGTTTCTGTCATACCGGGATTATGTTCCTTGAGTTTGCGTTCCTTACGCGGTTGGGTGACCCCCTTGACAGTCCGCCTTGAATAAAACTCCTTCAGCAAGGCCCAACCTTGGTTTTACCATTTGTGACCTAAGCCTTTTTCCCCCGGGTTTTCTAGAGCCCGAGGGTCATCTTTATTTTTACCCCCGGACCAGTGCTCCTTCGAGTGCTGGCCCAAACCGAGCGATGTCCGGCGCCCCCTGGGCAACCAGGGTGTATGCCAACCCGACGTCTGGCTCATCCGTTGTGCCCTGAGAACGAGATATGTGCAGCTCCTATCGGGATTTGTCGGCACATTCAGGGGCTTTGCTGGTCTTGTTTTACCATTGTCGAAATGTCTTGTAAACCGGAATTCCGAGACTGATCGGGTCTTTCCGGGAGAAGGTTTATCCTTCGTTGACCGTGAGAGCTTATGATGGGCTAAGTTGGGACACCCCTGCAGGGTATTATCTTTCGAAAGCCATGCCCGCGGTTATGAGGCAGATGGGAATTTCTTAATGTCCGGTTGTAGAGAACTTGTCACTTGACCCAGTTAAAATACATCAACCGTGTGTGTAGCCGTGATGGTCTCTTCTCGGCGGAGTCCGGGAAGTGAACACGGTCTGAGTTATGAATGACGTAAGTAGGAGTTCAGGATCACTTCTTGGTCATTGCTAGGTGAATACCGCTCCGTTGCTTCTCTTCTCGCTCTCTTTTGCATATGCTAGCCACCATATATGCTTATTGCCGCTGCAGCTCCACCTCATTACACCATCCTTTCCTATAAGCTTAAATAGTCTTGATCTCGCGGGTGTGAGATTGCTGAGTCCTCGTGACTCACAGATTCTACCAAAACAGTTGCAGGTGCCTACGATGCCAGTGCAGTTGACGAGATCGACCTCCAGTGGGAGTTCGATGAGGAACGTGGTCGTTACTATGTGTCTTTTCCTGATGATCAGTAGTGGAGCCCAGTTGGGACGATCGGGGATCTAGCATTTGGGGTCGTCTTATTTTCATCTGGATTTTGACCGTAGTCGGTCTATATGTGTGTATTTTGGATGATGTATGAATTATATTTATGTATTGTGTGAAGTGGCGATTGTAAGCCAACTCTTTATCCCATTCTTGTTCATTACATGGGATTGTGTGAAGTTGACCCTTCTTGCGACAAAACCACTATGCGGTTATGCCTCTAAGTCGTGCCTCGACACGTGGGAGATATAGCCGCATCGTGGGCGTTACATTTCCCCTCTCTATCTTGTTGTGATGAATTGAGTTTTCCCTTTGAGATTTCGTTGTTATCGGATTGAATACTTTTATGGATTTGAGAGCACTTGATATATGTCTTGTAATTGAATACTCGTGGTGACAATGGGTATCGTATTGATTCACTTGATATATGTTTTGGCACCCAACTCGCGTATTCCCGAGGTGACATTGGGGTAATCTATGCATAGGGGTTGATGCACGTTCTTGTCTTTGTTACTCCGATAGAAATCTTGGGGCACTCTTTGAAGTCCTTTGTGTTGGATTGAGTATTATGAATATGAATTTTCTTTGGTGTTATTTTAGTATGAACTCTAGGATAGATCGAACGGAAAGAATAGCTTTGTGTTATTTTAGTAAGAACTCTTGAATAGACCGAACAGAAAGAATAGCTTTGAGGTGGTTTCGTACCCTACAAACAATTTATTCTTATGTTCTCCGCTAGATAGGAACTTTGGAGTGATTCTTCATCGCACTTTGAGGGGTGGTTATATGATCCAATTATATTAGCACTGTTGAGAGATTGCACTAGCGAAAGTACGGACCCTAGGCCTCTTTTTTGAAGCATTGCAATACCGTTTGTGCTCACTTTTATCAATTGCTACCTTGTTGGTTTTATTTTTTCAGATTATAAAAACATATTTCTACCATCAATATTACACTTTTATCACCATCTCTTCTACGAACTAGTGCACCTATACAATTTGCCATTGTATTGGGTGTGTTGGGGACACAAGAGATTTCTTGTATTTGGTTGCAGGATCGTTTGAGAGAGACCATCTTCATCCTACGCCTCCCATGGATTGATAAACCTTAGGTCATCCACTTGAGGAAAATTGCTACTGTCCTACAAAACTCTGCGCTTGGAGGCCCAACACGTGTCTACAAGAATAAAGTTGCGTAGTAGACATCACCTCCCAACAAGCGTTATTGTTTAACGCCCCTAGATAGGCATAAATCATAGATCTAGGTATTTTCATCTTTGGTATGCAATCCATAAGTAGATCTCATAATATATTCACATGGTAACTTAATTTTCTTTCTAGGAAAGTGTTCCATGCCCTTCCTTAACGGAAATTGAAATCTAATGTTTCCTTCTTTCATATCAATAATTGCATCAATAGTTCTAAGGAAAGGTCTATCAAGAATAATAGGACATGTAGGATTGCAATCTATACCAAGAACAATGAAATCTATGGGTACATAATTCCTATTTTCAACAATAAGAACATCATTAATTCTTCCCATAGGTTTCTTAATAGTAGAATCCGCAAGATGCAAATTTAAAGAACAATCATCAAATTCACGGAAACCTAACACATCACATAAAGTTTTTGGAATCGTGGAAACACTAGCACCCAAATCACACAAAGATGGCACTCATAATCTTTAATCTTAACCTTAATAGTAGGTTCCCAATCATCATAAAATTTTCTAGGAATAGAAACTTCCAATTCAAGCTTTTCTTCAAAAGATTTCATGACAGCATCAACTATATGTTTAGTAAAAGCTTTATTTTGATTATAAGCATGAGGAGAATTTAACACGGATTGCAACAAGGAAATACAATCAATCAATGAACAATTATCATAATTAAAATCCTTGAAATCCCAAAGAGTGGGTTCATCGCTACTTAAAGTTTTGACCTCTCCAATCCCACTTTTATCAATACTTGCATCAAGATCTATAAACTCCAAATCATTGAGACACCTTTTAACTAAACTTGACTCATCTCCAATTCCATCTTTATCAATATTTATATTAGAAAACAAATATTCAATAGGATTCACATCAATCACTTTAAGATCTTCATCATTATTTTCACAAAAACTAGAAGAACACGCTTTTACAAACCAATCTCGCTTAGCACGCATCTTAGCGGTTCTTTCTTTTCACTCATCAACGGAAATTCTCATAGCTTTCAGAGATTCATTAATATCATGCTTGGGTGGAATAGATCTAATTTTCAAAGAATCAATCTCAAGAGAAATTCTATCCACATTCCTAGCCAAATCATCAACCTTAAGCAATTTTTCTTCAACCAAAGCCTTGAAATTCCTTTGAGAACTAATAAATTCTTTAATATTGTTCTCAATATCAGAGGATATATTATTATAATTTCCATAAGAATTGTTGTAGGAATTACCATATTTATTATAGAAATTACTTGGAAACGGTCTAGGATTGAAATTACATCTATACGCGTTATTACCAAAATTGTTCCTACCAACAAAATTCACATCCATAGATTCATTATTATTCTCAATGAAAGTAGACAAAGGCATATCATTGGGATCAATAGGAGCACTCTTACTAGCAAGCAATTTCATAAGTTCATCCATCTTTTCACTCAAAACATTAATCTCTTCAATCGCATGCACTTTTTTACTAGTAGAAGATCTTCCGATATGCCATTGAGAATAATTAACCGTAATATTATCTAGGAGTTTAGTAGCTTCTCCTAAAGTAATTTCCATAAAAGTACCTCCCACGGCCGAATCTAAAAGATTTCTAGAAGCAAAATTCAATCCGGCATAAAAAAAATTGTATGATCATCCACAAATTTAAACCATGAGCAGGGCAATTTCGTACCATCAATTTCATGTTCATGGTCAAGTTGCTTAAAATTCATAATATCATTCCTAAGGGAGATGATCTTAGCGGAAGGAAAATACTTGGAAATAAAAGCATCTTTACACTTATTCCATGAATCAATATTATTTTTAGGCAAAGATGAAAACGAAGTTTTTGCACGATCTCGCAATGAGAACGGAAATAGCTTCAATTTCACAATATCATTATCCACATCTTTCTTCTTTTGCATAATGCACAACTAAACAAAATTATTTAGATGAGACGCGACATCTTCACTAGGAAGGCCGGAAAATTGATCTTTCATAACAAGATTCAGCAAAGCGGCATTATTTCATAAGATTCTGCGCTAGTGGTGGGAGCAACCAGAGTACTAATAAATCATTATTATTAGTATTGGAAAAATCACACAATTTGGTATAATCTTGAGACATCGAGACAAATCAAGCAATCTAACACACGAGCAAACGAAAAGCAAGCGAAAAGATGAACAAAAGAAGGGCGAATAATAAGGCAAATCTTTTTGTATTTTTCTGAAAACGTTTTCGAAGTGGGGGAGAGGAAAACGAGAAGCAAATGGCAAATAATGTAATACAAGAGATGAGAGTTTATGATGGGTACTTGGTAGGCTTGATGTAGATCTCCTCGACAACGGCACCAGAAATTGGCAAGTTGACGGGAGACTAATCTTGACTTGGTGTGAACCTCCCCGACAACGGCGCCAGAAATTCTTCCCGCTACTTCTTGAGCTTGCGTTGGTTTTTCCCTTGAAGAGGAAAGGGTGATGCAGCAAAGTATAGATAAGCATTTCCCTTAGTTAAGAATCAAGGTATCAATCCAGTAGGAGAAACACGCAAGTCCACAATATATGCACCTACACAAACAATCAAGCACTTGCACCCAACGCGATAAAGGGGTTGTCAATCCTTTCACGGTCACTTGCAAAGGTGAGATCTGATAGAGATAGATATAAAAGATTACTAAAACATAAAATTAAATAAATTGCAGCAAGGTATTTTTGGTATTTTTGGTATATAGATATGAAAATATATGAAGGAAAATAGACCCGGGGGCCATAGGTTTCACTAGAGGCTTCTCTCTTGAAGGCAAATAATACTGTGGGTGAACAAATTACTGTCGAGCAATTGATAGAAAAGCGCAAAGTTATGATGATATCCAATGCAATGATTATGAATATAGGCATCACGTCTGTGTCAAGTAGACTGACTCCTACCTGCATCTACTACTATTACTCCACACATCGACCGCTATCCAGCATGCATCTAGAGTAATAAGTTCATAAAGAACGGAGTAACGCCTTAAGTAAGATGACATGATGTAGAGGGATAAACTCAAGCAATATGATGAAAACCCCATATTTTTACCCTTGATGGCAACAATTCAATACGTGTCTCGCTACCCCTACTCTGTCACTGGGTGAAATCACGCAGGATTGAACCCAAAACTAAGCACCTCTCCCATTGCAAGAAAAACCAATCTAGTTGGTCAAACCAAATAGATAATTCGAAGAGAAATACAAAGATATTAAATCATGCATATAAGAATTCAGAGAAGATTCAAATAATATTCATAGATAAGCTGATCATAAATCCACAATTTATCGATGTTGACAAACACATCGCAAAAGAAGATTATATCATATAGATCTCCAAGAACATCGAGGAGAACATGGTATTGAGAATCAAAGAGAGAGTAGAAGACATCTAGCTACTAGCTATGGACCTATAGATATATGGTAAACTACTCACTCTTCATCCGAAGGGCAATAGGGTTGATGTAGACACCCTCCATGATTGAATCCCCCTCCGACAGGATGCCGGGAAAGACCTCAAGATGGGTTCTCACGGGAACAGAAGGTTACGACGGCTGAGAAGTATTTTGGTGGACGCTTCTGGTGGTTTGGTAATATTTGGGAAATTATAGGCCGAAGAATAGGGTTAGAGGAACCCCGAGGGAGATACGTTGGAGATGTATCAGTTTTCATCCTTGTTTCTCCGGTAGAAATCTTGGGCACTCTTTGAGGTTCTTTGTGTTGGATTGAATATTATGAATCTGAAGTTGTTTGATGCATATCTTATAATTGACCAACGGATATTTATGGTGACGTTGGAGTATCTAGGTGACATTAGGGTTGATTGATTTGTATCATATGGTGTTATTTTAATACAAACTCTAGGGTTGTTTATGACACTTATATGAATAGCTCAGAAAGAATAACTTTGAGGTGGTTTCGTACCCTACAAGCTATTTCATTTTATGTTCTCCGCGATAGGAACATTGGAGTGACTCTTTGTCGCACGTTGATGGATTGCCATATGATTTAATTATGTTATCATTGTTGAGAGAATTTGCACTAGTGAAAGTATGAACCCTAGGCCTTGTTTTCAAGCATTGCAATACCATTTTTGCTCACTTTTGGTACTAGTTACCTTGCTGTTTATATATTTCCAGATTACAAAAACCTATATCTACTATCCATATTACACTTGTATCACTATCTCTTGGCCGAACTAGTGCACCTATACAATTTACCATTGTATTGGATGTGTTGGGGACACGAGAGACTCCTTGTTATTTGGTTGTAGGGTTGTTAGAGAGAGACCATCTTCATCCTACGCCTCCCACAGATTGATAAACCTTAGGTCATCCACTTGAGGGAAATTTGCTACTGTCCTACAGAACTCTGCGCTTGGAGGCTCAACATGAGCCTACAAGAAGTAAAGTTGCATAGTAGACATCAATTTCCACATATGCGGAAGCCCGGGCCATTTAGCCACCATTTAGACAATCCGGTGAATGTCGGGATCATCTAGCTACAGCACCTGAAGCTTGACCACGAGTTCGGATCATCTGGAACCTAGACTAGATCACACGGAAGAAGCCTGGACATCCGGACACCACCCTGGACGTCTGGCTACCTCCAGCTGCTACGGCTCAGCTGGATCATCCTGGCAGCTACCCCGATCATCCGGCCATGCCTGCATGTAATTCGTCCCAAGTGGCCATATACCCCCCTCTTTCGTCCCCACATGTACTAGCACCATAAGTAGAAGAACTCCACCTTTATTTCAGGGTTAGCAAAGCATATTTGATGAACTAGAGAGTGCTTTAATCCATTATCCACTCCATTGAAGAGTAAGACCTCCATTGGAGAAGATCCCCTTGTGGATTCAAGACCTCCTCCCTTAGGGTTGGAGAAGACTGTAACACCCATGTATTTTGAGCTACAGTAACCTCTGTGATTAAGCTAAATGATTTTGCTAAACAGTGCTTGATCACCTTTGATTCCATATCTCTTGTCAAATTCCACTTTGAATTCAAATAGAAATAATAAGTGAAATAAAGAAGTTCACAAACATGAAAACTAAAATGTTCATAACGTTGCAATAATCCATAGTTAATTATGGTGGTGAAACTAACATTTTATAAAGTGTTTAAATGCCCTAAAAAAATAAAACAAAGGGCAAAATAATAATTTAAATGGGAAAACTTTGTTTTTGCCACTCTAGCTTTTGACCACTTTGCTTTTGCCACTCTAAAATTTGACATTTCACTTTTGCCACTCTTAGTTTTTGACAATACATCACAATTGCCATTCCATGGCAAAAGCAATAATTTTAGAGTGGCAATTGTGATACATTGTCAAAATCTAGGAGTGGCAAAAGTGAAATGAAAAATTATTGCTTTTGCCACGAAATGGCATTTGTAATGTATTGTCAAAAGCTAAGAGTGGCAAAAGTGATATGTCAAATTCTAGAGTGGCATAAGCAAAGTGGGAAAAAGCTAGAGTGGCAAAAACAAAGTTTTCCCATTTAAATAGGTGCCAAAATTTTTGTGACAGTGGCCTAATTTAAAATACTAATTTAGGTGCAAATTACATATTTTATAAAACTAAATTTTTTTTGTTTTAAAAAGAAAACATAAGACATTAAAAGAAAAAGAAAATAAATACAATAGGGGAAAGAAACCCCATGTTGCCCTGGGCCTTAGCCCATTAGACAGGCCTAGCCGGCCCAGCTCCCAACCCCTGTCGTCTCCTTTCCCCCTAGTTCACCCGACCGAGCACCAGGCGCGTCTCCACTGGACCCGGCGCGTCGTCCCGTAGTGCCATGCCGATGATGAGGGATAAGGGCGCCACCTCCCCGTCTCCTCGGTCTCCTCTCCCACTCGCCACTTCTCCCTCGCTCTTCTTCTCGCCCCTTGCTCTCTAGATCTGCCCGCGACATACGCCGCATCGTGTAGGATCAAAAGTATGTCTAGAGGGGGGTGATTAGACTACTTGACCAAATAAAAATATAGCCCTTCCCCAGTTTTAAGTCTTGGCAGATTTTAGCAACTTAGCACAAGTCAAGCAATCAACCTACACATGCAAGTCTAAGAGTATAGCAGCGGAATGTAAAATTTTTGCATATGAAGGTAAATGGAGGAGTTTGGAGGGAGCAAACACAATGTAGACACGGAGATTTTTGGCAGGGTTCCGATAGGTGGTGCTATCGTACATTCACGTTGATGGAGACTTCAACCCACGAAGGGTAACGGCTGCACGAGTCCACGGAGGGCTCAACTCACGAAGGGTCCACGAAGAAGCAACCTTGTCTATCCCACCATGGCCATCGCCCACGAAGGACTTGCCTCACTAGGGTAGATCTTCACGAAGTGGGCGATCTTCTTGCCCGTACAAACTCCTTGGTTCAACTCCACAATCTTGACGGAGGCTCCCAAGTGACACCTAACCAATCTAGGAGACACCACTCTCCAAAAGGTAATAGATGGTGTGTTGATGATGAACTCCTTGCTCTTGTGCTTCAAATGATAGTCTCCCCAACACTCAACTCTCTCTCATAGATTTGGATTTGGTGGAAAGATGATTTGAGTGGAAAGAAACTTGGGCAAGGCTAGAGATCAAGATTCTTGTGGTTGGAATGGAATATCTTGATCTCAACACATGAGTAGGTGGTTCTCTCTCAGAAAATGTATGCTGGAAGTGTAGGCTCGTTCTGATGGCTCTCTCCACAAATGAAGAGTGGGTGGAGGGGTATTTATAGCCTCCACACAAAATCTAACCGTTACACACAATTTACCAAACTCGGTGGAACCGAATTATGAAACTCGGTCAGACCGATTTGGTTCAAAATGTGAACGTTAGGATTTTTGGTGGGACCGACAAGTCAACTCGATGGGACCGATTTCATTAGGGTTAGGGCATAACGTAATCTCGGTGAGACCTTTCACATAAACTCGGTAGGACCGATTTCTGTAATAGGCAAACAGAGAGTTGGTCAGGCAAACTCGGTGGGACCGATTCGCTCATTTCGGTGAGACCGAAACGTTACGAAAGGGAAACAAAGAGTTTGCATTGCAAACTCGGTGGGACCAATTCGCTCATTTCGGTGAGACCGAAATGTTACGAAAGGGAAACAGAGAGTTTGCATTGCAAACTCGTGGGACCGATCTCTCATCTCGGTTGGACCAAAACGTTACGAAGGGAAACAGAGAGTTTACAATCCCATCTCGGTGAGACCGAGATCCCTATCGGTGAGACCGAAGTGACTAGGGTTTCTGGCAATGGCTATGTCAAATAAACTCGGTGGCGCCGGATAGATGATTTCGGTAGGGCCGAGTTTGACTTTTAGTTTGGGACATATGTGGATATGAGAAAGTGGTTGAGGGCTTTTGGAGCATATCACTAAGCATTTTGAGCAAGCAAGCCATTCAGCAACACCTCATCCCCTTTTAATTGTATTGGCTTTTCCTATGGACTCAATGTGATCTTGGATCACTAAAATGAAAATGTAGAGTCTTGAGCTTGAGCCAATATGTGTCCTTAGCATTTTGAGGGGCCCACATTCCTAATCCATGCCATGCCAATCATTGAACTTCTGAAATGATCATCTTGAAATAGCATTAGTTCAATGAGCTATATGTTGTTAGGAATTACCAAAACAACCCAGGGATAGTTGCACTTTCAATCCCCCCCCTTTTTGGTAATTGATGACAACATATAGATCAAAGCTTCGACAAATGATAATAAGATTGAAATACATCATCGCTTTGAGAAGTATGTAATAAGCAAGAGCTCCCCCTAAATTTGTGCATTATTTAAAATTTGCTTTTGAATGCAAATGCATAATCGATTAGGATCATGGGTTACTCTTCCATGTCACATACATCTTGGTGTAGCGCTCAAAATGATAGAAATGTAAAAACATGCACTCATCACCAAGAAAAGTGAATGATCATATATGAGATATAAAAGATAGTATCATCCAAGCAAGCATTAAGGTAGAATATGATCAAACACATGATCATACAAGTATCTCACACACAGGCATAAAGTATCAAACAAGCACACACAAGAGTATCAACCAAATAGCAAGAGAGACAAAAGAAGCAAAAACACTCTCTCTCGAAGCCTATGATCTATACATTTCTCCCCCTTTGGCAACAAGTTACCAAAAAGTTTGAAAATGCATAGTGCTTTGCGTCTCTCTAGGCTTGATCTTCGGGAGGTGGTGTTGAGAGGACTCCAAGGACAAAAGCATCTATAGAAGTTGTTGGAGCTGGTGGAGTGGGAACTGGAGGTGGCACTGAAGCTGTGGCTGCTGGTGCTGATGTGGTAGCTCTAGTGTCAGCCATGGGCACTGCAGCAGACCTCTGACCTCTGGGCACTCTCTGAAAGGCATCTGTGGTAGCCTACCCTTTCCTCTCCTCAGTTTCTTCCTGGAGTTGCTCAACGGTTGTCTGCATCTCAGTCACTTTAAGACCAAGATCATAGAACTTTGTCTCATTTATCCTCTCCAAGCTCTCCTGATTTTGAGTCAGGGTGGCCAAGCCCTTCTCAATCCTCAAAGTTGCTTGAATCAGATATCCAAGTTGATCTTGTTTGCTCTTCAGAAACAGTTGAGATGCCTATTCAACACTTGGCATCTTCAGCCTTTGCCTTCTCTCTCTTTTCTTGTGCTTGCACAGATGTAGGATCTTCTTCATTCATCACAACAATGTTGTCCTCAAAGTCTGGTCTCAAGGGTAGATGCTCTTTGTCCAAAAGATAAGTGCATGTGCCCATCTTGGATTTGATGAGCACCTGAATATGTAGAGCATACCCACAAGATCTCTTCTGATCTGCAGCTGTCCTCTTGATTGTTTCAACAATCAGTCTCATAACTTTGAATTTCTGAAACACATCAAATATCTGCAGCAAGTTGATTGAATGACCTCTGATCATCTTGTGATCTCCAGATTTGGGAAATAATGTATGCCTCAATATAGTGTTGATAGTAGCTAATCCAGACAACAAGTAATGTACATACCCAAGCCTATGAGTTCCCAATGCCTTATCTGGAATCTCCTTGTACATGTTGGCCATAGAGTTGTGGTCTTCTTGACCCTCTCTTTCCTCTTCTTGCCTTCACCATCCTCCTTTGGTTCAAGTGTGAACTCCATGGTTTCCTAAGTTGAGGATCTGGCTTTAGATATAGGAACTCTCTTGGAAGGTGCCTTCTCGTGCATACCAGGTTTTGTTGCAGCAGTTGTACCATATTCCTTCTTCACCACTTCCTTTTTGGAGCTGACTTCCTCCTTAGTAGCCACATAGTCCTCATCCTCTGAGTCTGAGGTTTTCTTCCTCCTTGACCTTGTAGTTGCTTTGGGCAAATTGCTTGGAGTGCTCCTGCAGCCCTCATCATAGCTGCTAGAGGGACTAGTGCCCTCACTCAAGTTCACTTGCTCTTCTGATTTGTTCTGGCTATCACACCGATCAGACATACTAGCAAAGCAAACTGATAGCAGACCTTATGAATAGATATAGATGAGGTAGAGTAGATGAGCATCACAAAGTGCAGAGTTTTTGCAAAATAGACGAGTCAAAAACTTATCTTTAGTTCTCCACAAAAAGCATTTCGGAGCTACCGATTTGTTAAACTCGACCGAAGCAACTTTTGGAGTCTAAACTAGTGAACTCGGTCAGACCGAGTTATAGTTCGGTGACTCTGAGATTGCTAGGGTTTCACAGAGAGTTGAACTCGGTCGCACCGATTTGCAACTTTTGGTCAGACCGAAAAGTGCAAGTGCAATGGCCTAAGCCAAATCGGTGAGACCGATTTCTATAACTCGGTCGGTCCGAGATGAGTTCGGCGGAAAGCTAACCCTAAGTTTTCGAATCAAACTTAATCTAATGGAGGTTTTCTCTGGATAGATTGATCTCATACGTGGTAAGAAACATGGCATTGACCTTGTGCTCGGAATCGGAGGTAAAAAGAATGCACAAGGGGTCGAACTCATACCCTATTCGGCGATGAGTTCGCTATGGTGGCAACGGCGGCGTTGAAATCTGTTGACGGTGATGGAAACCAGTGGCGGGAGGTCGCTGGCGACGAGAGGATGATCCGGAGACCTGAGGCGGCAGAGCAGGACACGCGCAGGCTGAGGGGTTTTGAAGAAATTTCCAAAATCTCACCCATCGGTATATATATCCTGACCCTGTCGGTGTGACCAAGTGGAACAACTCGGTGGCACCGAGATGCAGAATCGCAAGCGGTTACTGCAACTCAGTGTGACCGAAAAGTTCTAATCGGTTGCACTGATATTAAAAACCTAGATCAACTCAGTGAACTCAGTGTGACCAAAGGGGATGGACCGGTCAGACCGAAATGCATAGAGAGTGTCGTGGTTTTGTCACGGCAGATGTCCTAGAGAAAGGACTTAGTCGTGGAGCCATCGCAATGGGTTAACTTAAAGGGGTTAAAGCAGGCAAGGGACACAGAGAGTTTATACTGGTTCGGCCCCTTGCGGTGAAGGTAAAAGCCTACGATCCAGTTGGTGTGGGATTGCTAGGGTTTCGATGACCAGGGAGCGAATACGCTTTGCCTGGGTCTCAAGTTGTTGTCTGTTGTCCCTAAACCGCCGCCTGGTCGTCCCCTTATATACATGGGTTGACGCCCGTTGGTTTACAGGGTCCCGAGGCCGGCTCATAAACGTGTCCAGCTCGGTCTCTGCTCTTTCTATCTTACAACACAAGTTTACATATCAATGCCGGTTTACGTCTATAGACCTTAAACCGTCTTTGGGCCCTGGGCCTTCATAAAGCACCACCGTCTGTCTTCATGGGCTTCAGGTATAGTGAACCATTATGGGTATAACCCAGCCTCTCCTGGCCAGTTTACGCCCAGTAGTAATATCCCCAACATTAGGCCCCAGATTGATTTGAACTGGTTCATGTCAATCTTCAACGCATCATCATCTTCCTAGAAATCTTGTAAACCGCCATGATGTCATCTTCCCGAATCGTGATAACCCGCCATGATGTCACCTGCTATTAAAAACTGCATATAACTCACCTTCCTTAATGAGCCTCCGACAATCGAGGCGACAGCTCTGCCATATATCTAACTTTTGGGCTCCTTGATTCTCGCACCTGTCACTTATCCCTTTGGCTTTATAAATAGGACCAGGGGGTCTTTTCCATTTTTGCCCCCGTGCCTCTTCGCATCGTCTTCTTCCTCGCGTCGACCGAACCTTCGAGCTCTGCCGCCGCCATCGATCTTCACATCTGCCTCAACAACAGCCGCTGCATCAACCTGATCGTACCAGAAAGCCGTGGCGCCTCTCCTCTGTTCTTTTGTCATTGGTAAGTCTTCTCACCTTCCACCCTAGATCTTATCATTAGGGTTTGTACTCGTCCGAGTTCTTCGAAGTTCTTGGAGCTATTCTTCCCTGTTCCTCTTCAGTAGTACAAATGGTGAATTAGATCTGATATATTCCAATGCCTTTGTAGTTAAAACTCCTTTTTCCTCATTAGAACATCTGCTTTGAGTAGAAAAACTCATCTGGAGCTATTAAACTGCTTAAGCACCTGCGCTTTAGGTAAGAATATATTTTGATTTTCCAACGCACTGCAGATCTGAAATTATCATGCCAAGCTGTGAAACTTGTTTTTCCTTCACTTATGCATCTTAGATATGTATCTTTTATGCTAGAGTAGGCGGTTTAATCTCATAGAAAAATGATGATCCGGTAGGTGCCATTAGTCCCCTGTTGAACCGCCAAGCAGCTTTATCTTTGTACATCTCCCATGTCTGATTCCGGTTTAACAATGCGTACATATTTCTGTCTTCTTCTGCTCTTGCACCGCTTTATATTTTTCCATCATCAACCTTAAACCGGCAATAACCATGTTTCAGCTTTCCATTTTAATGGCCAAACAAGTCTATGAGTGCAACTGGGTTCCTTCCCGGGTCACTGAAGAACAATTAGACAGATGTGTCACTACTGGCGCTTTAGCCAAGAAAGAGGTCGTCCACTGGAGGGCCCCCGGTCCAAAAATCCTCCTGAACCCAAAGACGGAGAAGTAGTTATTTTCGTTGACCATCTGGGTTGAGGGTTTAGCCCTCCCGGTTCAAAGTTTTTCTGAGATGCGCTTGCCAGTTTTCAGCTCCACCCTCAGGACATCGGCCCAAACTCCATGTCCAACATCTGCCATTTCCAAGTCTTTTGTGGGGCTTATCTTCAAGAGGAGCCCACAGTTGAATTGTTTCGGGATTTCTTCCATTTAAACCATCGCACAGAGTTCACAGATGGACCCAATACTGAGCTTGGTGGCATGGCGGTTCAAAAGAGAAAGGATGTCAGCTTCCCTCACACCAAGCTTCACAGTCACCCCAAGGAGTGGAACCAGACTTGGTTTTATTGTAAAGACACATCTCCAACTGATGAAAACCCTTTGCCGGGTTACCTCCCTCACCGTCTTAGCAATACACATCCCTTTCCTCAGAGGTTAACTACAAAGGAAAGGTCCAACTATGCGCCACAACTGTTAAAGCTTAGAGCCTTTATGGCGAACGGTTTAATAGGTGTTGACTTTGCTCGATGTTGGATAACTTGAAGCATATTACCCTTAAGCCGACGCCCTGGTTTAATGTGTGAATACACCGGGAGTTTGAAGGACCCTCAATGACACACTGATATTCAGCTTACAGATGCTGAAGTTACTGAGGCTGTGAAGAAGATACTGAATGAACCGGAGGCTGTCTGTAGCCAGACCGGATTAAGTCCTTTCTGTGTTTCTAACAAACCGCCAACTGTAAGGATCACATAACTTTTTTGTTCTAACTTGCTTCTTTCAAAAATTCTCTCAAAATTTTGTCCATCTTTGACAGGGCGATGATCCGTTCTGGAAGAAAAAACCACAGGATAAACCGGCAAAACCACAAGATAAACCGGCAAAGCCACTTCGCCAGAAGACCAAGGTTGTTAAAAAACATGCCAAGAAGAGGACCACTGCGTCTTCCGAGCCAAATGCTGATGCCGATTTGGCTAATCCGGACTTAGAGGTAGAACTTGACTCTCTTGGTTCATTTTTCATACATCTCATTGACAACGACCCTTATCAGGACGATGCCGAAGGCAGCCAAGCTGATGATGTAGAGGTAATTATCCTTTCCTCCGGTTCTTATCCTGTGCCAACACCGAAATCCGTCAAGCAAACTGGAAAGTAAAATTTTCTCACCCCCTTGCTCACTTGGACCTAAACTTTCTTTTGAAGATGTAGCAACATGAAGCTCGCCGCACAACCCGGCATAGTGGACAGGTAGTCACCTCAGCCGGTTTACCAAATACTCCAGTCCGGAAACTTCAATCAGAGGTCTCTTACATTCCTGACACTTCTTGTCCCAAGGCGGGTTGTTTCCTTCAGCCTCTTAATCCGTCTAATTCAAATTATTAGGGCACGCCTCACTCATCCTCTGGCGAGTCAACGGCCACACAGCTTCCAGCCCTCAAGACAGTTCATGGGTAAGCTATGCCTTAAATTTGTTCTTAATACTTATATTCACCAGACGTATTAATGTTTATGTTTATTCTTCTCAGTGCCAAGCCTAGACCCAGCAAGAAGGCTCAGTTAAACAAAGCGTCAGACGAAAATGTGGTTATTGAACCGGAGGATAATGCTGACGCTCTACTTGATGATCCACCACCACAAGATTATGACTTCGTCGCTGAACAAGTAGAAGTTGATACCACCGGTCACACTGACCAACTGTCGTGGAATTGTCACGGCAGATGTCCTTGAGCTAGGACTTAGTCGTGGAGCCATCGCAACTAGGAAGCTTGAAGGGGTTAAGCGGGACAAGGAACACGAGGGTTTATACTGGTTCGGCCCCTTACGGTGAAGGTAAAAGCCTACGTCCAGTTTGAGGTGGTATTGATTAGGGTTTCGATAACCAGGGAGCTAAACCGCTATGCCTGGCTCTCGATGAGATTGTTCCCGTCCCTAAACCGCTGCCGGGTCGTCCCTTTATATAGGGAGGCTGATGCCCAGCAGCTCTCAGAGTCCCGGCCGGCTCATAAGAGTGTCCGGCTCGGTCTCTCAGCTATCCTTGCCTTGCACTACAAGTTCTACTATGATAATGATTGTAACTACGGGCCTTAAGCCATATCCGGGTCTTAAACCCATCTTTGGCCCACCGTTTTCAAGCTTGCGGCCGGGCTTCTGGCAATGACCATACGAGTAACCCGGCCCCTCCTGGCGGGTGACTCTAAGGTCTATATCCTCAACATTAGGCCCCAGATTGATTTGATCCGGCAAATGTCAATCTTCCATCCCTTCGACAGAAAACCTCCGGCTTATAATTGTGTGAAGGCCATAACCCGGCGTGACGTCATCCTCTGGACTCCGGATAATCCGCCATGACGTCATCCTCCATTAAGTCTGTTTTTTACTCCGCCAGATCCGCAACGGATCTTTACCTTTACTGTCATCCCGAAAATCGAGGCGTTTCGTGGGGAGATAACCACGCCGTCGTCTCCATGATTCTCGCGCCCACTTATGAGCTCGCCTTATAAATAGGCCGGCCCGACGGGCCTTCAGCCACTTCTCTCTCCTTTGTCTTCTTCCTCGCGCCACTGCTCCCCTGCCCGAGCTCTGCTACTGCCGCCGCCGCGGGTCTTCTCGTCGTCATCAACTCAGGCCGCTGCATCACCCTGATTTGACCAGAGAAACGCGACGACCTCCGTGACTCACCAGCCACCGTAAGTCCTGCTTGCCCTGTAGAACAGATCTGCTGTAGGGTTCATCCGTGTTCTTCGTGTTCTTCGCTGTCACCTACGAGCCCCGGTAGTTTTTATTTTTACTGCCCTTTTTGATCTTAGCCCTGTGTAGAACTACTGCGGTAGCTGTTTTAGCACCCATTTCTCATGCAAGTAGACCTCCTTTTACTGCATAAGGCCTTGTTCAATGCTCAAGAACTCCCCTGCGTCTGTTTTTTAGGTCTAGAAATTTTCCTTTTTCCCGACCATTTTGATCCAAAATATTTACCGCAATGTGTGAAACCTGTTTTCACCACACTTAGTAAAAAACTGCCCTCATTGAATCATGGCGGTTTACATTTCCGGCTTAAAGAAAACACACGCCGTAGAACCTTCCGACTTAAGGGAAGCCACGCATCGTAAAACTTTCCAGCTCACTTATAACCAGGCTGTAGACAATTTGAATTACCCTCAAGCACACCAGTGGCTTAGATAACCCGATGTACTTAGACATATATCATTAGTCCCCTCCGTAAGCCGCCACTTAACACTGAATTACAACTTTCCTCTGGCTTATACTTAAACCGGACATTTCCTCTTATCATAGGCTGCCGACTTTCACCATGCCTCCCAAAGCTCCTAAGGCCTCCATTACTTGCAATTGGATGAGGTCCAACGTCACCAATGAGACCCTAGCGGATTTTGTCAAGTCAGGCCACTTGCCCAAGAAGGATGTCATGTCCTACCGTGCCCCTGACCCATCAGAGGAGAGACCACAGCCAAAGGACGGAGAGGTGGTCATTTTTGCGGATCACATGAGCCGGGGCTTCGCACCGCCCGGCTCAAAGTTTTTCAGAGACGTTCTGAATTTCTTCGATCTGCGACCTCAGGACATAGGACCCAACTCAGTATCCAATATCTGCAACTTCCAAGTGTTCTGCGAGGTTTACCTTGGAGAAGAACCCAGTCTGCTGCTCTTCAGAGAGCTTTTCTATTTAAACCGCCAGAACGAGTGTGCCAACGGGCCGAGTTTGGAGCTAGGCGGCATCTCCATCCAGCGGCGTAGGGACTGCCTTTTCCCTTACGCAGAGCCGCCCAGCCACCCCAAGGACTGGAATCTGACGTGGTTTTACTTCCAAGACACGTCACCGGCTGATGAGAGTCCGTTGCCCGGCTTTCACCCCTCGCGTCTGGAGCCGACTCACCCACTGTTAGACAAGCTGACTCAAGCGGAGCGCCAACCCCTGCTCCCCACCATCAACAAGATCAAGGCTCTCCTGGGCAATGGTCTGAACAGAATCGATCTGGTCCGGGTCTGGATCTCGTGGCGGGTGATCCCATTGAGCCGCCGCCCCGGCTTAATGTGTGAGTACACGGGCCGAAAGGATGACCCCCAGAGACACAGCCGCAACGATCTTCCTGAAGATGTTGCCGAGGAGATGACCAAGGCTCTCTTGAACGAGAGCCTGGCAGATTGCGGGAGGACCGGGTTAGCCCCCTTCTGCAAGACCAACCCAGCCCCAGCGGTAAGCCACTGATTTAAACATTTTACCTTTGTCTACAAATAACCTTCATCTGAATCTCTAAGAAATCACCATTGTATTTTTCAGGCTGATGACAAGTTCTGGCGGGTCAAATATGACCATGAAGCGGCCAAGAAGGCCAGAAAGGCGAAGAAAGCCACCAAGAAAGCCGCTCCCCGCAAGAAGGGAAGTAGGCCAACTGCTTCGGAGCTGATGCAATTAAGCGACAGCTCCGAGTCAGAGGTAACCCCTGAACCTGTAAGCTCTTTGTTGTGTTTATTGTTGATTTCTTGTCCGCCTTACCAACACTTGTTCATCAACAGGATGACACCGGAGCCAGTAACCTGGTGGTTGAAGAGGTAATGTCACTTTCCTCTGACTCGGAGCCCTTGCCAAGGCTGAAAGTCCGAAGGGTAACCCGGAAACTAAGCTTTTCACATCCTTTAGCTTATCAAGATCCTCAATTTATTTTGAAGCGACAGGTTCATGAGAGCCGGCGTCACACCCGGACCAACAAGGACACCGACCTCTCCTCCGGGTTACCTGACGCATCGAGGAAGCGCCGAACTGAGGTTATTTCCCACTTGTACCCTTTTCATCCGTTGGCGGGTGTTATACGTCAGCCACTCAGTTCTTCTGACTCAAATGATCAGGAGACCTCCCCCTCTTCGGGCGACTCTATGCAGTCGAGTCTTCCGGCTTTCAAGACCGCGCCCGGGTAATGATAACCATCTCATGTTATACTTGTCTTTACTTACCCTTTTGTGCTTAACGTTTTTGTCCTTTCAGTGCCCAAGCCAAGCTCACCAAGAGGGCAAAGAAGGCCAAGCCAATCGAAGAGCCGGAGTTGCCAGAGCCGGAGGCAGCAGATCAAGAACCGCCAGCTGCCTCCGCTCCCGAAGCCGCCGCTCCAACCAACAAGGCAGCTGCAGAAGCTTCTGCTAACCCGGAGGCCTCCGGCTCGGCTCAACCAGCAAATGATCCGGACGTGGTAATCACCCGGACGGAATTTGTTGAGCCGGGGAGACCTACCGCACTGGCCAAGTGCTCCGCCAAGGGGGAGTTGCTACAGCCCCGCCGGGTGAACCTGGACCTCTCCGACTACGCCAACCTGAGCATTGGAGAGCTCGTCTCTGGCTACATCAGCCAAGTGCACAAGAGCCGGGACGCAGAGGTTGCCATGGTGAACCAGATCCAGCAGAAATCTGAGGTATCATTCTGCTGTCCTCTTACTTACTGCATAGTTACCTTTACCATGCTAGCCCCCAAGTCGACGACTTATGATTGAATATGTTGTAGACTTAGGTTCCGGATTACCCAATTGAACCGGCCATTTGTAGATAGAAACGTTCAATATGCATTAGCCCCCAAGTGCCAAGTGTCTTTGCTTGGAAAACGCTTGGGACTTTAAATTTATATAGTAACTGTTCATGCCATAACCCGGAAATTTATGCAGGCTGCTGGCAAGAAGCTAGAGGCTGACCTTGCTGATCTCAAGAACCGGCTGAAGATGCAAGAGATGGAGACCTGGAAGGCAAATGCCAAATTTGTGTCCAGCATCGCCGCTCAAGAGAAGCTGAAGACGGAGTTCGATGCTGAGCGGAAGGCGTGGGCCGAAGAGAAGGCCGCATTGGTGAACCGGGCTGATCAGGCGGAGAGGGCCCTGTCAGAAAAGACGGCTGAACTCTCCGGCTTAAAGCGCCAAGTGTCTCAGATGGTTGCTGCAATCTTTGGTAAGTCATCCGCCGGCTTTCGTCCAGTTTAAAATTTTGATGCCTCATAACTCACCCTTGTCGGCGGCTTATCCTGTTCTATGAAACAGGTTCCAGAAGTGCCAACCTCAACCAGAGTGTGGTAACCAAGCTAAAGGCCGTGTACACCCTGGTGGAGCAACTCTACACCGGGTCACAGCGTGCCTTAGCTGTGGTGGCCTTATCCAACGAGGTGCCGACTCACCTGGCGGAGGTTCTTCGCCGGCTCGCCGTTCTGCCTCAACGTATCCAAGAGCTACGACGGGCCTCTGCAAGAGCCGGAGCAATCGCCGCACTGAGCCGGGCCAAGGCTTTCCTCCCCGAGTTAGACCCGGCAGACATCGCCCTCGGCTACCCAAGTCTGAAGGAAGACGGCACGGCCTTCGACCAAAGAGACTTTGCCGCCTGCGTGAAGGTCGTGCGCCCGGTGGCCACCCTTATCGGGAATGACACAGATCTGACCAAGTACCAGGTGGGTTACAATGCGGAGAATCAGAGGATCCCGACCCCTCGCTATGAAGCCCTGAGTTTGATTCCACCGGCTCGTCAGCACACCTTCGCCCCGGAAATTGACCCGGCCGGGTTAATTGACGAAGAAGCCCAATTCGAAGCTCTGAGCGGCATCGACTGGAAGTCGACGACTTTCCAGACCCTGGGAACAGCCGGAGGAGAAGAAAGAGACGAGGCGGAGACTTCAACCCAGCAAGCGTCATAATTCTGCTGGCGGTTTACCAAACAATGCCTCACCCTTTTGGACTCAACGAGTCTTGTAATAGAGTAGGACCAACACTTTATCCTCGTCGTGTCATCGTGCACGCCTTGAATGCTTGAAGTTTTATTGAAGTTATCTCCTTTATATTTCTCCGGGTCATTCCTTCCCCTTAGTCTCAAATAATCGCCTTTAACTATCCTGCATAGAAAGACGAATCACAAGTCTCCAGGCGGCTTACCGCCCTGAGAATCATATGTTTCAGATATATAACCCGGAATATGAATCAAAAAAGACTGGTTCTCAGGTATGTCCTTAATACAGCCGTAATAACACAATTAGCGGTCTGCAAGCATACTTCCGGTTTAGATAACCCGGATAATAAGGTTGATACCTTAATTCCGATTTACTTGTCTTAATGACACCCATTGTATTCAACTATCACTGTAAATCAAAGTTAAGCCGGCAAAGTGAGACCCGGCTGTACGCACTTTGAAATGATCAGAAGAAACTTGCTATAAAGCAGAAGAACTTAGGGGCTTCCGGTTCGAATACGACCAGAGACCCGGCCCAAAGGGGTTATGCTAGGATTCGAATGCGATCATATAGCCCCCTAGTGGGTGTGGCGATGCCAATCAAGAGGGTACCGACATCTATGTCCTCTTTGGTTCGAATACGACCCATGTTTGAACGGGAAGCCCCCAAGTGATTCTAAGAATTGTTTAACGACGCTGATTCGAATACGATCCACGTCGGTTCTCAAAGGGGTTTAAACTAAGATTCAAATATGATCAAAGAAAACTCCTCAATGAGCTCGGCACTTTGCCAATCAAATGGGTATTGACAGCTATGTTCTCTTTGGTTCGAATACGACCCATGTTTGAACAGGAAGCCCCCAAGTGACCTTATTGCTTACAGCTAGATTCGAACACGATCATAAGCTGGATCCTCCTTCAAGTTATCATGTAATCTTGTAATGAAAAACAACACGTGCATATTTGGAGGAGGAAAAAGGACAGAGGTCCTGCTTTATTGCTTATCATAATATATACATGGCTGAGAGAAATATGTACATTATGAGAGCCGGTGGCTCAAGTGTAGTAAGGCCGAAGCTGAGCTATGTTCCACGGCCGACGGGTCTCTTCCTCCGAATTACATGAATCTTTGCGCTCCCGAATGTCAATGAGGTAATATGACCCGTTGTGCAAGTTCTTGCTGACCACAAAGGGCCCTTCCCAAGGCGGGGACAGCTTGTGTGTATCTGTGTGATCCTGGATGAGCTGGAGCACGAGATCGCCTTCCTGGAAGACCCGGGATTTAACCCGGCGACTATGATAACGACGCAGGTCTTGTTGGTAAATTGCCGAACGGGCTGCTGCCACATCACGCTGTTCGTCCAACAAGTCAAGAGCATCTTGGCGCGCCTGTTCATTATCCGTCTCAACATAAGCCACCACTCGAGGTGAGTCATGACGGATGTCACTGGGGAGGACTGCTTCTGCCCCATAAACCATGAAGAAAGGCGTAAAACCTGTAGACCTGTTAGGAGTAGTGTTGATGCTCCATAACACGGAGGGCAACTCCTCCACCCAACAACCCGGCGTCCGTTGCAAAGGGACCAAAAGCCGGGGCTTGATGCCCTTCAGAATCTCCTGATTAGCTCTCTCAGCTTGACCATTGGATTGAGGATGAGCTACTGAAGAAACATCAAGTCGGATATGCTCTCGTTGAAAAAACTCTTCCATGGCGCCTTTGGAGAGATTGGTGCCATTGTCAGTGATAATGCTGTGCGGAAAACCAAAGCGAAAGATCACCTTTTTCATAAACTGAACCGCCGTGGCTGCATCGCACTTGCCAACTGGCTCCGCTTCAACCCACTTGGTAAACTTGTCATCTGCCACCAAAAGGTGGGTCTTCTTATCCTTGGACCTTTTGAAAGGCCCAACCATATCAAGCCCCCATACCGCAAAGGGCCAAGTAATTGGGATCATCCTCAGCTCTTGAGCCGGTACATGAGCCCGTCGCGAGAACCTTTGGCAGCCATCACACTTACTGACCAAGTCCTCTGCATCAGCATGAGCCGTCGGCCAATAAAAACCATGACGAAAAGCCTTGGCCACAAGAAACTTTGAGCCGGCGTGATGGCCACAATCCCCTTCATGAATCTCATGCAAGATCTCTTGACCTTCCTCAGGGGAAACACAATGCTGAAATGCTCCCGAAACATTGCGGTGATGCAACTCGCCATTGATAACAATCATTGACTTAACTCGCCGGGTTATTTGCCTGGCCAAAGTTTCATCCTCAGGCAACTCGCCCCGGGTCATGTAAGCCAGATAGGGCATTGTCCAGTCCGGTATGATATGGAGAGCCGCCACCAGTCGTGCCTCCGGGTCAGGGACAGCCAAGCCTTCCTCTGTAGGAAACTTAACAGAAGGGTTATACAGGACATCCAGGAAAGTATTAGGCGGCACCGGTTTTCGCTGAGAGCCCAGCCGACTTAAAGCATCAGCCGCCTCGTTCTTCCTGTGATCGATGTGTTCCACTTGGTAACCCTGAAAATGCCCAGCAATGGCATCAACTTCGCGGCGATAAGCCACCATGAGAGGGTCCTTGGAATCCCACTTTCCTGATACTTGTTGAGCCACCAAGTCTGAGTCGCCGAAGCACCTTACCCGGCTTAAGCTCATCTCTTTAGCCATCCGAAGACCATGGAGCAAGGCCTCGTACTCAGCCGCGTTGTTAGTGCAAGGAAACAACAACTATAGCACATAATGGAACTTGTCACCTTTAGGGGAAGCCAACACGACTCCAGCCCCCGAGCCCTCCAACTGCCTGGACCCATCAAAGTGAATAGTCCAATATGTGTTATCCGGCTTCTGCTCAGGCACTTGTGACTCTGTCCAGTCATTGATGAAATCCACCAAGGCCTGAGATTTAACAGCAGTGCGTGGCACGTACTTGAGACCATGAGGTCCAAGCTCTATGGCCCACTTAGCCACTCTCCCTGTGGCCTCTCTGTTTTGAATGATATCACCAAGAGGGGTAGAACTGACCACAGTGATGGGATGACCCTGAAAATAATGCTTAAGTTTTCGTCTTGCCATGAACACACCATAAACAAGCTTCTGCCAATGCGGATACCGCTGCTTGGACTCAATGAGCACTTCGCTGACATAATAAACCGGCCGCTGAACCGGATGCTCCTTACCCTCCTCCTTGCGCTCCACCACCATGGCCACACTGACGGCTTGTGTGTTCGCCGCCACATATAATAATAAGGGCTCCTTATCAACCGGAGCAGCAAGGACTGGAGGCTCTGCCAGCTGCTTCTTCAAATCCTCAAAGGCAGTATTAGCTGCATCATTCCAGACAAAGTTATCAGTTTTCTTCATCAACTGATATAATGGCATGGCCTTCTCACCCAAACGGCTTATAAACCGGCTTAAAGCAGCGATGCGACCCACCAAGCGTTGAACATCATTTATACACGCCGGCTTAGCTAGGGAGGTGATGGCTTTGATCTTCTCCGGGTTAGCTTCAATGCCTCTGTCAGAAACCAAGAAACCCAAGAGTTTGCCTGCAGGAACACCAAAAACACACTTGGCCGGGTTAAGCATCATCTTGTAGACCCAGAGATTATCAAAGGTTTCCCTTAAATCATCTATCAGGGTTTCCTCTTTTATGGATTTAACCACAATATCGTCCACATAAGCGTGAACATTGCGCCCAATCTGTTTATGAAGACAGTTCTGTACACAACGCTGGTAAGTCGCCTGTGCACACTTGAGTCCAAAGGGCATAGACACATAGCAGAAGGCTCCAAAGGGAGTGATGAACGCCGTCTTCTCCTGGTCCTTAACTGCCATTTTAATCTGATGATATCCGGAATAAGCATCCAAGAAACTTAAGCGCGCACAACCTGCCGTAGCATCAATAATTTGATCAATACGGGGGAGGGCAAAAGGATCAGCCGGACACGCCTTGTTTAAGTCCGTATAATCCACACACATCCGCCAAGTGCCGTTCTTCTTGAGCACGAGCACCGGGTTAGCTAACCACTCTGGGTGAAAGACTTCAACAATAAACCCCGCCGCCAAGAGCCGGGCCACCTCTTCACCAATAGCTTCCCGCCTCTCCTCATTGAACCGCCGAAGGAACTGCCTGACCGGCTTAAATTTCAGATCAACATTGAGAGTGTGCTCAGCGAGTTCTCTAGGTACACCTGGCATGTCAGAAGGTTTCCATGCGAAGATGTCCCTATTCTCACGGATGAACTCGATGAGCGCGCTTTCCTATTTTGGATCCAGGTTGGCACTGATGCTAAACTGCTGAGATGAATCTCCTGGAATGAAATCAACAAGTTTGGTCTCATCAGCCGACTTAAATTTCATTGTCGGCTCATGCTCCGTAGTCGGCTTTTTTAGAGAGGTCATATCTGTTGGGTCAACGTTGTCTTTGTAAAACTTCAACGCCTCTGTTGCACAAACAGATTCTTCATAAGCTGCATCGCCTTCCTCACATTCCAAGGCCACCTTCCGGCTGCCGTGAACCGTAATGGTCCCATTATGACCCGGCATCTTGAGCTGTAAGTAAACATAACACGGCCGTGCCATGAACTTGGCGTAAGCCGGCCGCCCAAATATAGCATGGTACGGACTTCTTATCCTGACCACCTCAAAGGTCAATGTTTCCACCTTGTAGTTGTTCTCATCTCCAAAGGCCACTTCCAACTCGATCTTGCCGACTGGATAAGCCGACTTACCAGGTACCACACCATGGAAGATAGTGTTTGACTGGCTGAGGTTCTTATCAACCAACCCCATACGGCGAAAAGTCTCATAATATAGGATGTTGATGCTGCTGCCTCCATCCATGAGCACCTTAGTGAACTTATAACCTCCCACTTAAGGAGCCACCACTAAGGCCAAGTGGCCCGGGTTGTCCACCCGGGGAGGGTGATCCTCCCTACTCCACACTATAGGCTGCTCAGACCACCGCAAGTAGCGTGGAACCGCCGGTTCAACAGCATTCACAGCCCTCTTATGAAGCTTCTGATCTCGCTTACACAGACTGGTGGTAAACACATGATACTGTCCACCGCTAAGCTACTTTGGATTGGTCTGATAACCCCCTGCTGCTGTTGATGACCCTGGCCAGACTGCTGATTAAAACCCCCTTGACCGTTCTGAGGATTAGAATTTGAGCCGCCGCCCGGGCCATGAAAACCGCCGGCGCCTGAGTCGCCGCCCGGGCCATTGTAATTCTTAAAGGCCTTCATGATTGCACAATCCTTCCATAGATGAGTTGCCGGCTTCTCTCTAGAGCCATGCCTTGGACAAGGCTCATTCAGCAGCTGCTCCAGCGTCGGGCCTGACCCGCCGCCTCGGGGAGGGGGCCTCCCCTTACGTCGCTGGTTATTACCTTGTGAGCTGGCGTTGGCCACAAACTCTAGGCTGCCATCGGCCTTGCGCTTGCCTCCTCCTTGGTTCCCCGGGTTATGCTGAGGACCCTTGCCATTGCCGTTCTTCTTTCCCTTCCCTGTCCTTTCATCATCTGAAGCGGGGTCCTTGGTACCATCAGAATCGGCGTACTTGACAAGAGCCGCCATCAGCGTACCCATATCATTGCAGTCGCGCTTAAGCCGCCCGAGTTTCATCTTCAGGGACACAAAACGACAATTCTGCTCCAACATTAAGACTGCAGAGCCGGCGTCCATCTTATCCGAGGAATGTATTATCTCCTTAACCCGGCGAACCCAATGTGTCGTAGACTCACCCTCCTGCTGCTTGTAGTTAGTCAAATCCACAATTGACATAGATTGCCTACAGGTATCCTTGAAGTTTTGGATGAACCGGGCCTTCAGCTCAGCCCAAGACCCAATGGAATTCGGTGGTAGCCCTTTCAACCAAGTGCGGGCAGTCCCATCTAACATCATGGTGAAGTACTTAGCCATGGCCGCCTCACTGACCTCCAGCAGCTCCATAGCCATCTCAGAACTCTCGATCCAGGCTGCGGGTTGTAAGTCCGCTGTGTAATTAGGCACCTTCCTAGGACCTTTGAAGTCCTTGCGTAGACGTTCATTGCGGATAGCTGGCACTAAACAAGGGACACCCCCAGTCCTAGTAGGGATACCCACGTCGGCGGAAGTCGTCGGATAAGCCGGGGGAGTCTGGTAAGCCGTCAACTGAGGCACCTGCTCTGCCTCCTATCGTGCTCTGTCCTGGTCTGCTGCGTGAAAAGCTCCGTTATGAACCGGGCCATGGCCAGGGGGCGGGTCATGGCGTCGGACGTTACTTGAGCCGGTCGCTGAGACCATGTGTCTGCTGTAACTCGGGCTCCGGCCTGGCCGAGGGGTCGAGTGGATCCTGTCCCGGCTGTAGGAGTACGCCTCTTGCTGCGCCAGTGCTGTCTGAAGGAGTTCCCTGACCCGGCGGGTTTCAATAGCCGTCGGAGAGTCGCCGTCGACTGGGAGAGCCGCCAGCCGTGCTGCCGCGGCGACCATGTTCTCCAGCGGGTTATTATAATGACCCTGGGGTATTGGCATGTACTGAGGCGGGGCAGGGGGCACCTGGGGAGGCCCCATCACTATTGGCTGAATAGGGGTTCCAGACCCGGGCACTAGGACCCCTGGCGGGTTACTAGACCCTGCACCTGGCGTGTTGAAGAGGTTGCGTGGATCGTAAACCGGAGGGAGTCGAGATTGGGCCTTTTGATGCCTCCTTCTCATGACCTCATTGGACGCGTTCTGATCCATCGTGAGCCGGAGGGACTGCACCTGGATCAACTGAGTTTGGGCATCGAGAGCCGCCCTCTCCGCAACCATCCTGATCCCTTCCGCTGCCAGATCCTCCTTAGCTTTCACTAGATCCAACTTTAACTGTGCCACCTCCGCATCATGTTGAGCTTGATCCGCCGGGTCAACCGTAGCGGTTAACAGGGCCGTCATCTTGTCCATAAGATCCACCAGCACCTGAGCCGGAGAAGGCACCGGGTTTCCCGCTCCAGCAGCGGGGCTCTGAACAGGCTGCGCACCGGCCATAAAGATTCCAACCCGGCATGGCGGCTCAAATAGGTCCGGAATACTGTCACCATCGGAACAACCCATGAGCCTGCCATCTTGAAGTTGATACAACGAGTTTGACTCATCGGTGGCCGACTCACCGTCAGAGCCAGATCGATCAGAGAGCCCTCCATGGATACACCCCACAAAAGCATGCCTTAAGGCAGGCCGGGCCTAGGCGGGTCGTGCACGCTGAGCCGTCTCGATGAGATCGGCGCAGAGATCCGGCTCAGGGCCCGGCTCACCAATCTTGCCAATGAAAACATGAATTCCGCCGAAGGGGACCCAGTACCCATACTCAATTGAGCCGGCGTCGGGGCCCCAGTTTGCATCGTTGCTGTAGAGCTTGCCGCGATGACTCTTGGTCATCCGGCCCACAGCGTATCCCTTGAGCCCTTCGAAGCTGCCCTTCAAGAACTCAAATCCACCGTGCGCGCGCCCCACGGTGGGCGCCAACTGTCGTGGAATTGTCACGGCAGATGTCCTTGAGCTAGGACTTAGTCGTGGAGCCATCGCAACTAGGAAGCTTGAAGGGGTTAAGCGGGACAAGGAACACGAGGGTTTATACTGGTTCGGCCCCTTACGGTGAAGGTAAAAGCCTACGTCCAGTTTGAGGTGGTATTGATTAGGGTTTCGATAACCAGGGAGCTAAACCGCTATGCCTGGCTCTCGATGAGATTGTTCCCGTCCCTAAACCGCTGCCGGGTCGTCCCTTTATATAGGGAGGCTGACGCCCAGCAGCTCTCAGAGTCCCAGCCGGCTCATAAGAGTGTCCGGCTCGGACTCTCAGCTATCCTTGCCTTGCACTACAAGTTCTACTATGATAATGATTGTAACTACGGGCCTTAAGCCATATCCGGGTCTTAAACCCATCTTTGGCCCACCGTTTTCAAGCTTGCGGCCGGGCTTCTGGCAATGACCATACGAGTAACCCGGCCCCTCCTGGCGGGTGACTCTAAGGTCTATATCCTCAACACCAACCGACTAGTCCGGCTCGCACGGATGATAAACCGGCCAGTCCAGCCAAGACTGCTGATAAACCGTCCCCTCCAATGAAGGCTGCTGATGCTACAGAAGATGACATTATGATTACCGGCGTCAGCCACACCGCTCCTGGCAACCCGGTCGCTTTATCCAAACTTAGCGCCAAGGATGAGCTTTCTGTTATGGGCAAAGGCAAATGGAACACCGATTTGTCGAGCTACGCCCATCTCAATGCCCAAGACGTTCACTCTGGCTTCTTGGACCATCTGTACACCAGCCGCGATTATGAAGCCGGTTTAGTAAATCTGATGAAGGAGAGATATGAGGTAACCACACAACTGTTTCTCTTATGTCCAATTTCAAATGTCAACTCCAGTAGCCCCCAAGGGCTGGTTTATGATGTTAATCTGAACCGGGACTGTAGAAGAATTCCCATATCAGTACTTTGAGCAAACATACATTAGCCCCCAAGTGCCAAGAGTAATACTTGTATTGTGCTTGGGACTTGTAGAAATTTCCGAGAACAAGCAAATATGCATTAGCCCCCAAGTATCAGGTGCATAACTTGTTATGTACTTGGTACTTCAAATATGTACCGTCAACTCATAATATGTCTGTTTCTTATAGGTTGAGCTGAGCAAAAAGGAATCTCAAACCGCCGATCTGCAAGAAAACATCAAGTCCCAGCAAGCCAAAACCTCCAAGGCAAAGGATGAGCTGACCAGCGCTTTAGCCGCTATGGAAAAGCTAAAGGAGAGTTTCAACAAGGAGTGGGCGGATTGGGACATAGAAAAATCCGCTTTGCAAAAAAGAGCCGAGGACGCAGAAGCAGCTCTTAAACCGGTAGTAGATGAGCTGACTGGAGTAAAGCGGCAGATACATGCCATGACAGCTGCTGTGTTTGGTAAGTATCCTTGCTTTACATCTTCAACATATCTCCCCATACATTGCCGGTTTACTGATGCTTGTAATTATGCAGGGACACGCATTAGTCATCTAGGCTCTGACGTACAGAAGAAATTGAAGGCTACCTATACTCTTATAGAGCAGTTATATACCGGTGTGCAACGGATCATCTGTACCGCTTCACACAACAAGCCCCCCCCCCCCACTTGAATCAAGGAAACCTTAGAAAGGTTGTCTATGCTGCCTGCCCGGGTAGAAGAGCTAAAGAGGTCTGCTGCAAGGGCGGGTGCTCTGACCGCACTAACCCGGGCAAACGCATGGGTACCTGACCTTGATCCGGTGGAAGTAGCTAAAGGCTATCCTAGCTTAAAAGAAGACGGATCAGAATTTGGCAATGATGACCTCCGAACCATAAACCGGGAAGTACGTCCACTGGCTTTTCAACTAGCTGAAGAGGCTGATCTCTCATATTACCAGGCGAGCTATGACGACAAAAACAAACGGGTTGCTGCACCAACTCCTGAAGCGCAAAATCTTATCCCACCAATTCGTAAGCACACCTATGCCCCTGACATTGAACCGTCCACCCTTATAAGCGATGAAGCTGTATTCCAAGCCCTAACTGGGATCGACTGGGCAACCCTTGACTTCCAGCCACTGGGTAGAGAGGAGGACGATGAACCGCTGCAAGGTGATCCGCAACCGTCAAGTCAAGCTGGTGAGGAATCATGATCCGGAGGCCGGTTTAAACTTCCACATGCTGCAATGCTTGTCGAGAAAACAATTATCCTTTTGGGCACTGAAACGCCTTGTAATAGGCTAGTTAAAACACTTGGTCTGCTATGCCATCGTGCATACTTATTTGTGCCTGATACTTGTTCATCCGCCATGCTTAAGACATATGATGTTCATAATCCGTAGCAATTTACTCAAGCTATTCCTGCACACAAGAAGTTGATAGTGTCCTGGCGGTTTACCGCCGGACGGGTCATGATGCCCAGATATATAGCCAGGGTTTATAACCAAGGCTTGTGAAAAGATAATCAAATATGAAAATAATTAATACCTGTGACCTTGAGTCATAATGTTGGCTGACCAACTGTTGTAATGATGGTAATAACCCTAACCTTCTGTCATATTGTGCCGGTTTATGATAAAACCATTCCGGGTTATGATAAATACCGGTTTATTCATATTCAATTCTCGCGACTTATAGTCAAAACCAGACCGGGTTAATACTCTCCGAATTATGACTGATCAGATACTAACAACTTGTAGTTGAAAGTCAAGCCGGGTTTAATGAACGCCAGTTTATCAGAACATTATAAATGTCATCAAAAGAGGAAAAAACTTGGGAAATAAAAGCATACAAAAAAAACTTGTAGTCGAGGCTTTTCACGGGCTGCCAGGCCCCAAATTCGAGGCTTTTCAGGGGCTGCCAGGTCACTGAGTTAAACCATTTCACAAAGCCTTTTAAGATGGTCCTCAATCCTTAACCAATCTTTGTTTTAACTTTGACAAGTTCAGGGTCTTATCAGATTGACTTGTCGAAGTTCGGCGGGTCATACCAGGTTTACCTGGACGGAGTGACTTACTTAAAAAGGCAGGCTAACCCGGGGTTTTAGGTGTATACACCAGGCTTCCAAGCCGTGGCTTGATATCCTATTACAAGTGTAGATTATTTGTTCATTGCGATAGCAAAGAATCCCCAAGCAATATTTTGAGCTGTGCTCAGTGGGTGCCTATGTTTGAGTTGTTCTTTTGCAACACTCTCTTTGGACCCGAATTAATTTGGCTTTGAGCCGATCAAGAGGTTTGACTATGGTTCGAATACGACCAAGCCCCCAAGTGATTTTTATGGTGGCTTTGCGCTGATCAAGAGGTGTAGCTATGGTTCAAATACAACCAAGCCCCCAAGTGATTTTTATATAAAGCTTTATAAGCTGAATCAAGGTGTAAACCGGACGCCGCTTTATGAACAGAAGCCCCCATGTAACCACACATGATATAAGAAAAACAACAGATACCCCGCTTTAGCTGAGGCTCCGGTTTATTATATTGATCATAATATATACATTGTCATAACTATGTACATAAACAGAGCCTATGGCTCAGGTATAGTAAGGCCGAAGATGAGCGATATTCCACGGCCGGTGGGTCTCCTCCTCCGATTTACGTGAGTCTTTGTGCTCTCGAACATCAATAAGATAGTATGACCCGTTATGCAGATTCTTGCTGACCACAAAAGGTCCTTCCCAAGGCGGGGATAACTTGTGCATATCAGTTTGATCATGAATGAGTCGGAGCACCAGATCGGCTTCTTGAAAAGTTCTGGTTCTAACCCGGCGGCTGTGATAACGATGCAGATCTTGCTGATAAATCGCCGAACGGGCTGCTGCAATGTCACGCTCCTCATCCAACAGGTCAAGTGCTTCCTGTCGTGCCTTCTCATTGTCAGTTTCGACATATGCCGCCACACGAGGCGAGTCATGATGGATGTCACTAGGGAGAACCGCCTCCGCTCCATAAACCATGAAAAAGGCATGTAACCCGTGGATCTGTTGGGTGTGGTGTTGATGCTCCACAGTACGAAAGGTAACTCTTCCACCCAACAACCCGGCGTCCGCTACAAAGGAACCATAAGCCGGGGTTTGATGCCTCTCAAGATTTCTTGATTGGCTCGCTCCGCTTGACCATTAGACTGGGGGTGAGCCACTGATGATACGTCAAGCCGAATGTGCTCATGTTGACAGAACTCCTTCATAGCACCTTTGGACAGATTGGTAACATTATCAGTTATAATGCTGTGTGGAAAGCCAAACGGGAAAATCACCTTTTTGAGGAATTGAACCGTCGTAGCTGCATCACACTTACTGACTGGCTCTGCCTCCACCCACTTAGTGAACTTATCAACCGCCTCCAAAAGGTGGGTCTTCTTGTCCTTGGATCGCTTAAAGGACCCAACCATATCCAGCCCCCAAGTTGCAAACGGCCAAGTGATTGGAATCATCCTCAATTCCTGAGCCGGTACATGAGCGCGTCGTGAGAATTTTTGACATCCATCACACCTTTTGACCAAGTCCCCAGCATCAGCATGAGTCGTTAGCCAATAGAAACCGTGACGAAACGCCTTAGCTACCAGAGATTTTGAACCGGCATGGTGACCATAATCTCCTTCATGGATCTCACGCAAAATTTCATGGCCTTCTTCAGGAGATACACAACGCTAGAACGCCCCTGTCACACTGCAATGATGTAACTCTCCATTGATAATAGTCATGGACTTGGACCGCCGGATTATCTGCCTAACCGAAGTTTCATCCTCTGGTAACTCGCCCCGGTTCATATATGCTAAATATGGAACTGTCCAATCCGGGATAACATGAAGAGCCTCCACCAACTGAGCCTCCGGATCAGGAATAGCCAAATCCTCTTTGCCAGGGAGCTTGACGGACGGATTATGCAGCACATCCAGGAAGACATTGGGTGGAACCGGTTTATGTTGGGAACCCAAGCGGCTTAAAACATCCGCCGCTTCATTCTTACGCCGGTCCACATGATCGACCTGATAACCTTTGAAGTGACCTGCAACAATATCCACCTCTCGACGATATGCTGCCATGAGTGGGTCCTTGGAATCCCAAGTACCAGACACTTGTTGAGCCACCAGATCCGAGTCACCGGAGCACTTAACTCAGCTTAGATTCATCTCTTTAGCCATCCAAAGACCATGGAGTAAAGCCTCATATTCAACTGCATTGTTAGTGCAAGGGAACATTAAATGGAGAACATAACAAAACTTATCACCTCGTGGGGAAGTTAATACGACTCCAGCCCCCGAGCCCTCAATTGTTTGGACCCATCAAAATGAATAGTCCAATAAGTATGATCCGGCTTCTCCTCTGGCGCCTGTAATTCTGTCCAGTCATTGATGAAATCCACAAGTGCCTGAGATTTGATCGCCGTCCAGGGCATATATTTTAACCCGTGAGGCCCAAGCTCAATAGCCCACTTAGCAATCCGGCCAGTTGCTTCCCTGTTTTGGATTATCTCCCCCAAAGGAGCAGAGCTGATCACAGTGATGGGATGACCTTGGAAATATTGCTTAAGCTTCCGGCTTGCCATAGAAACTCCATACACCAGCTTCTGCCAATGTGGGTACCTTTGCTTGGACTCAATAAGTACCTCACTGATATAATAGACCGGCCATTGAACCGGATACTCCTTTCCGGCCTCCTTGTGCTCCACCACAATAGCCACGCTAACAGCCCGGGCGTTAGCTGCCACATATAGCAACAATGGCTCTTTATCAATAGGAGCAGCAAGAACCGGTGGATTAGCCAGCTGCCGCTTTAAGTCCTCAAATGCTTCATTGGAGGCGTCACTCCAGACGAAGTCATCCGTTTTCTTCAGCATCTGATATAAAAGGATGGCCTTCTCACCAAGGCGACTGATAAACCGGCTCAAGGCGGCAATCCAGCCTGCCAGGCGTTGAACATCATTGATACACTTTGGTTTAGCCAACGAAGTTATAGCCTTCATTTTCTCCGGATTAGCTTCAATGCCCCTGTTAGACACCAGAAATCCCAAGAGTTTGCCTGTCGGTACACCGAAAACACACTTGGCCGGATTAAGCATCATTTTATAAACCCAGAGGTTATCAAAGGTCTCCTTCAAGTTATCTATCGATGTCTCCTTGTTTCTGGATTTTACCACAATATCATCCACATAAGCATGAACATTGCGGCCGATCTGATCATGAAGACAATTCTGCACACAACACTGATAAGTCGCCTGGGCACTCTTGAGCCCAAAAGGCATAGACACATAGGAGAAGGCTCCAAAAGGAGTTATAAACTCTGTCTTCTCCTGGTCCTTAACTGCCATTTTGATCTGATGGTAACCAAAATATGCATCCAAAAAGCTCAAACGCTCACAACCCACCGTAGCATCAATGATTTGATCAATACGAGGGAGGGCAAAAGGGTATGCTGGACAGGCCTTGTTGAGATCTGTGTAGTCCACACACATACGCCAAGTGCCGTTCTTCTTAAGTACCAGCACCGGATTAGCCAACCATTCAGGATGAAATACTTCAACGATGAACCCAGCCGCCAAGAGCCTGGCTACCTCCTCACCAATAGCCTTGCGTCTTTCTTCATTGAACCGGCGAAGAAACTGCTTGACCGGTTTATACTTGGGATCGACATTGAGAGTGTGCTCATCGAGTTCTCTCGATACACCTGGCATGTCAGAAGGTTTCCACGCAAAGATGTCCTGATTCTCACGGATGAACTCGATGAGCGCGCTTTCCTATTTCGGATCCAAGTTAGCGTTGATGCTAAATTGCTTGGATGAATCACTAGGAATGAAATCGACAAGCTTAGTCTCATCAGCCGATTTAAACTTCAAGGCCGGATCATGCTCTGTAGTTGGCTTTTTCAAAGAAGTCATATCCGTCGGATCAATATTGTCCTTATAGAACTTCAACTCCTTTGTTGCGCAAACCGACTCAGCATAAGACGCATCACCTTCTTCACATTCTAAAGCGATCTTGCGGCTCCCATGAACCGTGATGGTCCCCTTATGACCCGGCATCTTGAGCTGCAGATAGACATAACAGAGCCTTGCCATGAACTTAGCATAAGCCGGCCGTCCAAACAGGGCATGATACGGGCTCTTGATTTTCACCACTTCAAAAGTCAATGTCTCTGACCTTGAGTCATGTTCATCTCCAAAAGCCACTTCAAGAGCTATCTTACCGACAGGATATGCCGATTTACCAGGCACTACACCATGGAAGACTGTGTCGGACGGTTTAAGATTTTTATCTGTTAACCCCATGCGATGGAAGGTTTCATAATAAAGGATATTGATACTACTCCCTCCATCCATGAGTACCTTGGTGAACTTATAACTTCCCATCTAAGGCGCCACCACCAATGCCAGATGACCCAGATTATCAACCCGGGGTGGATGATCCTCTCTACTCCACACGATCCGCTGCTCAGACCAGCGCAAGTAACGGGGCACCGCCGGTTCAACGGAATTCACTGCCCTTTTATGAAGTTTCTGATCGCGCTTGCATAGACTAGTGGTGAAGACATGATACTGCCCACTATTCAACTGCTTCGGGTTGCTCTGGTAGCCCGACTGCTGCTGTTGCTGGTGATTGCCCTGATGATTATAACCACCTTGATTACCCTGATTGCCTTGATTACCATGTCCGCTCTGATTACCGTGAAAACCTGAACCGGAACTGCCTCCACCGTAACCCGGCCCATGAGATCCAGGGCCTGAACCGCCGCCCGGTCCGTGATCATACCGAAAAAGTCGGAATTTTTGAACTCCTGCATGATATAACAATCTTTCCAGAGGTGCGTGGACGGTTTGTCCTGCGTCCCGTGCTTTGGGCAAGGCTGGTTTAACAGATAAGACAAGCGCTCCGGATTAGGACTTGGTCCTCCACCACGCTGGGGCGGTTTACCCTTACGCCTCTGGCCTTTGTCCTGCGTGTTGGTATTAGCCAAAAAATCTAAACTGTTATCCGCCTTACGCTTACCGCTGTTTCCATGACCCGCCGGGTTATGCTGCTGCCCCTTGGTGTTGCCGCTCTTCTTTCCCTTCCCTGTCTTGTCATCGTCAGACTTGGGGTCCTTGGTACTATCAGAGTCGGCATACTTTACCAGAGCTTCCATAAGTGTTCCCATGTCATTACAATGACGTTTGAGCCGTCCCAACTTCAACTTCAGAGGTGCAAACCGGCAATTGCCTTCCAATGTCAAAACTGCTGTATCAGCGTTGATGCGGTCCGATGAATGCAAAATCTCCGAAACTCGGCGCACCCAACGGGTTGTCGATTCTCCTTCCTCCTGGACACAGGCAGCTAAGTCCACAATTGACATGGGCTGCTTGCATGTATCCTTGAAATTCTGGATAAACCGGGCCCTTAATTCGGCCCACGACCCAATGGAGTTAGCCGGCAAGTTCTTCAGCCAAGTGTGGGCTGTCCCCTCCAGCATCATGGTGAAGTATTTAGCACACGTTGCATCGTCCACATCCAGCATCTCCATTGCCATCTCATAGCATTAGACCCATGACTCGGGGGATAAATCGGCGGTGTAATTCGGCACTTTACGTAGGCCCTTGAAATCCTTGGGCAGGCGCACGTTGCACAGCGCTGGGACGAGACACGACACTCCCAAAGAGCTGGAAGTAACCCCTGGTTCCACCGATGTGGTTGGACGAACCAGAGTAAGTTGGCGAGCTTCATGCCGCGCCGCTAACTCGGCCTCTCGACGTGCCCTAGCACGATCCACCACATCCTGAGCATCACCACCGCCACCCGTCGGGTTATGGCCACAGGGCGGATTATGGTTTCACGCGCTGCTTGATACGGCCGGTTCATCAATATGCCTATTGTAACTCCGGCTTGGGCGGGAAATAGAATGGTTCCTTTCGCGACTATATGAATAAGCCTGCTGCTGAGTCAAAGCTGTCTGAAGGAGCTCCCTAGCCCGTCGCGTCTCGACCGCTACTGGGGACTCGCCTTCGATCGGGAGGGCCGCCAGTCGTGAAGCGGCAGTGACAATGTTATCCATCGGGTTAGAGTAATGACCCAGTGGTGTTGGGACGTGATGTGACAAAACGTTGTTCTGACGAGGCGGATCGATCGGACATGGCTGAACCGGCGCCCCCGTTCCAGGTGCCTCCGCCCGGTTTACAACTGGCGGATTACTGGTCCCCGCTCCTGGGGTATTAAAGAGGTTCTTGGCCTCATAAACCGGCGGCAGGTGAGATTGGTACCTTCTCCTCATGACATCGTTTGACGTGCTCTGATCCAGCATAAGCCGGTAAGCCTGTGCATCCAATGCGGCCCGTTCCGCAGCCATCCTGGTATCCTCAGCTGCCAGGTCGGCCTTGGCCTGGGTTATCTGATCTTTCACCTTCGCGATTTCCGCATTATGCTCATCTTGATTCGCCGGATTAACCTCCGCCATCCGTCCTGCCAAAGCGTCAAATAAATCAGATAAAACCTGAGCCGGCGGTCGCACGGGGCCTCCTGCCCCGGCCGCTGTCGCTGCTACTGATTGATACGTCTCTGTCGTATCTATAATTTTTTATTGTTTCATGCCAATATTATACAACTTTCATATACTTTTTGGCAACTTTTTATACTATTTTTGGGACTAACATATTGATCCAGTGCCCAGTCCCAGTTCCTGTCTGTTTCAGGTTTTATGTTTCGCAGAATATCCATATCAAACGGAGTCCAAACGGGATAAAAATGGACGGAGCTTATTTTTGGAATATTTGGAAAATTCCGGAAGAAGAATCAACGCAAGACGGTGCCCGAGGTGGCCACGAGTCAGGGGGCGCGCCCCTGGCCCTCGTGGGCCACCTGTAAGGCGGTTGATGCCCTTCTTCGGCCACAAGAAAGCTAATTTTTGGTAAAAAAATCACAGCGAAGGTTTCAGTCCAATCGGAGTTACGGATCTCCATATATGTACGAAACGGTGAAAGGGCACCAGACGAGAACACAGAAACAGAGAGACAGAGAGACAGATCCAATCTCGGAGGGGCTCTCGCCCCTCCCATGCCATGGAGGCCAAGGACCAGAGGGGAAACCCTTCTCCCATCTAGGGAGGAGGTCAAGGAAGAAGAATACGAAGGGGCCCCCTCTCCCCTTCTCTTCCGGTGGCGCCAGAACGCTGCCGTGGCCATCATCATCACCGCAATCTTCACCAACAACTTCACCGCCATCATCACCAACTCTTCCCCCCTCTATGCAGCGGTGTAACCTCTCTCTTACCCGCTGTAATCTCTACTTAAACATGGTGCTCAACGCTATATATTATTTCCCAATGATGTATGGCTATCCTATGATGTTTGAGTAGATCCTTTTTGTCCTATGGGTTATTTGATGATCGTGATTGGTTTGAGTTGCATGTTTTATTATTGGTGCTGTCCTATGGTGCTCTCCGTGTCACGCAAGCGTG
This sequence comes from Aegilops tauschii subsp. strangulata, assembly GCF_002575655.3. NCBI lineage: Eukaryota > Viridiplantae > Streptophyta > Magnoliopsida > Poales > Poaceae > Aegilops > Aegilops tauschii. Next base: position 292,121,738 of record NC_053040.3, on the reverse strand, counting down.
AGGGATCCCCGCTGTAGGGTTTGCAATATGTTCATGATTTGCTTATGGTGGGTGGCGTGAGTGACAGAAGCACATACCCGAGTAAGTAGGTTGTTTGCGTATGGGATAAAGAGGACTTGATGCTTTAATGCTATGGTTGGGTTTTACCTTAATGATCTTTAGTATTTGCGGTTGCTTGCCAGAGTTCCAATCATAAGTGCATATGATCCAAGTAGAGAAAGTATGTTAGCTTATGCCTCTCCCTCAAATAAAACTATAATAATGATTACCAGTCTAGTTATCGATTGCCTAGGGATAAATAACTTTCTCATGACAACAAGCTCTTTACTAAAACTAATTTAGTTGTGTCTTTATCTAAACAGCCCCTAGCTTTTATTTACGTGCTCTTTATTTTCTTGCAATCCTATCCGAAAACACCTACAAAGTACTTCTAGTTTCATACTTGTTGTAGGTAAAGCGAACGTTAAGCGTGCGTAGAGTTGTGTCGGTGGTCGATAGAACTTGAGGGAATATTTGTTCTACCTTTAGCTCCTCGTTGGGTTTGACACTCTTACTTATCGAAAGAGGCTACAATTGATCCCCTTTACTTGTGGGTTATCAAGACCTTTTTCTGGCGCCGTTGCCGGGGAGCAATAGCGTGGGGTGAATATTCTCGTGTGTGCTTGTTTGTTTTATCACTAAGTAATTTTTATTTGCTGTTCTGAGTTGTTCTTTATCTTTAGTTATGGATATGGAACACGAAATACCAAAAAAATTAGGTGTACTTGCTGCTCATGGAGATGGGGAACCTCCTAAAACCCTCGATGCTCGTTATGTGACAGATATTATGTACTACTTTAATAATCCTGAGAAAACCCCATTCAATTATGTAATGGGAGTAACGTTGGATCAACGTGAATACTTTAGGGATTATCGCTTGACACAAAAAGGGAAACTATTATGGGATCAAATTCATATATTGAAGTGGTATGCTCGGCAAGTATGCTTGAGTTATGATTATACTTGTTGCTCTAGGATGAAGGCTCCACACCTTCCCTTTTCATGCAAATTTAATGATAATAAAACCTTAGCTTCTTATGCTAATGGTATATATGATTACTATGATGTGGAACAAATAGAAGAATTTGTTGCTTTTATGGGTGCTTATGAAATTGAATCTATGTTTAAAGAGTTTGAAGATTTTGATGATGCTGCTTATAGACCTGAAAATTTAGCTATCCTCAAATATTGCTATGAGAATTATGAATACAATTCCGATATTAATGCACTTATTGAGAAAGTCTCCGCTGTCCAAGAAGAGAATAATATTTTGCAGGAATCTATGGAAGAAGAAATTGATGAAACGGTGAGATCATTGCATGAAAAAGATGAGGAGGAGAGCGAAGAACAAAAGGAGGAAGAGCGGATTGATCACCCGTGCCCACCTTCTAATGAGATTAATTCTTCAACTCATACATTGTTTAAATTCCCTTCATGCTTACCGAAGGATGAATGCTATGGTAATTGTTATGATCCCATTGATTCTCTTGAAATATCCCTTTTTGATGATGCTTGCTATGCTTGTGGCCAAGATGCCAATATGAATTATGCTTATGGAGATGAACTTGCTATAGTTCCTTATGTTAAACATGAAATTGTTGCTATTGCACCCACGCATGATAGTCCTATTATCTTTTTGAATTCTCCTGACTACACTATATCGGAGAAGTTTGCTCTTATTAAGGATTATATTGATGGGTTGCCTTATACCGTTGCACATGATGATTTTGATAGATATAACATGCATGTGCTTGCTGCTCCTACTTGCAATTATTATGAGAGGGGAACTATATCTCCACCTCTCTATGTTTCCAAGATGATAAAATTGCAAGAAACTGTTTATACTATGCATTGGCCTTTACTATGTGTGCATGAATTGTTCTTTTATGACATGCCGATGCATAGGAAGAGGGTTAGACTTCATGACTACATGATATATGTTGCTTTGTGCTCACTACTAAATTACAAATCATTGTTAATTAAAATTGGCTTTGATATACCTTGGGATCCGGGTGGATTCATTACTTGAGCACTATATGCCTAGCTTAATGGCTTTAAAGAAAGCGCTACCAGGGAGACAACCTGGAAGTTTTAGAGAGTCATTTATTTCTGTTGAGTGCTTTCATATAGTTTAAAAACAACAAAAATAATGAGGGAAACCCAAAACTTTTTCAAAAAGGAAAGTGAAAGTGAGAGAGACAAGCATTGTTGAAGTGGGAGCTAGCCTTGAACTTTGTTCATGCTCACGGAAACTTTGTGAATCTTGATTACAGAAACTTTTCAATAAAAATAATTATCCCCTTTTACAATTCCATTGTATTATAAAATTAATGTGCCAAGGTTTGCCTTTAGGATGTTTACAATGCTTGTTGGTTTGTGCGGTGCAGGACAGAAACTTTGGCTGTAGTGCGCGATTTTACATTTTTTACTGGAACGTCAAACGGTTCTGATTATTTTTGCACTCTCTTTATATACAAATTTTTATTTTTCCTAAATTTGGTAGAATTTTTCAAGTATCATAAGTATGGTGAATGTTCAGATTATTTCAGACTGTTCTGTTTTAGACAGATTCTGTTTTTGATGCATAGTTTGCTTGTTTTGATGAAACTATCAATTTATATCAGTGGATTATGCCATGAAAAAGCTATATTACAGTAGACACAATTCAAAAACAAAAGATGATTTGGTTTGCAACAGTACTTAGAGTAGTGATTTGCTTTATTATACTAACGGATCTTACCGAGTTTTCTGTTGAAGTTTTATGTGGATGAAGTGTTCGATGATCGAGAAGGTCTCGATGTGAGAAGAAGGAAGAGAGGCAAGAGCTCAAGCTTGGGGATGCCTGAGGCACCCCAAGTAAATATTCAAGGACACTCAAGCGTCTAAGCTTGGGGATGCCCCAGAAGGCATCCCCTCTTTCTTCAACAAGTATCGGTATGTTTTCTGATTCGTTTCGTTCATGCAATATGTGCAAATCTTGGAGCGTCTTTTGCATTTAGTTTTCTTTTTTCTTTTACGCACCATGCCGGTATGAGATAGTCCATGGTTGATTTATAGAATACTCTTTGCGCTTCACTTAAATTTTTTGAGTAAGGCTTTACAGAATGCTTCATGTGCTCTACTTATATCATTTGAAGTTTGGATTGCGTGTTTCTCTTCACTTAGACAACCGCCATTTGTAGAATGCTCTTTTTCTTCACTTATATTTGTTAGAGCATGGGCATATCTTTTGTAGAAAGAATTAAACTCTCTTGCTTCATTTATATCTATTTAGAGAGATGACAGGAATTGGTCATTCACATGGTTAGTCATAAAATCCTACATAAAACTTGTAGATCACTGAATATGATGTGTTTGATTCCTTGCAATAGTTTTGCGATATAAAGATGGTAATATTAGAGTCATGCTAGTGGGTAGTTGTGGATTGTAGAAATACTTGTGTTGAGGTTTGTGATTCCCGTAGCATGCACGTATGGTGAACCGTTATGTAACGAAGTTGGAGCATGATTTATTTATTAACTGTCTTCCTTATGAGTGGCGGTCGGGGACGGGCGATGGTCTTTTCCTACCAATCTATCCCCCTAGGGGCATGCGTAGTAGTACTTTGCTTCGAGGGCTAATAAACTTTTGCAATAAGTATATGAGTTCTTTATGACTAATGTGAGTCCATGGATTATACGCACTCTCACCCTTCCATCATTGCTAGCCTCTTCGGTACCGTGCATTGCCCTTTCTCACCTCAAGAGTTGGTGCAAATTTCGCCGGTGCATACAAAACCCGTGATACGATACGCTCTGTCATACATAAGCCTCCTTATACCTTCCTCAAAACAGCCACCATACCTACCTATCATGGCATTTCCATAGCCATTCTGAGATATATTGCCATGCAACTTCCATCATCATCATATACATGACTTGAGAATTTATCGTCATATTGATTTGCATGATCGTAAGATCGCTAGCATGATGTTTTCATGGCTTGTCTGTTTTTTGATGTCATTGCTACGCTAGATCATTGCACATCCCGATACACCGCCGGAGGCATTCATATAGAGTCATATCTTTGTTCTAGATATCGAGTTGTAATATTGATTTGTAAGTAAATAGAAGTGTGATGATCATCATTATTAGAGCATTGCCCCAGTGAGGAAAGGATGATGGAGACTATGATTCCCCCACAAGTCGGGATGAGACTACAGACGAAAAAAAAAGAGAAAGGCCAAAAAAAGAGAAGGCCAAAAAAAGAAAAAAAAAGAAAAAAAAATGAGAGAAAAAGAGAGAAGGGGCAATGTTACTATCCTTTTACCACACTTGTGCTTCAAAGTAGCACCATGTTCTTCATATAGAGAGTCTCTTGATTTATCACCTTCATATACTAGTGGGAATTTTCATCCTAGAACTTGGCTTGTATATTCCAACGATGGGCTTCCTCAAATGCCCTAGGTCTTCATGAGCAAGCAAGTTGGATGCACACCCACTTAGTTTCAGTTTGAGCTTTCATATACTTATAGCTCTAGTGCATCCGTTGCATGGCAATCCCTACTCCTCACATTGACATCCACTGATGGGCATCTCCATAGCCCGTTGATTAGCCGCGTTGATGTGATACTTTCTCCTTTTTTGTCTTCTCCACATAACCCCCATCATTATCTTCTATTCCACATATAGTGATATATCCATGGCTTGCGCTCATGTATTGCATAAGGGTTGAAAAAGCTGAAGCACGTTAAAAAGTATGAACCAATTGCTCGGCTTGTCATCGGGGTTGTGCATGATGTGAATATTTTGTGTGGTGAAGATGGAGCATAGCCAGACTATATGATTTTTTAGGGATAACTCTCTTTGGCCATGTTATTTTGAAAAGACATGATTGCTTTATTAGTAGGCTTGAAGTATTATTGTTTTTATGTCAAATGATAGACTATTGCTTTGAATCACTCGTATCTTAATATTCATGCCATGATTAGATATGTGATCAAGACTATGCTAGGTAGCATTCCACATAAAAAATTATCTTTTTTATCATTTACCTACTCGAGGACAAGCAGGAATTAAGCTTGGGGATGCTGATACGTCTCCGTCGTATCTATAATTTTTGATTGTTCCATGCCAATATTATACAACTTTCATATACTTTTTGGCAACTTTTTATACTATTTTTGGGACTAACATATTGATCCAGTGCCCAGTGCCAGTTCCTGTCTGTTGCATGTTTTATGTTTCGCAGAATATCCATATCAAACGGTGTCCAAACGGGATAAAAACGGACGGAGCTTATTTTTGGAATATTTGGAAATTTCCGGAAGAAGAATCAACGCGAGACGGTGCCCGAGGTGGCCACGAGACAGGGGGCGCGCCCCTGACCCTCGTGGGCCACCCGTAAGGCGGTTGATGCCCTTCTTTGGCCGCAAGAAAGCTAATTTTTGGTAAAAAAATCACGGTGAAGGTTTCAGTCCAATCGGAGTTACAGATCTCCATATATGTACGAAACAGTGAAAGGGCACCAAACGAGAACGTGGAAACAGAGAGGGACAGAGAGACAGATCCAATCTCGGAGGGGCTCCCATGCCATGGAGGCCAAGGAGCAGAGGGGAAACCCTTCTCCCATCTAGGGAGGAGGTCAAGGAAGAAGAAGACGAAGGGGCCCCCTCTCCCCTTCTCTTCCGGTGGCGCCGGAACGCTGCCGTGGCCATCATCATCACCGCAATCTTCACCAACAACTTCACCGCCATCATCACCAACTCTTCCCCCCTCTATGCAGTGGTGTAACCTCTCTCTTACCCGCTGCAATCTCTACTTAAACATGGTGCTCAACGCTATATATTATTTCCCAATGATGTATGGCTATCCTATGATGTTTGAGTAGATCCTTTTTGTCCTATGGGTTATTTGATGATCGTGATTGGTTTGAGTTGCATGTTTTATTATTGGTGCTGTTTTATGGTGCTCTCCGTGTCGCGCATGCGTGAGGGATCCTCGCTATAGGTTTTGCAATATGTTCATGATTTGCTTATGGTGGGTGGCGTGAGTGACAAACGCACAGACCCGAGTAAGTAGGTTGTTTGCGTATGGGATAAAGAGGATTTGATGCTTTAATGCTATGGTTGGGTTTTACCTTAATGATCTTTAGTAGTTGCGGATGCTTGCTAGAGTTCCAACCATAAGTTCATATGATCCAAGTAGAGAAAGTATGTTAGCTTATGCCTCTCCCTCAAATAAAACTGTAATAATGATTACCAGTCTAGTTATCGATTGCCTAGGGATAAATAACTTTCTCATGACAACAAGCTCTTTACTAAAACTAATTTAGTTGTGTCTTTATCTAAAAAGCCCCTAGCTTTTATTTACGCGCTCTTTATTTTCTTGCAAACCTATCCGAAAACACCTACAAAGTACTTCTAGTTTCATACTTGTTCTACGTAAAGCGAACGTTAAGCGTACGTAGAGTTGTATCGGTGGTCGATAGAACTTGAGGGAATATTTGTTCTACCTTTAGCTCCTCGTTGGGTTCAACACTCTTACTTATCGAAAGAGGCTACAATTGATCCCCTATACTTGTGGGTTATCAATGATCCGGAAATCATTGCCGCTGTGGTCGAAGAGTGGAGCGCTAGCTGTGTACCGGCCATGAAGATCGCAACCCGGTTTGGCGGATCAAAGGGGTCCGGAATACTGTCGCCATCGGAACAGCCCCCAATCCGTCCATCTAGCAACTGATACAATGACTCGGTCTCTCCGGTCGATGACTCATCCCCGGAATAAATGACGGTTTCACCACCAGATTCCGATCTATCCTCAGATTCCACTCCGTGGATGACTCCCACGAAGGCACGCTTCATGATAGGCTTAACCCGGGCAGATCTCGCACGCTGAGCCGTCTCGACGATGTCGGTGCAGATGTCCGGCTCAGGACCCGGTTCGCCGATCTTGCCAATGAAAACGTGGATGCCGCCGAAGGGGACCCGGTACCCGTACTTGATTGAGCCGGCCTCGGGGCCCTAGCCTGCGTCGTCGATGTCGAGCTTGCCGCGACGACTCTTGGTCATCCGGCCCACAGCGTATCCCTTGAGTCCTTCGAAGCTGCCCTCTAAGAACTCGAAACCATCGTGCGATAGCCCCACGGTGGGTGCCAACTGTCGTGGTTTTGTCACGGAAGATGTCCTAGAGAAAGGACTTAGTCGTGGAGCCATCGCAATGGGTTAACTTAAAGGGGTTAAAGCGGACAAGGGATGCAGAGAGTTTATACTGGTTCGGCCCCTTGTGGTGAAGGTAAAAGCCTACGATCTAGTTGGTGTGGGATTGCTAGGGTTTCGATGACCAGGGAGCGAATACGCTTTGCCTGGGTCTCGAGTTGTTGTCTGTTGTCCCTAAACCGCCGCCGGGTCATCCCCTTATATACATGGGTTGACGCCCGTCGGTTTACATGGTCTCGAGGCCGGCTCATAAACGTGTCCGGCTCGGTCTCTGCTCTTTCTATCTTACAACACAAGTTTACATATCAATGCCGGTTTACGTCTGTAGACCTTAAACCGTCTTTGGGCCCTGGACCTTCATAAAGCACCACCGTCTGTCTTCATGGGCTTGAGGTACAGTGAACCATTATGGGGATAACCCGGCCTCTCCTGGCCGGTTTACGCCCAGTAGTAATATCCCCAACAGAGAGGTTTTGGTAGTTTAAGTCTATGACGAATCGGGGACTCTGAGTGCTCCTCACACAGAGTGGTTCGAATTTGACTTGATCAAACTTTGTGATGTAGCATTAATAGAGTTTGGGACGAGAAAAACATAGATAGCTAGACGAAGTTCTTAGGCATTCTTGTCCATCCATTTGGCAAAAGAGAAAAAGCCAAACAATCAAAGCAACAAATGGATGTCCTCGAATGAGTAAAATATGCAATCAACATGCTCACACAATAAAATGGCAAATGAAATATGTGACAAAGCATGCACAAACACTCTAGCATCTATCAAGAAATTGGCGATGACTAGGTCATCTATATATGAGTATATTGACTTAGGAGTCAAATGAGAACATTTGATCATAGGTCATACTCATCGTTTAAGCACAAGTGGGGTTACCACTTTTACATAAAGCATTGTTGTGTTCACACCATTACAGTTGCTTTAGCTCAATTGTTAGAGTAAAGCTCCCCCTAGATGTGATATCCCCCCTAAGAGGAATGAACTAACCTTGGGTTTTGTTGATGATGACTTCATGTTGATGTTGAAGATGTGGATGCCCAATGTTGATGTAGATCATTTGGAGCAATCCATTGGAGTGAGTTGCACTTTCAATACCTACACGGGTTAGTCCCACAAGGAACAAACAAGGATATCCATAGACATAGAGTGATGTTCACACAAGATGATGTCCATGAAAGCATTAGGTTACCTTGTCCCTTGTCTAACCAACAAGAGGGTTTGTGGCTCCTTGAACTAGTGCAAGATGTGGAAGTTGTTTGCACTTGTCCTCGCCAAAATGATATGAGTGAAGTATGTTGGCGGAGTCACCCTCAAGAACTCTCTAGTTCTTCTTCTTCTTCAGGATCCACATCATCTTGATGGGAATCCTTGGAGTTGTAGTTGTACTTGATGAAGTAGAACTTGATGTAGTCATGGGAACCCACTTGACCAAGGCCTTAGGAGCTTCTTCAAATGCATCAATCTCCTCTTGAAGCTTGTCCTTTCCTTTTTGCTTGTGGTCTTGTGGTGGAAGATCATCTTGAGCTTGTGTCCCTTGGAAAGAAGTAGGATCATACTTCTCTTGTTAAGGAACAAACTTCGTCATGGGGTATTTATCTTCTTCCCACTCAACTCCATTGGCATTGAACTCTTGTTCAAAACCAACACCTTGATTCTTCCGGTGCCTTCCTTGCTTGCATACAATTTCCTCAAATTGCTTACTCCCAGCAAGGCTCTTGTAAACACCTTTCTCTCTAACTCCCTTCAATAAGCTATTCTCTTGCTCAAGTGTAACTTGGCTAAGAGAATCATTAGTGGAATCAAGAGAACTACTAGAAGCAACAACATTGGATTTAACATGATTATTGTTACTACTAGAAGAAGAATCTTTCTTGCTCTTGTTGCTAGATTTAACTTGTGGCATATAAGTAGACAAGAGTAAACGCTTGGCAATGTAAGAAGAACTTTTCTTGCGAAGATCATCATTGATTGCTTTTAAGAACTCATGCTCTTGCTCAAGGTTAATCTTTTCAAAGCATAACTTCTCATGAGTCTTTAAAAGTTCGCGATGTTCTTCCAAGGTAGTTTCATGAGCTAACTTAAGAGTGTTTAGTTCTTTAGTTAGACGCTCGATCTCCTTCTTATCATCATCATTCGTTTCATCTTGATTAGCATGATTAATAGCAAGTTCATCATAGTTTTCATCACTAGAGTTGTCAACAAGTAAATCATCATCACCTAGCAAATCATCTTCATCACTATTGAAATCAACATACTCGGGGTGTGATACCTTTGGGCCTTTAGCCATGAAGCATCTTCCAATTCCTTCATTTGGTGAGTCAAATATGTCATAGGAGTTGGTTGACACAAGTGCTAGACCGGCAACACCTTCATCTTGAGTAGACTCGGAGTCGGAGCGATAATTTCTTTCGGAGTGATGGTCGGAGTCGGGGCCGGATACCCATTCACCAACATGAGCTTGATGTCTTCGTTTTGTGTAGCTCTTTGATGATTTGTCCTTGCTTTCCAAATCATTGCTTCTCCGAGAGGATCTTCGTTCATAACGATCATCTCTACTCCTCCCTTCTCTTGGTGGTGATTCTTCTCTTCTACTTCTCCTTTTGGGTGAATCTTCTCTTCTTTTGTAGGGGGGCGTACACTCATTGGAGTAGTGTCCGGGTCTTCCACAATTGTAGCAATTATGCTCTCGACTCGAAGATCTTTTGTCATTGTAGGACCTTGACTTGGAACTTCTTTCCTTTCTTCTACTCTTGTAGAACTTGTTGAAGTTCTTCACCATTAGGCTCAATTCCTCATTGAAGGTCTGTTTCTCACTTGATGATGTAGGAGCATCACATGAGGCTTTGTAAGCACCACTTGACTTATTGTGAAGCTCTTCCTTATCCTTGAGTGACATCTCACGAGCAACAATTCTTCCAATGACTTCCGTTGGCTTGAGATCTTTGTAGTTGGGCATCATTTGGATCAATGTGCACACAACGTCATATTTTCAATCCAAGGCTCTTAGGATCTTCTTGATGATGAATCTACCGGTCATCTCTTCACTTCCTAAGCCAGCAATCTCATTTGTGATGAGAGCAAGCCTAGAGTACATTTCAGCGACACCTTCACCATCCTTCATTTTGAACTTGTCAAGCTGACTTTGAAGCACATCCAATTTGGACTCCTTGACAGAGTCGGTACCCTCGTGCATATCAATCAAAGTATCCCAAATTTCCTTTGCATTCTCAAGACGGCTGATTTTGTTGAATTCTTCGGGGCCCAATCCGTTGAAGAGGATATCGCAAGCTTGAGCGTTGTATTGCAGCATTTTCAACTCTTCCGTGGTAGCTTCACGGTTTGGTTCTCTCCCATCAAAGAATTCACCTTGCAAGCCAATACACACAATAGCCCAAACGGCGGGGTTATGTCCAAGAATATGCATTTTCATCTTATGCTTCCAACTAGCAAAATTAGTACCATCAAAGTAAGGATCTCTACGTGGTAATTTCCCGTGCTAGACGCCATACTCTCCTAGGTTGTGAAACCAAGGCTATGATCACCAAAAGCTATGGAAATCAAGGCAAATGGAGACCAAAGCTCTGATAACACTTGTAGGATCGAAAGTATGTCTAGAGGGGGGGATGATTAGACTACTTGACCAAATAAAAATCTAGCCTTTTCCCAATTTTAAGTCGTGGCAGATTTTAGCAACTTAGCACAAGTCAAGCAATCAACCTACACATGCAAATCTAAGTGTATAGCAGCGGAATGTAAAATATTTGCATATGAAGGTAAAGGGAGGAGTTTGGAGGGAGCAAACGCAATGCAGACACGGAGATTTTTGGCGTGGTTCCAATAGGTGGTGCTATCGTACATCCACGTTGATGGAGACTTCAACCCACGAAGGGTAACGGCTGCGCGAGTCCACGGGGGGCTCCACCCATGAAGGGTCCATGAAGAAGCAACCTTGTCTATCCCACCATAGCCATCACCCACGAAGGACTTGCCTCACTAGGGTATATCTTCACGAAGTAGCCGATCTCCTTGCCCGTACAAACTCCTTGGTTCAACTCCACAATCTTGACGAAGGCTCCCAAGTGACACCTAACCAATCTAGGAGACACCACTCTCCAAAAGGTAATAGATGGTGTGTTGATGATGAACTCCTTGCTCTTGTGCTTCAAATGAGAGTCTCCCCAACACTCAACTCTCTCTCATAGATTTGGATTTGGTCGAAAGATGATTTGAGTGGAAAGAAACTTGGGGAAGGCTAGAGATCAAGATTCTTGTGGTTGGAATGGAATATCTTGATCTCAACACATGAGTAGGTGGTTCTCTCTCAGAAAATGTATGCTGGAAGTGTAGGCACGTTCTAATGGCTCTCTCCATGAATGAAGAGTGGGTGGAGGGGTATTTATAGCCTCCACACAAAATCTAACTGTTACACACAATTTACCAAACTCGGTGGGACCGAATCATGAAACTTGGTTAGACCGATTTGGTTCAAAATATGAACGTTAGGATTTTTGGTGGGACCGACATGTCAACTCGGTGGGACCGATTTCATTAGGGTTAGGGCATAACGTAATGTCGGTGAGACCGCTCACATAAGCTCGGTAGGACCGATTTCTGTAATAGGCAAACACAGAGTTGGTCAGGCAAACTCGGTGGGACCGATTCACTCATTTCGGTGAAACCGAAATGTTACGAAAGGAAACAGAGAGTTTGCATTGCAAACTCGTGGGACCGATCGCTCATCTCGGTTGGACTGAAACGTTACGAAGGGGAACAGAGAGTTTGCAATCCCATCTCGGTGAGACCGAGATCCCTATCGGTGAGACCGAAGTGACTAGGGTTTCTGACAGTGGCTATGTCAAATGAACTCGGTGGCACCGGATAGATGATTTCGGTAGGGCCGAGTTTGACTTTTGGTTTGGGACATATGTGGATATGAGAAAGTGGTTGACGGCTTTTGGAGCATATCACTAAGCAATTTGAGCAAGCAAGCCATTAAGCAACATCTCATCCCCTTTTAATAGTATTGGATTTTCCTATGGACTCAATGTGATCTTGGATCACTAAAATGAAAATGTAGAGTATTGAGCTTGAGCCAATATGTGTCCTTAGCATTTTGAGGGGTCCACATTCCTAATCCATGCCATGCCAATCATTGAATTTTCTGAAATGATAATCTTGAAATAGCATTAGTCCAATGAGCTATATGTTGTTAGGAATTATGAAAACCACCCAGGGATAGTTGCACTTTCACATCACCATGGCCGCCGTCGCCCTCGTGCTCACCGTCACCACCGAGCACTGCTAGTGTGTCCACGAGGTTCGCCCGCGTCCACTGCACCGACTACAACCACGAGCCCGAGCCGGGTGCTGTCACAATGCCCGCTCCATCCCCATCTTCCTCCTCGGTACGCCGAGCTCGCTGCCGCCAACTCGCTCCGGGAAGCCCTCCTTGAGCCCATTTAGGCACAACTACAGGCTCCCGATGGGCCACCCATGCCTCTCCCCCTCTCCTCTACCCTTCCCGCCCCGTAGCACCGTTCCCGACCGCATCCGAACTCCGGTGGCCGCCTCCGTTGCCGTTGCTGTCGATAGAGGCCGCCTCCACCCCCGTCGTATGCTCCGTTGCACGTGCGCGAGTGCCAGGCCCCCGTAGAAACCCTCCATGTGTCTCCCCGTGCCCCCTGTGCTCGGGTCTGTCAACGCCCGAGCCCCGGCGCCCGCCTTGGTGGTCGCTGTTGGTGCCACCGACCATCACTACAAAAAAAAGACACGTCCGTGACATTTTGGGCCGAACGAAAAAGTTCTGTCATGCTTATGACACTTCTATGACGATAATTGTGACAAAACCCGGTATCATCATAGATGTGGTGGGCTCCTACTTCTATGACAAAAAATCATGAGAGAAAATGGTCTTTTCATCCTGGGTGGGCCGGAGACACTGTTGCATGACATTCTTTGGCCCGTCCATGATGGAAAAAACCGTGGTAGAAGCGAGGGTGCAGAAAATATCGGGGAGTTCCCAGTTACGGTGCGTGGTCGGGACCCGAGCGATGCACGTTTCTCCCATACACGTACGCGCATGGGTGCGATGCATTGGGCTCTAACTAAACCCGAGTGAGGCGTTCGCCTACTGAACCCGAGCGATTGCACTGCAGGCTACGCGTTACTAAACCCGAGCGATCGATCGATGGCTGTTAACTGAACCCGATCAGGCGATTCCTTCGCTACTGCTGCTAACTGAAGCCGATCGAACCTGCTGCCTCTTGATGAACAGTGAGTGTTGTTCGAGGTTTGGATGAACAGTTCCTGGTGGGGGGTTGGATGAACAGGAACCCGTGGTGTTGCCGCTGGATGAACAGGACCCTGATCGATCGAGCCGGTGGAGGGGTGGATGAACAGGAACCCGTGGAGGGCTGGATGAATAGGATGACCCCGTGGAGGGCTGATTGAACAGTAGCCGGTGGAGGGCTGGATGAATAGTAGCCCGTGGAGGGGTGGTTGAACAGGACCCCGTGGAGATGGTTGGTTGAACAGTAGCCGATGGAGGAGTGCGCGGTGGAGGCTGGATGAATAGGAGCCCGTGGATGAACAGTCGCAGGTGGAGGCTGGAGGAGGTTGACGGTAGAGATGAACATTATCCCGTGGAGTCCCGTTTTACGATACGCCACATCCCTCCCGATGAAAAGGACCCCCGTTTTGACCGTAGTGCTCCAACACAAGTCCGTTTCCTCCGTTTTGCGGTACGCCACACCCCCTCCCGATCAACAGGACCCCGTTTCGACCGTAGGAGGTCCGTTTCCTCCATTTTGCGGTACGCCAGACCCCTCCCGATGAACAGGATCCCGTTTCGACCGTGGTCGGTCAAACACAAGGTCGTTTCCTTCGTTCTGCAGTACGCCAGGCCTTGTTTCCATCGGCTGTTCCGTCCAAGCCGGTTAGCTCGAGATGAACACGACGTATTCTAATCCAGTCGGTTGCCTCCCGATGAACATGACGTTGTTTCTCCTTTCCGACCCAGCCGGTTCGCTGCCCGATGAATAGGACGCCGTTGCTGCCGTTGCCTCTCCAAGTACACAAGCCCTGGCCGTCCGTATATATATATATATATATATATATATATATATATATATATATATATATATATATATATATATATATATATATATGCGCGAGTACGCGCTCGAGACCCCGCCCGTATGTATGTACATGGCCGTATTTTCTTTCTTGCACCCTGGCCGTTGTACGTATGTGTACATGCTACGTGCGCGCCTCTACTACGACACATGTGCACGCCTCTACTACGACATGTGCCCTTCCTTTCATGGCCACGGTTCATTGCTGCAGCCTGCAGACAGGCCGATCATATGTGCGTACACATTCGCGACCAGAATGACAACGCTATGTACGCTTCGACCAGGTGGGTCCCGACTGTCAGGCACTTCCTTGCGTGCGAAGATGTAGCTGGTGGGTCCCAGCAGTCAGGGGGAAATGTTTTTTTCGTGAAATACGGTGGCCCGTCCGGTGGGCCCCTGCTGTCAGGTGGAGGAATAATTATTTTGCGTGTAATAAGGAGGCACTTCCTTGCTGCGGCCGTGGACCCATCTGTCAGCCTCTCCACGTACAGTACTCTTCCGATGGAAGTCGTTCATTGACCACATTGACCACGCCGCACCGAGAGCACCAGGGCGGTGGACGACAGCGAGGCCTAGGAAGGGGACGACGCGGAGCCGGGGAAGACGCGGCAGTGGATGCACACGCGGAGGGGAGTATGTGGGTTGACTGCTTTGGCTGCGGTGTGAGGCTGCCGCCGCTGGAGAATAACAGGAGGTGTGGGTGAGTATAGAGGGATGGCATGGCTAGCGGTGGTAGCACAGCCGGACACGGGAGGCAGGAGCAGGCGGCACGGCCGATGCTTGTTTGGGCGGCTGGAGCAAGAAGACCAAAGGTTGAAGAAGCACTACGTCCGTTGGATGGACATTGTACGGTCACTGGAGCTAGAATCGTTCATATTGACTAAGTTGACAAAGCCCTCCGTCCGTGTCAACTTAGTAGGCCCACAAGTCAGCCTCCCACTATGGTGGGTCCCAGCTAGCAGGGGGAGTATTCATTTTTTTTGTGCGTAATAAGGAGGCACCTCCTTGCGTGCGAAGATATAGCTGGTGGGTCCGAGCTGTCAACGGTAGTATTTATTCTTTTTTGTGTAATAAGGACGCACTTCCTTGCGTGTGAAGATGTAGCTGGTGGGTCCCAGCTGTTAGGGGGAGAAAACATTATTTTTCAGGGTAAAAAGGATGCAGTTACATGCATGTGTCCATGGGCGTGGTGCGTCCCGACTGTCAGCCTCTCACGTACAGTCATCTTCCGATGACTCTCGTTTGTTGACCACATTGACCACACCGTGCCGAGCGCACCAAGGCCGGTGGACGATGGCGAGGCCCCAGACTAGAATGACCCGGAGATGGGGAAGATGCGGCAGTGGAGTCGCAGATGGAGAGGAGTGGGAAACTTGACTGGTTCGGGTGCGCGGCAGCACTCCCGCCCACGGGAGACAGGAGCAAGAACAGAGGTTGAAGAAGGAGCACGGCTGTTGGATTAACATCCAATGGTCCAGCTGCTAGAATCAATTGTTGATTAAGTTGACAAAGCCCTGTGTACACGTCCGCTTAGTAGGCCCACAAGTCAGCCACCAAATATGACGGGTCCCAGCTGTCAACGGGAGGAATAGTTTTTTTTCACATAAGAAGGAGGCACTTCCTTCCATGCGAAGATACAGCCAGTGGGTCCCAGCTGTCAGGGGGTGGAAACATTTTTTTAGCTTAATAAGGAGGAACTTTCCTTACCATGGACCTCGTGGGTCCCAGCCGTCGGGCTCTCAACATACAGTCCTCTTCTGATGACTCTCGTTTCTTGACCACGCCGCGAGGTGGTGGACGACGGCGAGGCCCCGGATGGGAACGACCCGGAGATGGGAAGACGCGATAGTGGAGTCGCAGATTGAGAGGAGTACAAGGGTTATAACTGGTTCTGGTGCGGCGTGGGGCTGCAGTCGTTGGAGAATAACAGGAGGTGTGGAGGGGTGGAGGGATAGCCTGGCCGGCGGTGGGGTAGCGCTTCGCAGCGATGCGTGCTAAGCAGAGCCGCTCGCCGCCGGAGGCCGGACCAGGCGGTCCCGGCGACGCTGGAGGAAGAAGACGAGAGATTGAAGGTGCATGCTGGCCGATGGATATAAATTCAATGGCTATGGATTTCATAATCACTTGTTGACCAAGTTGACAATGCCCTGCGTAGGCTTCGACCTATTGGCCCACATGTCAGCCTGCAAAAATGTGGCATATATTTAACCCATGTTTTCTTGAATGTACAGTCCATTTGATGGGGTGGGTGAACAAATAATTTTGCGTCACTGCGGCCCATTTAATATTTTCTAAGAAATCCCAGCCCATTTGCACTTTCTTGAAATACACGAATTTGCTAGGCTCGTTCTATATATAATGGTAGGTTAGAAGGAACAATTAATATAAAAAAATAAACCGTTGTGACACATTTTTATATATAAAATTAACAATTAGCGAGTTATTGCTCAAAATAAAAATGAGCGTGTTATTATTACATTGGTCCTTAAAATCTTCGCAAGCTTTATGACGCAATCACCAGGATTTTCCTACCCGTGAGTAAAAAACAACCAGGATTGTCCTTGCCAACTTCTGTTAAACATTTACTTTTATAAGTTAATAACACGTGGGATGTTTTTATAATGTATATATAAGTCTCTAAAATATACGATAATAGTAATAATATAAATATATATAATGTGGTTAGAAGGGAAAACATAAATTGGACACAACATTATTATTCTTATATATAGATAAATAGAACAGAGATCTGCATTTTATTAAGAAAATACATTGGGTTGCCGATCTTTAAGAAAAAGTAAAACCTACGCTGGGAGGCCCATAGGCCGGTATGGACCTCAAAAAATAAGTAGAAACCACTGTCTCCGTATGTCGTGGGCTACGCATACCTAGGCCTAGCTAATACTTGTTCGCCTTCTGGAAAAAAATGATACCAGCTAGATCCCCGAGCGAACTAGATTAAAGAGGGGGCCGGCGGCGCGACTGAAGAAGCACATTAGACGCGATTTTTTTTCTTCAGTGGATGGCTCTCAATGGCGTTTTTTTATTTGCCTCTGCACCATAAAACTTGTATTTTTAGCCTCCCAGTCCGTGGTGGACCAGCAACCCATTTGCTGGGCGGGCCAACCTACAGAAACAGCCACTTGATTTTTCATCAAGCCCCAAAAACAACGCAGTACTATGCTTGTTTTGAGGCCGAAAACATTAAGGCATGGGTTGAGCGGGGAAGGGGGGAAGACAGAGCAAAAATATTAAAAAGAGCTGATGCGCCGTTGCTACCCTAGCAAAGCAGGTGCAATTCTTCTCGGGAAGAAGGTGTGTCGTTGACACCCACACGTCACAAATCCCACAGTAGACATACTAACAAGTTCACACACAAGTACAACAGAACAGGTAAACATTCATATCAAATTCAGGTTCACAGGACATGTTCATATTCATAGCCAACATTCACAATCAACAACTCAAAAGATTCATATATACACAAGTTCAGCATGTCTATGCATCCAAATGATTGATAGATCACACGACAATATTCATAGATAATTCACAAAAAGATTCAGATATACACATGTTCAATATGTTTATGCAACCAAATGATTGAGATCACAGCCAATATCATCCATGGAAGAACTTCAATTACCTAGGGTACAGACTGGTAAATGGTGTTAAGTCAGAGGTACTTCTTGCTAAAATTAATGCTTGTACAAGTAAACTTTCGAGTACATAAGAGGCAGCACAGACAATCTGAACTTTGCTTGTAGGTTTATCCTCAAATAGTGGCCTCGTGCCGAGGGAGGTTTGAGCAACTTGGCCACTACTTTCATCCAACTAGTTTACTGGCTCATCTTGGTCCTATAGCTCACCAAAATTCTACATTGCAGACAAGAATTGAGGCGGTTGAGAAAATGAACCACCCAAATTTTTTGTGCAGTTCAACTAAAATGGAGCATCCCTAGTGTGCAGACTGATTAAGTGCCAGATGAATATACACGTCAACCAACTTGTCTGGAATCTTTAGACTCCATGCCATACAGTTCGCTACCATATGTGCCGATAACCAAAAGGCACAAGTTGGGACCAAAGACTGAACTGCGTTTTTCTGGGCTATGCACCAAGCAATATTTTTGGCCTTCACTCTCCTAATACTTGGAGTTTGACAACTGGTTGACGCCGGTTGATACACGAATGAATATAGGCACTTCTTCTTGTCAACATCGATGCCTGTCTGAGTGAACTTTGGAGTACATAGCAGCAGCATAAGTACCTGTCCATCTGATCTTTTTGTGCAGTTCTGCTGAAATCACCCAATGTAATGATTTGCCTGCGAGTTCAGGCTCCAAGTTACTCCTTTATGAAATCGGCAAACAGTAGCACAATACCAAATTACCAATACATATGACAAGCACAATAATCAGGATAAAGACCAGTACCAACCTGTGTGAGGTAGCATATCAATTACTATTTCCTTTGACTGGAAGCCGAGATAAGCCAAGCGACTGAGAGCAAAGGAAGGAAGCAAGCCCAGATTAGCGACTGACAAGAAAGGAAGGAAGTTGTCGAGGCAATGAAGCACCGAAAGTTTTGGTGCAGTTCCACCAAAATCGAGCATCCTTGTTGGCACATATATTGAGAGAGTGAGATTACTGTAATAGTGGGACTAGTTGATGAAACATACACTAACAAATAGAAGCACCCTCATTATCTTAATGGGTAAAGTTAGCAACATAGTAGTCTTGCTTAAAGAGAGGTATTAGTTTATTTAATCAGTGCCAGTTAGCTCAACACTCAAAGCATTGCCATGTATCATAGGTTGCAAAACTTTAATGTGCAAAGATAAAGGAGTTTCTCATGACAGTAGCACGATACAAATAGAGATGACAACAAACTAATATGGATGAAGGCCTTAGGCCGATACCAATTTGAGCAAAAAAGGTTATTCATGTAGTCCCAGAAGAGATGATAAAGCACTCATTGGAATCACTCAATAGTATATATTTTTGTGCACTTCAAATGTATGGTTGAAATCACTCTTGTTTACCAGTGCTGAGATTATATCAAAAGATTATCAAGAACTTCTAGCAGAGTTAAAGCACTGACTGGGATATAGTTTATTGTATTGTGTTGTGTAGTTCCACTAAAATGTATGATTGTCACAACATGATCCCTGTTTGCACAAGTAGGAACAAGGTGAAACCTTCATTAGCTTAGTGAGAAAGGATAGAAAGACATTAGCATATTACTCTAACAGTAGTATCAAATTCATCATGGACAATACGCAGAAGTGGAAGGGCTCCCTGGAGGATCGTCTCACATGTAAGGTAGACTTTCCGGAGCCCTTGAATGGCCTCGACTGAGGCCTCGGCTTCAGCAAGATCACCTTGCACTATTTATTCTTCTTCTTCTTCCTCTTCATGCTCTGTTTCTCTTTCTCCTCACCAGTTGGTGAAACCAAGTACATGATTGGCCTTCTATTTTAGAATTGGTTTTGTCAGTGAGGGAGTACAAGTGTACTAGTAAATAATAGCATTATTTTCTCATGGCAGTCGCAAAATATGGATGAACACATGCATTAAATAGCATTCTTACCTAAAGGAAGGTTATGGTGCCAATATGGATGATGAGGATTGGAACACAGATCTCCCTTTGTGCATTTCCACCGAAATGAACCAACTGTTCCAGTCTGACATTCTAGTTAAACAACACAAAAGTCACTTCTTTTAAGAAGTGTTTTGTGCAGTGCACCAAAAGGTCACAACAGCAACCAGGTGAAATGGATATCCCTGTTTGCACAAATAGCTATAGAGGAAATAGTCAGAATCTCAAACAATTACAGGCAAAAACATTTTGGCTAAACTTGTCATGGCTTATAACAGTGGCATGGCTTCATTTTACCAGGGGCATTAGATTAAGAACAGCTAAATATTTCGTATAAGGGCATGGGACAGTGGGTGCACCAGCAGTCCAGCACCATGTACCTAAACCAGGGCATAAAGTGGTGATTCAGAGTTTGTTGCCCCAAGAAACAAACATCCAAGAAACATATCTGGGTTGGTCCCATTTTTGTTCACTCTAGCCACCTACTCCTATGTTTTTTTGGAAATGGAGGCGTGCCCCCGGCCTCTACATCATAATGATGCATGCAGCCATCTTATGTGTGGATAGAAAATCTAGTCTTGGTCATACCACTGTGTACAGCATT
The DNA here is from genome assembly GCF_002575655.3 of Aegilops tauschii subsp. strangulata. Taxonomy (NCBI): domain Eukaryota; kingdom Viridiplantae; phylum Streptophyta; class Magnoliopsida; order Poales; family Poaceae; genus Aegilops; species Aegilops tauschii. Next base: position 292,101,159 of record NC_053040.3, on the reverse strand, counting down.
TCCCCTATATTTCCCTTTTCGACCAAGAGACCGGTTGGATGACCAGTCTGTACTACTTTCACCCCCTATCCTTCCTGTTTGTACCAAGTCCGATGTACATACTAAATTCCCCCACCCCCCCACTTTATTTCTTGTTTGAACCAAGTACAAGATTCGACTCCATGAAGTAGCTTTACCTCTAACAATAGAAGAAAAAAAATATGTGTCGTTGGACCATCCGATCGAGAGGGGCTGAGAGGTAGAAAATGATGCACATGCAGCGACGTAGCGAGCTGGGGAAGTAGAGCTAGGGCGGTTTCGAAGGAATATATACCTGAAGGTCGTCGGGATGTGGATAGGTGGGCGGCGGGAGGCCGGATCCGCCCACACTAGGGCAACGACGAAGGGTTCGGAGGACCTCCCGCGCCGGCGCTCGGCCAGAGATAACGGTGCGGCCGACAGTGGGTCTCCTCCCTCGCTGTCGATGACGGCCTAAACGCTGCCCCTCCTCCCCTTGACTGGCGGAGGGGAATACGTCCGGATCTGTAACCAGGGGTGAGGATAGAAAGATAGTGTTTTTTGAAGGGAGAAAGACAGTGTTACGACCTTTATCTTGTTTAGATCTGGAGAGGATGAGTGTGTGAATAGAGCAACCCTAGCAAGCAAGCGCGGAGGGTCCAGCCTATATATATGTAGTGGGGTAGTTTTCCTTTTTCACTCCATCAAAACAATCGTTTAAAATTGTGTACGTGCCAGGTCGCCATTTTTTTTGAGTTGTTGATTGTTTTTTGAGATAGCTACCCGCTTATTCCAAGTGGTGTTACAGTGTGCCAGGTCGCACTTTGCATTGTTCAAGTTTGGTACAAGACCCTCCATGAAATGAACAACCACCCCCTCGTAAAATTTGTGAACAAGCCCACGGCTAAAATTATCGGAAACGTGGGCTGCCCCAACATGCATTATTATTTATATTTTCTATGTGGGAGTATGGTCAAAACAAAATGTGAGAGTACAATATTTATTGGGCCCCTTTGTAATTGGTGCTAACTTTTGACCAAAGATTTAACTGACAAAATGTTAGTGCATGTTAACAAAAATTATATCGTTTGATTCGTATTTGAACATAGTTTTCAATTATGTAATTTTTTGTGACATGGATGAACATTTGGTTAGTTAAATTTATAGTCAAAATTTGGCAAGGCACATTAAATCAACACATGCAAGTATCAAAAGGAGAGTCATGGCATGCTTGCATGCGTTGTAAATAATGCATCGGTAAACGCAAATTATTGAAATATATCGAGTGCAGTGCTTTGGTGTGTCACGTCCACTCGTACAACAAGAAGTTTGATTACTACAACGCCCTCTCACCTTAACCGCACCTGCCTTTGGTTGCATGACAGGTGGGCCACCCACCTGTTGGTCCCACCTGTCATACACGCAAAGGCAGCAGCAGTAAGTCAATGAAGCTGCGTCCCTCCCTCGCCCATGAGCGTGGTGGCTGGAAGGACTAGGAGAAGCTTTCATTCGCTACACGCTCTCCCTCCCACACGCGGTGGACATGCAGCAGTTCAATCGGTATCAGATGGCCAGAAGCATTGTGTAGTACTCCTCCACTGCAGTAGTACTCCATCATTGTTCGACTTCCCGAAGAGGCGAAGAGCCAAGCGCAGCCCGGACGCTCGTGTGGTAGTTTCATGTGTAGAGTACTCTAGGATAGCGTGTACCGTGCATGTAAGCTTAAAATCGTTGGGGTCGGCTCCATGCTTTTTTTTATTAAAATAATCTTCTGGCCCTACCTATCATCCTGGTGATTGTAGTTTGCACGCTCACCTGGTCAAGACAGGAATATATTTTTTAATTTGTGGTGGGGTAAATGTTAGAGGTTGCAGCAAATATAGAGTACTACAACAAGCTATCCCTCCCGCACGCGGTGGACGGACCTGCAACAGTGGATTCGATACTGTAGAAGTAGTAGTAACATCATTGTTCGTCTTCTCGAAGAGGCGAAGAGCCAAGCGCAACCCGAACGTGGCAGTTGCGAACACTCGCCACTGTGTCTTTGGTTGCATTCTCATCTCAACATAGTTGTTCCCTCTTCGTGCATGCTCATCCCAGCACCCCTCTTCATGCATGTTCTTCTCATGCATGCTCCTAGTGTATTTGTGTTAAGCTAGTGTGGACTCATGCACCCTTCATACACCCTACCAAACATCCAAAAGTGGGCCGAGAAGGGCTTGGAGCACACATATAGCCATGCTCTTGTATGAGACAAAATTGCTATTTGAGCCCACTATTGTAGTACTACTTGCTAGTATAGCCCTGTAAACCGGAAAGGAGTATTTGCCTTTCTAGAGATTTCAACAAGTGACTAGACTACACCCTAAATGAGTAGTACTAGAGCAAAATGAGTGAATCTACACCGTAAATAAATGCGTAGTTCTCTCGTTTTCCTCTCCGCCTTGGTCGCGGTGCACAATATTGAGTACTCCTATATGACTAGCCGCTCTATCTACATGCGGGACATCAAAGCATCCGGGCCCGTGTGCCATCCACCAAATCATAGCGAGGTGCTATAGTCGAGACTCACCGGTCACCCCGGTGTGGCCGTCATGACCCATCATATCAGAAAACCCACACCTTTACCGGCAGTGGTAAAGTGGCCTCGAAGTGGCCTCGAAGTTGGATTGGACGAAGCAACCATCATTTCACTGGAACGCTCGTTGAAGCCCTTTCTCCCGTTTCTTGAAGAAAACCTCACTCCAGGCTACTCACTTCTGCCATTTTTCTTCTGTACCGACGAAGGAAAGGTGGGCGAATCAGTGATGCAACTATATTTCATTCCAAGGATCTTCTTTTTGCAAAGCACCGACCGATTCTCACAGCCTATTCTTTTCCCGTTTTCATTGCGATTGTGGTTTCCTTTCAATTGCTTTTTGATTGTCAGTCCATTGATGGATCCTGGAGCACTAGGCAAATAGTTGCCGGCGGACAACCCACCGGAGACAGCGCTCTCCAGGAAGTGAGCACGTACCAACGAGTTGACCATGTTGGCGGGCCAACCCATGGAGACGAAGAACTCCAAGAAACAAGCACTGGCCAAAGAGTTGACGACGTTGGCGGACGAACTCCTCAAAGAAAGTTGGAAGAACAGCAAGGGCCCCACCGTGCCTACCCCAGAAACTCTAATGGCCACCTATGTGAGGCTCATGGCCGAGTTTGAGGAGATGTAGTCACCGTTGAGAAGCAGTATTCCCCTGGCAAGGTGATGGCCCCCATCGAGGACGAGGAGATGGCCCCCGGAGGGATGGGATCCCCCGGTGAGTTGCACAAGGTAAAAAATAATGGCTTACCATAGTTGTGGTTTTTGATTATTTGCAATGTGCTTGCTAATATGTTAGGGTTGTGCAGGTGTCGGTGGCTGTCCTTGATGATTCCGATGTCCCGGACCGTCCTGTGGACAACGCCCCAGAGATCGTTTTCGATGTCGCGGTCCATCCTGTTGACATCGCCCCGAAGATCGATTCCGATGCCGCTGTCCATCCTGTGGACATCGCCCTAGAGATCAATTCTGATGTTGCGGTGGACATCGCCCCAGAGATCGATTCCGATGTTGCGGTGCACATCACCCCAGAGATCGACTCCCATGCCGCTGTCCGTGCTGTGCTCATTGCCCGAGAGATCGATGACAAGAAATAGTTTGTCACGCTAATCCTTCAGGGCAGTTTGCATTGTGTTTAATTACCAGAATGATGCGTGTTATCAAACCATCTTAGGGCTAGTGCACTATCTTGTGTGGGCGGTACTTGCTACTTTTGTTTGATAGTGAATCATGCGAACCCTCTTCGAGTTGTGGACACAGATGTATCCTCACCAGCTTTTGATGTAATATATGGAATGCTTAGATGTAAGTTTGAACTGTTTCTCATATCAGCAGGGCTTGTTTGATGATTCTTGGTGTTAGTAGGTGTCGGTGTCAAAATCGGCGGATCTCGGGTAGGGGGTCCCGAACTGTGTGTCTAAGGTCGATGGTAACAGGAGACGGGGGACACAATGTTTATCCAGGTTCGGGCCCTCTCTATGGAGGTAATACCCTACTTCCTGCTTGATTGATCTTCATGAATATGAGTATTACAAGAGTTGATCTACCACGAGATCGTAATGGCTAAAACCCTAGAAGTCTAGCCTGTATGACTATATCTATCTGTCTGGGGTCTCTACAGACCTAGCCCTCCGGTTTATATAGACACCGGAGAGATCTAGGGTTACATCAGGTCGGTTTACAGAGAAAAGAATCTTCATATTCGATCACCGAGCTTGCCTTCCACGCCAAGGAGAGTCCCATCCGGACAAGGGTAGAGTCTTCGGTCTTTGTATCTTCAGAGACCATCAGTCCGGCCCACAACTAATAGGTCAGACGCCCGAGGACCCCTTAGTCCAGGACTCCCTCAGTAGCCCCCGAACCAGACTTCAAAGACGAGGTGTCCGGCACGCAGATTGTCTTCAGCATTGCAAGGCGGGTTCCTCCTCCGATGACTTCAAAGTGATGTATTCGGCCTTCCATTTAATGTCGAACCCCTCGGCTTCTGTGTATCAAAAGCTTCAGCTTCCACATGTCAAGCGAATGCGAGAGGTCAGGGTATTTTTTCAGATAGCCCCCCGGCCAGGCGAGGAAGAGTGTCTATTTAAAGAGATTGGATCTCAGATCCATTTGGCACCATGCGGAAAAATCCTCAGAGATTGCTAGGAAAGACCACTTCAACATGGCCAGCGCTCCCAGCTCCTCCTCCCGTCCCTACGGCCCAGAAAAAGGCGAGTGGGAGAGGTGCTCCGTATCCCATGGTCAGCTGGAGAAGCTGCAAACACATGGATTCCTTCCTCCTGCGGATTTGGTCCCTGTTCGGGCAGGGTTGACCTCCTTCAATGGTGAGGCCCAGGCGGAGAATTTCCCCAATCCATTTGAGTGGGAACGAGTGTGTTTCGTCCCCTACCTGCTAAGAGGCGTCGGGTTTCCAATTCATCCATTCTTCAGAGGGCTTTTGGAGTACTATGGCCTCCAACTAGACAACTTCACTCCGGCCTCCATCCTGCATATCGCGGGGTTACATCACCCTTTGCGAGCTATTCTTGGGTTGTGAGACCCATTTTGAATTGTGGAGAAAGCTATTCTATCTTGTCCCGCGCAACCACAAGGGATCAATATTTGAAGTGGGCGGAGCCGAAATATGGCGCATCGCCGAGACCGGATACCTATCCGGCACACCGAAGAAGGCATCCGAAGAGTGGTCTTCCGAATGGTTCTATATTAAGGACGTAGCACTTCCCGACCTAGTTCGGAGGGGTCTTCCCGAGTTCACATGCGTTCCTTTGAAGAAATGCCACAGCTGGCACCCTCGGAGCCTCGAGGAGGAAGATAGTGCAGATGATCGTCAACTCATGAGCAAGATAAAGACGCTCGCTCAGTCCGGATTATCAATAGTCGAAGTAATGGTGACTTCCATAGTACGGGGGGTTCAACCACTCCAATACAGAGGGCTTCCCATGTGGCACTACAATGGGGAGGATGACGCCTCCCGCTGCGGCAGGAAGGGTCAGGACACCCCCGCCGCTCTGGCCAAAATACTGGCCAAACTGTTCAAAGGGGAGGAAGAGGAGTTCTTGCATATCAAGCGCAGAGATGGATATTCCATGTATAGTCCTCCTAGATGGGTAAGCCCCAACTCCTCTGCTCACCTCATTCCACTCCCTGGACTACCTTTAATGAATATTAACTCGTCCATTTACAACAGCACTGGCAAAAGATTTCCGAAGGGCTTCATAGCCCCACCCCACAGCCCGAGGACCACAATCGAGACCTTGACCCTGAATTCGAAGAGGATCCGGATATATTCGTGGTGCTCGAGGACGGGGTATTTTACCAGACGAGCTACGACGGTACAGAAGTGGCCATCATCGCCGACTATCCCGGTCTTCTCCCCGCTTCACACGTAAGTAATCGGGAGACACCTAGTCCAAAAGAGTTCTCTCATTCTACCTCACCCACCGCACCGTCCTGTGCTCAAAACGGGAGGCGGTCCGCGTGCCATGCTGCCCCAGGGGTATCTCCAAAGAGAGCGGTCCCTACGCTGGGCAAGCACTTCGAAGAGGAAGGCGAACAAAGATACGGCCGAGCCTTCATCAAAGAGGTATAGATTCCCAAATATGTTCAGTAGCAGTCGCATCCAACTATGACTTTTATGTTCGCCCTGTATCAGGAAAAGGGCTTGCCAGACTATGTTCGGTGATCCGGCCGGTCGTACTCCCAACACCCAGGATTCGGTCCCAAACGAGGAGGCGGGGGTTGATATGGGAGCGACGCCGGACTATCCTTCGGCTGAGGGCTCGGAAGATATGTCCGTCACCAACTCGGAAGTGGAGAACGTCATGAATCATTGGTGCCGGAGGGCCGTTTTACCAGATCCTCGCTTCTCAAAAGAGGCGTTCAGTGCCTTCAGCTTGGCTGATGCGTACATCCGGGCTGCTCGAGATGGTCTTAACAGGGCCACGGAGCAGCATTTAAAAGATGTACAGGTAAGTTTAATTTGTCTGAATATGGTAACCATATGCCAGTAGCCCCTGAGACTTGGAGCAGTTGGTACAAGTGATTTAAAGATCGTTGTATAACCAGGTTCTTATGGAGAAGAACGACCTGCTAGCCCAAGAGCTGGAAAAATGTCGGACACAGCTAACTGCTGCCACCGCCGAACTGGAAGAGTCCAAGAAGGCGTCGTCTGGTAATATTCCCTCCATTGAGAAACAATAATTATATACCAGCTTGTGCTAATATTGTTGCTTATCATAACAGGATCGTCCGGCCAACTGGAGGAGAAACTGAAAGCCGCTCAAACGGGCGAGAAAGAGGCGAAAAGACTACACGCCGCAGGCAAGCGCGTTCTGACCCGAGTCAAAGAGGAGAAAAACAAACTCCAGGATTCCAACACCCAGCTGGGCGAGGAACTGAAAGATGTGCAGGCCCAGCTGGCTGACTGCGTGAAGGAGAATAAAAGGGTGCACGGCGGCATATTCAGTATCTGGCCGAACTTACCTTGTAATAGTTCGGAGATGAAAGGAACTGATAGAGTTATGTTTGCAGGTATGCTGACGGGCCGTCCCGAAGAGGAGATGTCTGGATTGTCGGACGATCTGCTGCAAGGGCTGTCAAAACTACACGAGCAAGCTCGACAGGCAATGTGGAGTGTTGCCAAGGCCTTGTGGCCATCCGCCTCCCTCCAGGAAGTATGGAGGAGCTTGTAGAGCTATTCAAGGGAGCGTGGCGGCGTATCCGATTATGGAAAATATCGGCCTGCCGTTAGGGTGCGCGAGAGGCCTGGGCCATGGTGAAAACATGGTATACCAAGCTTGATCCGAATCGCATGGCCCGGGTCAGACCTCTAGGGTCAGACGGAAAAGAAATTCCCGTTAATTTGGTGTATAACCAAGTAGCCGTAGCTGCCAAATATTCCCAATAGGATTGTAAGTTAGACAGCCTGTTGGACGGTATAGAGGAGGAAATTTATGAGTCCAAGTGACTATGTACTTTCCTTGACATATGTAACTCTAGCTGAATTGTAAAACGATTGTCATGGCAGACCTTTTCGCTTCAACCTCTGGGCCCAAAGGTCCGGAGTGTTTTCGAATATCAGAGCGGCCGAATGGACCGGGGTATGCGTGGAAACCAGGCATAGGGGTCATAGTTGCTTGAACAGACAAGTTGTATCCGGCTAGTTATGTTATATTACATTAAGATTGTAAGAAACATCTTCCAGAGAGAATAGTTCCGTTAAGGGTTCCTTTCCCTGGGTGTGCATGCGTTAATGTGCATGTCTGAACTGTGATTGAAAAATCGCAGTATATTTAACTTCTGGGGGTTCACAATGGAGTGAATGCAAAAAACATCTTTAATCCACCGACCGAATATTCCCTTAAGAACGCTAGCTTTCGGCTTCACCCAGTCTGAGGTACACATCCGGATGACCCGGCAGTAACAATGGCAGAGGTGCTCCCTTTATGCCCTAGCCGAACTAACGGGAATGTAGGGCATAAGCACAGGAGCCAGGTAACCCAGCTTGGCCAAACTTAAGTCATATCGATGCATATAATGGCGGAGAAAAGGTACATATGGGAAAAACGCATAGGTGATGAGCTTGATGCTCGGAAAATAATAATAGCAAGCTTCTGTCCAAGAAGCCCCCAGGTATAATGGACGTACGTATTTGAACATTTGTGCGTCAGGGGTGCACGGTCTAACCTCACGAAAGCTTTAAGGCTAAAGAGAAAAAACGAAAAGAGAGAAAAAATGAAGGAAACAACAGGGGGAAGGAGACGAACAAAGAGTTTGGCGCTAGGCATAGAATCTTCGGAGTCTGGCCACGTTCCAGGGGTTCGGCTCTAGGCGATTGTCTGACGCATCACGCAGCCGGTACGCTCCTCCGGTGAGAACTTCGTCAATGATGAAGGGACCCTCCCACTTGGGCTTGAGTTTGTCTTTTTTCTTCTCCGGGAGGCGTAGAACGAGTTCGCCAACGTTATAAGTCTTCGCCCGCACTTCTCTGCTTTGATACCTGCGAGCCTGCTGTTGATAAAATGCAGAACGGGATTTTGCGACGTCGGGCTCCTCCTCCAGGGCGTCTAGGATGTCCTGCCGATCGAGCTAGGCCTCTCTCTCTTCGTACATGCGCACTCGGGGTGAGTCATGAATAATGTTGCAGGGTAGCACAGCCTCTGCGCCGTACACCATGAAAAAAGGTGTGTATCCGGTAGTGCGATTGGGCGTGGTCCGCTGCCCCCAGAGTACGGAGTCGAGCTCCTCAACCCAGTGCTTGTCTGATTCCTTCAAAGGCCGCACCATCCTGGGTTTGATGCCGCTCATAATAAGACCATTGGCCCGTTCGACTTGACCATTTGTTTGAGGGTGATAGACGGAGGCGTAATCGAGCTTAATGCCCAGATTGGCGCACCAATTTTTCACCTCATCGGCTGTGAAGTTGGAGCCGTTATCGGTGACGATGCTGTGTGGAACACCATAACGGTGTACGACTCCGGATATAAAGTGTATCACTGGTCCGGCTTCGGCCGTTTTAACTGGTTTGGCCTCTATCCACTTAGTGAATTTATCCACCATGACCAGCAGATATTTTTTTAATGGCTTTCCTCCTTTAAGGGGTCCGACCATATCAAGCCCCCAGACGGCGAAAGGCCAAGTGACGGGGATTGTTTGTAGGGCAGTGGGTGGCATATGGCTCTGGTTGGCGAAAAGCTGGCATCCGACGCAACGTTGGACAAGGTCCTGCGCGTCTGCTCGGGCCATCGGCCAATAAAAACCTATACGGAAGGCCTTGCTAACATGGGCCCGAGCTGCGGCGTGGTGGCCGCCGAGACCGGCATGAATTTTAGGCAAGAGCTGCCGCCCCTCCTCCTCGGAGATACATCTTTAAAGGACTCCGGTAGCGCTTTTCTTGTAGAGCTCTCCGTCGTGAACCTTGTAGGCCTTCGAACGCCGGACAATGCGGCGGGCCTTGTTCTGATCCTCAAGGAGTTCCTTCCTATTAAGGTAGGCCAAGAAGGGTTCGGTCCATGGGGCAATTACTGCCATAATGAGATGGGTCGACGGTGTTATTTCGGTGGCTGAGCCCCCGATGATATCGGTGTGTTCGGAATCTGGGGTTGTGTTCGGATCCGGACTGGTGTTGCCGCTCTACCCTTAACACACCACGGATGGCTTGAAAAGCCTTTCCAGAAAGATGTTAGGTGGGACGGGGTCGCGCTTGGCGCCGATGCAAGCAAGGACGTCCGCCGCTTGATTACTTTCTCGAGCCACGTGATGAAACTCGAGCCCCTCGAACCAAGCTGACATTTTCAGGACGGCATTGCGATAAGCCGCCATCTTCGGATCTTTGGCGTCAAAATCTCCATTTATTTGGAGGTTTGAGTCCCCGCGCACTTCTAGGCATTGTATGCACATGGAGACAAGCATCCGAAGACCATGCAATAAGGCCTTGTATTTTGGCTGCGTTGTTGGAGTCTGTATATAATATTTGGAGTACGTACTGGACTACATCTCCAGTGGGGGACGTTAAAACGACGCCCGCTCCTAATCCTGCCAGCATTTTGGAGCCATCGAAATACATGACCCAGTTGGAATAAGTGTCGTACTCTTTAGGGAGTTCGACCTCTGTCCATTCGGCGACGAAGTCCGCCAGTACTTGGGATTAATGGCCCGACGCGGTTTGTATGTTATGTCGAATGGAAGGAGCTCAATGGCCCATTTGGCAATCCGGCCCATAGCATCGCGGTTGTTTATTATATCATTGAGTGGTACTTCGGAAGCCACCATGATCGAACACTCTTGGAAGTAGTGTCCTAGCTTCCGGGATACCATGAAGATGGCATATGCTATTTTTTAATAATGGGGGTACCGGGATTTGCATGGTGTGAGGACAGTGGATACGTAGTATACCGGCTTCTGAAGCGGGAATTTGTGTTCGTCCTGTTCTCGTTCTACGACGAGCACGGCGCTTACCACCTGGTGTGTTGCCGATATGTATAATAACATGGGTTCGCCGACGTTCGGCGCGGCCAGGATTGGGTTGCTTGCTAGAAGGGCCTTTATTTCTTCCATTCCGGCCATTGCCGCATCCGTCCACTCGAAGTGATCGGTGCACCTTAAAAGGCGATAGAGTGGCAATGCCTTTTCTCCCAATCTGGAGATAAAGCGGCTTAAAGCTGCCATGCATTCGGCGAGTTTTTGGACCTGTTTAAGGTCCGTTGGCATAGCCAATTGTGACAAAGCTCGGATTTTGGCTGGATTTGCTTCAATTCCTCTATTGGAAACGATGAAGCCCAACAGTTTTCCAGTGGTGACACCGAAAACGCACTTTTCCGGATTGAGCTTGATGTCATATGCACGGAGGTTGTTGAATGTGAGACGTAAATCATCTGTCAGTGACTCGACGTGCCTGGTCTTGATGATGACGTCATCCACATATGCTTCAACTATCTTGCCGATCTGCTTCTCCAAGCATGTTTGAATCATGCGTTGGTAGGTGGCGCCAGCATTTTTGAGCCCAAAAGGCATAGTGTTGAAGCAGAAAGGCCCATATGGGGTAATGAATGTCGTTGCGGCTTGATCGGACTCCTTCATCTTGATCTGATGGTATCCGGAGTACGCGTCAAGGAAACATAGTGAATCGTGTCATGCGGTTGCGTCAATGATCTGATCGATGCGAGGGAGGGGGAAGGGATCCTTAGGGCAAGCCTTGTTGAGGTCTTTGAAATCGACGCATAGGCGCCAGGATTTATCCTTCTTTGGTACCATCACTAGGTTTGCTAGCCAGTCCGGGTGTTTGATTTCTCTGGTGAATCCGGCTTCGCGTAACTTGGCTAGCTCTTCTCCCATAGCTTGTCGCTTGGGTTCGGGAAAACGCCGCAGTGTTTGTTTGACCGGTTTATATCCCTTTAAGATATTGAGGCTGTGTTCGGCTAGCCTGCGTGGGATTCCTGGCATGTCAGAAGGGTGCCAGGCGAATATGTCCCAGTTTTCACGCAGGAACTCTCGTAGCGCGGCATCGACCGTTGGATCGAGTTGTGCCCCGATAGATGTTGTCTTGTTGGGTTCCGCTGGATGGAACTGGAATTTGACACTTTCCTCTGCCGGCTTGAAGGAGGTGGATTTGGGTCGTTTGTCTAGGATCACATCGTCCCTGTCCACCGTGGAGCGCAGTGCGGTTAACTCGTCGGCCGCGAGGGCTTCAGATAATGCCTCAAGAGCGAGGGATGCGGTTTTATTTTTGGCACGGAGTGCTATGTCCGGATCACTAGCGAGAGTGATTGTGCCGTTGGGCCCGAGCATCTTAAGCTTCATGTACCCGTAATGAGGTATAGCTTGGAAGCGTGTAAATGCATCTCGCCCCAAGAGGGCGTGATATTCGCTGTTGAAAGGGGCCACTTGGAAGGTTATCTCTTCGGACCGATAATTCTCCTGCGTGCCGAATACCACGTTAAGTGTGATTTTCCCGCACACCGCGCCTCCCGACTGGGAATGATTCCTCGGAAGGTCATGCTGCTTTGCTCGATGAGGCTCCTATCTATTTCCATTTTGTGGAGTGTGTCCTCATAAATGAGGTTTAGTCCGCTGCCGCCGTCCATGAGAACCTTGGTGAGCCGAAAGCCGTCCACGATTGGACTGAGGACCAAGGCGGCTGGTGCTCGGACTGTCCTGTATTTTGGTTCATCACTGGCATTAAAAGTTATAGCCGTGTCGTTCCAAGGGTTTATTGCTATGATTTGGCAGACTTCGGCGAGTTCGCGGAGTGCCCATTTGCGCCTATTGTTTGAAGCAAATGTCTCGAAGACCATCAATACTTTGAGGTTGTTGTCTTCCGGGGGGTGTTCTGCTGTATTCTTGGTGAGGATATCCTCGCCGCTCTTGGCCACTTGCCAGAGTATCCAAGATGCTCTAAGGCTATGAGTTGGTATGTTATCCGGCGTTGTGTGTATTTTGCATGGCCCATCGAGCCATCCTTCCAGAACGGTTCCGTGCCCCATAGTGGGCTTGTATTTCTTTTCTATTTGACCGGGCGTGCCACGAGGGTGCGCCCTTTTCGCCTGAACGAGGGGTTGAGTGGGGATCGATGGTTCCCAACGGGCTGCCTGAGTTTTCCAGGCGCTTTCCATTGCGCCGTACTTCTGTACGATAGTTGCCAAGTCAGTGAAGTGTAATATGCGACGGCGGTTGATGGCGTTAAGGATTCCTTCGTCCATGCAATTGGTGTGGAACGCTGAGATCGCGTCTTCGTCGCGGCAATCTTTAATCTTATCTTTGACAAGAAGGAATCTGGCCCAGAAGTGATGGACCATTTCCTGATACTGTTGTTGTATGCTCCTGAGAGCGCTTATATTTGGGTGGGTGGGTGGTTTTAAATCCGAACCCTGACCCAATTTTGGATCCGGAGTCTGAAGGTCTTCCGAACATAACAGATCGGGCTCTGGGATATCCACTGGTTTCTTAGGCCCATCGCCCGATTCTATGTTCGGATGGCAGGATGCATCTCCTCGCAGGTGGGTGTCCGGCTCTTTGAAATCGGAGATCCGGACATAGTCCGTCTTTAGTATGGAGGAAGAGTTGTCGTCTCGCTCCTCGACTACCGCTATCTGGTGGGTGATCAGTGGAGATTTGATTTCTCTCTGATCGGGTTTAAGCCCAATTCGATCGTAGTCTGTAGCGACCCCCAGGGTGGCAATGCAATCTAGGAGCTCGTTTAAAGACGAAAGCTCCGCTGGATCCATCTGCTTGGAGTGTTCGGAGTCGATACGAAGGGGATTTTCGATGACCCGGGAGGTCATCGTCGGCTCAACGGCCGAACGGGCGGTCATGGTAAAACCGCCCAGCTGGAGGGTTTGGCCTGGGGCCAGCGCTCCTCCGGAGGTGATATTGTCCTTAAGAACAAGGCCAGCCATCGATCCTATCTTCAACGTCACAGTGGAACTCTCAATGAAAGCACCAATGTCGGTGTCAAAACCGGCGGATCTCGGGTAGGGGGTCCCGAACTGTGTGTCTAAGGTCAATGGTAACAAGAGACGGGGGACACAATGTTTACCCAGGTTCGGGCCCTCTCTATGGAGGTAATACCCTACTTCCTGCTTGATTGATCTTGATGAATATGAGTATTACAAAAGTTGATCTACCACGAGATCGTAATGGCTAAAACCCAAGAAGTCTAGCCTATATGACTATATCTATCTGTCTGGGGTCTCTACAGACCTAGCCCTCCGGTTTATATAGACACCGGAGAGATCTAGGGTTACATCAGGTCGGTTTACAGAGAAAAGAATCTTCATATTCGATCGCCGAGCTTGCCTTCCACGCCAAGGAGAGTCCCATCCGGACACAGGTAGAGTCTTCGGTCTTTGTATCTTCACAGCCCATCAGTCCGGCCCACAACTAATAGGCCGGACGCCCGAGGACCCCTTAGTCCAAGACTCCCTCAGTAGGCTAGCTAATGTGCGAGCTATAGTACTTGCAAAACACTCATCGAAGAGAAACGTTGGGGCTGATGAGCTCGTGGTATGCTTATACTGATCCGTCGTCGATCGGCCAATAGCCCAAGCTCCTAAAATTGTAGGCTTAGCGATCGATCAAACAATAGTCGACATGGATACATTCAGGCCTTATTTGGTTCATAGGGTAGGAAAATCGTAGCGAAAGTACAGAGACGTACAAAACAAAATCATAGCAGTACAGAGACGTACCCCCTCCATTCCAAAATAGATGACTCAACTTTATACTACTAACTTTGAAACGGAGGGAGTACAAATCCTAGGCGGGCTAGTTTGGCCTAGTGGGTTTCAGTCATATGACGTGGTACAGTGCCGTCCAGTCTTCGCGTGTGGTAGCAGTACTGCGGGTACAATAAGTTTTCTTGAAGAAGCGGAATTCAATGAAGTCATGATGGTTCCTTCGTCCGACCAACTTACAGTGGGAAAGGTTGAGCCTCTGCTATGACCGGGGTGGACCAGGATAATTTTTGCATCGCAGGTGGACCAGGATGGTTGACATCCCACATGTCGGCGAATGAAAGTATTCTTTCCGATATAGTGGATGAGCAACGAGTATTCATTGTTTATTTTTGATGAAAGCTATTGTCTCTACTGTTACAATGGAGGAGTGTGAAACACGGCAGCCCAGTGAACTTGGCATGTGCACCACTCCCTCCTTCCTCATGTAATACTACCATAGTGTTGACAATAAGGTTGGCTATAAGGTTACAACTTTTTCTCACTTTCTCTCTATCTATTTCCTCTCAAATGTTTTTACCTTTGTTTTTTTAGACACAATTGTTTTTTGCCTCTTTTTTTAGAATTAGTTTTTTTACACCTAGGAGCACGTGTAGAGACGGGCTCCTGCAGATCCCACTCCTTGACTTTGTCAATGCCTCTCTCTCCTCCACATAAGCGGGCTTAGGGCATGTACAATGTTTCTATTGTAGGGATGCCACATAGGATAAATGATGAGGTGGAGGAAAGAGAAATCATAAGAAAAGGCTTGTCTTCTCTTATTTAAGAAAAGACAAGAGATGATCTCTTAGCACAATATGTTTCACCATGTTTTTAGGAATAACTAGTTATTGAAGATAAGGCTAAGAGATGATCCATTGTACACATGTTTTTTGTCATCTCTAAATTACATGCAAGACTTATGATAAGACTATCTTATCAACCATTGTACATGCCCTTATAGCCCAGAATTTTACTCGTACTACTTCCTATGAATGCGGGCAGCTGGCATCTGAGGGGGGAGCGTGCGCAGGAAGGTGGTGGGGTGGGGGGTTCTGGTGGGCCAGGGCGGTCAGAAGCGGGCTTGGAAGCGGTCCGGAATCCCGCATGGCCCACCTCACATTATCACCATATATTTCTTGGAGTCCGTGCATGGCGGGCGGGCGATCTCTTCTCCCTCGCCCGTCTCTCTCTTCTCAGCCGACGCCCGCCGGGCGATTAGATTTCGGCTATCGACGGTTTAATGAATTGCAGTCCCACATGTCAGTGAAAATGCAAGACAACGCGTGTCCCCTCTGGTGAGCGGCGTGCGAGTCGGACTGTCGGGGGTGCGACGCGTACGAGTCATAAGTGTGCCGCCTTTTCCTTTTGAACTTGCAAAGCGTAACATTTTTTTGTGATCAATCATAGAAATCCAGAACAAAATGACGAGGGCGGTGCTTTCCCATGCGTTAGGCGGGCTAGTTTGAGTGATATGACGTGCTACAATGCCGTCCACTTGCTCCATTTTTATGTAAGCAAGAGTCTACACTCTTACGTGGGAGGAGTGCGAAACACGACTGATCTGATTTTGATCAAGGGATGACTGTTCCCATCGAAATAATGGAGCACTGTTAGCGATTATAGCATCATAGTTAGGGCATCTCCAGCGCTGGCCCTCAAATTTACACCGGCCTCTGTTCGAGGCCACTGATGCATGCCATCTAATGCTGCCCGCATACCTTTCGATACCTTTATGAACTAACTGGACAAAATTCATGCAAACAAAGCAAATTTCAAATTAACCGGATGAAATTCATTACATTTCAAAAACTTTTCCTATAAACTGGACGAAATTCATTACATATTTCGCACAAACCATACTAAAACCTAATGTAAACCTAATCTAAACGATCGTCGGCGCCCGACCACCATGTCCGGCCATGAACCCGAGAAAGCCGGCCATTGCCTTTGCCTCCTCCTCATCCGCCTTGATAACCTCCTCCTCCGGAGCACAAGGTTCTGAACATTTCCGCCTCCACGTCGCTATCAAGCGGCTAATCGTCCGCCGATGTTTATCCCACCAAGCTTGGCGTCGACTGAGTGGAGGAGCGGTGGCCTTCCTGGGACCAGAGCAGCGGCGACCTACCGTGTACTACTCTTCCTCGCTGCCGGCTGGGCCCGCGCGCGCACCGGCTTCGTGGTCGTGGCGGCGGAGGGCGGCCGGGGGGGATTCGGCGATCTCCTTCATCTGCTCCTGCGACAGTACGTCCAAAAGAGCTTTGGAGCGTGCCCGGAGCGGAGCCGCCGATGTCCTTCGTCTGCTCCTGCGACAGTATCTCCAAGAGAGCTTTGGAGAACCAGGAGGCCATGGTTGGAGTGGTGCTGACAGAAGGAAGGGACCGGAGGAGAATGAGTGTGGGTCTTTGGCTATGGCTGGGAGCTGGGGCTCAAGTTAATATAGCAGGCGAATGGCAATGAGCCGCGGAAGACGGATGGACGGTTGGCGCCGCAGTAGGTTCGTCGGCAGCCGCATGTCATTAATGTGGGCGGCGGACGGAAGGATGGTCGTGGTGTCGTTAACGCGGAACAGTCGCTTGCACCGGGATGCCACGCGGGTGGCGCTCTCTCGGCCGTCGCGTTGCTGCAATGCTGGCGCCAGTGAGAGGTCACATCAGGCGTGAATGCGGACGCTACTTTGGTGACTTAACCGCAGGTGCGTTGGATCACTGACATGTGGGCCCAACGGGCATCTGGCCCGCATGTCAGTGACACACCAACTGCACCTGCAATTAAGTCCGGTGAATGTGTCATTGCCGTTCTGGAGAGACGGTGACCGTTACAGGCGGGAAGCGCACGCTACCGATGGAAGGGGTTTCGGTAGGCCAGGGCGGTCAGACGCTGGCGTGGTGGTAAAATGTGAACTCATGGATGATGAGCCTTTGAAGTGTATGTGGCACGTATTGACAACCAGGCGTCCATGCAACGGCTCTTGTTGCCAGCTAGCCTTCGACGACCACCATTAGACACCACACAACCTCACATAACTTACGAATAATGGATGAATCGATTAGACACACACTCGTGTGCAGTGGCACTATGATCGGTTGCTCACGATAGTACATACTCCGTACCATAGTGCCCTCTCTAGCTAGGTTGTTTTATAGATTGTCGTTGTGATGGATGATATACATGAGCAAGGCGCCGAGTCACGAGTATGACCGTTGGTGTTGCGCCAGGTGAATACATGCTCGGTGTTCGCGGAGGCCTCCAGCAAACGTCTAAACAGTAATGTCAGGCACCGCCGGGGCGCACAGGTGACGGGCTCGCCGTTTGCGTTGCGCCATGAGCAGGACTTTGATTGAGAGGGTGACGTGCATGCATTAGCATGGTTTGACAGTGTGAGCATGAGTGTCTGGCCGTCCGCACGCGTACATGCTACTTGCCTCTATGAATGGTGTGCGCTAATGTGTGCATCATGTATAATATAAAAAATCCGTTTGTGCATTGAACGCAAAGTATTTCATTTTCATTTGGCTGACGAGTGTGCGTTGCAGCGACGAGTCCGTGGTTTGATTCCTCACATACGCATAATTTTGGTTTTTATTTCTTTCTCCACAAACAGGTAGTCCCGCATAGATAGATAGATAGATAAAGAACACGAGCTGATGAGGCGCATGCAGACTGTTTGACTGGTCAACCAAACAAATACGGATCTATATGCCGAGCCAGTGACTGTATAATCACCATATCTCGTATACAATGATCAAAGTGAGCTATCAAGACAAGTTCGATGACCGCCAATACATTTTACTCGGTAATAAATGACCAGGATTGAAGGGGAATCCAAGTTTCCTTCGTCTTCTGTCCTTGAGCTCTTGACAAACCAATGCACTTTACGGTTCTCCGGCCACTCCACCCCAGAGCTGTCACCAAGCGTCGTTCATGCCACCGCGCCACACACTAACCGGTAAGGAAGCGATGGCATCCCGCCGCGCCGAGTTCCTCGCCGCCCACGACCGCACACAGAATGGTAGGGAAGCGATGGCATCCCGCCGTGCCGAGTTCATCGTCGCTCGCGACCTCACACCTATGTGGGCGAAATTTGAAGCTGCCAAGGCCGAATGGGCGGTAGAGCAAGAGGCAGCCAAAGCCGCACAGAGGGAGCGGAAAATTCAGAAAGCACCCAAGAAAAGAGAGGCCCGCCACCGCAAGAAAGAAGAGGACGCACGCGCTGTTGCGGAGAGGTTGGCGGAGATCCAAGCACGGTGGGGTGTCGCCGACAAAGCCGAGAAGGAGAACGACGGTGTCTGGCCAGCATGTGAGAAGTAGTAGTACTAGTAGTTAGTGTGTGTGTCTGTGTCGCCCGTATGTTTGTTTAATTAATTACGAGCATGTACCAGTACTAGTTACTGCTGTAGTTTTTAGGGCAAATTACCAATACATTAGCCTAGACTCAATGGAAGAATTCCTATCCTATGCATTAAATGGCATTTCTTTCTCTATAGGAATTGAGATACATGTCATCTCACTTCCTATGATTTTCATGTTCCTATAAAATTCCTATCCTATGAACCAAAGGAGGCCTCTGCTGGAGTAACTACTGTAGCTAGCAGTATTGCTGGTACAGTAGTTTTCTTCAAGAAGTGGAATTCAACGAAGTCATGATGGTTCCTTCGTCCGAGCAACATCACAGTGGGAAAGGTTGGGCCTGTGATTTGACGGCTCATTAGTAATTACTGCGGCGCGACGACCGGGGTGACTCTCCCTTGGAGTTCTGCGGGCATGGCAAGTGGACCAGGATGGTCGACGTCCCACATGTCGGTGAACCGAAGTATTCTTTCCGATATCGAGGAGCAAGGAAACCGTGTGGTATAGTATCACTGCTGATTTATATTTATTTTTTATTTCTGATGAATGCTAGCGTTTCAACTCTTACGACGAAGGAGTGCCAAACACGGCACGTGCTGGATGTCACACACGTCAGCGAAAGGAGTGGGACACGAACAGCGTGGTAGAGCGTCTCCACTTCTGGGTCGGAGACCACACGTAGTAGTACTAGTGGTATGAACGATACAAAGTGCAACCCGGAGAGAAAGACACGTCTAGTTGGAAGGTCTCGGCGCATACACGTGAACAAATATATAACCTAATATGTGCCTCCAATTAATATAGTAGTAGTAGAGTACTTAGGCACGTACTCCATAACATCACTGGGCATTGCATGTAGAACATTTAGTGGTAGTAAGAGACAGATGCCTATATGCCACGCATGTTCATACTATTTGTGCCTTTCTACTTCACATACTGCGCTACATTACTCAGGTTTGTACGTCCACTCCTGGGTACATGTCCGTCTCGTAGTTCAAGTCCCATGTTTTCTTCATAGATGGAATGATCCATAACTGTGGGCAACGGGAGTCCATATCATTGCAGTTGGTGTGGCTCCCCATGATGGAGACTCATCCAAACTATGGCCAGCCTCGACGCGGAGCAGTCGCGTGCACCGGGAAGCGGCGCTCTCTCGGCCGTCGTGCTGCTTCAAAGCCGGCGCCAGTGAGAGGTTGGCGCTGACCATTACACGTGGGAAGCGCGCACCGGCAAGGGAGGGCGTTGGGTCGGACAGGGCGGTCAGACGCGGGCGTGGTGGTGGTATTGGTTTTGAACCGTTTCAGGTGTAGTACTGGTAGTTTGCAAAACTACTCAATTATTGCACTCAGTTTACTAAGAAAATGTGGTAAAAAAATGTTACTCCACAGCCCGCATCCATTCTCCTTCCTCTTCCACCGCCCGCGCACGTCCGCGGGAAGCGACCGGTCAACCCTTATATAGGAGTGCTAGCACAAAAAGATGCATGCATGACCACTAAAATTTCCAGATTAAAGCGCCGCTCCGACGGGAGTATGGCGTATGTCGTTACCTTCGGCCGGGCCATGACTACCGGGCTACGGCGACTAGAGAAGAGGCGGCGGGAGGGGAATGAATGCAGCTACAGTTTGGGTTCGCCGTCCGGCTTAAATAAATGCGCACCATCATGTGTACCCGCGGGTGCACAAATTGTAACATACGTGTCTGCTTAAGTGGGCGTCACGTAACTGGTGTGTGTGAGAGATTCTGAGAGACAGAGTGCGTGTGTGTGACTCTACTCTTCGGACATGTACTCAACCTTTTGCATCGGGATATAAGTATAATGGTATTACACTTTTGCTAGTGATTTACGTGGCCATGTTAATGTGGTTGTGTAAAAAAATGTCACTTCCTGCTCGTGATTTGCGTTATATAATTACTAGCAAGATTCTCGTGCATTGCACGGAACATCAATATGTGGTTGTGATTGACCCATGCAGGAGTAATCCCATTTCGTAAAAACTAATGATATCTCAAGAATTTTAGCAGAAAACTGGTATCTCAACAATTTCATCGAAAAAAATGAAGATGAGAGATAAGGTGAGGAGGAGTGGAGCGTGGTGGTGACTGGTGGTCGGACTGGGCAGAGGCATGGGGATGGACGGCGCCGGCAGGCGGCAGCGGCCACCATGCTAGATTGTTCCAGAGACTTCCTTTTTTAATTGCTCAGCAATGAGGTTGTGGGAGATAAGGACGATGAACGAGGCAAGGCCTTGTCTGTAAATGTGGAGAGAGGTGCAGGTATCTTTTGTAAAATTGTCATAGTTTGCTTTCTATCCGTCAGATATAGATCGGACGGTCTATATTACAAGATGGCAGGCACACCATCATCACCAACTCGTTTTTTATAAGAGTAGAGATGATAAGTTTGCTAACTACTAAAGTAAAGTGGAATTTGTCCATGTTATACACGTAAATTAAGGTGATTGCTTATCATACGGGTAAGGTTGGACGAAGGGTGGTAGGAACAAATGCTTCGCCTAGAGCATGTGTGTGTGAGATGGAGTCTTAGTGTGTGGGGGTGTGGGGGGGTGCGTGTGTGTGTGTGACGCGGGGTCCTCGGTGGCGGATGTAATTTAAGTGTGCGTGGCTTCATCATAGTGTATGACAGAGGCCACCAACAAGGGGGTGCGAGAGAGAAAAGGACCATAGAGAGGGAAGAGAAGGCGTGTGCGCGTGAGAGGAGTCGACATCGAGAGAACGTGTTTGTTCGAGAGACACCGAGGAAGACTACTATATATCGATGGTGCATGTAGGCGGGAATTAAACGAAGGGATGGTCTTATTGGTTTCAGGGATATAGGGGAAGAGTGAGAGAGGGGGGTAGCTAGAAGGAGATTGTTAAGTGTGAGTGTCTGTTTTACCCATCCAGGCGGAAGTTATGTGCACACAAGAAGAGAACGATTCGATGTGGCGTTAGGGTTGAGGGTACCTAACTATGTATGGAGACATAGGAGACCTTGAACATGCATGTGCGAGAGGTATACATGTATACGTGGGATGTGTGTGTGTGCGCGCAAGAATGATCGAGATAAAAGAAAGAAGACATAAGTCATAAGATCAACGATATGGGAGAGACCAGTATGACAATATGCATGCATGTGAGAGTGCAGGGAAGAAGGCTCGATAATTGAGCATGTGTTTTTGTCTTTAAGAGATAGTGGCGTGGGCTGGAGCATGCATCTATGGCGAGCAGAGGGAGCGAAACACAACGATTGTGCAAAAGAGATCAACCTATAAATACATGTATGGAGAGACATATATAGTGTGGGTGATAGGAAGCAAGAGTGCGTGCGAGAAAGAAATGTTGACGGAGAAACTACAGATAGATACAGAGATAGACATGCTAGATAGAGGGACATCGGCTAGTTTGAGTGTTGGAGATGACCGCTGGGTGGTTCAGAGGGTGAAGTTATGTGTGTGAGAGAAAGATAAAAAGAGGGCACTTGACTGCACGTAGAGAGAAACATATATAGTGTGCGTGATAGGAAGCAAGAGTGAGGGCGAGAAAGAAGGTTGATGGAGAAACAGATAAATAGAAAGATAAAGATGCTAGCTGGTGTGTGTTAGAGATAGGAGTCGAGTGGATCAGAAGGCCGAGTTATGTGTGTGGGTGTGAGAGAGATAGAGAGAGTGTGCATGTGAGTCACATACAAACAAATATCAGAGAGAAATTAGATCCCAAGAGACGGAGTTCTGTGTTTGCGAGAGAGAAAGATATTTCACAACGAGAGTGATAGCTAGAGAGACATATGAGAGAACGCAAGATATCTCTAGGGAGACAGAGTGTGTGTGAGCGACATACAAGAGAATGGTGGAGAGATATGAGACCCTGGGAGACAAAGTTTGTGTTTGTGTGTGAGAAAGAGATATTTAAGAGGAAGAGTCGTAGCTTCTCACATCTAAGGAGCGAAAGACATCTCTGTGTGAGAGGGGGTGTGTGAGTGACACACAGGGGAATAGTAGAGAGAAATGAGAACTCGGGAGACGAAGTTTGTGTTTGTGTGAGAGAACGAGATTTCACATGGAGAATTATAGTTAGAGACACATAGCAGGGATCCAGATATACTTAGAAAGAGATAGAGTGATGAAGGTCGAGGGAGAGAGTACCGTCAGTGTGTTGCTAAGATAAAAGATCATTGTCGACATACAGGTAGCACGAGAGATACCCGAGAGACGATGAACGCGTATAGGTCTAGAGAGATATTCCTATATAAGCATGAGTGATAGCTATATGAGACGAATATCTGGATTAAAGGGGATTCAAATATTTAAACTAGAGATCATGACATCGATAATATCATAACGCAAATTGGTGTATGAAACATGCATATTCATTTGAATTTAGGGACACGTGTAATGTTATATAGTTTATCAATATTAGTGATCCATAGATTCTTTAATTAGAGACAATGCATGATTTATATGCAATTAATGTCTAAACGGGATTACACTATATGTTGCGTGTGTGAAACACATTATACATGTTTGAGAAGTAAAAAAACCGCATGAAACACACATTAATTGGAGACAGTTAGCGAGGAATGCATACATTGGATTTCAACATAAAGTGGTTTCAAATATTTGGAAATCCAAATTAAGATGGATATAGCCTTATGAAACTGAGATCATGCCATTTGTAAACCATATTTATGTATAAAGGGTGTTGTCTTTTGAAAGTATATATAAAAAATGATGTATATAGAATTTTATTCCAATCGCAAATGGATCCTGCCCGAACAAAAATATAATACAAACTGGATTCGAATTGTGTTGGCATGGTAAACGTGCACTCTTGCTCTGCAAAAATTTGAACGAAGCGGGGAAAGTCCCAGTAACCGCCCGAAACCAAAATCTGCGAGATGGAAATTACTGCCTATCCCTGACACGCAAAGCCTATCGGCTCGATTTCTATAGGCTTCGATAGGGGTAGGTTTGTAATTTCACTCAAACGTGACATAACCGCCTCTCACCCGGATTCATACACGGTGGGCGCCAAAACACAGTGTCTCCTCGGCCGAAATCGACTCCCTCCCCGATTCATACACGGTGGGCGCCAAAAACAAACTCTCGTCGGCAAATATTCGGCGTATGCGAGATTACCGTCCTATCCCCGACCGACTAATATTGCTGTGATGTAGGAAATTTTAAACGGGGCCTAAGTTTGTAAATTTCCTTGCATTTGAGACAAGTGCGCCCTGAAGACATGGTTCCCCCTTCCTCTCTCCCTCCATTTCCCCATTCGTACTTCGTGGGCACCAAAACACCCTCTCCACCACAGCCTCCTCTGCCCGCCACCCCATCCACCGCCGTCCTCCTCCACCATGCCGGAGCTGATACCCCAACGCAGTCGGCCACTACAAGAGATCAACCTCTCTCATCCATGGCTTCGGACCGGCATCCTTGCATCCCGTCCTCTTGCTTCATCCCCGTCGTCGTCCACCTTGTCGGCGCCGCTCCTACGACTGTCTCATCCACCGTGCCCCGCCACCACCGTCTACCCTCCTAGATATGCTTCCATGCCGCTGACAGCCATCGCTACCGCAGCACCGTCAAATTCTCAGCAGATGCATACACGGCGCGCACCAGAGGCGGTACTCTTTCGTATCTGCTCAACTTATTTATCGCAGCAAGAAAATAGATCGCCGCTGCTTTACTCTGATTTATTTTCCATCACTTACTTGCTAGTTGAAAGCAAACATTGGTTGTGAAGTTGCCTTTGTCCAGTTTGCACCTTCAGATCCACCATGGCACGCTCAACACTATACTCGCAATGCTTATGGTTTTCCCCTTTTATATTCCACACTAGTTAAATGACAGTAGACTAAATTTAAAAATTAGGTCAGTCAATTTTTGAGAGCTCGCCGGAGTTCACCGGTGCGAAGGAAGGGGCTCGAGTGGGGACGGTGGTTGTGAGGGGCGGTGGTGGGGCCTCGCCGAACGAAGAAAACTCGACGCGGGTGGGGGCGGGGGTGGGGGTGGGGGTGGCGGAGGAACACAGGTGGTGCGGGCGGTTCTGGGGGGGGGTCGGGGCCGGTGGTTCGGCCGGCGGCCTGTGCGGTGTTCTGTATGGGAAGAATCAGAGACGAGGAAGAAGAAGGGTTAGGAGACAATGATGAGAGATGGAGTCTCCCACCCCTCTCCTCTCCACCTCTGGCGACTCCCATGGCGATTCTAGGATTTAACCCTACGACCTCCATCCGGCGAATCCAATGGACGGCCTCCTCCATTGGGACTTCTCCCCCGGCCTTAAGGTCGAGGCACAGGTGCGTGCACGGTTTGGATCTACGGTCCACTTCGTCCCCAACCCCGGCTCCAAGGAATTCTTCCTTGAAGTTTCCTTCTCCTCGGCCTCTTTTCCCCTCTCGGTGGATTCGATTGGTTTGACTCTTCAATCATGTATTGGAGGGCTTAGTGATGGTTTCAATGTTGTTCGCTTGGGTGATCGTCATTTCCGGTTCTCGGTGGCATCAAATCGAGTGGGTCACTTTATCTTTGGTCTACGGGACCGTATTTGGCCGGATTTTATCTGTTACTTTCATTTGCACCGTGGTATGGACGATCACCCCCGGATTCAATCATGGCATGCAGACTCTGAGCTGACTGGTTTGGCTTCTTCACCTGGTCCGGCTATCAAATCTAAATGGTTATCTTCACAACATAATGTGCCTATGGATCCTGCATCTATTCCAGTGTTTCAGAATTTGGGTTTGATCCCGCCGCCGACGGACTTGCATTCCGGTGAGCCTCCTGCTGAGATCTCTTTTGGTAGTTTTCTGGCTCCGGTTTCTCCGGATATTTTTCGGATTGGGTCCATATCCCTACCTATCTCCTCCGATAATCCAGCCAAGTTGCCTTCTTTTCGAGGTGGGTTGTTTAATTTGGGATCATGGGAGTCCATCCCTGATGATACTCTTTACTCCATCTTGGATGGATGGCAGGCTGGTTATGATAATGACAGTGTTAAGCTCATGGTACAAATTTCATCAGTTCCAACCAAAGATTATATACACAAAAGGCTTAAACATTGTTCTATATGTGATCGGCTTGGACATGTCGCAGACACTTGCACTGGGTACTTTTGTCAAAGTTGTGGGGATGTTTCTGGGGATTGTTCTTGTTTTTCTTCACGTAGAAACTCCCACAAGCATGTGCCATGCAAGGTGGGCCCGGACCCTTTAGGTCATCCATGCAATGCTTGCTCTGCAACTGACCACATGACTAGGCTTTGTCCTGGGCTTTGTCGTTGTACGCTTTGCCACTGTCTGGGTCATGCGGCCCGTCAGCCCAGATCTTGCAAATTTTTACCTCATTGGGCTTGGACACAAAAATCACTACAATTAACAAAATCTGAGAGGATCTTGCCTCGGGGTGAGTCGGGTGTGTCTGCGTTTGGAAATTCTATGGTTGTTGGTATGGCCCGTGTTGTGAGGGGTACACGTGCTCATTGGGTTTGGAAACAGAAACAGAAAATCCCACGCTCCTCGGACGTGGCCACCCCCCATTGCTTGACGATACGCCTCCCTGGTCAGGGTGTAGTCAATTCAGCCTGCCAAAAACCCCAATCAGGTGAGCCGACGTCTTCCTCAAGCTCACCACCCCCACCTTCATCGGCCCCGCTCCCATCGCCTTCGTCTCAGAGCAATCTCTGTCCGTCATTGGCAATCTCCCTTCGGGCGGATACCAAACCTCCGGCAACTCAAGCTATGGCGAACTTCCCAGTGCGCCCGTTTGCCTTCGCTCCAGCTGGATCGACCTTCGACCGTGGCCCTGCTCATCGAGTCCAGCGCCATGTCATGGTGGTAGATGATCCGCCCCTTAACCATGACAGGTACGCTATTGTTTCAGTCCATCCTCCAGTCCCTGATCTAGACTATGATTTGGTGGATGATTTTATTTACCCGCTGGGAATTGGATGTGTGGTTTTTGCGGATATGGAGAGTAGGGATGCTGCCATTAGAGAGGGGCCTCACGCTCTGACTGAGGATTCTACTTTCTCTTTAGTCCCCCATGACGAATGTTTCAATATGCGCATGCCTGCTTTTGAATATGAGGTTTGGGTCATGTTTCTCGCTTTCCCAATGGACTATCAGACTGAACACTATATTCATAAGGTTGTCTCTAACTTTGGAAAACTTCTTGTCTGGCCACGCCCGGGTCACAACAAAGCTAGAGTTCTGGTTAAGTGTCATATCAAAGATGTTGCTGAGGTGACGCATAGTCTGTTGGTTACCAGGGTTGGTTTGCTGCCAGGTCTTGCTCGAACTTGGTCTGTCCCTGTGTATGTTCTGAATGGCAGAAATACTATTCCCAGCTTAGTTGGTAATGAGGATGTTCCTCCCCTTCTGAATGCATCACCCCACCCATATGAGCTTCCATACTACACCCTCATGAAGTAGGCAAGAATTGATGAGATGACTGCACAAGAGGCTCTGAATGAAGAGGCATGGAACGCCCCGGAACCTGCCCAGGAGCACATTCAGGAAAATGGTTGGCCTATGTGGCCCGTGGTTCCTCCGCCATACACAGGGTTCAGTTTTAAAACTTTCTTCCAGTACGACGGGCCGTCCCTGATGGATGGTGTGGACCCAGAAAACAATGTCCAGGACAACCTGTCTGATATTTGGTCTTCTGATTCAGAGTTTCAGGCGGTGGAAGCGCTGGCTGATGGTTTTGTGCTGGGGAATCCTGCTGCACGACTGGCGTTTGTCAGAGCAGGAGGGGATTCAGTTAATTTCTTTGTGGTTGTTGATCATGCGATGTTGCTTTGGATGGGAGGGATGCTCAAACGCATATATACGCCGACCCTCACCTTTCAGCAATCTAAGGCTGTTATGTTACCTCTTAACCCGTTCAAGTTTCTCCAGAACCAACTGAATGCTGCTGCGGCTGCCTGGCTTGAAGGCATGGTCCCAGAGCGTGATGTTATGTCAGCGGTGTTCAGTTCAACCTTTCAGTTGGGGGCTGTCATCATACCCTCGTCTCTGCTGCAGGAGTCTGTTGAGCCCAGGTCTGAAGTGATAGATGCTGATTGGGAGATGGCGGCTCGCTCTCCTGGTCTCAAGGCGATCTCACGATTTGTTTGTGAAGATGCAGAGTTACAGTCAGTGCCCCTGTCAGATCAAGATACTGCTCTTCAGGTGATTGCTTCTGATTCTCTTTATAATGCTCCTCAGCCCCGCAATGTGCTAGTGCCTCTAGACACAACCACTGTCAGAAGAAGCACTCGATCTAACAAGTATGATGGCTTCAAGATCAATCATGTCTCTGACACCAAGCGCTCTAAGTCACGGGTGAAACCACGCGAGACCTCTTTTATCACAGCTGTTTCTTTGGCTGCTGCCCCCGTGCAGGTTATGAATGGTGCTTGTCCCCCTCCTACGTCAATTGAAGATCTTCAATAGATGGGTAGCCGTTGCGGGATTGCGCAGGATGTTCTTTCTCCCGAGAAGCTGTTGGATGATCAGCGCTCGCCCACTAGAGCTGGCAACTAAATTTTCTGGGGCATCAACTATGATGCTAAGACTTTGGCTCTTAGGAATGCTACTGATACTAGCGGTTGTTCTATGCTATGTATTCGGGAAACTAAGCGTGAATCTTTTGATCTGGCGTTTATTAAAACTTTCTTCCCTAAGCGTTTTGATAAATTTGTGTTTGCACCATCAGTGGGTGCCTCTGGTGGTCTTATTATAATATGGAATAGTTCTGTGTTTGTGGGCACGCCTTGGTATGTTGACTCGTTTGCTGTGGGTGTCTCTTTTGTTGCTACTCAGTCTAGTGATTCTTGGAAATTGATCAATGTCTATGGTCCATGCTCTGGTCAGCGTCGGGTGGATTTTACTAACTGGTTATTTGACCTAAATATACCTGATGATGAAAATTGGTTGATCCTTGGAGATTTCAATTTTATTCGTTCCACGAATAATAGAAACAAGCCTGGGGGCGACGCTGCGGACATGTTGCTGTTTAATGAAATCATTCGAGCGCAGTCTCTGATGGAGTTACCTGTGAAGGGCAGAGCATATACCTGGAGCAACATGCAAGACGACCCCCTGCTCGAACAGCTCGATTGGTTCTTTTCTTCCTCTTGTTGGACTACCTCCTTCCCAAACACGACGGTCCTGCCTTTGGGGAAACCGGTGTCTGATCATATTCCGTGTGTGGTTGCAATTGAATCTAATATCCCCAAGTCCAAGCTCTTCCGCTTTGAGAATTTTTGGGTTAACCATGTTGGGTTTATGGATGTGGTTGCCGCCTCTTGGTCCAAGGCATGCCATGCCCCGAACACTGCTGCCCGCATTTGTAAAAAACTGAAAACTCTGAGATATGATCTCAAGAGATGGAGCAGAGGTATCTCAAAGCTGAAAATTATGATCCAGAACAGTAATGAATCTTTAGTTATGATGGATAATCTCGAGGACAAAAGACCTCTATCTATCCAGGAGTCAAACTTTAGGAGGATTTTGAAATCTCACTTGCAGACACTGCTAAAGTTTCAGAATGAGTACTGGAGGAAAAGATGCACGATCAGGTATTTCAGATTTGCTGATGAAAACACCAAGCTCTTTCAATCTCTGGCCACTGAGAGATATAGACACAATTCTATTGCCATGCTTCGTGATGATGCTGTGGAAATCCATGACCACGTTGGCAAGGAGGGGGTGCTGTTAAAAACCTATAAGGAACGTTTGGGTTCTTCTAAACCCACTAACATGCGTTTTGATCTTTCTAGAATCTTTCATTGGATCGAGGGACTGGATCAATTATCGGCACGCTTTTCCAATGAAGAGATCGATACTGTAATTAAGGAAATGCCGAGTGACAGGGCTCCGGGCCCTGATGGTTTTAATGGTTGTTTCCTTAAGAGCTGCTGGCAGATCATCAAGTCGGATTTCTATAAGCTGTGCCATGCCTTTCATGCTGGAGGGCTAGATATCACCAGCATTAGTGAGGGGTACATCACCTTGATCCCTAAGATCTCTTCTCCAGAAACTACAAATGATTATAGACCAATTACTTTACTAAATTGTTGTCTGAAAATCATCACAAAGATCTTGGCTAACCGGCTGCAGAAAGTCATCCTCAAAATCATCCACAAAAACCAGTACAGTTTCATCAAAGGGAGGATAATCCAAGATTGCCTGGCGTGGTCGTTTGAATACATCCATCAATGCCATACCTCAGCGCGGGAAATTATCCTCCTCAAGTTAGACTTTGCTAAGGCGTTTGACACGACTGAGCACGCCCCATGATGGAGATCATGAAGCACATGGGTTTTGATGACAAATGGCTCAGATGGATGAAAACGATCTTTGGCTCGGGGGTTTCTTCTGTACTCCTTAATGGAGTTCCTGGTCGGAAATTTAATTGTAAATGTGGTGTGCGACAGGGTGACCCTCTCTCACCGTTGATCTTTGTCCTTGCGGCTGACCTTCTCCAAGCAGCAATTAATGATGCTTTCGCTAGAGGACTAGTTGAGCTTCCTCTCCCTCGTGACAGTGCGGGTGACTTCCCCATTGTTCAATACGCTGATGACACGATTTTGGTTATGCAGGCATGTCCTGAACAGGCTGCCCGTATGAAAACTATCTTGGAGGATTATGCTGTTTCGGTTGGGCTGAAGATCAATTTCCAGAAATCAACTCTTATACCCATTAACATTGATCACCAGCGTGCTTCTAAATTGGCTGGGGTTTTTGGCTGTTCTGTTGGTTCCATGCCTTTCACCTACCTCGGCCTCCCAATGGGGACGACGAGGCCAAGTGTTCTTGATCTCATGCCGCTAGTACATGTAGTCGAGAGGAAGACGTCCACTGCATTGTCGCTGATGTCATCCGGGGCCAAACTGACTTTGGTCAATTCTGTTGTGACTTCGATGCTGATACATGCAATGTGCACAATCAAATTGCACCCAAAAATGATCGAGCATCTGGACAAACTGCGCAGATATTGCCTCTGGGCAAAACATTCTGACGATGGGGTCAAGAACAACTCCCTTGCGGCCTGGGAACTTCTCTGCCGCCCAAAACGCTGCGGAGGCCTTGGTGTTATTGATATCAAAACACAGAATGTTGCCCTTCTACTGAAACATCCATTCAAATTCTATAATCATGAAGATGTCCCCTGGGTGGAGCTGGTTTGGGACGCTTACTACAGAAACAAAATACCGCATGCAACTGATGTAGTGGGCTCTTTCTGGTGGAAGGACGTGATGCAACTCAGTGGGGTCTTCCGGGGGATCACCAAAGTCACCCCGGGGGATGGCTCTAGCTCTTTATTTTGGAAAGATGTTTGGTTTGATAGTAGTCAGGATTCCCCACTCATGGACATGTACCCACGGGCTTTCTCATTTTGCTTGAATGAAGATGACTCCATTGTTAAGGTTCTTACTGCAACTGACCCAGCCATGATCTTTAGTTGACCTCTCTCGATCCAGGCGAGAGAGGAAATCAAAGAGATCCAGCAGGGGTCGACGCAAATTCGTGTGGCCAACGACCGTTGTGACATTTGGGAATGCACGCTCGGCCGTTTCTCGTCCAAGAAATTCTATAATCACTGCTACAAGCAGGTTGTGGCAGATGAGGCATTCGGTTGGCTCTGGAAAGCCAAGAGCCTGATCAAATTCAAGATGTTCGGGTGGCTACTCCTAGTTGATCGTCCGAATACCAGGAATATGCTCAAACGCAGACATTTTGCTGTCGCGGGGGGGGGGGGGGCAACTACACATGCATGTTCTGTCAAAACCCTCCCGAGGAAACTGTGGAACATCTGTTCTTCAATTGCCCCTTTAGTCAATACTGCTAGAGTAAAGTTGGATTGGCGTGGCCGATAGTGCCAACAGATTGGCTTTGCTGCGTGGGGGTAGGGATAACTGGAGGCAACCTCTTTTCATGGATATATTTCTTTGGCTGCTTGGAGTCTATGGATGGAGAGAACCAACCAACACTTCAGAGGGATTCAGCATTCCTTCGGAGCATGGCTGGCTAGATTCAAGCATCTCTTGGAGTTGCTAACACATAACTGCAGAGAGGAACTTCGCCCCTTCCTGTCTAGTTACATTGTAAATTTGGGTCACTAGGGTTGTAGCTAGCTTGCATGGTCGGGGGGGGCACAAAAACCCTTTGTAACGCATATGTAACTGTTCCTTTGTGAGTAATACAAAGTCAGTGGGAGCCTCTCCCACTGTCATTCACCTTTCAAAAAAAGGGTTAGGAGACGTAGGATCTTCATCCAACCGCCTGAAATGGTCGACTGACCCAAATGACAAAAGTCACGTCACTTGCATGCAGACATGCAGAATATGCTTCATCTTCTGTTCTTTAACATGTTCCTCTTCTGTTCTTCTTTAGTAAGCACAATATGTTCCTTGTCAGGAAGGGGAGCAGGGACATCTCCAGTCGACACCTCTATTGGGCCGGTTCTGCTAAATGATTTCGCACTTCGAGTTGGTCTGCCATAATACCCCGGAAATGGTGGGAGCCGCGCGGTCTTTGATAGACTAAACTGATAGTAACAGCTGTGCGCATTTAGATGAATAGAGCTGGCCTATAGGTGATCTATAGGCTGCATATTAGTAGCGGCAAAACACTATGTTTTCCAGCCAGTTCCGCTTTCCCGATTTATTTATGGTGGTCATGGTGTACCCCTATTATCTACACTACAATCTGCCTACTGGCTCTGCGCTCTCGTTATCATGGTTTGGCAATAAACTTTCTATACGGTATATTATGAACCTATCGTCTGCCAACTATCCTTACATCCGGGGCCCCCAACAGGGAGCTTATTTTTTGTGTAGTTGTGCCAGATTATATTAATCTACTCACCATATTACAGCACACATGGGCTCCCTCATCAGAATCCAGTGATAGCACACAAGGGTTTACAGGGAGCCTCTATTATATTACAATATCCTCTGCATTACAAAGATAACCTCACTACTATTTGTTTTTTCATGCTTTACAGATATTGTACGTGATCACAATGAATATAAGAATGCGCACATCAGAAGAATATTGCGGAACAGTTCAATGGGTAACAAACTTGGCATCAAGGGATTGAGGTCCATTGTGGATGCAATGAAAGTCAGATGCTCCCGACCTATAGATTCGTATTCAGAATATGATCCTAATGACCACTCTGAGCTCAAGGAGTCAAAGGTAGATGGCCTATCCTGTTCACCCAATAAGGTGCCTGATCTAATTTGGCAAGGTTTTATTGGTTGCACATATCTTGCATAAGGTGTCTTGCATTTCTTTTGCTTCGCTGCACTACCATCTGCTTAGTTTACTCATGATATATGTGAAGATGCCATGCCCATCCATTATCAACACCTATTCCATTTCTCGTCATACCATGTTTTTCCATTCAAATGTTGTTCTTGTGTTTCAGACATCCGAAAGGAAGAGGGTGATTGCAGAACCTGAAGGAGTACAAGAAAAGTCCTTGAAAAAGGTGGTGCTACTGGAGAAATCACATAGCACCCGACATATATTGGCGATCGTACCAGCGCCGTAAAACCTAGGATATCGTAACTATGATGGTCGCTGCTTTGCTCTTGTGAGTACCTATTGTCCTATCGTTGTCCTTACATTCATACCTGGTGGATTATGTGACATCATTGTGCATTATAGCTTGCTTATCCACTGTTCGCTCCAAATTATCAGATCTATATTAATGCTTAAATTAATGTAGAATAAACCCAATGCCTATGAAGAAATTTAGTTCTGCATTCTTCTTGTAAGTATCTGTTGTCCTTCATCACTGTACTTATATTTGTCAGCTAGTTCTTCATGTACACTTTGCAGCTTATTTTCCCTTGTCCTCCATTTTTCTACACATCAGATCTACATTTACTCTTGGCAAAATATTGAATAAAACCAATGTTACTGAAGAAGTTTAGCTCCACATTGCTCTTGTCAGTGCCTTCTATCTGTATGCTGTATTTAGATTTGTACTCTGCATCTTAAGTTAAATAATCGCCATTTGTTCCTATATTTTCACATCTATATTTACTCTTAACAAAATGTAGAATAAAGGAAATACTCTTGAAGAAGAGTGTGCGGTAAACTTCTTGAATTGCCCCCCATCAATATGGACAAGGCCTTTATAGAGCCTGTCTTCACTACTAATGTAAGTTTTTCCTCCTCGAGCCTTCAAACTTTGTTGTTTATATTTGGATAGCTATGAGTGCAAATGCTGTTTATTTTTGTCATCTACATCAAATCGCTTGTTCAAAGTTTATAAAGTAGAAGTACATAAACATAAGTTTGTCCTTCTCAATTTCAGTCTTTAGTTGTACAATCTAGTTCCTTATTCGTACCATGTAAATTAAACTAAACATAGCAAATTATCTTCTTTAGCACTATGTGTATGCTTGTGTTCTTGATCTGTAATCCAGTGGTGTGGTGAGACTACCAATAACAACACAATGTCATATCCTGCTATGTCTCAACTATGAACAATGCCATATTATATTAATGTTATTTAAATCGTGTCTCTTTATTTACCAATTTGAAATGGTATAAATTGACAGTGCACTCACCATTCATGCTTATACGTTGTCTAGAACTACATCTATGCTTGTGTTCTTGATCTGTAATCCAGTGGTGTGGTGAGACTACCAACAACAATACAATGTCATATCCTGCTATGTCTCAACTATGAACAATGCCATATTATATTAATGTTATTTAAATCGTGTCTCTTTATTTACCAATCTAAAATGGTATAAATTGACAGTGCACACACCATTCATGCTTATACGTTGTCTAGAACTACATCTATGCGTGTGTTCTTGATCTGTAATCCAGTGGTCTGGTGAAGCTGGACGCTCCTGCATAATGCCATTTCCTGCCGTCTTAACTATGAACAATGCCTATTATGTTAATGCTAATTTAAACCGTGTCTCTTTATTTCTGACAAAGAAATGAGATGAATTGGCAGCGCTTATACGTGCAAAACCTGTTATCTACCTACTTGTTTCTCTTTCAAGGTGACAACACTGCTGCTAGGAAGAACTGCCACAATGATAGTGAGACGAACCCATTGTTTGTCCCTCTAACACATATTCTAGAGGAGAAGGCAACACATATTGAGGGTAGGGATACAACCACGAAGTCACATCTTGATGTAGTGTCAAACTTACTCAGTGACACAAGCTCGATGAAGTCGTCGTCTGAATCTGTTCGACTTCTTCAGTCTGAAATTCAAGCAGAAATAGATGCTTCCGCTCAAATACGACTGGAACTCCAATATCTATGCAAGATTAACCATAAGTACAGGACGTTTATTGATGCTATGCAACTTAAGTTGGTGGATATGAATGCCAAAGAAGCGTAGTCTCATCAGGTTGCTAAGCTGCTTGCGCTGCAGCTCCTGGGCCGGGCTAACCTTTCTTGAACTGTGTTGAAGTGCTGTCAGTTCTGTCTATTATTTTGTCCTCCTGTTAACTTCCACTGGTGGTGACCTGCCCAGTTTATGTAATCTGCTGTCTGGTTGCCCTTTATTATCACTGGCGCCGAACTTTGATGCCGAGGGGATGTAATATGTTGTAATTTCTTTGTTGTATAGTCTAGGTTTATTCTTGGTCAGTATGTTGTAATTTAGGCCAGAAGGTTCAGTGGATCTCAGTGTTGTCGGTCTTCAGGCCGGCCCGTTACTCATATGGGCCAAAACCTGGGCCTATAATCATCTTGGGCCATTAGCAGGTCTAAACCTATAGTTGTTTCCCGCCTTTAATAAGCCGAGTAAAGCTCTGTCCAGCTGGGCCAGAGAATACCATGGGCTTTTAACAGGCTAAAACCTAGATTCGGCTAGCGTTGAGCCGAAAAAATCACGGGCCAATACAGGCCGAAATTGCCTAAGGCCCATGTTTGGCCCAAATAGGACGAGCAGTTAACAGGCCAAAATATATCTCGGGCCTGTTTGGCCCAATAAATTTATGGGCTTTAAGCAGGCCGGTATCTACGCGGGCCATAGGCCTAAAAGTGTCACGGGCCATCATCAGATAGGCTGTAAGCATGTCGGATTCAACGCGGGCTATAATTAGGCCCAACTGTTACATGGGCCATTAACAGGACTATAGGCCAGTTGGGCTGAAATTTATCCACCAAGACTACGGGCTGTTAAGAGACCTAAAGTTACTTCGGACAAGAAATATCCTTGTTTCTACATGGGCTGTTAAATGGCCTAAAGTTAAACCGGGCCGACAACATCCCAGATGCACCATGGGCCGCTAACAGTCCAAAACTATTATCGGGCCGAACT
This sequence comes from Aegilops tauschii subsp. strangulata, assembly GCF_002575655.3. Lineage (NCBI taxonomy): Eukaryota > Viridiplantae > Streptophyta > Magnoliopsida > Poales > Poaceae > Aegilops > Aegilops tauschii. The sequence continues at coordinate 292,065,220 of NC_053040.3, read as the reverse complement.
GGTAAACGGGCATTTAACAGGCTGAAATACAAACCTGTCTTCGTATGGGCCCAAAAGAATAGTGGCCTGTTAACGGGCCTGATCCGATATGGGCCGTAATTTGGCCCAAAACATGGCAGGTTGTGAACGGGCCTGATCTGGTATGGGCCTCAATTTGACCGAAAACATGGCAGACTGTTAACAGGCCAGCCCACTAGTGTCTCAAAAAACATGGAGGGCCTTTTGCTAGGCCGGCCTTTTCACCGGAATGGGCCTCTGTTGGGCCGTGCCACGTGTCGAGGTATCATAGGCACCTCCTGTCCAATGAGTGGATGACATCTGTCCGAACGTTGAGCCAACACGTGTTTCCTCCAGCCAATTAGAATTTTACACGTGGAAAATCCCCATTGGTCCGGGCTGTTAACGGGTTATCGGATCCAAAACCGGACCCGATAGCTTAACGGTGACCCGTTACGGTCGATGCCACGTGTCGGTCACCCTTGACGAAAGCACTTCTATGACGCGCGATTTATCATCATGGAAGTGGACACTTCCGTGACGATAATTTTGGTAATATCACGGAACACTTCTACGACAGCATAGGTATGACTATCTTGATTTTGTCATAAAATTGTCATGGATGTCCATGCATGACAGAAAACGTGACCTACTCTGAAAAACACGTATCATCACGGAAGTGTATTTTTTAGTGCATACTGATTGCTCCTACCGCCACCAAGCGACGCGCCTTCGAGCGCTCTTTCGAACGCGCCACCCCACGGGTCCGAAAACTCCATGTGCGCTTTCTGGGCAACTCTGGCGCGAGATCGCGGGTCACCGGAGCCCTCTCCGGTGCCGTGCCGACGTGGCCTGGCCGGGGCCACCCCTAGGTCAATGATAAGTGGGCCCCAGGGGCCCAGTTGACTAGTTTGACCAGTCAACTGTGCTGACTGGGCGGCCCCAGCCACTCAGAAGTGGGACCAGCCCCCCTAATTAACTGAAAACAAATTAAAATTAATTATTCAAGGATAGGTGGGCCCAATAACTTAATTAGCTATTTTAGATTAAAATTAAACTCTGTTAGCCCCTCTGTCAAGGACATGTGGGACCTAGCTGTCAGGTTTGACCTAGACCAGCTCGGTTGACTGCTGACATCATGTTGATGCAATAAATCTTTTTTCAAATTAATTTAAATAATAATAATTTTAGAAAATGTTTAAATCTTTGAAAATTCTTATAAATAATCTATAAATCAAATGAAAATCATTTTTATATGAAAGTTGCTCAGAAAAATGTAACAAATCTGAATATGATAACCATTCATTTGTCACATGCTTCTAGCATGATGAACATGGATCCTTCCCATCCGATTCATCTGTCCGGAAAATGCCAAACATTGGGAAAACATCCCTAGATGTTTTCCCTCTTCGTCTGTATCGTTTAGCAGAGCGTTAGGTCACCTCTAGCACTGCATATTGCCTTGTCATGTATTGTGATCCACTTGTTTGCATTATATTTATTGTTTCTTCCCCCTCTTCTCTCCGGTAGACACCGAGACTAACGCTGCTCTAGAGTATGATTACATCTCTGACGTTGAGCCACTCTATCACAAAGCTTCCAGGAAAGCAAAACCCCCTTGATCATTCCTATAACGCCCATTCCTTCTCTCTCATTCTTGCATTAGATTTTGCTACCGTTGTTCGTTTGTACCTATTCTAATGTATAGCCTGGTTTTGTAACCTGCTATTGTTACCTACCTGCTTATCCTATATGCTTAGTATAGGTTGGTTAGTGAACCACCTTGTTCCTGTTCCTGTTGGCCCCTCCTATGTTCGATGACTCGATCAACGTGATCGACGTCCTGAGCCCGACACATCACATCACACCCCCCTTAGTTGTACGACACTGCAGGGTTACTATCGAGTGCCGAGGGTGATACCTCGTATAGCACTTCTGATGAGATCTCTGTAGTGTAGTTAATTGATCGTGGACTACAGAGGGTGATTCCTCCTTCACCACTCCCGATAATGACTCTGTCGTGCAACACATCAAGAGTGAACCCTTGAGGGTGATTCCTCCAAGTTGACCTTGACAGTTACATCAAGTGGAATCCATCAAGGCTGATTTCTTGGATTCCCCCTTGGTGTTATGGACACATGGTTACCTTGACTTTACCCCAGAACCATCTTAAAATCGGGTCGGCCCCGAGGGGTACCCGCGAGTGATGTGAAGTCGGGTAGATCTGGAGGATACCCATGAGATAATTACGCAGCACGGCTGGGCATTCTTAGCCCTTGCCGTAAGTCCGTGAGACGGGGCGATGGGACCAAATATCGTGGATCATTGATTTTCACCGTGCGCTCCCAAGACACTAAGGGTTTGGATATGTGATCCGAGTAGGCCTCTAGCCTTTTTGCACTGACCATCACGCGCAAATAATTATGGGCACTCTACGTCGTATGATTCTTCTGAAAGCTCACAGACGTCAAGGTTTAGCGGCGCGCACCCGGTTGGACGATAACCACCTGTGCTTGTATAAGGGGTGGGTCTGCTCCAGGCTGCGTTCGCAACGTGCAGGATTGCAAAGGATGATTGGCCCATGACCCCTTTGCATTTAGTATGTAGACCGGTGTTTCGGGAAACCACGGCCACCTATGGGACCAGGAGGTCCCTGGCTGGTTCGGCAGGGGGCGACGCATTGCACAAAGAGCAGACATACGTGGGGCAGCACGACAGAGATCACACAGGCAATTTAACCAGGTTCGGGCGCCGTGAGGCGTAAAACCCTACTCCTGCATTGGTGGATTGGTGGTGGAGAAGGTGGTGACGAGCGTAGTACACTTGCCCGGCAGGGGTTGCTCTGGGCAGCAGCAACTACGCGCGTATGGGAGTGTGTGTTACCCAATCTTCTAACTCTCTCTATGTTTGCCATGGGCCTCCTTTTATAGATCAAGGGCCAACCACAGTGGCAAAGTAGTCATTATGCACTGATATGATAGCAAACAGTGCTATCATACCTAACTCTGCGGGCTGACATGGCGCATTAAATGCACCGCTTAGTGTCACATCACTGGTTGCCCGGCAAGGCTTGTCGGGCTATCTTGCCAGCTCCGCACCTGCTTGCATGACATGTCGCAGGACGGGTGTCATCTGTGGGTTTCTCCTATAGGTAATGGCTACCATGTACCGAATGGCTGCCACTTAATCACTTTGCGGTTTGACACTGCAATGATCGACGACGTGGGTCGTGCTTGAGTGGTTGGTGAAGTGATTCTGCTTCCGTGAGCACCGGCAGGCCCTGTCGGGGTGTCTTGGTTGTCTGTTTCTGGAGGTGGCCTCGCCCCTTGCCAGGCTCGCTTGCCCGGCAAGGGAGGCTTTTCTCTTGGCGATATCCTGCTTCTCTGGCGCGATCTTGGTCACTCTGATCTGCATATTAGTCCTTCGAATCTCTTGGTCCTGGTACTCTAACTTGGGCTGGTGCTTCAATCTTGTTCTCGTGCCTGTGCATAGTCTGGGCAACAGACCCAGGGTTTGTTGCACCGACAAAAGCCCCCGGGCATGCCCCGAACGCGCTGCCGAGCATCGTCAGGGTAGGGCCTAATAAGTGCATAGGCGAGGGTTGCTGAAGAGGCCGATCTCTTGAGGTCTCCTTTGCTTCTTCATTAGCCTTGATTCTGGGACAGTTTCTGATTTCTCTGCGCGCCGTGTAAAGCCAATAGTGGTGGGGCCACTCCAGTAATGGCCCGTGAATGACTTGAACGCACGGGGTAGAAACGACAATTCACTCTTCCCACCATGCCCTTATCCCTGGCCACATATGCTGCATGCATCGCGCGGGGGTAGGTAATGAAGGCGCGTGGCACGGGAGAGCATCATGGTGAGGGCCCGATTGTCTTGAATTGGCGGAGGAGGATGGTGGCCGCCCGTTGATGGAGCAGCTGCCCTTCTCACCCTGCCTATAAAAGGGAAGGGTGGAGGAGGGCGGAGTCATCCATCCTCGCACTTCTCCTCTCCTTCGTCTTTCTGCTTCTACTGGTCATGTCGAAGGGGAGAGCCTAGGACCAGCCCCCGGGCTCTTGGTTGGGGCCAATGTTGCTACACGGTGGTTGTAACATCCCAAAATTCTAAATTTTGGAATGTTATATTAAATAGATAGTTATGATTGATTGTTTGATTGATTGTGTGAAATTGAGTGAAATTTGAAACTTTTGAAAGTTAAATGAGAGGGAATAAAAGGACTTTCCCAAACTTTCATTTTTGCATTTCTGATCTCCATGAATTCAAATTCTTTTCAGATACAAAACCCTAGAGAGAGGATGACATGACTTCTTCCATTTAAATAAAATGAAAAGGGTTCCGAAAATATTTGAATTTCATTTGGAAATATTTCAAATTCAAAAAAACTTTATGCAACTCAATGATTTTTGTGAGAGAAGATAAAATGACTACTTCAAAACATATGAAATATGAGTTGGAAGTTTAAAAGGATCAAATTGAAAGTCCTTTTTGAAATTATTTTTCAATTTGGAGTTATTTGGGTTTTATTCAAATTATTTTTCTCCAAAAATAAAATATATGGAAATTAGGGTAAAATGATTCCCTACAATAGAAAATTGGAGAAAAATAAATTTGAAATTTTTCTGGTATTTTTCAAATGATTTTTATTGGATTTTATTAGAATAGTAGCACTGTTTGATTCATTTGAATTTTTGTAGATTTTATTTGACGTTAGAAAAATGTTTAGGTTGTAGGAAATCTTTTTCTGAAATTTTTGATATATTATATGCCTATAGTATGTTTTTAGTTTATTTAGTGTTATTTTTATCCGTAAAATGTTTTGTTAAAAAAAAACTCTTCGGGCCAACCGAACTGGGCCTCGCCCAGCCCAGCCGGCCCAAGTCGCCCGCGCCGCCTTCTTCCTCGCGTGCCCGAGCGGGACTCCCGCCGGAGTCCGGCGCCTCCACGGCCTCGGAGCCCCTCGCCCAAGCCGTCGTCCGCCCCCCCCCCCCTTGGCCTTTAAATAGCCGGACCCCGACCCCTCTCTCTCCTCGCTTCGCCCGCACCGCCACCGCCGCCGCCAGATCCGCCGCCGCCGCCACTTGCTGCCGCCGCTGCTGCTCGTCCGCACCGCCCCGCGCCGCATCGCCTAGCGACGCCTCGCCGCACCTCTTCGCCGCCAACGCCGCCGCCCTGCGCCACCGCCAACCGTCGCTGGAGCCGCTGCTGCCGTCAACCGTCACCGTCACCGTCAGTTTTCTTGCCCGAACAACTGAACCGGTATAAACCGACTGCCCGACCCGGTTTTTCTCTTTAGATCGGTTGTTTTAATTAGGTTAGTTTAATTAGCGAATGTTCGTTCGTTTAGATTTTTTAGTGAACGGTTTCGTTCTTTAGGTTCTATTAGCGAACTTTCGTCGGTATAATTTTTCTTTTTCTTTTTAGTTTTCAGCGAGGGACCCATCCGTGAATATTTTATTTACAGATTAGTCCCTAGTCTTCAACCCTTCGCTACTTTTCGCTCGTTTTTCCAAATCCAACGAAACTAACGCCCACTCTTTCGTTACAATCTCCTCTATCTAGTAAAACAAGTTAAACATATTTTTGAAAGTTTTAAAATTTGAATTCAAACAAATTTGTATTTGAACTTCGTTTGATCGTAACTTGAGTTTTATAACTCCGTTTGAGTTGATTCTTTTTGCAAAATAAAGCTCTTGACCTAAACTTTCTGATAAGGCCAATTCACCCAATTTTGGTACTATTAGAAATTGTTTTCTATTGCAAGAGTTATTTGCTTGGTTTTGAAGCTTTCCGAAATTGTTTTCTTCGTTCTTTCCGATCCTTTGAGTGATTGCTTATGTGTGATTACTATTGCTTGCTCACGATAGATTGACCGGAGTGTGACGAATAGAACTATCAAGAGTTATGAGCGTGAATCATCTTCATCAATAGTACAAGGCAAGTTCACACTTTGATCATACTTTTCAGACCCAGTTTTTATGCATTAGTCTCAACCCTTAAACATTGCATGAGTAGGATTGATAACAGGTGGGTATTGGGAAGTAGTTGATGAGGTAGGAACCTATTGTCTTGCATTCAACCCCTGGGTACTACTACGTTATGATTACTGCTATGCTATGCTCGTAGACGTGGTTTGGTTTTGAGAGAATTCATGAAAGATGTGAGAGTTATTGTTAACTAAGGTTTAACTTAAGGTGGCTACTTTAATACACATCTGGGTGGATTTATTGGGGCACCCTGGAGCACCCAGTGGTTTGCCCGGGCACTTGGAGAACCCAGTGCTTGCCCAAGGGAATCCTGGAGTACCCGTGTGATCACCCTATGGAATGCCACCCAGGCTCAAAGTGATCATAAGATTATTCATGCTAGAAACTTCCGTGTGCAGCCACAAGCCATTATGGGCTCTGGCATAGTTGAGTAAGTTGTGGGAAACCTTTCCATGATGGGCTAGCTGATGTGGGGGATTATAGGTGTACCGGCCTATCTATCGGTTAAGGGGACCTCTTCGGAAAGACTGTGTCTCGATTATCTGTTTCTCAAACATCATGTAGTGCGAGAAATACAACGGAGGAGATCGAGTCTTTTGGGGATAAGTGTGTAAACCTCTGTAGAGTGTACAAACTAATCATGATTAGCCGTGTCCCCGGTTATGGACATCTTGAGTATCTGGTACTTGAATTATTGACTTGATCTCATCACTTTACTTAATAAATTTGTTGGGTTATTAATGTTAAATTTGGGATTGAGTTGGAGGAACCTTCTCAATATTTTCAACAAACTTTGTAGTTAAATAAAATATATTCCTTTGTTGTAGGGAAAAATTAGCTTTATGCAAAATTAAGCCTAGAGCCTCCACCAGCCAAATACGCATGTAGTGATAGCCATTATTCAGCATTGCTCTATAGTGTGAAATTGCCAGTACATTCAATGTACTGACCTATATGGCTGCAACGTCTGATGTTGCAGGAATTTTTCGACGAGTAAGTGATACGTTAGGGTTACGATTTCTACACTCAACTTTGCCGTTGGTATTGATGGGAATCCACAACTTTGTTGTTACTTCCGCTATATGTATTGAGGTAATAGTATTTACATTACTTTATACATGTGATTTACCTCTGTTATAAATCCTCGAGCACTGTGTGTGTCAGTTTACCGATCCAGGGATGACACTTAAGCACAGAGACTTGATCCATTCGGGTCGGGTCGCTACAGTGGTGTTGCTGCTCGGGGAGTGAGCCCGGTCCTTGCTGTGGCGAACTTCTAGGCTCCTTCGAAGCTCGACCGGGAGGCGGAGCTGGAGATCATTGGTAATCCCAGCACTGCCCCTCCCGGAAGTCTTGGGGCTGATGTCGACAAGAGGCGTGTCTTCCTGCCCGCCAAGGTGGGGAGCGGTGTGCCTCTCGCACCCTGGCCATTTTGGCCGATCGCCGTCTTCTCGGGGAAGGTGCCAGAGTGGGACTTTGGCCTGCCCCTGGAACAATGTTGATGAAGGCGAAGCTAGGGGAGAAGGAGAAGACGGGAGGCAGGCCGTCCAGTAGGAGCCCGTCTGTCTGCCTCTTCCCCTCTTTTCCCGGCACCGTCATCACCATTTCTTCTAGCTGCCGGGAAAAGGCTTGTCCCCCTGGTGCTTCTGCTTCCTTTTGGGGTCTTATGGCTGGGCCCCAGCGTCTTCCTCTGCCGGTGCCTGTGCTGGAGCCCCCCACCTAGTCCTGGAGGTGGTGACCAGGGGGCCGTTGAGGTGCTCCGCATGTCTTCCTCCTTCGCAGCCTTGCCACTCCCGATCTTGTTAGGCTGGGCTTGCCCGTTCCTGACAGGGATCGGGGTGGCGTTGTGCCAGCGCGTCACCCATCCTCTTCTCTTCCCACCGCACTACCTGGGATAAGAGGGACAGGGAGAGGAGTTTACGGAGCACTTATTTTTTTTCAATCTTAAATCAGCCGACACTTGCCAAATTTTAATTCAAATAATGTAATCTCTTGTGTCCGTTTTTGTGTTATGTAATGCTTGTACTTGTATTAGCATATGAATGAAAAAGATGAACCTTGCCGGGAAATCGTGCATGTGTATGTCCATGCAAAGGTGAGATGCCTCTTTAATGTAAATAAACGAGTTTTCCCCGGCAGGCTATCCTGCCGGTGCCCTTTTTGTCTGCCGGAGAGCTGCGTCTGTCAGGGAACGGACCAGGGGACCAGGCCCCCGCCAACTTCTTTTTCCCAAAGGCTACTGCGGCTATTCTGACCGAAGCAACGTTCGAGTCATGAATGGGAGCACCTGAGTCTCAAAAGAGTGGCGAGGCTTCCTCATGCTTAAGTTATAGCCTTACATAACACTAATGGACAGGAGGTAAAAATTATTTGTTTGGTTTGTCGGGGATCACTGTGCTAGGCAATCTTCTCAATTCCTTGACGAAGCCAAGTTCACGCTAGGAACCTACAACTTCTTGTAGATGAGAATGAATGCATGATGCGATTCCTTGAAGCTACGTCGGTTTTTTCCCAAAGAGGAAGGGATGATGCAGCACAGCGGCGGTAGGTATTTCCCTCAGGTATGAAACCAAGGTTATCGAACCAATAGGAGAACCAAGCAACACAACATAAACAGCCCCTGCACACAGATAACAAATCCTCGCAACCCATGTGTTAAAGGGGTTGTCAATCCCTTTCGGGGTACGGTGCCTCAAGTAGGCAAACGCACGTTAGATAAATTTGTAGTAGATTGATAGATCAGACGCCAAATAAAATAAATAGAAATAAATTGCAGCAAGGTACTTTTTTATTTTTGGTTTAATAGATCTGAAAATAAATGCAAAGGGAAAGTAGATCGAAAAGGCAAATAATATGAGAAAGAGACCCGGGGCCGTACGTTTCACTAGTGGCTTCTCTCGAGAAAAATAGCAAACGGTGGGTGAACAAATTACTGTCGGGCGATTGACAAAACTTCAAATACTCATGGCGATATCCAGGCAATGATCATTATATAGGCATCACGTCCAAGATTAGTAGACCGACTCCTGCCTGCATCTACTACTATTACTCCACAATCAACCGCTATCCAGCATGCATCTAGTGTATTAAGTTCATGGAGAAACGGAGTAATGCAATAAGAATGATGACATGATGTAGACAAGATATATCTATGTAGAGATAGACCCCATCGTTTTATCTTTAGTAGCAATCATAAATACATGTTGGTTCCCTTTTTGTCACTGGGATCAAGCACCGTAAGATCAAACCCACTACAAAGCACCTCTTCCCATTGCAAGATAAATAGATCAAGTTGGCCAAACAAAACCCAAATATCGGAGAAGAAATACGAGGCTATAAGAGATCATGCATAAAAGAGATCAAAGAAACTCAAATACTTTCATGGATATAAAAAGATAGATCTGATCATAAACTCAAAGTTCATCAATCCCAACAAACACATCGCAAAAGAGTTACATCATATGGATCTCAAAGAGACCATTGTATTCAGAATTTAGCGAGAGAGAGAAAGCCATCTAGCTACTAACTACGGACCCAAAGCCGCTTGCCATCATGCTTGGCCTGAGGCCCTGACCCGGCCTTGCAGGACAGCATGATCTAATTATTAAAGAAAAGATCATGCCCTAGTTAGTATAGAAGAGAGGATATGAGTGAATAATCAATTAAAAGTTGGGACAGATAAATCGGAGGTACCATACCAGACTGAGCCGCTATAGGACGCCTGGTTTCCCTCTATCCATAGCACCACCCATGAGGAAATGAGCCACAAACGGAGATTTAGAAGAGATGGAGCATGACCCTGATCTCGGCCGCCATAGATGGGGGTGTGAATTGGTTTGGGCTTATCTAGGAAAAAGTAGGGGAGTTTTGTTTATAGAGAAGGTGGGATCCAATATATTTACAGAACAAAAGAAATTGATGTGCCACAATTTAATTCTTCAAGACCAACCTAGTAGAAAAGTTGAATACAAATTTATGAAAATGCATCAGTGGTGACCTATGTAATGGTTGAACAGTACGAATAAAAGCAGGCCAGGATTGAATAGTTTTTTGTCAGTATTTTCCCAGTTTTAAGAAACACTACCCATAAGCGATCAATGCTAATGTGGCATATCATATATCAAGAGAATTTTATCTTTGTGACCTTTTAGCTTCCTAATCATGTATGTTTTGTCATGTCATTGAATAGTTGATCATCAGTACCTATAGGAATGTACAAAATGTGGGACTGGGGGAAATATGGGAATGTATAAAATGCCTAATCAAGGAAGCAAATTGGTTGCCTCACTTTCTGTGGTAAGCTGTACATATCTGATATGTCCATTCTGCACCATGCTTTTATATCGATATTTATTGCATTATGGGCTGTTATTACACATTATGTCACAATACTTATGACTATTCTCTCTTATTTTACAAGGTTTACATGAAGAGGGAGAATGCCGGCAACTGGAATTCTGGGCTGGAAAAGGAGCAAATATTAGAGACCTGTTATGCACAACTCCAAAAGTCCTGAAAATTCACGGAGGCACGTTTAGGAATAGATAAAAAATACTGGAGAAAGAATCAACCAGAGGGGGCCCACACCCTAGCCACGAGGGTGGGGGGCGCGCCCCCCTGTCTCGTGGCCCCCCTGGCAGGCCTCCGGTGCTCATCTTCTGCTATATGAAGTCTTTCGTCCTAGAAAAAATAAGAAGGAAGCTTTCGGGATGAAACACCGCCGCCACGAGGCAGAACCTTGGCGGAACCAATCTAGGGCTCCGGGGGAGCTGTTCTGCCGGGGAAACATCCCTCCGGGAGGGGGAAATCGTCACCATCGTCATCACCATCGATCCTCTCAGTGGGAGGGGGTCAATCTCCATAACCATCTTCACCAGCACCATCTCCTCTCAAACCCTAGTTCATCTCTTGTATCCAATCTTTGACTCAAAACCTCAGATTGGTTCATGTGGGTTGCAAGTAGTGTTGATTACTCCTTGTAGTTGATGCTAGTTTGTTTATTTGGTGGAAGATCATATGTTCAGATCCTTTATGCATATTAATACCCCTCTGATTATGAACATGAATATGATTTGTGAGTAGTTACGTTTGTTCCTGAGGACATGGGAGAAGTCTTGCTATAAGTAGTCATGTGAATTTGGTATTCGTTCGATATTTTGATGAGATGTATGTTGTCTTTCCTCTAGTGGTGTTATGTGAACGTCGACTACATGACACTTCACCATTGTTTGGGCCTAGAGGAAGGCATTGGGAAGTAATAAGTAGATGATGGGTTGCTAGAGTGACAGAAGCTTAAACCCTAGTTTATGCGTTGCTTCGTAAGGGGCTGATTTGGATCCATATGTTTCATGCTATGGTTAGGTTTACCTTAATACTTCTTTTGTAGTTGCGGATGCTTGCAATAGGGGTTAATCATAAGTGGGATTCTTGTCCAAGGAAGGGCAGCACCCAAGCACCGGTCCACCCACATATCAAATTATCAAAGTAACAAACGCGAATCATATGAGCGTGATCAAAACTAGCTTGACGATAATTCCCATGTGTCCTCGGGAACGCTTTCCTTCATACAAGAGTTGTCCAGGCTTGTCCTTTGCTACAAAAAGGATTGGGCCATCTTGCTGCACCTTATTTACTTTCATTACTTGTCACCCGCTACAAATTACCTTATCACAAAACTATCTGTTACCGATAATTTTAGTGCTTGCAGAGAATACCTTACTGAAAACCGCTTGTCATTTCCTTCTGCTCCTTGTTGGGTTCGACACTCATACTTATCGAAAGGACTACGATAGATCCCCTATACTTGTGGGTCATCAAGACTCTTTTCTGGCGCCGTTGCCGGGGAGTGAAGCGCCTTTGGTAAGTGGAATCTGGTAAGGAAAAATTTATATAGTGTGCTGAAATTTACTGTCACTTGTTACTATGGAAAGTAATCCTTTGAGGGGCTTGTCGGGGTATCTTCACCCCGACCAGTAGAGCAAAGAGTTTCTCCTAACCTACTGAACCTACTAAAAAAATTTACTTTGAAACTCCTTCGGGTATGATAGAGAAACTGCTAGCTAATCCTTTTACAGGAGATGGAACATTGCATCCCGATTTGCACCTAATATATGTGGATGAAGTTTGTGGATTATTTAAGCTTGTAGGTATGCCCGAGGATGTTATCAAGAAGAAGGTCTTCCCTTTATCTTTGAAGGGAAAGGCATTGACATGGTTTAGGCTATGTGATGATATGGGATCATGGAACTACAACCGATTGAAATTGGAATTTCATCAGAAGTTTTATCCTATGCATCTTGTTCATCGTGATCGTAATTATATATATAATTTTGGCGTCATGAAGGAGAAAGCATAGCTCAAGCTTGGGGGAGGCTTAAGTCAATGTTATATTCATGCCCCAACCATGAGCTCTCAAGAGAAAGTATTATTCAAAAAAATTATGCTCGGCTTTCTCTCAATAATCGCTCCATGCTCGATACTTCTTGTACTGGCTCTTTTATGATGAAGAATATTGAATTCAAATGCGATTTGTTAGAAAGAATTAAACGCAAATCTGAAGATTGGGATCTCGACGAAGGTAAGGAGTCAGGTATAACACCTAAGTTTGATTGTGTTAAATCTTTTATGGACACCGATGTTTTCCGTGAATTTAGCACTAAATATGGACTTGACTCTGAGATAGTAGCTTCTTTCTGTGAATCCTTTGCTACTCATGTTGATCTCCCTAAGGAGAAGTCATTTAAATATAATCCTCCCATTGAAGTAAAAGTAGTTGCACCTATTAAAGTTGAAGAAAAGACTATCACTTATAATGTTGATCCTATTGTTCCTACCGCTTATATTGAGAAACCACCTTTCCCTGTTAGAATAATGGATCATGCTAAAGCTTCAACTGTGGTTCGTAAGAGTAATACTAGAACACCTACACCCCCTGAGCAAATTAAAGTTGAACCTAGTATTGCTATGGTTAAAGATCTCTTAGCTGATAATATTGATGGGCATGTTATTTACTTCTGTGATGAAGCTGCTAGAATTGCTAGATCCGATACAAAGGGTAAACATAGACCTGTTGTTGCCATGCCTATTGTTTCTGTTAAAATAGGAGATCATTGTTATCATGGTTTATGTGATATGGGTGCTAATGTTAGTGCAATACCTTATTCCTTATACGAAGAAATTATGCACGATATTGCACCTGCTGAGATAGAAGAAATTGATGTTACAATTAAGCTTGCCTATAGAGATACTATTTCACCAATTGGGATTGTTAGAGATGTTGAAGTCTTGTGTGGGAAAGTTAAATATCCTACTGATTTTCTTGTCCTTGGTTCCCCACAAGATGACTTTTGTCCCATTATATTTGGTATGCCCTTCTTGAATACTGTTAATGCTAAGATAGATTGCAAAAAGGATGTTGTTACTATTGGTTTAGGGGATATGTCTCATGAGTTTAATTTTGCTAAATTTCGTAGACAACCCCATGATAAAGAATTGCCTAGTAAAGATGAAAATATTGGTCTTGCTTCTATTGCCGTGCCTCCTAATGATCCTTTAGAGCAATATTTGCTAGACCATGAAAATGATATGTTTATGAATGAAAGAAGGGAAATAGATGAAGTATTCTTTAAACAAGGACCTATCTTGAAACACAACTTTCCTGTTGAAATTCTAGGGGATCCTCCTCCACCCAAGGGTGATCCCATGTTTGAGCTTAAACCATTACCTGATACTCTTAAATATGCTTATCTTGATGAAAAGAAGATATATCATGTTATTATTAGTGCTAACCTTTCAGAGCAAGAAGAAGAGAAATTATTGAAAACTCTGAAGAAGCACTATGCTGCTATTGGATATACTCTTGATGATCTTAAGGGCATTAGTCCCACTCTATGCCAACACAAAATAAAATTGGGGAAATATGCTAAACCAGTTGTTGATCACCAACGACGGTTAAGTCCTAAGATGAAAGAAGTGGTAAGAAAATAAATACTAAAGCTTCTGGAGGCATGTATAATTAATCCCGTTGCTGATAGTCAGTGGGTAAGTCCTGTCCATTGTGTCCCTAAGAAGGGAGGCATTATTGTTGTTCCTAATGATAAAGATGAATTGATCCCACAAAGAATTGTTACAGTTTATAGAATGGTAATTGATTTCCGCAAACTAAATAAAGCTACTAAAAAGGATCATTACCCTTTACCTTTTATTGATCAAATGCTAGAAAGATTATCCAAACATACACATTTTTTCTTTCTAGACGGTTATTCTGGTTTCTCTCAAATACCTATGTCAAAAGAGGATCAAGAAAAGACCACTTTACTTGCCCTTTCGGTATCTTCGCTTATAGACGTATGCCTTTTGGTTTATGCAATGCACCTGCTACCTTTCAAAGATGTACGACTGCTATATTCTCAGACTTTTGTGAAAAGATTGTTGAGGTTTTCATGGATGATTTTTCTGTATATGGAACTTCTTTTGATGATTTCTTAAGCAACCTTAATCGAGTTTTGCAGAGATGTGAAGAACTAATCTTGTCTTGAATTGGGAGAAGTGCCACTTTATGGTTAATGAAGGTATTGTCTTGGGGCATAAAATTTCTGAAAGAGGTATTCAAGTTGATAAAGCTAAAGTTGATGCTATTGAAAAGATGCTGTGTCCTAAGGACATTAAAGGTATAAGAAGTTTCCTTGGTCATGCAGGTTTTTATAGGAGGTTCATTAAAGACTTCTCAAAAATTTCTAGGCCTGTGACTAATGTCTTACAAAAAGATGTTCCTTTTGTCTTTGATGATGATTGTGTAGAAGCATTTGAAATACTTAAGAAAGCCTTGATTACTGCACCTATTGTTCAGCCACCTGATTGGAATTTACCCTTTGAAATTATGTGTGATGCTAGTGATTATGATGTAGGTGTTGTTCTGGGACAAAGAGTTGATAAGAAATTAAATGTTATCCAATATGCTAGTAAAACTCTAGACAGTGCCCAGAGAAATTATGCTACTGCTGAAAAATAATTTTGAGTAGTTGTATTTGCTTGTGATAAGTTCAGACCTTATATTGTTGATTCTAAAGTAACTGTTCACATTGATCATGCTGCTATTAAATATCTTATGGAAAAGAAAGATGCTAAACCTAGACTTATTAGATGGGTTCTCTTGCTACAAGAATTTGATTTGCATATTATTGATAGAAAGGGAGCTAAGAACCCCGTTGCAGACAACTTGTCTAGGTTAGAGAATGTTCTTGATGACCCACTACCTATTGATGATAGCTTTCCTGATGAACAATTAGCTGTCATAAATGCTTCTCGTACTGCTCCATGGTATGCTGATTATGCTAATTACATTGTTGCTAAATTTATACCACCTAGTTTCACATACCAGCAAAAGAAAAAGTTTTCCTATGATTTAAGACATTACTTCTGGGATGACCCACACCTTTATAAAGAAGGAGTAGATGGCGTTATTAGACGTTGTATACCTGAGCATGAACAGGAACGGATCCTACGCAAGTGTCACTCCGAGGCTTACGGAGGATACCACGCTGGAGATAGAACTGCACATAAGGTATTGCAATCCAGTTTTTATTGGCCTACTCTCTTCAAAGATGTCCGTAAGTTTGTCTTGTCTTGTGATGAATGTCAAAGAATTGGTAATATTAGTAGACGTCAAGAAATGCCTATGAACTTTTCACTTGTTATTGAACCATTTGATGTTTGGGGCTTTGATTATATGGGACCGTTGAGGGAGTCCTAGATTAGGGGTCCTCGGGTGTCCGGACAACGGTACGTGGGCCCGACTGATGGGCTGTGAACATACAAGACCGAAGACTATCTCCCGTGTCCGGATGGGACTCTCCTTGGCGTGGAAGGCAAGCTTGGCGTCCTGATATGAAGATTCCTTTCTCTGTAACCGACTTTGTATAACCCTAGTCCCCTCCGGTGTCTATATAAACCGGAGGGCTTAGTCCATAGGGACAAGAATCATACTCATAGTCATACAGGCTAGACTTCTAGGGTTCCGCCATCATGATCTCGAGGTAGATCAACTCTTGTAATACTCATATTCATCAAGATTAATCAAGCAGGAAGTAGGGTATTACCTCCATAGAGAGGGCCCGAACCTGGGTAAACATCGTGTCCCCTGTCTCCTGTTACCATCGACCTTAGACGCACAGTTCGGGACCCCCTACCCGAGATCCACCGGTTTTGACACCGACATTGGTGCTTTCAATGAGAGTTCCGTTGTGTCGTCATCAAGAGGTTTGATGGCCCCGTCAATCATCTACAACAATGTTGTCCAGGGAGAAACCTTCCTCCCCAGACAGATCTTCGTATTCGGCGGCTTCGCACTGCGGGCCAACTCGCTTGGACATCTAGAGCAGATCGATAGCTACGCCCCTGGCCGTCAGGTCGGATTTGGAAACTTGAATTACGTCGCGGATCTCCGCGGAGACTTGATCTTCGACGGATTCAAGACCACGGCAGCCGCTCCCTGTCGCCACGATGAACATGACTTAAATCTGTCATCGAACCATGCCCAGGGGATAGCGCCTGTAACTGCTCTGGCCCTAGACCCGAAGAAGATTGCACCATCCGAGGACGGGAGGCTCAACCCCGCCACGGAAGCCGCAGACTCAGCGGCGTCAGAGCCGCACACCGACCCAACCTCGAGTGGGATCCGTGTCACCGGAACCTCGGACCCATTTCCGGCTACAAGTTCCGAACCATGTGCGTCCGTGCACAACGAGCTTGATCAGGCATCAATCGTCGAATTCAACTCCGCGGACATCTTTCGGCACTCGCCTTTAGGCGATGTGCTAAACTCATTACAATAACTCTCCTTAGCGGGGCCAAATTATATCCGGTTCGAACTGGTGGCTGACGATGGAGAATTTCGTTTCCCACCCCCCGCCCACTTAATAGCCACTATCGAAGACTTAACCGACATGCTTGATTAGCGCTCCGAAGACATTGATGGTATGGATGACGATGCTGGAGAGGAGCAGGCCAAAAACCCACCGTTCACCGGACGATGGACGGCCACCTCCTCATACGACGTATACATGGTGGATGCACCAAAAGAGAATAGCGGCGATGACAAGGAGGATCCAGTTGAGGATAAACCTCCTGAGATACAACCAAAGCGCCGGCGTCAGCGGCGCCGCTCTAAATCACGCCGCAGCAAAGACAGCTACACTGGCACAGGAGAAGATAACACTCCGGACGGTGCCGAAGACAATGAAGAGCCCATTGAGGCAACTTCCGAACAAGATGAATGGGAAGATGGGCAAGTCAGCCCTGATGAACAGGACACACACAAAGACTCGGAGGACAGTAATTATCTTCCGCTCTCCGAGGATGAGGTGAGCCTCGGCACCGAGGATTTTATTGTGCCGGAGGAACCTCTTGAGCAGGAGCGCTTTAAGCACCGGCTAATAGCCACTTCAAGGAGCCTGAAAAAGAAGCAGCAGGAGCTTCAAACTGATCAAGATCTGCTCAATGATAGATGGACTGATGTCCTGGCAGCCGAGGAATATGGCCTTTAAACGCCCAGCCAAAAGTTACCCGAAGTGCAAATTGCTACCTCAGTTCGATGATGAGGCGTTGGAGCCCGTACCATCATCGCGCAATGCGGCTGACCGACCACCATGTGGTCGGGACAAAGCGGCAACCCAAGCCGAACACCAGCCCGCCCCACCTCACCATAAAGGCAGAGACAAAACAGCTCGGGGACATACATATGACCTGCGGCGGGACTTGGACAGTAGAGCAGGTCAAAACAGATCGATCTATGGATCACGGGGACGTGCCCCGACATGCGATAACGGCTATCTAGCCGGACGCAATAATCATACTCACGCCCGGGCCGAGAACCGCAGACGGACTCCATCCGAGCTACGTCGTGACATGGCCTGATATAGAGGCGCCGCACACCCCCTTTGCTTCACTAACGAGGTAATGGAGCACGAATTCCCAGAAGGGTTTAAACCCGTAAACATCGAATCATACGATGGGACAACAGACCCCGCGGTATGGATCGAGGATTTTCTTCTTCACATTCATATGGCCCGCGGCGATGAGCTCTATGCCATCAAATACCTCCCACTAAAACTCAAAGGACCAGCCCGACATTGGTTGAACAGTCTGCCTAAAAACTCCATCGACACCTGGGAGGACTTGGAAGAGGCCTTCCTTGACAACTTCCAAGGTACATATGTTCGACCTCCGGATGCCGGTGGCTTAAGTCACATAATTCAACAGCCCGAAGAGTCATCCAGGAAACTCTGGACTAGGTTCTTAACTAAAAAGAACTAGATCGTCGACTGTTACGGATGCCGAAGCCTTGGCGGCCTTTAAACACAGCATCCGGGACGAATGGCTCGCCCGACACCTCGGCCAACAGAACCTGAAGTCCATGGCAGCCCTTACGGCTCTTATGACCCGCTTTTGCACGGGCGAAGATAGCTGGCTAGCCCGTAGCAACAACAATGCATGCGAACCTGGCACTGCGGAAGCCAGAAATAGCAACGGCAAGCCCCGATGCAATAGACACAAGCGTCGAAACAACGGTGATAATACCGACGACACGGCGGTCAACACCGGATTCAGCGGCTCCAAGTCCGGCCAGCAGAATAAGCCGTTCAAAAGGAACAATTCAGGCCCATCCAGCTTGGACTGCATACTCGATCGCCCATGCCAGATACACGGCACCCCCGACAAACCAGCCAATCACACCAACAGAGACTGTTGGGTTTTCAAACAGGCCGGCAAGTTAAATGCCGAGAACAAGGAAAAGGGGTCGCAAAGCGAGGACGATGACAAGGAGCCCCGTCCATCGAACACAGGGGGACAGAAGAAGTCCCCCCCCCCAAGTTAAAACGGTGAACATGATATACGCTACCCACATCCCCAAGAGGGAACGCAAGCGCGCGCTTAGGGACGTCTATGAGATGGAGCTAGTCACCCCAAAGTTCAACCCATGGTCTTCATGTCTGATCACTTTTGATCGCAGGGACCATCCGACCAGTATCCGTCATGGCGGTTCAGCCGCACTAGTCCCTCGACCCAATCATTGATGGATTCCACCTCACGCGAGTCCTCATGGACGGTGGTAGCAGCCTGAACCTGCTCTATCAGGATACAGCGCGCAAAATGGGCATTAATCCCTCAAGAATTAAGCCCACAAAGACTACCTTTAAAGGAGTCATACCAGGTGTAGAGGCCCGCTGTACGGGCTCAATCACCCTAGAGGTTGTCTTCGGATCCCCGGACAACTTCCGAAGCGAAGAGCTGATCTTCGATATCGTCCCCTTTCGCAGCGGCTATCACGCACTGCTCGGACGAACCGCATTTGCATGCTTCAACGCGGTGCCACACTACGCTTATCTTAAGCTCAAGATGCCCGGACCACGCGGCGTCATAACAGTCAATGGAAACACGGAACGCTCCCTCCGTACCGAGGAGCACACCGTTGCGTTAGCAGCAGAAGTACAGGGCGGCCTTCTCAAGCAAAACCTTAATTCGTCGGCCGAGCTCCCGGACACGGTCAAACGAGTCCGGACCACTCTGCAGCAGGACAGTCTAACTCATCAAGAGCTCGATTAGCAATTTGGCCTCCGTCCCAGTCCCAACCAAGTGGCGGCATTCGTACCACGCGTACATAACTACGCACTCAAAATACCATGGGCATAGACGGAGGCATAACTAGTTTGTGATCCATAATACGGCTCAACCGCTCCTGGACACACATACTTGCAATTTTTCTTTTTTTATCCTCTTCATGTTTCTTTTTCACAGGCTTCCTCTAACGACCTGACCATCGGTCCTCTCGACAGGATGGATACACCAAGATGACAAGAAGCACTGGCGTACAAGGGAATTTCCAGGTGGTCTCTTCAACGATCACTCTACCTGTTTTCAGGACCCGCACACAGCTCTCCCTTGGTTGTGGCATGTTAAATAGCCCGATTGCTTATTGCACCACTTGTACAAATACGCTTTGACATATTAATCAAACTATAATGGAAACAGTTTGCGGCCTAACTTTTGCGGCACTAGCTTACTACCCCCTTTTTTCTTTTTTGATAATCTTCTCAAGTTGCACCCGTACACTTTGGTACGCTTTAATCTGCCAGGGGCTTCATTGCGACCCATAATACGGCAAAAAAGTCCGAACACTTTTTACAATATTGTTTGGCACCCCGAATTTAGCATTATATGCATCGGCTCTGAATCATGTCTTTGGTCAATAGTTGGGTTGCCCAGCTCCTGTGCTTAGTACCTTACGTTCCGCTATATCGGCTAGGGTAGTAAAGGGAGAACTACTGCGATTGTGTCCTGGTTTCTCCGGATGAGCACCTCAGTAGAGAAAGCCAAAAACTGACTGTCATGATACGGCGAGAGCCGGTCAGCTCTTCGGAGGTTTCAAATCTTTAGCGATTTTTTCCGCATTATGCGATGAATCGGCTCTTACCCGATTAGGTGTTTAGAGTACCCTAGTTCGGATATCAGGGCTGCGCCTAAATTTTCATTGTCAAACTCCTATGGTTAAGTGAGGGTGATAAAGCCAAATAGTCCGATAGCCTGGTTCGTTGTGCTAAACACCTCCTTCAAGGACCAAACAATTGGATCAAGAGTGTTTAGATTCCACCCCGAACAGCCCCGTACTACCTATGTGGGGGCTGAAGCCGACGACTGGCCAACTCTCAAAATTTCATAAACACCGCTGCACGTGAGGTAAAATATTAAATAGGCATTATATTACATAGCCGAACTTGTTTCATAATACAGAGCGAGATAATATGAATGTATTCATTCAAAGATTACATCTTTCATACATTGCTCCGCCACAATGCGGGATCCCTCCAGGACATCGCTAAAATATCGCTCGGGAGTGCGGTGCTCCTTGCCCGCGGGCGGTCCCTCGGTCGCGACCGTGATGGCATTCATCTTCGCCCACTGCATCTTTACACGGGCGAAGGCCATCCGCGCACCTTTGATGCAGACCGACCGCTTGATGGCGTCAAGCCAAGGGCAGGCATCGACTAGCCGCTTCACAAGACCGAAGTAGCTGCTGGGTATGGCTTCGGCTGGCCACAGCCGGATTACTAAGTCCTTCATGGCCAGTTCGGCCACCCTATGCAGTTCGACCAGCTGTTTTAGCTGATCGCTAAAGGGCACCGGATGTTCTGGCCTAAGGTATTGCGACCAGAACAGCTTCTCCATCGAGCTCCCTTCTTCGGCTCGGAAGAATTCCGCAGTGTCAGAAACACTGCACGGCAGATCCACAAATGCCCCTGGGGAACTCCAAATCCGGGTTAGTAAGAGATACCTCTTCTTCACATACTTGCTTTGCATACTAAAAGCCTTACCCGCCGCGATTTTCTTGGCCTCCTGGATCTCCTAGAGGGCGCCCTGGGCTTCAACCCGGGCCTCTTCCGTGCTTCGGCGAGCCTTGGCGAGTTCGGCCTCTTGAGCCGAAACATCGCGCTCCAAAGACTCGCATTTCTTCAAGGCATCCTGGAGCTCTTGCTGGATCTCATCAAGCCTGGCCTCGTGTTTCTCATGGGCGGCTTGTTCCTTGGTAGCTTTGTCCTCGGCCTCGGCCAGCGCCTTTTTAAGGACCTCGACCTCGGTTGCCGCTCCTACAAATATCATGGCACTACGGCCAATACGCGTCATTCCTTCTTTCTGAATATACAGCAAGTTACCACATACCTTGCTTGTCCTCCAGCTGCCTTTTCACAAGGCCGAGCTCTTCTTTGGCCCGCTCCAGACTCTGCTTTAATCCGGAGACCTCAGCAGCATGAGAGGTTGCGGCCAGCAATGACGCCTTCTTATTCACATAAGACATATTTATTTAGTTTCCTGCGAAAATTACTTGATCCTCCGTCCGGATTTTCTTTTCGAACACCGGACAGTGTCTTAGGAGATACTGTCTATACTATGACTTTCTCTTTCGCGTCGCTTACCTCAAAGCCTGTCAGCAGGCTGGTGCAGGCTTCGGTCAGTCCTCTCTTGACGGACTGAACCCTCTCAACCACCGTACCCATAAGGATACGGTGTTCCTCCACAATGGAAGCTCCTCGTAGCGCTTCCAGCAGATTATCCGGTGCCTCTGGATGGATAGAGGTCACCAGCAAAATAGGCACACCTCCACCCTTCGGAGGCGCGGCTCTGGGCTGCGGTCGACATCCCATGCTAAGTTATCCACGAGGGAACCCTTCCCCCTCTTGGACGCTCCTGCCTCCAGACTAGTGGAGGCCGCCCTCTTCTTCCTTCCCCCCTCAGGGGGAAAGTTGCTTTCTTCCTCCTCCTCGTTGTCGTCTTCGGCGGCAGAGGAGTGAGTCTTGTTGTCTTCGAACGACACGTCTGAAGCTCCCTTGCGGCGGAGGCCACTTCTGGCCCCCTTGGCCTTCTTCTCCGGCGCCTGGTAAGGCGCCGGGACCAGCATCTTCGTCAGAAGCGGGATGGCTGGTTCCTCGGGCAGCGGAGCCGGACACTTAATCCGCTCCGCTTTCTTTGTCCATACCTGAAAAAATAAAATAATGTGGTTTAGATATTTTCCTCGGCCAAGCAAGTAAAGTGTGCGCCTTGAAACGTGAAATACTTACCGCACTGGCGGGACGGGCCAAGGCATGCCCGCGATCCTCGGTTGTCTCTGGCGGTGTCTCGTTGCCCTTGAAGAGTAACTTCCAGATATCCTCGTGCGTGGTTTCAAAGAACTCTTGCAAGGTCTGGTGCTTGGCCGGATTGAACTCCCATAAATGGCAAGTCCGGCTCTATCATGGAAGGATCCGTCGAATTAGCATCACCTGGATCACATTGACGAGCTTAATGTTCTTGTGCACCATGCTCTGGATGCGTGTCTCCAGCGCTATCGGCTCGTCTGATGAAGACCAATTCAGTCCCTTCTCTAGCCAGGAGGTGAGCCGCATCGGAGCTCCAGACTCGAATTCGGGAGCCGCGGTCCAGGTGGCGTCGCGGGGCTCTGTGATATAGAACCACAGTTTCAGCCATTCTTGGACGGTCTCCACAAAGGTACCTTTGGGCCATGTGGCATTGGGCATCTTGCTCACCATGGCCCCTCTGCACTCTGCGTGTTGGCCGTCCACCACCTTCAGCTTCACGTTGAAGATCTTAAGCCACAGTCCGAAGTGGGGTGGAATGCGGAGGAAGGCCTCGCACACGACTATGAATGCCGAGATGTTGAGGAAGGAGTTTGGGGCTAGATCATGGAAATCTAGCCCGTAATAGAACATGAGTCCGCGGACGAAAGGGTGGAGAGGAAATCCTAACCCGCGGACGAAATGGGGGATGAACACCACCCTCTCATTGGGCTTTGGGGTGGGGACGATTTGCCCCTTGGCCGAAAGCTGGTGGGCAATATCTTTCGCCAGATACCCGGCCTCCCGAAGCTTGGTGATGTCCTTCTCCTTGACAGAGGAGGCCATCCACTTGCCTTGCGCTCCAGATCCAGACATGGTCGAGTGCCTTTTCGAGGCGGAAAAGATGAGGACTTTGGCACTGGAGCTCGAGAATGGGAGGGCAGAGAGAAAGAGAAGGCGTGGTTGAAAGAAAGGAATCCTTATCTCCTTATAAAGGCAGTGAATATCAAGCGTCTCCCCACTCGCCTTAAAACTCGCTTATTCCCAAGGGCTGTGCAAATGGCACGGTTGGATTACCCATGCCCGTATTGATGAGAATCCCGCAATAAGGGGACACGATCTCTGCTTTGACAAGACGTGCCAATGAGACCGCATCTCGAAGCGGCAGGCCGAAAAACGGTTCGAAATAATGACCGGGTAATGACGTGGTATCACATTACCAAAAGTTGTCAGCGGATTGGACTCGTGAAGTATTATACTCTCTGCAGTTGTGAGTGGAATTTGTTTTGCAGAGCCAGACACGTTCATTGCGTCCAAAGACTGTGTTGGAGTATTCAATGCCAAAGACAATTTGCGCACCGGACACCTCATCATTGAAGCCTGGTTCAGGGGCTACTGAGGGAGTCCTGGATTAGGGGGTCCTCGGGCGTCCGGACTACGGTACGTGGGCCGGACTGATGGGCTGTGAAGATACAAGACCGAAGACTATCTCCCGTGTCCTGATGGGACTCTCCTTGGCGTGGAAGGCAAGCTTGGCGTCCTGATATGAAGATTCCTTTCTCTGTAACCGACTTTGTATAACCCTAGTCCCCTCCGATGTATATATAAACCGGAGGGCTTAGTCCATAGGGACAAGACTCATACTCATAGTCATACAGGCTAGACTTCTAGGGTTCAGCCATCACGATCTCGAGGTAGATCAACTCTTGTAATACTCATATTCATCAAGATCAATCAAGCAGGAAGTAGGGTATTACCTCCATAGAGAGGGCCAGAACCTGGGTAAACATCGTGTCCCCTATCTCCTGTTACCATCGACCTTAGACGCACAGTTCAGGACCCCCTACCCGAGATCCGCCGGTTTTGACACCGACAACCGTTTCCTTCCTCTAATGGGTATACACATATTTTAGTTGCTGTTGATTACGTTACTAAGTGGGTAGAAGCTATTCCAACTAGTAGTGTTGATCATAACACCTCTATTAAGATGCATAAAGAAGTTATTTTTCCGAGGTTTGGAGTCCCTACATACTTAATGACTGATGGTGGTTCACATTTTATTCATGGTGCTTTTCGTAAAATGCTTGCTAAGTATGATGTTAATCATAGAATTGCATCCCCATATCACCCTCAGTCTAGTGGTCAAGTAGAACTTAGTAATAGAGAGCTCAAATTAATTTTGCAAAAGACTGTTAATAGATCTAGAAAGAATTGGTCCAAGAAACTTGATGATGCATTGTGGGCCTATAGAACTGCATATAAAAATCCTATGGGTATGTCTCCGTATAAAATGGTTTATGGAAAAGCATGTCACTTACCTCTCGAACTAGAACATAAGGCATATTGGTCCATTAAAGAGCTCAATTATGATTTCAAACTTGCCGGTGAGAAGAGACTATTTGACATTAGCTCACTTGATGAATGGAGAACCCAGGCCTATGAGAATGCCAAACTGTTTAAAGAAAAAGTTAAAAGATGGCATGATAAAAGGATACAAAAGCGTGAGTTTAATGTAGGTGATTATGTTTTGCTATACAACTCTCGTTTAAGATTTTTTGCAGGAAAACTTCTCTCTAAATGGGAAGGTCCTTACGTTATCAAGGAGGTCTATCGTTCCGGTGCCATAAAAATCAACAACTTCGAAGGCACAAATCCGAAGGTGGTGAACGGTCAAAGAATCAAACATTATATCTCAGGTAATCCCATAAATGTTGAAACTAATGTTATTGATACCGTAACCCCGGAGGAGTACATAAGGGACACTTTCCAGAACGTTTCAGACTCCGAAAAGGAATACGTATGTGGTACGGTAAGTAAACCGACTCCAAAACAGTTCTAATAGCAATTTTTCACTGTTTTGGAATATTTAAGAAAATAGGAAAATAAGAAGTAGTCCGGGAAGGACATGAGGCGTCCATGAGGGTCGAGGGCACACCCTACCCCCTGGGCGCACCCCCTGCCTCGTGGGCACCTCGTATGCCCTCCGGACTCCGTTTTCTTGCATGATACTTCTTTTGGTCGGTAAAAGTTCATTATATAATCTCCCGAAGGTTTTGACCACCGTACCATGCAAATATCCTCTGTTTTTGTTTCAAGCTGTTTTTCTGACAGATCTAGATCATCATGACGTCTTCAAGCGCTCCCAAGGACAAGTTCTTTGAGAAGGTTATCAATCCCTACCTCGCGGAGGTGCTGCAACACCCTCAAACAATTGAGATGCGTGATGGGTTGCTGCACATCCGCGATGTCGAGGGACCAAGGAGGACTGGAAGCGTGGAGAGAAGACTCGAAGCAATGGAGCAACAAGTTTTCAAGTGCCAGGGGATGGTGGAATGCGGACTCAATGGCAACCACATGATGATCGCGGAGTTCACCAAAAACCACAAGCTGGATGCCAAGAACATTGGGGAGACCATCTTCAAGCTTCACGAGAAAATCGAGCATCTCCAAGCCTAGATCTATGACCTGCAAAACCAAAACTATGAGTATGAATATGGATTCAAGAGGATGAGTTTGGCTGCAGATGCGAGGATCCCGGAGACTCGATCATCCTTCTATGATGGTGAGCCTATGCCTTGGAAGATGGACGACAAGCCTACATCATCAACAACTCCATCATCACCACCCCCGAGGAAAGAGATATAATCACATGGGTATGGGCACTCCCCTTGGGGACTGCCAAGCTTGGGGGAGGTGCCCCGGTATCGTATCACCATCACACTCCTACCTTTACCGTTTTTCTTAGTTCGATCCTTTTG
Organism: Aegilops tauschii subsp. strangulata; assembly: GCF_002575655.3. NCBI lineage: Eukaryota > Viridiplantae > Streptophyta > Magnoliopsida > Poales > Poaceae > Aegilops > Aegilops tauschii. Next base: position 292,038,874 of record NC_053040.3, on the reverse strand, counting down.
GTAATATCTTGATCTAGTAGAATAAAGTTTTAGTATGATTTAGTTTTGAGTTTTGTTTTATGATCCCTCTATGTAATCGAGTCCGTGAGCTATATATAATAAAGATTAGTTTTGAGTCAAGGGCTTGATTATCTTGCTACGATCGTGAGGGAATAAAAGAAAAAGAAAGAATAGAAAGAAATAAAGAGATCATATTGATCTTATGTAGAGTAATGACTTCACATATAAAGAGTATGATGAATAAAAGTTGATGAGAGTTGACAAACATATTTTTGGTCATCATTGCAATTAATAGGAAGTAATAAAGAAAGAGAAGTTCTCACATATAAATATACTATCTTGGACATCTTTTATGATTGTGAGCACTCATTAAAATATGACATGCTAAAAGGTTGATGTTGGACAGGGAAGACAACGTAATGGGTTATGTTTTCTTATATCCGAAATAAAGTATATTTTCATGGATCCTCCAACATGTTGAGCTTGCCTTTCCCCCTCATGCTAGCCAAATTCTTTGCACCAAGTAGAGATACTACTTGTGCTTCCAAATATCCTTAAACCCGGTTTTGCCATGAGTGTCCACCATATCTACCTACTGATTGAGTAAGATCCTTCAAGTAAGTTGTCATTGTTGCATGCAATAAAAATTGCTCTCTAAATATGTATGATTTATTAGTGTGGAGAAAATAAGCTTTATACGATCTTGTGATGTGGAAGAAATAAAAGCGACGGACTGCATAATAAAGGTCCATATCACAAGTGGCAATATAAAGTGACGTTCTTTCGCATTAAAATTTTGTGCATCCAACCATAAAAGCATATGAAAACCTCTGCTTCCCTCTGCGAAGGGCCCATCTTTTATTCTTGTCTTATACCCTATACAAGAGTCATGGTGATCTTCACCTTTCCTTTTTACATTTTATCCTTTGGCAAGCACATTGTGTTGGAAAGATCCTGATATATATACACAATTGGATGTGAGTTATCATGAACTATTATTGTTGACATTACCCTTGAGGTAAAAGGTTGGGAGGCAACATTATAAGCCCCTATCTTTCTCTGTGTCCGATTAAAACTCCACACCCATAAGTATTGTGTGAGTGTTAGCAATTGTGAAAGACTAAATGATAGTTGAGTATGTGGACTTGCTGAAAAGCTCTTATATTGACTCTTTCCAATGTTACGATAAATAGCAATTGCTTCAATGACTGAGATTATAGTTTGTTAGTTTTCAGTGAAGTTTTTGATTCATACTTTACATTGTGAATAGATTGTTACTTTAGCATAAGAAATCATATGAATATATATATATATGTTGTTGTTACAAGAATGATCATGATGCCCTCATGTCCGTATTTTATTTTATCGACGCTTCTATCTCTAAACATGTGGACATATTTTTCGTTATCGGCTTCCGCTTGAGGACAAGCGAGGTCTAAGCTTGGGGGAGTTGATACGTCCATTCTACATCATGCTTTTATATCGATATTTATTGCATTATGGGTTGTTATTACACATTATGTCACAATACTTATGCCTATTCTCTCTTATTTTACAAGGTTTACATGAAGAGGGAGAATGCCGGCAGCTGGAATTCTGGGCTGGAAAAGGAGCAAATATTAGAGACCTATTCTCCACACCTCCAAAAGTCCTGAAACTTCACGAAGGCACGTTTTGGAATATATAAAAAATACTGGAGAAAGAATCAACCAGAGGGGGCCCACACCCTGTCCACAAGGGTGGGGGCGCGCCCTACCCCCTGGGCGCGCCCCCCTGTCTCGTGGGCCCCCCGGCAGGCCTCCGGTGCCCATCTTCTGCTATATGAAGTATTTTGTCCTAGAAAAAAGAAGAAGGAAGCTTTCGGGATGAAACACCACCGCCCCGAGGCGGAACCAATCTAGGGCTCCGGCGGAGCTGTTCTGCCGGGGAAACATCCCTCCGGGAGGGGGAAATCGTCACCATCGTCATCACCATCGATCCTCTTAGCGGGAGGGGGTCAATCTCCATCAACATCTTCACCAGCACCATCTCCTCTCAAACCCTAGTTCATCTCTTGTATCCAATCTTTGTCTCAAAACCTCAGATTGGTTCCTGTGGGCTGCTAGTAGTGTTGATTACTCCTTGTAGTTGATGCTAGTTGGTTTATTTGGTGGAAGATCATATGTTCAGATCCTTTATGCATATTAATACCCCTCTGATTATGAACATGAATATGATTTGTGAGTAGTTACGTTTGTTCCTGAGGACATGGGAGAAGTCTTGCTATAAGTAGTCATGTGAATTTGGTATTCGTTCGATATTTTGATGAGATGTATGTTGTCTTTCCTCTAGTGGTGTTATGTGAACGTCGACTACATGACACTTCACCATTGTTTGGTCCTAGAGGAAGGCATTTGGAAGTAATAAGTAGATGATGGGTTGCTAGAGTGACAGAAGCTTAAACCCTAGTTTATGCGTTGCTTCGTAAGGGGCTGATTTGGATCCATATGTTTCATGCTATGGTTAGGTTTACCTTAATACTTCTTTTGTAGTTGCGAATGCTTGCAATAAGGCTTAATCATAAGTGGGATGCTTTTCCAAGGAAGGGCAGCACCCAAGCACCGGTCCACCCACATATCAGATTATCAAAGTAACGAACGTGAATCATATGAGCATGATGAAAACTAGCTTGACGATAATTCCCATGTGTCCTCGGGAACTCTTTCCTTCAGATAAGAGTTTGTCCAGGCTTGTCCTTTGATACAAAAAGGATTGGGCCATCTTGCGTCACCTTATTTACTTTCATTACTTGTCACCCGCTACAAATTACCTTATCACAAAACTATCTGTTACCGATAATTTCAGTGCTTGCAGAGAATACCTTACTAAAAACCGCTTGTCATTTCCTTCTGCTCCTCGTTGGGTTCGACACTCTTACTTATCCAAAGGACTACGATAGATCCCCTATACTTGTGGGTCATCAATATCCATCCAACCTGAAGCTGCACCCATCAAAGCAAGTTAATACCCTACAAATTAGCCAAGGCAAGCTTAGATCTTGACATGATCTTATTTATTTGTGCGCCTATTGTCAACCGTTTGAAATAAGACCCGCAGGACAATTTCATACCAAAAAAATCACGGTGCTGCAAGTGTTTAGAGACTGACAAACTGTTAGCTGACATCTAGTAGGCATAAAAAATGCATGAAAAAAACACATGATGATATACAGGTGGAAAATATAATTAGATATAGGGACACAAGCTTCTTATCGGTGGTCCGGAAAGTTGTGCTACTCACCTCTGCCATGGAATAGTACAACTCCAGCACGTGAGTGATTTGCAGGGCTTTGTGATTTCATGGTATGACAACCAGAAGCCAATGTCGAGGCTGCCTGGACCTCCTCCATATCCTCCAGAACAAAGATGTTGATGTCAACAGAGTTCATCATAGGTTCAATGCATGTCTTATCTTGAAAATACGAGGGGAAAGCATCAACAACGCGCTTATAAAGCAATTTGTTTCAGATCCACCTATAGTCCAGATTAACGTCGACACAAGGAAGCGGGGGAGGCACAGCACCGTCAGGCCTGAGCGTGCAGCAGTGCGTGTGTAGACTCAAGGTAGTAGGCGTACAAACCATAGGCGAGAGAAGTGCACCGGCCACCCGTGGCACTAGGGTTATGAATAAATTACGTGTATATATAACAGGAAGTTATGGTACTATGCTACAATCCATACTTCGACACCATGCAATGTTGTGCACCACGATTCATCTATGTGTGCTCCAAATTAGTTAACAGGGTACACTTCATTATCATTGTTGTTGGTTTGAACTGAAGGTGTACATGTGCTACAACCAAACCTATGTGCAGATCAATATTTTTTCTACAACGTGCTCTTAAAGAATAAACAGTTAAAGAGCAAGTGTAGCAATCTTGGAACAACTATCTTCCATTATACCGTATCATACAAGGATTCAGAGGAATTGTGCATGTGATGCTTGTTATTACCGGTGCTACGATATTGCCGGCTCCATCTCCTCCTCCCTCTCACCATCGCCAGCAGCCTCCGAAGGACAAATCCCACGCAGAGCCGACGGCAGCGGGATCCGTTTCTCCCGGAGTCAAGTCTCGCGCTGACGAGTTGGGGGACCTGGTGGTGGCGGGTGGTGGTCTCGGCGGTGGGGTTCATGGCGGCTGTGGGCCTGTGGTGTCAGGGTGGCTCCTCTGGGGCTCCGGCGGTGGTGCCTGCTTGCAGCGGAGAGGTGGAGATGGTGGCCGGTGGTGCAGGAGCTCCTGCTCTCGCGTGGGCTTGGGCCCAGATCTGGTCACGGCAGTTGGGCGGCGGCAGCGGCTACTCAGCGCAGTCATCGTGACTTGAGCGGCCATCGTGGAGGCTGGGGGCTCACGTTGGGATCGGCTGGTGGTGGCGCCAGTAGGCGGTCGTCAAAAAAATGGAGGTGGCGGCGACAGCGTCGTGGTCATGGAGGTTGGGTGAGAGAGAGAGGGGAATCAGGCGAGAGGGAGATGGTGGATAGAAAATTTACATTTTTTCTACAGTTTGGCCCGTGATATTTTGATGCATAGGTGGGTCTTGGGAGGTTAGCTGTAAGTGCGGGAGGTGGGAGGTTGAACAAACAACGAATGTTTTGGTATCGTTGGTACATATGTGTTGCCATAGGGTTTTTTGTTGTTGTAGTGGTTCCCTTGAATTTTAATGTGTTCATAGAGAAAGCTAAGTTGAAAGATGATGTTAGCAACTACATGGACTCGGTCTGTAACTTGAGGATTATCCTCATTGCTGCACAGAAGAATTACATCCTGGAAGCACCACTAGGTGCAAGACCCGCTGTAGGAGCAACTCCAGACGTTATGAATGTCTGGCAAAGCAAAGATGATGACTACTCGATAGTTCAGTATGCCATGCTTTACGGCTTAGAATCGGGACTTCAAAGACGTTTTGAATTTCATGGAGCATATGAGATGTTCCAGGAGTTGAAGTTAAAATTTCAAGCAAATGCTCGAGTTGAGAGATATGAAGTCTCCAACAAGTTCTATAGCTGTAAAATGGAGGAGAATAGTTTTGTCAGTGAACACATACTCAGAATGTCTGGGTACCACAACCACTTGACTCATCTGGGAGTTAATCTTCCTGATGATAGTGTCATTGACAGAGTTCTTCAATCACTTCCACCAAGCTATAAAGGCTTTGTGATGAACTACAATATGCAAGGGATGGAAAAGACAATTCCCGAGCTCTTCGCGATGCTAAAGGTTGTGGAGGTAGAAATCAAGAAGGAGCATCAAGTGTTGATGGTTAACAAGACCACTAGTTTCAAGAAAAAGGGCAAAGGGAAGAAGGGGAACTTCAAGAAGAACAGTAAGCAAGTTGCTGCTCAAGGGAAGAAGCCCAAGTCTGGACCTAAGCCTGAGATTGAGTGCTTCTACTGCAAAGGGACTGGTCACTAGAAGAGGAACTGCCCCAAGTATTTGGCAGATAAGAAGGATGGCAAAGTGAAAGGTATATTTGATATACATGTTATTGATGTGTATCTTACTAATGCTCGTCGTAGCGCCTGGGTACTTGATAGTGGTTCTATTGCTCATATTTGCAACTCGAAACAGGGGCTACGGATTAAAAATTGGCTAAGGGCGAGGTGACGATGTGCGTGGGAAATGGTTCCAAGGTTGATGTGATCGCCATCGGCATGCTACCTCTACATCTACCGTCGGGATTAGTTTTAGACCTGAATAATTGTTATTTGGTGCCAGCGTTGAGCATGAACATTATATCTGGATCTTGTTTGTTGCGAGATGGTTATTCATTTAAATCAGAGAATAATGGTTGTTCTATTTATATGAGTAATATCTTTTATGGTCATGCACCCTTGATGAGTGGTCTATTTTTATTGAATCTCGATTGTAGTGATACACATATTCATAATATTGAAGCCAAAAGATGCAGAGTTAATAATGATAGTGCAACTTATTTGTGGCACTGTCGTTTAGGTCATATTGGTATAAAGCGCATGAAGAAACTCCATGCTGATGGGCTTTTGGAATCACTTGATTATGAATCACTTGATGCTTGCGAACCAAGCCTCATGGGCAAGATGACTAAGACTCCGTTCTCCGGAACAATGCAGCGAGCAACTGACTTATTGGAAATAATACATACTGATGTATGTGGTCCGATGAGTGTTGAGGATCGCGGTGGGTATCGTTATTTTCTAAACTTCACAGATGATTTGAGTAGATATGGGTATATCTACTTAATGAAACATAAGTCTGAAACATTTGAAAAGTTCAAAGAATTTCAGAGTGAAGTGGAAAATCATCGTAACAAGAAAATAAAGTTTCTACGATCTGATCATGGAGGTGAATATTTGAGTTATGAGTTTGGTCTTCATTTGAAACAATGTGGAATAGTTTCGCAACTCACGCCACGTGGAACACCACAACGTAATGGTGTGTCCGAACGTCATAACCATACTTTATTAGATATGGTGCGATCTATGATGTCTCTTACCGACTTACCGCTATCATTTTCGGGTTATGCTGTAGAGATGGATGCATTCACGTTAAATAGGGCACCATCTTAATCCGTTGAGACGACACCATATGAACTGTGGTTTAGCAAGAAGCCTAAGATGTCGTTTCTTAGGGGCTGCGATGCTTATGTGAAAAAGGTTCAACCTGATAAGCTCGAACCCAAATCGGAGAAATGTGTCTTCATAGGATATCCAAAGGAGACTGTTGGGTACACCTTCTATCACAGATCCAAAGGCAAGATATTTGTTGCTAAGAATGGATCCTTTCTAGAGAAGGAGTTTCCCTCGAAAGAAGTGAGTGGGAGGAAAGTAGAACTTGATGAGGTAATTGTACCTTCTCCGTTGGAAAGTAGTTCATCACAGAAATCAGTTCCAGTGATTCCTACACCAATTAGTGAGGAAGCTAATGATGATGATCATGAAACTTCAGATCAAGTTACTACCAAACCTCGTAGGTCAACCAGAGTACGGTCCGCACCAGAGTGGTATGGTAATCCTGTTCTGGAGGTCATGTTACTTGACCATGACGAACCTATGAACTATGAGGAAGCGATGATGAGCCCAGATTCCGTGAAATGGCTTGAGGCCATGAAATTTGAGATGGGATCCATGTATGAGAACAAAGTATGGACTTTGGTTGACTTGCCCGATGATCGGCAAGCCATAGAGAATAAATGGATCTTCAAGAAGAAGACTGACGCTGCCGGTAATGTTATTGTCTACAAAGCTCGACTTGTTGCGAAAGGTTTTTGACAAGTTCAAGGAGTTGACTGTGATGGGACCTACTCACCCGTAGAGATGCTTAAGTCTGTCTGAATCATGTTAGCAATCGCCGCATTTTATGATTATGAAATTTGGCAAATGGATGTCAAAACTGCATTCCTTAATGGATATCTTAAAGAAGAGTTGTATATGATGCAACCAGAAGGTTTTGTTGATCCTAAAGGTGCTAACAAAGTGTGCAAGCTCCAGCGATCCATTTATGGACTGGTGCAAGCCTCTCGGAGTTGGAATAATATACACTTTGATAGTGTGATCAAAGCATATGGTTTTATATAGACTTTTGGAGAAGCCTGTATTTACAATAAAGTGAGTGGGAGCTCTGTAGCATTTCTAATATTATATGTGGATGACATATTGTTGATTGGAAATAATACATAATTTCTGGAGAGCATAAAAGGATACTTGAATAAGAATTTTTCAATGAAAGACCTCGGTGAAGCTGCTTATATATTAGGCAGCAAGATCTATAGAGATAGATCAAGACGCTTAATTGGACTTTCACAAAGCACATACATTGATAAAGTTTTGAAGAAGTTCAAAATCGATCAGTCAAAGAAAGGGTTCTTGCCTGTGTTACAAGGTGTGAAGTTGAGTCAGACTCAATGCCCGGCTACTGCAGAAGATAGAGAGAAAATGAAGGTCATTCCCTATGCCTCAGCCATAGGTTCTGTCATGTATGCAATGCTATGTACTAGACCTGATGTGTGCCTTGCTATAAGTTTAGCAGGGAGGTACCAAAGTAATCCAGGAGTGATCACTGGACAGCGGTCGAGAACATCCAAAAATACCTGAAAAGGACTATGTAATCTAGATTATTGACTCTAGTGCAAGTGGGAGACTGAAGGAAATATGCCCTAGAGGCAATAATAAAGTTGTTATTTATATTTCCTTATATCATGATAAATGTTTATTATTCATGCTAGAATTGTATTAACCGGAAACTTAGTACAGGTGTGAATACATAGATAAACAGAGTGTCCCTAGTATGCCTCTACTTAACTAGCTCGTTAATCAAAGATGGTTAAGTTTCCTGACCATAGACATGTGTTGTCATTTGATGAACGGGATCACATCATTAGAGATTGATGTGCTGGACAAGACCCATCCGTTAGCTTAGCATTATGATCGTTTAGTTTTATTGCTATTGCTTTATTCATGACTTATACATATTCCTCTGACTATGAGACTATGCAACTCCCGAATACCGGAGGAAAACTTTGTGTGCTATCAAATGTCACAACATAACTGGGTGATTATAAAGATGCTCCACATGTGTATCCGAAGGTGTTTGTTGAGTTGGCATGGATCGAGATTAGGATTTGTCACTCCGTGTATCGGAGAGGTATCTCTGGGCCCTCTCGGTAATGCACATCACTATAAACCTTGCAAGCAATGTGACTAATGAGTTAGTTACGGGATGATGCATTACGGAATGAGTAAAGAGTCTTGCTGGTAACGAGATTGAACTAGGATGATGATACCGACGATCGAATCTCGGGCAAGTAACATCACTACTAGGGAAAAGCCTATACACAGAGGTATAGCAGTAGCGCTAGTTAAAACAGGACGCTACTGCTACTTTGTAGTAGCGCGTTCCAGGAAAGCGTGCTATAGCTACAACTATAGCAGTAGCGCGTGTGCAACAAAAAGCACTACCACTATAAATCCCACCGTGTTGGCGGTAGGCTAGGAAAAGTAGTAGCGGTTCCGCACGAAGCGCACTACCACTATGGTCGTTGTTGCAGCGCGTTTCCTGCGTAGAGCGCTACTGCTAAGAAAGAAAAGAAAAATGAAAAAATAGAAAAGTAAATGAAAATGAAAGAAGTAGGAAACAAAGAATGAAAAAAAGAAAATGTAAGGATAAACAAAAGAAATAACTGCTTCCTATAGCAGTAGCTTTTTTTTTCCTAAAACGCGCTATAGCTAACTTAGCTATAGCGCATTTCCTTAAGAGTGCTACTGCTAGTTCGACTTAACCACACGCGGGCTCAAAATTTTGCTAAGTCCTCCTTTCCCCCCTGTTCCCCAAACTCCTCTGTCGCCGCCGCCCGAGCCCGAGCCTGCCCTCACCGCCGCCGCCCGCCGCCGCTCTCGACCTCACCGTCGCCACCCTCGACCTCACCGCCGCCGCCTGAGCCTGCCCAGGACCGCCGCCTCCCGATCCTGAGCCCGCCCTCGCCGCCCCTACCTCCGTTGCCGAGCACCTCCCCGCCACCGTCTCTCCCCTCTCTGTAAGCCCCCCACCCCTCCCCCACTGCAAAGCCAATATGAGCATCTAGGTTCCGCTATTGGTTATTGACCGGAGATGTGTCTCGGTCATGTCTACATAGTTCTCGAACCCGTAAGGTCTGTATGCTTAATGTTCGATGACGATTTGTATTATGAGTTATGTGTTTTGGTGACCGAAGTTTGTTCGGAGTCCCGGATAAGATCACGGACCTGACGAGAAGTCTTGAAATGGTCGAGAGGTAAAGATTCATATATTTGAAGGTTGTATTCGGACATCGGAATGGTTCCCAGTGATTCGGGTATTTTATCGGAGTACCGAGGGGTTACAGGAACCCCCCAGGGAAGTGTTGCGCCAACATGGGCCTAAGGGAGAGAGAGGGAAGCCACGGGAAGTGGCCGTGCGCCCCCCTCCTTGGGAGTCCGAACAGGACAAGGAGGAGGGGTGGCGCCCCCCTTCCCTTTCTCTCTCCCTCTCCTTCCTATTCCCTCCGGTGGAAGAAAGGAAAAGGGGGGGCGAATCCTACTTTGACTAGGAGTCCAAGTAGGACTCCCCCCATGGCGCGCCCCTCCTGGCCGCCGGCCTCTCTCCCCCCTCCTTTATATATGTGGGCAGGGGCACCCCAAAGACACTCCAAGATTTCTCTTAGCCGTGTGCGGTGCCCCCCTCCATAGTGTACTCCTCCGGTCATAGCGTCGTAGTGCTTAGGCGAAGCCCTACGCGGATCACATCACCAACACCATCGCCACGCCGTCGTGCTGACGGAACTCTCCCTCGACCCTCTACTGGATCAAAAGCTCGAGGGACGTCATCGAGCTGAACGTGTGCTGAACACGGAGGTGCCGTACGTTCGGTACTTGGATCGGTTGGATCGTGAAGACGTTCGACTACATCAACCGCGTTAATCTAACGCTTCCGCTTTCGGTCTACGAGGGTACGTGGACACACTCTTCCCATCTCGTTGCTATGCATCTCCTAGATAGATCTTGCGTGATCGTAGGAATTTTTTTCAAATTGCATGCTACGTTCCCAACAGTATCAACACCGACCCTAATGTCGATATGATCTTCGTCAATATCATCTTTAGGATCACCAAGATCGAAGGTTATATGCATACCCTCCTGAAAACCATACGCCTTGCACAGTACTTCCCAATTCGAGCAACCAAAATGTGAGTAGGTCACCACATTGTATAGCTTTACAGAAAAAGCATAACCATGATGGGTCCTGAGGTGAACTCTCTTTGTCTACATATTCTCATGATCTTTGAAATCTAGCTTCTCCAACACATAACGTATTGCATGGCAGGGGATGCACTAGTCAAATTGTAAAAGATGAAAATTACACGTTGAAGAAGCAGTAGTCATGCTTAATTACGAAAAAGACTTGTCGTTGTTGCGTACCGTTTCAACATCAAAGGTCTCCTCGAGCTTAATACTGAAGCGCAGACCGTCTACCAGGTGAGGCCTATCGCACAGACCCCAGTCGTCGCTGCAGTAGTCGCACTCCAGGATCGTATCGTCGTCGTCAGACATTTCCTATGTTCATAATTCAAATATTAAACTTCTAAAATTCAATATATGTACTACAAAAACTAAATTAGATCATTATTATTCATCACCGATTGACTATCGGTCTGTCGAGTCTTTCTTGAAAACTCTCAGCTCACGTGGTGTATATATTCGACAGTTGGTGATGGTCGCTCCTCCCTTCATCCCCGAGTGCATTACACCAAAATGTCTAGCACACGGGAACGATTGAGAAGCGACGCCCACGGCAACAGTCGGGGTTCTTCCTCTCTTACATTTGTGACCATTGCTGATGGAACCTCCTACTTTCATTTGAAAGTGCATTACATCAAATGTCTAGCACCTTCAAATGAAGAAGAAGCTTCCCTCACGACAACAGTCGGGATTCTTCTTCTCTCATATATGGTGGAGACTCTCCCTCACTAATTTTTTGACTGTCATGTATGGAGCCCTGACAGACTTAAATTCAACCCGAAATGATGTTTAATTATCTTTCTAGAAAATCCGGGACACTCGATATTTCCTACATATTCTAGCACAAGTCATGCCAAGATTCAAGGAAAAATCCGGCATGACCTTTGCTAAAAAGGACATATCGAGCGCCTGAAATTTTACGAAATAGAAATTAATCAACACTCCGGCAAAACATAGGCCACTCAGAGGTGTTCCCTGCAAACATAGGCCACTTGGGCAAGCACCGGTAGTACACAACAGTACATATCACATGTCTAAATCTCCATCATATTTGAAAGACCTACATTGTAAATTTTCTATTCCATGCAAATAATCTACATTCTATTGTATTGAAAAAACATTAAAAACTAGCTTCATCACATTGTCACGGCTACTCATCTACTACTCTACTACATCTATCAAACATCTACATCATCATCGACATGGGGATTTGGCTGGTCTCACCTCGAGGTCGGAGGGGGTCGGCGACGGGGATGATGCAGGGGCTCCTTGATTTCTGCAAAAACAAAATATAAACAAAAACATTATTATCCTGATTTTAGGACTTAGTGAAACCCTATAAGCTATCAACTAAACATTATTATGCTGATTCAAAAGACCTACATTTACTAACAAAATAAAACTAGTTTTTTTTACTAAAAATTTGTATTACTAACCGTAACAGCTGTCCATCTATCTATCCAAAGCATTACTAGAAAAAAACCTAGTTTTATCCATCTCTCTATCCATCTACCTATCCAAGCATTACAAAAAAACCTTAGAAGCATACTAAATGAAAGTGTTACATATCAACTAAATCTATGAACTACGTTTGAATTTTTACTAATTCACTCTAAACACTATAAGCTATCAACTAAACCCTAGAAGCATACTAAATCAAAGTGTTACATATCAACTAAAACTATTAACTATGTCTATTTTTTTGCTAAATCACTCTAAACCCTAAAAATTATTAACTAAATCAAAGTGTAGGAGGAGCTATGCATGGAGGAGGGGAGGGAGGAGGGGCTGTGTGGATGGAGGAGGGGAGGGACGATGGGTTGTGTGGATGGAGGAGGGGGAGGAGGGGCTGTTCATGCAGGAGAAGGGGCGGCTAGAGGAGGAAGGAGCAAGGGAAGGGATGAGGGAGGAGGAGAGGCGACTAGAGGAGGGAGGAATGGAAGGAAGGGAGGAGGGTGGCTAGAGGAGGGATGAGGAGGAGGAGGAGGCTTACCGAGGCTGGGGGATGGCGGCGACGGCGGCAGCAATGCGGCGACAACGGAGATGGTAGGAGGAGGACGGCCGAGACGATGACACAGTGAGACAGGGAGAGTGAGGAACGGGCGGGGCGGGGGGACAAGGCCGGCTTAGCAGCAGCGCGGGCCATGGCCCAGCGCTCCTGCTAAAAGCATTAGCTATAGTGCGGGTGACGGTGTCCTGGACTAGGGGGTACTCACCACGTCGTCTCCCAACCAGCTGGATCGGGCCGAGGACCCCCATGGCGGTTTACTTATGGGCCACTTCGTCCAGCCCATGCCGCATATAAGGAGGATTCCACAAGACTTGGCGCCCAAGACGAGGACTCCTCTAAACCCTAGGCCTGCGGTGCATATATAAACCGAGGCCAGGCTAGTCAATAGATCAACTTATATTCATTAGAACAATTTCGTAGTAGAAACATGTACCCTGTACTATCTCCCCATATGAATACAATCAAAGCAGGACGTAGGGTTTTACCTCCATCAAAAGGGCCCGAACCTGGGTAAAACCTATGTCCATGTTACCATCGCTCCAAGACGCCTAGCTTAGGACCCCTACTACGAGATACGCCGGATATAGAACCGACATTGGTGCTTTCATTGGGAGCCTCCTAGGTGTTTGTCGCGGTTTGATGGGAATCGAATTCAACGATCAGGTGATATCTTTTGACTTAGATCTGTTCTATGTGAATTATCTTCTTTTTTCTAAATCATTGCCGCTCGCTCCGTGCTACTTAGGTCACAGGCGGATCGGGATAAAAAAATTAGCTGCGGTCGGCTGTACCCTGCGCCTGGCAATACGTCAGACCAGAGTTTTGTTGCGGTTACGACTCACGTGTGCCATCAAGGGACGCTCCAGCGTAGGAGTCCCGATTGGACACAGGCCGATCAAGCTGCAAGTCACAGGGAGATTTGACCCTTCCTTTTCTTTATTGTTTAGCTAAAAAGGTCGTGCACGCCTCTAACCAGTGGTAGTATAATTTGCTTTCCATGCACGAATTACTACTAGTCTCCTTATACTCCACATCTTTACGTCTGGTTGTTTATTCTATCAAAGTGTGCTAACTGTTCGGAATTTGGAGCCTATATTCCTGTCCACAGGTGCCAAATATTGTGCCTTCTGTACTTGAACTTTGTCACAACGCCAGCACAAACGCCTGGTCACTGTCGCTCGCCGAACTCTGACATGCATCAATATCCGCGGCCACACCGTCGTGCCATCAAACCGACCTCTGCGTTCAGGCTATATTTATCAAATTATTCGCTTCGAATAAATTTCTTTCTTCACTTATTATTACTGGTTTGCACTCTTTCATGTGCACAGATTTTTGCTAGATTGAATCGAGAGTAATTTGGATGAAAGAGTCTGTGTGCAGTGTTAGACGATGACAAAGACAATCCGATCTAATTATGGAGAAATCAGCGGTAGTCGACGATACATGCACGTAAGCCCAGGCGGAATGCATCTACGGCTCCGAACTCCAATGGCCGGCAAAGTTACACGGCGTGGATCCTTGCTGCCCTCATCGCGGCGGCTCACCCCAGACAGTTTGCTGGATCAAAGACCAAGGTGGCACCCACGTGCACCCGGTCGCTATGCTACTAGTCTGTTAGTCTGCACATTTTTCACCTCATGGAGTTATATGTCGTGCTACCCAAAACAGGAACATCAGATTTCCAACAACCGACTTATATTCCGGTCAGCTGCCCGACGACCGACATGGCGGTCTCGACGGTTCCGATCTAGCCGGTTTCATCTCCAGTCCGGCCGGCGCCGCATCCACAGCTCGGCCTATCAGGCGAATCCGCACTGCATAGCCTGGTCACCGCACCTCGGCGCCTAGGCCCCTCTTTTTTTAGTTTAATTATTTACTTCACTTAAATTAACTAAGTAGAAGAGTTTTTTCTAATTACATTATTATTACTACTATTATTATTGGCTTGCACTATTTTATGTGTGTAGGTAGTCAGCTTCGACTGCGCCACAACATGCATGTGAGTGCGGCGATAGTTCGGCTCAGCCGTGGAGATGACACAGTACCGTACACAACATGCATGTGAGACCGATGATAGTTCGGCTCAGCCCAGTCACAGGGAGATTTGATCTTTCTTTTTTCCCTATTATTTCATTAAGTTTGGAGGCCGTCTACACTTTTCATTAATGGTCTCTCTTTCATGTGCTTCCCTGATGCAATTAGCACTACTAATTGTTGCACGTCCATCAAGATTAGATTGATGCAACAAGCTATCTTACGCGGCCGACAGCCGCCAAGAGAGCTCTACCTCGTCGGGTGTTCGGCGCACGGGCCATATTTATTTTTCACTTTTGCATAAATTATTAAGTATGCAATGATTTTTTAATCTATTATTATTATTATCTCCGATCTGCACTATCTTCTGTGCGCAGGTGATTCGGGTCGGATAGTGTTGTCACCTTGGCATGCCGACATACTGACGTGGTGGCTCCATCGTCACCTTACCGACCTGCTCCGTCACCTCGGCTAGACCGGGGGCTTGACCTTCGCTTCATAAAATTACAAGTTCAGGCACGTTGATGTCACCCTGCCGACCTTCCGCGTCAACTCAGCTGGACCGGGTGCTTCGCCATCGCTTCATTAACCCACTCCAGGGATTTCGGTGTCACATTGTCGGACTGCTCCGTCGCCTCGGTCGGACTGGGAGTTTCGCCTCGTCACATTGGCCGTGCTATCTTGCCACTTCGTCAAGCCGAACTCTTCGCCCGTTCACCTCGGGCTTGGGGCTGGGACCTCGGCCTGGACGAGGACTATGTCTTCGTCCCGCCACAAGCCCAGACCGCGTCATCCACACCGAACACATTAACCAGCTAAGTCGTTTTCATGCTCACATTTTTTAATGTTTAATTTTTGTTCGGTTCGAGCAAACATTATATTTGTGTTAAACAAAGAACTTAGTTTGTTAAAAATCTTAATTGTTAAAAACACTTCTCTTACCCAAGTTAACTGGGGCCTCTTAAATTTATATGAGTCGTTCTATAATAATTGTTTTCTTCTTAGTCGTTGCAAAATATTTTTCTATCACTCCTTTATCGACTCAAGTGTGTGGTCAATAGTCGGATAGCCTGGTTTCTCTCTAAAGCCGCTCAAGTAGTTCGCTAAACTGGCCTCGGAGAAGCACACCGCCTTCGGGATAAGGAGGTTGAAGCCAAAGGCTGACCTACTTGAAGTTTAGAAATTGGATGTGTCATGTTAAAGCACGACAGAAGCACAAAAAAATTTAAGACCAATTTTCGGATTGGCACTAAACAATTGATTTAGTTCGGACGTCAAGCTTTTACATAAGTTTTCGACTTTTCGAGCTTATGGCACTTTTTAGCTATTTGTATGTTTTCCTTTCAGGAAGCGAGACATCCTCATGACCGAGGTACCCCGCATAATGATTCAGCTCGGGAGATCTTTTTCGACCCACAACTCGGCATCTTTCCTACCGAACTACACCTCGGTGTTGACAAAACACACGCCACATCGGGACTAGTTCCCGAGCAGTGCAACGCCAGACGCCTTTAAAGCATTGGCAATATTCATGGGGGCTGAGATTACAGCTGAACCCACCAAAACTAAGGTACCCCATAGAGTCCTCGGCAAAGCGTTATCGGGCATTGCTTTATATGCATCGGTTTCGAATTGTGTCTTCGGTCAATAGTTGGATTTCCCGGCTCTATGCTTGCCTCCTACGTTCCGCTTTGTTCGGCTAGGTGTGCAAAGGGAGAACCACTATGATTGTGCTTCTAGCTCGCATGGTTAAGCGCCTCAGTGGAGAAAGCCGAAAACTGACTGTCACAATAAGCGTAAACTAGTCAGCGATCCGATGACTGTATTAAACTATAAGATCGATAGAGGTCACCTGTGTTAAATGACGGGCCGTTCGTAACATAGGCCGAAGTGTTTACGGCTTGACCTCGGTTGTCGCCGAACACTAACCAGGGGCTAGTAGCTGGCCTCCCAACTTTAAGCTCCTATGACTAAGTGAAAGTTCTAAAGCCCGCATATCTGATTGCCCACATTTCCGCTAACACAACCACCTCTGGGCACCGAGACGTCGGCTAAGGGTTGTCTTGTTATTGCGGAAACACCTTGGGTAGTATCTACAAAGGGGTAGAAGCCAACGATGCGCCACTTTCAACTGATAAACGGTCACAACGGAGTCAAAATAAACATATCATCAGCATTTGTATTCAGTATACAAGCGCTGCCTTCCG
Source organism: Aegilops tauschii subsp. strangulata (assembly GCF_002575655.3). Taxonomy (NCBI): domain Eukaryota; kingdom Viridiplantae; phylum Streptophyta; class Magnoliopsida; order Poales; family Poaceae; genus Aegilops; species Aegilops tauschii. The sequence continues at coordinate 292,021,854 of NC_053040.3, read as the reverse complement.
TAATCATCATTTAAAAGCCATAAATATGCATCAAATTTGACTTTCAGATTTTGGCCAAGCTGGGTGATACGTCTCCAACGTATCTATAATTTTTGATTGCTCCATGCTATATTATCTTCTGTTTTGGACATTATTGGGCTTTATTATTCACTTTTATATTATTTTTGGGACTAACCTATTAACCGGAGGCCCAGCCCAGAATTGCTGTTTTTTGCCTATTTCAGAGTTTCGTAGAAAAAGAATATCAAACGGAGTCCAAACGGAATGAAACCTTCGGGAACGTGATTTTTGGAACGAACATGATCCAGGAGACTTAGACCCTACGTCAAAAATTAAAGAGGAAGCCACGAGGTAGGGGGCGCGCCTACCCCCCCCCCCCAAGGCGCGCCCTCCACCCTCGTGGGCCCCCTATTGCTCCACCGACGTACTCCTTCCTCCTATATATACCTACGTACCCCCAAACGATCAGATACGGAGCCAAAAACCTAATTCCACCGCCGCAACCTTCTGTACCCACGAGATCCCATCTTGGGGCCTGTTCCGGAGCTCCGCCGGAGGGGGCATCGATCACGGAGGGCTTCTACATCAACACCATAGCCCCTCCGATGAAGTGTGAGTAGTTTACCTCAGACCTTCGGGTCTATAGTTATTAGCTAGATGGCTTCCTCTCTTTTTGGATCTCAATACAATGTTCTCCCCCTCTCTCGTGGAGATCTATTCGATGTAATCTTCTTTTTGCGGTGTGTTTGTTGAGACCGATGAATTGTGGGTTTATGATCAAGTTTATCTATGAACAATATTTGAATCTTCTGAATTCTTTTATGTATGATTGGTTATCTTTGCAAGTCTCTTCGAATTATCAGTTTGGTTTGGCCTACTAGATTGATCTTTCTTGCAATGGGAGAAGTGCTTAGCTTTGGGTTCAATCTTGCGGTGTCCTTTCCCAGTGACAGTAGGGGCAGCAAGGCACGTATAGTATTGTTGCCATCGAGGATAACAAGATGGTTTTTTTTATCATATTGCATGAATTTATCCCTCTACATCATGTCATCTTGCTTAAGGCGTTACTCTATTCTTATGAACTTAATACTCTAGATGCATGCTGGATAGCGGTCGATGTGTGAAGTAATAGTAGTAGATGCAGGCAGGAGTCGGTCTACTTGTCTCGGACGTGATGCCTATATACATGATCATACCTAGATATTCTCATAACTATGCTCAATTCTGTCAATTGCTCAACAGTAATTTGTTCACCCACCGTAAAATACTTATGCTCTTGAGAGAAGCCACTAGTGAAACCTATGGCCCTCGGGTCTATCTTCATCATATTAATCTTTCAACACTTAGTTATTTACGTTGCTTTTTACTTTGCTTTTATTTTACTTTGCATCTTTATCATAAAAATACCAAAAATATTATCCTATCATATCTATCAGATCTCACTCTCGTAAGTGACCGTGTAGGGATTGACAACCCCTTATCGTGTTGGTTGCGAGGATTTAGTTGTTTTGTGTAGGTGCGAGGGACTCGCGCGTAGCCTCCTACTGGATTGATACCTTGGTTCTCAAAAACTGAGGGAAATACTTACGCTACTTTGCTGCATCACCATTTCCTCTTCAAGGAAAAACCAACGCAGTGCTCAAGAGGTAGCAAGAAGGATTTCTGGCGCCGTTGCCGGGGAGGTCTACGCAAAAGTCAACATACCAAGTACCCATCACAAACCCTTATCTCCCGCATTACATTATTTGCCATTTGCCTCTCGTTTTCCTCTCCCCCACTTCACCCTTGCCGTTTTATTCGCCCTCTCTTTTTCGTTCGCCTCTTTTTTGCTTGCTTTTTGTTTGCTCGTGTGTTGGATTGCTTGTTTGTCACGATGGCTCAAGATAATACCAAATTATGTGACTTTACCAATACCAACAATAATGATTTCCTTATCACTCCGATTGCTCCTCTTACCGATACTGAATCTTGTGAAATCAATGCCGCTTTGTTGAATCTTGTCATGAAAGATCAATTCGCCGGCCTTCCTAGTGAAGATGCCGCTACTCATCTAAATAGCTTCGTTGATTTGTGTGATATGCAAAAGAAGAAAGATGTTGATAATGATATTGCTAAATTGAAGCTATTTCCTTTTTCGCTTAGAGATCGTGCTAAAGCTTGGTTTTCGTCTTTGCCTAAAAATAGTATTGATTCTTGGAATAATTGCGAAGATGCTTTTATCTCTAAGTATTTTCCTCCCGCTAAGATCATCTCTCTTAGAAACGACATTATGAATTTTAAGCAACTTTATCATGAACATGTTGCACAAGCTTGGGAGAGGATGAAATTAATGATACGTAATTTCCCTACTCGTGGTTTGAATTTGTGGATGATTATACAAAAAATTTATGCCGGATTGAATTTTGCTTCTAGAAATCTTTTAGATTCGGCCGCGGGAGGCACTTTTATGGAAATCACTTTTGGAGAAGCTACTAAACTCCCAGATAATATTATGGTTAATTATTCTCAATGGCACACTGAAAGATCTACTAATAAAAAAGTGCATGCGATAGAAGAAATTAATGTTTTGAGTGGAAAGATGGACGAACTTATGAAATTATTATGGTACGAATAATTTTGGTAGGAATAATTTTGGTAACAACGCGTATAGAGGAAACTTTAATCCTAGGCCTTATCCTAGCGATTCCTCTAATAATTATGGTAATTCCTACAACAATCCTTATGGAAATTTTAATAAGATGCCCTCTGAATTTGAGACTAGTGTTAAACAATTTATGAATTCGCAAAAGAATTTCAATGCTTTGCTTGAAGGGAAATTGCTTAAAGTTGATGAATTGGCTGGGAACATTGATAGAATTTGTCTTGATGTTGATTCTTTAAAGCTTAGATCTATCCCTCCTAAGCATGATATCAATGAGTCTCTCAAAGCCATGAGAATTTCCATTGATGAGTGCAAAGAAAGAACCGCTAGGATGCGTGCTAAGAAAGATTGCTTTATGAAAGCGTGTTCTTCAAATTTCTATGAAAATAAAGATGAAGATCTAAAAGTTATTGATGTGTCCCCTATTAAATCTTTGTTTTGCAATATGAATCTTGATAATGATGGGACTGAATATGATCCACCTTTACCTAGAAGGCATTTTAAAAATTCGGAGTATTTAGATCTTGATGCTAAAATTGATAAAAGTGGGATTGAAGAGAACAAAACCCTAGATATTAATAAACCCACTATCTTGGATTTCAAGGAATTTAATTATGATAGTTGCTCTTTGATAGATTGTATTTCCTTGTTGCAATCCGTGCTAAATTCTCCTCATGCTTATAGTCAAAATAAAGCTTTTACCAAACATATCGTTGATACTTTGATGCAATCTTATGAAGAAAAACTTGAGTTGGAAGTTTCTATCCCTAGAAAACTTTATGATGAGTGGGAACCTACTATTAAAATTAAGATTAAGGATCATGAGTTCTACGCTTTATGTGATTTGGGTGCTAGTGTTTCCACTATTCCCAAAACTTTGTGCGATTTGCTAGGTTTCCGTGATTTTGATGATTGCTCTCTAAACTTGCACCTTGCGGATTCCACTATTAAGAAACCTATGGGAATAATTAATGATGTTGTTGTTGCAAATAGGAACTATGTGCCCGTAGATTTTATCATTCTTGATATAGATTGCAATCCTTCATGTCCTATTATTCTTGGTAGACCTTTCCTTAGAACGATTGGTGCAATTATTGATATGATGGAAGGGAATATTAGATTCCAATTTCCATTAAAGAAAGGCATGGAACACTTCCCTACGAAGAAAATAAAATTGCCATATGAATCTATTATGAGAGCCACTTATGGATTGCCTACCAAAGATGGCAATACCTAGATCTATTCTTGCTTTTATGCCTAGCTAGGGGCGTTAAACGATAGCGCTTGTTGGGAGGCAACCCAATTTTATTTTTAGTTTTTTGCTTTTTGCTTCTGTTTAGGAATAAATATTTGTTCTAGCCTCTGGTTAGATGTGTTTTTATGTTTTAATTAGTGTTTGTGCCAAGTTAAACCTATAGGATCTTCTTGGATGATAGTTATTTGATCTTGTAGAAATTTCCAGAAACTTTCTGTTCACAAAAATAATTGTTAAAAACACCAGAACGTGACAAAATATTGATTCCACTTGCTGCTGATCAATAAACAAATTTTCTAGGTCTTCCTATTTTGGCTGATTTTCTGGAGTTCCAGAGGTTTGCGTTTGTTACAGATTACTACAGACTGTTCTGTTTTTGACAGATTCTGTTTTTCGTGTGTTGTTTGCTTATTTTGATGAATCTATGGCTAGTAAAAGAGTTTATAAACCATAGAGAAGTTGAAATACAGTAGGTTTAACACCAATATAACTAAAGAATGTGTTCATTACAGTATCTTGAAGTGGTCTTTTGTTTTCTTTCGCTAACGGAGCTCACGAGATTTTCTGCTGAGTTTTGTGTTGTGAAGTTTTCAAGTTTTGGGTGAAAGATTTGATGGATTATGGAACAAGGAGTGGCAAGAGCCTAAGCTTGGGGATGCCCATGGCACCCCCAAGATAATCCAAGGACACCAAAAAGCCAAAGCTTGGGGATGCCCCGGAAGGCATCCCCTCTTTCGTCTACTTCCATCGGTAACTTTACTTGGAGCTATATTTTTATTCACCACATGATATGTGTTTTGCTTGGAGCGTCTTGTATGATTTGAGTCTTTGCTTTTTAGTTTACCACAATCATCCTTGCTGTACACACCTTTTGAGAGAGACACACATGATTCGGAAATTATTAGAATACTCTATGTGCTTCACTTATATCTTTTGAGTTATATAGTTTTGCTCTAGTACTTCACTTATATCTTTTAGAGCACGGTGGTGGATTTGTTTTGTAGAAACTATTGGTCTCTCATGCTTCACTTAGATTATTTTGAGAGTCTTAATTAGCATGGTAATTTGCTTAAATAATCCTAATATGCTAGGTATTCAAGATTAGTAAAAACTTTCTTATGAGTGTGTTGAATACTAAGAGAAGTTTGATGCTTGATGATTGTTTTGAGACATGGAGGTAGTGATATCAAAGTCGTGCTAGTTGAGTAGTTGTGAATTTGAGAAATACTTGTGTTGAAGTTTGCAAGTCCCGTAGCATGCACGTATGGTAAACATTATGTAACAAATTTGAAACATGAGGTGTTTTTTGATTGTCCTCCTTATGAGTGGCGGTCGGGGACGAGCGATGGTCTTTTCCTACCAATCTATCCCCCTAGGAGCATGCGCGTAGTGCTTGGTTTTTGATGACTTGTAGATTTTTCCAATAAGTATGTGAGTTCTTTATGACTAATGTTGAGTCCATGGATTATACGCACTCTCACCTTTCCATCATTGCTAGCCTCTTCGGTACCGTGCATTGCCCTTTCTCACATTGAGAGTTGGTGCAAACTTCGCCGGTGCATCCAAACCACGTGATATGATACGCTCTTTCACACATAAACCTCCTTATATCTTCCTCAAAACAGCCACCATACCTATGGCATTTCCATAGCCATTCCGAGATATATTGCCTTGCAACTTTCCACCATTCAGTTTATCATGACACGTTCATCATTGTCATATTGCTTTGCATGATCATGTAGTTGACATAGTATTCGTGGCAAATCCACCGTTCATGATTCTTCCATACATGTCACTCTTGGTTCATTGCATATCCCGGTACACCGCCGGAGACATTCATATAGAGTCATACTCTGTTCTAGTATCGAGTTGTAATCATTGAGTTGTATATAAATAGAAGTGTGATGATCATCATTTTCTAGAGCATTGTCCCAAGTGAGGAATAAAAAATAGAAAGGCTATAAAAAAGGAAGGCCCAAAAAAATTAGAGAAAAAGAGAGAAGGGACAATGTTACTATCCTTTTACCACACTTGTGCTTCAAAGTAGCACCATAATCTTCATGATAGAGAGTCTCTTGTTATGTCACTTTCATATACTAGTGGGAATTTTTCATTATAGAACTTGGCTTGTATATTCCAACGATGGGCCTCCTCAAATGCCCTAGGTCTTCGTGAGCAAGCAAGTTGGATGCACACCCACTTAGTTTCTTTTGTTGAGCTTTCATATATTTATAGCTCTAGTGCATCTGTTGCATGGCAATCCCTACTCCTTGCATTAACATCAATCGATGGGCATCTCCATAGCTCATTGATTAGCCTCGTTGATGTGAGACTTTCTCATTTTTTGTCTTCTCCACATAACCCCCATCATCATATTCTATTCCACCCATAGTGCTATATCCATGGCTCGCGCTCATGTATTGCGTGAAGGTTGAAAAAGTTTGAGATTACTAAAGTATGAAACAATTGCTTGGCTTGTCATCGGGGTTGTGCATGATGAGAGCATTCTTGTGTGACGGAGATGGAGCATGACTAAACTATATGATTTTGTAGGGATGAACTTTCTTTGGCCATGTTATTTTGAGAGGACATAATTGCTTAGTTAGTATGCTTGAAGTATTATTATTTTTATGTCAATATTAAACTTTTGTCTTGAATCTTTCGGATCTGAATATTCATACCACAATTAAGAAGAATTACATTGAAATTATGCCTAGTAGCATTCCACATCAAAAATTCTGTTTTTATCATTTACCTACTCGAGGACGAGCAGGAATTAAGCTTGGGGATGCTTGATACGTCTCCAACGTATCTACAATTTTTGATTGCTCCATGCTATATTATCTTCTGTTTTGGACATTATTGGGCTTTATTATTCACTTTTATATTATTTTTGGGACTAACCTATTAACTGGAGGCCCAGCCCAGAATTGCTGTTTTTTGCCTATTTCAGAGTTCCGCAGAAAAAGAATATCAAACAGTGTCCAAAAAGAATATCAAACAGTGTCCAAATGGGTTTATGATCAAGTTTATCTATGAAAAATATTTGAATCTTCTATGAATTCTTTTATGTATGATTGGTTATCTTTGCAAGTCTCTTCGAATTATCAGTTTGGTTTGGCCTACTAGATTGATCTTTCTTGCAATGGGAGAAGTGCTTAGCTTTGGGTTCAATCTTGCGGTGTCCTTTCCCAGTGACAGTAGGGGCAGCAAGGCACGTATAGTATTGTTGCCATCGAGGATAACAAGATGGGGTTTTTATCATATTGCATGAATTTATCCCTCTACATCATGTCATCTTGCTTAAGGCGTTACTCTGTTCTTATGAACTTAATACTCTAGATGCATGCTAGATAGCGGTCGATGTGTGGAGTAATAGTATTAGATGCAGGCAGGAGTTGGTCTACTTGTCTCGGACATGATGCCTATATACATGATCATACCTAGATATTCTCATAACTATGCTCAATTCTGTCAATTGCTCAACAGTAATTTGTTCACCCACCGTAAAATACTTATGCTCTTGAGAGAAGCCACTAGTGAAACCTATGGCCCCCGGGTCTATCTTCATCATATTAATCTTTCAACACTTAGTTATTTCTGTTGCTTTTTTACTTTGCTTTTATTTTACTTTGCATCTTTATCATAAAAATACCAAAAATATTATCCTATCATATCTATCAGATCTCACTCTCGTAAGTGACCGTGTAGGGATTGACAACCCCTTATCGCGTTGGTTGCGAGGATTTATTTGTTTTGTGTAGGTGCGAGGGACTCGAGCGTAGCCTCCTACTGGATTGATACCTTAGTTCTCAAAAACTGAGGGAAATACTTACGCTACTTTGCTGCATCACCCTTTCCTCTTCAAGGGAAAACGAACGCAGTGCTCAAGAGGTAGCACTGGGTTGCCTGGCTCTTGTGTTTAACCCTACGTTCCCGATTGTTCGGCTAGGGGGTAAAGGGAGCACCTCTGTGATTGTTACTACCGGGTCATCCGGATTAGTACCTCAGACTGGGTGAAGCAGAAAGCTAGCTATCTTAAGGATATAATTGGTCGGCAATGATGGAAGCGAAAATTCTGTTTCATCATAGACCACAGAGTTCGGGAACTTTCCCCACACTAAATCCTCAATATTTTCCTCCCACATTGATCGGAGGTGAGGTTTCGTGATCATGATCAGCATGACAACCCAAAGAAAGGAACCGATAGCGAGACTATTCTCTTCGGACGATGTTTCTTACATTAAAAAGTAATATAACATATCTCTCTGCATACCTTTGTTTATAAAACCATATGACCAGATTGCCTTGTTTGCCATAAATCTTTTCCCTTATAAAGGCTTTATAAAGTAGGACAAACACTCCATGGCTATTGGCCAAGGAGGTTGAAGCCGATGGTCAGTCAACAAAGTTTTGCACAATGCGGATCTAATCATTAATGGTGTAGAGTACTTGGATACATAGAATCGTTACACATAATTTGTGATTTTACTCCGGATATCGATCCTTAATTCGGCCACCCATGCCCACATTAAGGCTCGGGGGCTACTGGGCTTCGGTCTTATCATTTACTAATATTAAAGGGGCACATCGATCCCCTGATCTGGTGTTGCCACCCGACCAGTGTCTCGGGAGCTACTGCATTGCCAATTCAATACAGAAAATTCAAAGTGCTCAATGTTCGGCTTCACCGAACTATGGGCAAACGCGTCTTCAGACAACAATAGGTACCATCTGGAACTTATCCGGCATCAAGCTAATATATTACGGCGACTTCTCAAAGCCCTCTCTCAAGGGCCCGTCCGCCGATCACTATCTCCTCTAATGTGCATATCGGATGTTAGTCTGACACACACCTTGAGGGCTACTGGCTATGTATCTCGTCAGTAAAGAAATTGCATCAATCGGAAATAAAATCCGCAAACAATCAGCCCAAGCCCGAGGTGGTGCATCACCTCGGAAGCAGTCCTGCATAAAGCTCAGATGCAAGTGGCTGGCTCTATAGAGGGTATTGCCGGTATTAAGCTCGGAAAAACTCCTTTGAATTTTCCGAGCCAAGGTGATCTATGACACCTTGGATACAGTCTGGCATTGGAGCTCGGATATAGTTCGGCGTTGGAGCTCAGATACAGTTCGGCTTTGGAGCTCGGAAACAGCCCAGCTTTGGAGCTCGGATGTAGTCCGGCATTGGAGATCAGACGTAAAAGGACACCGCCGCACGGGAACAACTTCAAACCCGAGGTGTGGCGTAAAAATAACAAGGCATTGATAAAGGCCGAAGACTTAAAGGGCTCCTCGGATGCCTGACATGTGAACACTTCAGATTCAGCTCGGCAATCCTCAAGATTGAAGTTGGGAAGATTTATTGAACCAGTTTTCAAGACCGATGACCGAAGATAAAGAATAGTTCGGAAGAATCGAGGAGCGTCCCCAACTTGAAGACCGGTTCAGGGGGCTACTGACGGTGTCCTGGACTAGGGGGTACTCACCACGTCGTCTCTCGACCAGCTGGATCGGGTCGAGGACCCCCATGGTGGTTCACTTATGGGCCACTTCGGGCAGCCCATGCCGCATATAAGGAGGATTCCACAAGACTTTTCGCCCAAGACGAGGAATCCTCTAAACCCTAGGCCTATGGTGCATATATAAACCGAGGCCATGCTAGTCAATGGATCAACTTATATTCATTAGAACAATCCCGTGGTAGATACATGTACCCTGTACTATCTCCCCATATGAATACAATCAAAGCAGGACGTAGGGTTTTACCTCCATCAAGAGGGCCCGAACCTGGGTAAAACATGTGTCCATGTTACCATCGCTCCAAGACGCCTAGCTTAGGACCTCTACTACGAGTTACACTGGATATAGAACCAACAGCGGATCCCAAACCCGCACTGCTGCTAAGTGGGGACCGGCAGCTGGGCCTGGGCTGGCCAAAGTAGCAGGGCGGGCCATGGGCCGTCGCAACTGCTAAAGCTTTTAGCAGTAGCGTTGGTCCTTGACCCACGCTGCTACTATGTCCAGCCCGTGGGGAACGGCGGGGCCCACGTAGTAGTAACGCCTGTTTGGCAGGGCCGCACTACTACTAAGGGCCACCTGCAGTGCGTGCATACGGCCTGCGCTACTGCTAAATAATAGTAGCGCGGCCCTTGAACCCCATGCTACTGTTAATCCTCTACATATAAGGTATTTCCTAGTAGTGTACCTTGGTCATGTAATCTCCAAGGATGGCATTGTCGTCAAGCCCGAACGAGTTCACACCATTCTTGACTGGACACCTCCTAAGAATGTCAAACAAGTCAAAAGCTTTCTTGGACTCGTCAGCTATTGTCGCTGTTTTGTCGAGAACTTCTCCAACATCGCCAAGCCCCTGACTAAGCTGCTTCACAAGGGTGTTAAGTTTGAATGGACAAAATAGTGTCAGGAAAGTTTCCAGACACTCAAGGACAAGCTGACATCTCCCCGGTTCTTGCTCCTCCGAATTCTCAAAAGGATTTTGTCATCTATTGTGACGCATCCCGTCAAGGATTAGGTTGTGTCCTAATGCAAGAGCGCAGGGTGATTGCTTATGCCTCTCGCCAATTGCACCCTCATGAAGAAAACTACCCAGTTCATAACCTCGAGCTTGCAGCAGTTATCTATTTACTAAAGTTTGGCGACATTACCTTCTCGGTAATCGTTGTGAGATCTTCAGCGATCATCAAAGCCTGAAGTATTTGCTTACTCAGCCAAATCTGAACCTCCGTCAGCAGTGATGGATGGAAGCCATTACAGATTATGACTGCGGTATTTCCTATACCCCTGGCAAGACTAATGTTATGGCCGATGCCCTGAGTCGCAAGTCTTATTGCAATAACTACATGGTTCATAAGGCTCAACCACGCCTTCATGAAGAGCTTCGCAAGCTAAACCTTCACCTAGTTCCACGGGCTTCTCTGAATAATCTTGTCCTGGAACCAACTCTTCGGAAAGCTATTAAGTCTGCGCAAGCCAAAGATGCTAAAGTTGATCAAATGGAACGAGATCTTGCTTTAGAGAAAGCCAGAGGTTTCTCGCTTGCCGAAGATGGTGCCTTGTACTTCAGAGATCACATTGTGTACCCCGATTTGAGCTTATGGCAGAGAAGGTGATGAAAGAAGCACATGACACCCCTCTCTCTATTCATCCGGGAAGTACCAAGATGTACCTAGACATTTGTCAGAAATACTGGTGGTCTAAAATGAAGCAATATATTGCTCGGTATATCGAAGAATGTGATGTTTGTTGTCGCATCAAAGCAGAGCATCAGAAACTGGCTGGACTTCTGCAATCACTCCGTATCCCTGAATGGAAATGGGATAAGATTCAGATGGACTTTTGCACTTGCCTTCCCAAGTCACAAAAGGGTAACGATGCTATGTTTGTCATCATCGACCAATTCTCAAAAGTCGCACACTTTCTGCCAGTCAAGGAAACAATCACTGCTAGTCAATTAGCAAACTTGTATATCTCCAGAATCGTAACACTCCACGGCATTCCAAAGGAGATCAGTTCAGACCGTGGCAGTATTTTCACCTTGAAGTTCTGGGATAGTTTCCAAGAAGCAATGGGAACTCATATAACCTGGAGCACTGCTTATAACCCCCAGTCCCAAGGCCAAGTCGAGCGATTCAATCAAATCCTTGAAGATATGTTGCCTGCTTGTCTTATCTCTTTCGGCGAGAAATGGGAAGAATCCCTCCCTTATGTTGAATTCTCTTATAACAAAAGCTATCAAGCTAGCTTGAAGATGGCACCCTTCGAAGTGCTATATGGACATAAGTGTCGAACCCCTCTGAATTGGTCGAAAACTAGGGAACGACCGCTCATTTTTCCAGACATTATCCAACAAGCTGAAGAGCAAGTCCACATTGTCAGGGATAATCTCAAGGCGGCCCAGTCCCGCCAGAAGAGCAACTATGAACGTAAACATTGGGGTTCTACCCATCAACCTGGTGATCAAGCCTATATGCGTGTCACTCCTTTGAGAGGCAGTCATTGGTTTGGAGTCAAGGGCAAGTTAGCTCCACGCTACATTGGTCCTTTCCACATTCTCGCCGATCGTGGACTTGTGGCTTATCAACTGGAATTGCCACCTCAGTTCTCTCACGTCCATGACATCTTTCACGTGTCGCAACTTCGTATTGCTTCAAGGACCCGCCCCATGAAGTGGATTCAGAATTGATCGAAGTGCAAGATGATCTCACTTACAAGGAGCATCCGGTCAGCATTCTTGAAGAAGCTGAACGTCGAACCCGTCAGAAGGTTACCAAGTTCCTCAAGGTGCAATGGTCGAATCATACTGAAGATGAAGCCACTTGGGAACACGAGGATAATCTTCATGCGGAATACCCCGATCTTTTCCCTTCTACCTCTTAATTCCAGGGACGAGAATTTCTTTTAGAGGAGGAGAGTTGTAACACCCCTGTATTTTGAGTTACAGCAACCTCTTTGATTAAGCTAAATCATTTTGCTAAACAGTGCTTGATCACCTTTGATTCCATATCTCATTTCAAATTCCACTTTGAATTCAAATTCAAAAAATAAGTGAAATAAAGAAATTCATAAATATGAAAACTAAAATGTTCATAATGTTGCAAATAATCCATAGTTAATTATGGTGGTGAAACCAACATTTTATAAAGTGTTTAAATGCCCTAAAACAATTAAAACAGATGGGAAAACAATAATTTAAATGCTTTTTAAATTACAAAAATCCTGAACTAATTTAAATAGGTGCCAAACTTTTTGTGACAGTGCCTAATTTAAAATACTAATTTAGGTGCAAATTATATATTCTATAAAACTAAAAAAATTTGTTTAAAAAAAGAAAACAGAAAATAGAAAAACAAAAACAAAATAAATAGAAAAAGGAAAGAACCCCCCCCCCCGTTCCCCTGGGGCTTAGCCCACTTGACAGGCCCAGCGGGCCAGCTCCCACCCCCGGTCATCTCCTTTCAACTTGTTCACCTGACCGAGCACCGGGCGCGTCCCCACTGAACCCGGCGCGCCGCCCCCTAGTGCCGCGCCGACAAGGAGGGATAAGGGCACCACCTCCCCGCCACCTCGGTCCCCTCTCCCACTCTCCACTCCCCCCTCGCTCTTCGCTCTCAAGATCCACTCGCGTTCGACGCCGCATCGCCATGGCCGCCGTCGCCCTCACGCTCACCGTCACCCCGAGCCCCGCTAGCATGTCCACGAGCTTCGCCCGCGTCCACTACACCGACTGTGACCGCGAGCCCGAGTCATGCGCCGTCACAACGCTCGCTCCATCCCATTCCTCCTCCTATGGATGTCGAGCTCGCCGCCGACGACTCACTCCGGCAAGCCCTCCTCGAGCCCATTTAGGCACAACTACAGGCTCCCGGTGAGCCACCTATCCCTCTCCCCCTCTCATCTACCCTTCCCGTGCCCTGTAGCATCATTCCTGACCGCGGCCAAACTCCGACGACCGCCTCCGTCACCGTTCATGTCGTTGATATAGGCCGCCTCCGCCCCGCCGTATGCTTCATTGCCCGCGCGCGAGTGCCAGGCCCCCATAGAGCCCCTCCACAGATCTCGCAGTGCCCCCTGTGCTCGGGTCCGTCGAGGCCCGAGCATCGGCGCCCGACTCAGTTTGTTAGGGCTTGATCCCTGGTATCCACTATGTTCTAAGAGTGATGTTGCTATGACTTGCTATGCTTAATGCTTGTCAGTAGGGCCCGAGTGCCATGATTTCAGATCTGAACCCTCTATGTTTTCATGAATATATTTAAGTTCTTGATCCTATCTGCTTGTTGTATGCACTTGTTATTGTTCTGATCCGTAGACCCCAAAGTGATAATAGTTGGGATACTCTCCGGGGATGACTGTAATTCGAGGAGAGCTCATGTATTCACCATGTCTTAATGCTTGTTCTAGTTCTCTATTAAAAGGAGGCCTTAATATCCCTTAGTTTCCTTATGGACCCCACTGCCACGGGAGGGTAGGACAAAAGATGTCATGCAAGTTCTTATTATAAGCACATATGACTATATACGGAATATATTTCTACATTGAATTGATGAATTGAAGCTATTGTGTATCGCTCTACGTTGTGACTGTTATATGATGAATACCATCCAACACAAATATCCATCACTAATCCAATGCCTACGCTTTTCTCATATTGATCTTTGCTAAGTTACTACTGATGTCGGTGTTACAATCATCACAAAATGCTACTGTTACTGTTCCTATTACTATTGCTACTGTTACTGCTACTATCAAAACTATCAAACTACTATGCTACTAAACACTTTGCTACAGAGATATAATTTCTCAGGTGTGGTTGAATTGACAACTCAACTGCTAAGGCTCATAAATATTCTTTGGCTCCTCTTATGTCGAATCAACAAATTCGGGTGAAATATTACCCATGAAGACTGTCGCGATCCCTATACTTGTGGGTTGTCAAGACCTTTTTCTGGCGCCGTTGCCGGGGAGCATAGCTCTATTTATTGAGTTCACTTGGGATTTTACACTATGAAGAATCTGAAAGACGCTAGGACTAAGATCGTACCCTCTAAGACGAGGGGAGGTAAGGAACTGCCATCACACTCTGCACTTGATTCACCTTCTATTTTAAGTAGACTTGTGACACCATCACCTGCTATTCAATCCGAAATGTCATAAGTAATTGATGATGCTACTTCTGCTATGAATGAAACTTTTGATGATGCTAGTATTTTACTTGATAAAATTGTGCCACTAGGTGAATTTCTTGATGAACAACTTGCTAAAGCTAAAGAACTTGAGAATGCTAAAATTGATGAAAATTATGATTCACCTATTATGACTAGCTCTCCTACTAGATTTGAATTTCCTAAGATACCTGAGGGTTATGTTATGGATGGGGAGATAGCTAGAGAATTTCTTGCTTGTAATGATAGAGATGATGTTAAGAAACTACTGAGTAAGCAGAAAGAAAAAGCTGTGATAGAGAGAATGGAATATGATCCTAAGTTTGCTACTTCTCCTATCTTTGTCGCCGATAAGGATCATGTATTTTCTGTCGATCTAGAGTTAATTATTTTGGTTGAATCTGTTCCTTTTCACGGTTATGAAACTGAAACTATTGTGGTTGATACGTCTCCAACGTATCTATAATTTTTTTTATTGTTCCATGCTATTATATTATCAATCTTGAATGTTTTATATACATTTACTAGCAACTTTATATCATTTTTTGGGACTAACCTATTGACGTAGTGCCCAGTGCCAGTTGTTATTTTTTGCTTGTTTTTTTGGCAGAAAATCAATACCAAACAAAGTCCAAATGAAATGAAACTTTTTGGAGATTTTTTCTGGCAGGAAGACACCCAGGAAGCTTCTGGAGGGCACGAGGGGACGCTCGTGGGGCTCACTAGGCACCAGGGGCTCAAGGGGCCTCTGGCGCGCCTTGGTGGGTAGTGGGGCCCACGTGGCTCTGTTTGACCTACCTCTGCCTCTATAAATACTCTAAAATCCCAAAACCCTAAGGGGTGTCGAAGAAATACTTTTTTCGCCGCCGCATGTTCCAAAACCACGAGATCCAATCTAGATGCCTTTTCCAGCACTCTGCCGGAGAGGGCAACGATCACGGAGGGGTTCTTCATCATCCTTGTTGCCCCTCGGATGATGCGTGAGTAGTTTACCACAGACCTACGGGGCCGTAGTTGCTAGCTAGATGGCTTCTTCTCTCTTTTTGATCTTCAATACAATGTTCTCTTCGATGTTCTTCGAGATCTATTTGATGTAACACTTTTTTGCAGTGTGTTTGTTGGGATCCGATGAATTGTGAGTTTATGATCAGATCTATCCATGAATATTATTTGAGTCTTTGCTGAACTCTTTTATGCATGATTTTTGTAGCCTCATATTTCTTCTCTGATTTATTGGTTTGGTTTGGCGAAGCGGTGCTTTATGATGGGTTCGATCTTGCGGTGCTCAATATCAGTGATAGAAAGAGACATGACATGCATGTAACGTTGCTATTAAGGGTAACAAGATGGAGTTTATTCATATGTGAGTTTCTCTTGTCTACATCATGTCATCGTTCTTATTGCATTACTCCGTTTCCCATGAACTTAATACACTAGATGCTTGCTAGATAGCGGTCGATGTGTGGAGTAATAGTAGTAGATGAAAAATCATTTCGGTCTATGATACATCCATTTTGCATCATGTTTTCTTGCTGTTATTTATAATGTTTTTATCCATAATAATGCTTTTTGGAGTAATTCTAATGCCTTTTCTCTCAAAATTTGCAAGGTACACACCAAGAGGGAGAATTCCGGCAGCTGGAAATCTGGACCTGAAAAAGCTATGTCAGGCTACCTATTCTGCACAACTCCAAATGAGCTGAAACTTCACGGAGATTTTTTAGGGAAATAAGAATTACTGGAGCAAATAACCACCAGAGGGGGCCCACCAGGAGGGCACAACCCACCAGGGAGCGCCGGGGGCCCCCCGGCGCGCCCTGGTGGGTTGTGCCCTCCTCGACCCACCTCCGGTGCCCATCTTCTGGTATATAGGTCATTTTGACCTAAAAAAGAAGGGGAGGACTTTCGGGATGAAGCGCCACCGCCTCGAGGCGAAACTTGGGCAGGAGCACTTTTGCCCTCCGGCGGAGCGATTCCGCCAGGGGAACTTCCATCCCGGAGGGGGAAATCATCGTCCTCATCATCACCAACAACTCTCCCATGTTAGGGAGGGCACATCAACATCTTCAACAGCACCATCTCATCTCAAACCCTAGTTCATCTCTTGTGTTCAATCTTGTTACCGAAACTATAGATTGGTGCTTGTGGGTGACTAGTAGTGTTGATTACATCTTGTAGTGATTACTATATGGTTTATTTGGTGGAAGATTATATGTTCAGATCCAATATGCTATTTCATACTCCTCTGATCATGAGCATGTTTATCATTTGTGAGTAGTTACTTTTGTTGTAACATCCCAAATTTTCAATTTGGAATGTTATACATTAGATCATCATGCACAACATATTTTATTGCATTTTGTTTTGCGATCCTAGAAATTCTACGCAACTCAAGGACCCACGGAGAGAGTTGGGGATTTCATTATTTTCATATTTGGGTTTTCTCAAATTTTGAAAATAGGATCATTTGTTTTAATTATTTTCTCTCTGAAAATATTTCATATCAAATATATGAGAGGGGATAATATGACTTCTCCAAAAATAATGAAATATTGGAGGAAAACTATTAAAAACAAATATTTGATTTTATTTGGATTTTATTTGAATTAGGAAAATACGCGTTTTTCAAAATTGCATTTTAGGCCCAAATAAATGTTCATCTTGTCCGGCTTATTTTTAGAGGACGGGGAAAATTTATTTCGGGATTTTTGGAGTCAGTTAATATTTATTTTCTTTCTTATTCTGCATGTCCGATTTAAAAAAACCGAACCGACCTACCGGGCCGTGTCCGGCTAGGACTCTGGCCCGGCCGGCATTTATAAGCCGGGAGGCCGAGCCCCGCAGCCCAGCCCGAGCCACCCGCCCGCCCCGCGAAACCCTAGCCGCCGCCCCGCCGCCGCCGTCGCCGCTGCCCGCCGACGCCGCCGCCGGAGCCGCCGGAGCCAGAGCTCCGCCGCCCCTCGCCAGACCTCGCCGCCGCCGGAGGTAGCCACCCGTGCCGCCGCCGGTTTTCTTCGGAAAACCGTGGGGTTTTTTTTTGGAAACCGCGGCTTGTTTTTTATAGATTGGTTTAGTTTTTTTCCCGGTTTATTTATTTTGCGGACGTTCGTCCGTATGTTTGTTTTAACGAACGGTTTTCGTCGTTTAACCGCAGACAGCGAACGTTCGTTCGTTAGCCTGTTCGTCAGTTTTTCTTTTTCTCGGATTTTTCGCGATTATTTTCGATCGCGATTTCCGATCTGTTTTTCGTTTTAGTATAACTTTTCGCTCGTTTATCGGAATCAGGCGATTCAAGCGCCTAGAGTTTCGTCTCGAAACCCTCTTTCTGATTGACCAACTCAAACAAGTTTTTGCTACTGTAAAATTTGACTTAGGTCCAAATTATTAAACGAAGCTTGTTTCTTTCGCCGTTTGAGTTTCGTTGCTTCGTTCGGTTTGATTCTTTTTGCAAACCGGAGTTCTTAAGTTGAACTTTCTAGTTAGATCTCTTATTATGAGTTTTACCCATGCACCCTTGCTTGATTGCTTATGTATGTATTGTTTGTTTGCGATAGAGTACCCGGAGTGCGAAGCGTGCTACTACGAGTCTCTAGGTTTCACGGATCATCAGCAAGGCAAGTAACACTTTGATCATACCTCTTTACCACCCAGTTTTATTGCATTAGATCAATCCTCAAATTATTGCATGATTAGGATTTGATTAAAATGTGGGTTTTTGGAAGTAGTTGAGGTAGTACCTATTGCCCTGTTTATATCAAACCATTGGGAGTTACTTCTACGTTTGCTTATATTGCTATGCTATGCTCGTAGACGTGGATTGGGTTTGAGAGTTTTCCATGACAGATGTGAGATTGTTAATTAATGGTTCAACTTAAGGTGGCTACTTTAATTAACATCTGGGTGGATTGAGGCACCTGGAGAACCCAGTGTTGCCTGTATTTTTGGATATCCCGGAGTACCCGTGTGATCATCCTATGGACCGCCACCCAGATCAAAGGGATCATGAGATTATTCATGCTAGAAACTTCCGTGTGCAGCCACAAGCTATTATGGGCTCTAACATAGTTGAGTAGGTTACATGACCTCTTGAAGAGGTGGGCTAGCATATGTAGGGGAAAGTAGGTGTAACTGTCCACCCGGAGTAAAGAGTATTGTTTCTGAAAGACTGTGTCTTGGTCGTCCATTTCTCAAACACCATGTAGTGCGAGAAATCAAGCGGAGGCAATCGAGTCTTGTGGGGAAAAGTGCGCAAACCTCTGCAGAGTGTACAATCTAATCATGGTTAGCCGTGCCCCCGGTTATGGACATCTTGAGTATCTAGTTCTTGGATTATCATGTGAATCTCATTATCATGTTACTTAATTTAATTTGATTGGGTTAATCACGTTCTTAATTGGGATTGAGTTGGAGGTACCTTCTCAAGGTTTAACAACCACCATGATAGTTAAATAAAATTTATTCCTTTGTGGTAGGGCAAAATTGGCTTTTCGCAAAACTGTAACCATAGAGCTTTCCTCCAGCCAAATATGCATGTAGTGATAGCATTATTCTGTTCATTACTCTCTATGTGTTACATTGCCAGCATATTCCATGTGCTGACCCGTTTTCGGGCTGCAACGTATCATGTTGCGGACTTTTCAGATGACGAGTAAGGTGCCATAGGTCGTGGTCTTATACTCAGTGATGCCGTTGGAATTGATGGACTCACTTTATCTTCCAAGCCTTCTGCTGTTATCGTTTTTAGATGGCCTTAAGCCGTATTTATTGTAATAAGTTCTCTTTTTGAGACATTCGATGTAATAAGTGTGTGATTGCTACTCTGTTATAAATCCTTCAAGTACTGTGCATGCCAGCATTACCGATCCGTGGATAACACTGATGCACAGAGACTAGACTGTTTGAGGTCTGGTCGCTACAAAGATGGTATCAGAGCACACACTAACTGTAGGACACGACCACTAAGATAAAGCCCTAGATTACTACTCTCTTCTCATTTCTGACTCCTCTCCTCTCTTCCACTCTTTTAGGATGGCGGATGCAAGGAACAAGTTCGCCCAACCGGATGAGGATACACCTTTTGGACGACACTTGAAGGAAGTTACTAAGTACCTGAACATCGGAATACCAAGCTTCACCGGAACCTACAACGCCACACTACCAGAAGAGGAGTGCTGGATGATTCAAGTTCAAGTTCCAGGAAGGACGTTCATGCCAGTCACTGAGCCCATAGAGTTTTCCTTTGATGCACCAACCTAGAGTCTAGGAAAGAGCATGGCAGCCCACATTACCATGGGACGCATTGGAGAAGTGTACCACAATGATCTCAAGGATACTATCTATCAGATTTGTGGGCGCCGAGACAAGCAATGGGAGATGATCAGCACCAGGAAGGATAGACCTATTGCAGCTTCTATTCAGGAGTTAAACCAGCACATTCATCGCCAGGAGAACCAGATGTGCGCAGACATGATAGAACTGAAGAAGGCAAAGACAAGGATCATGGAACTGGAGGAAGAACTCAAGGCTACATGCGATGGATATGAGGAGGAAATCGCAACATTGTTGGAGAAGAATGACGACCTGACAAAGAAGCTAGGAGTTTTCATGGGAGACCCAGCACCAGGAGGAGATGATGACGATTCTACTTGCCCGGAGAACTACATCATCATCGATGACACTGACTCGGACCCCAGTGATGATGATTGGGAGGATGAAGCCGGAGCAGATATCATGGAGTCTTCGATTGAGCAATTTTTCTAGTAGACCACCAAATTAGTAGTAGTATTCCACCATGTATATAGTATAGTCCAAGCACTTTGTAACGATAGTTAGATCGATTGTATGCCTTGTTTGAATTGCTTGGAGTGATATGATTGTGTTTGTCTCATGTGCATATGGGTAGTGTTTTCCCTCTAGACCTCATTCTATCCTATTATCTCATCTTTTCTAAAACCCATCAGATGCCTCCGAGACGCGACACCGGATTTGTTTTCCCACCGGAGATCACTCAATTGATTCAGCAGCAGAATGCCTTGATGCAAGTGCTAGTTCAGAACCAAGGCAACAAGAACAACAACCCACTACCACCACCACCAGTTGATCACTTAGCCCGTTTTCTTAGGCTGAATCCGCCGGTGTTCTCCAGTAGCACCGAGCCGATTGTGGCAGATGATTGGCTCCGCAAGGTTGGAAGGCAGCTAACCAATGCAGGATGCACAGATGCGGAGAGAGTGCGTTTTGCCGCACATCAGCTTGATGGACCCGCAGCATCATGGTGGGAGAATTACACAGCCACTCACCCCATTGACACTGTCACATGGGACCAGTTTCAGCAAGCTTTCCGTACTGCCCACGTTTCAGCAGGAGCTATGGCCATGAAGAAGCGTGAGTTTCGCAACTTACGCCAAGGAGGACATACCGTTGGCTGATACGTGGAGGATTTCAGTAAGTTAGAACGTTATGCCCCAGATGACGTTGCTACGGATGCAGCTAAGCAGGAGAAGTTTCTGGAAGGACTGAATGATGAGTTGAGCATGCAGTTGATGGTGGCAACTTTTAACAACTACCAGGAGTTGGTAGATAGAGCTCTCATGATTGAAGGGAAGTAGCAGCAGATTGAGAGTCGTAAGAGGAAGTATGGACAAGGAAAGTACAGTACAGGAACTCACCAGAAGCCTCGTTTTACCCCAAACTCGGGAGGACACCTTCAGCATAACCATGGAGGTCACAATCACAATGGAAGGAGCTCGCACAATCATAGTGGCCCCAAGAATGGCAATGGGAACGGAGGAAGCAACGGACAGAACCGTACCAACCCATCAACCCCAGCCAAGAGGGATCTAAGCCACGTTACTTGTTTCAAGTGCCAGAAGACTGGAAATTATGCAACTGAATGTCCGGAAGCTAAGAATGGAAATGGCAATGGAAGCTCGGGGAAGAAGCCGAACCCTTTCAACAGGGGACAGGTGAACCACGTTAATGTGGAGGAGGTTGAAGCACAGCCTGAGGCAGTAATAGGTAAGTTTTTGGTTAAGTCATTTACTGCAATCGTTCTTTTTGATACTGGTGCATCACATTCATACATATCAAGGGGATTTGTGGATAAGTTTAAGTTGCCCACCAAAGTTCTTAGAACACCTATGTTAGTAACCTCGCCAGGAGCAGAGTATATGGCAAGACAAGGATGTTTTCAGATACCATTGGCCATAGGTAGGCATGTTTTCCCCTCAGACCTAATAGTTTTGGAGTCGCAAGGTTTGGATGTGATTTTGGGAATGGATTGGCTATCGATGTATGGAGGAAACATCGATTGCGCCAGTAAGACGATTTTGCTTACTACCCCTGAAGGAAGAAGGATTAAGTATGTATCCCGGCATGTGCCGAAGAGGACTCAAGTGAATTCCTTATCAGGAGTTGTACAGGAGGAAGTGCCAGTGGTGAAGGATTTCCCTGACGTATTTCCAAAGGAGTTGCCAGGCGTGCCACCGGATAGAGACATCGAGTTTTTGATTGAGCTTTTGCCAGGCACTGGGCCAATATCTAACAGACCGTACAGGATGCCCGCTAAGGATTTGGAAGAAATTAAGAAGCAGATTAAGGAGTTACTGGATAAAGTATATATTCGCCCAAGTTCGTCACCTTGGGGATCACCCGTACTTCTAGTGGAGAAGAAAGATGGATCGTTGGGGATGGTTGTTGATTATCGTGGATTTAATGAAGTAACAATCAAGAACAAGTACCCACTGCCAATGATCAATGATCTGTTTGACCGACTACAAGGAGCTAAAGTATTTTCCAAGATTGATTTGCGATCAGGATACCACCAGTTGAAGATTCGAGAGCAGGATATACCCAAGACAGCTTTTACCACAAGGTATGGGTTATATGAGTACACCGTTATGTCATTTGGCCTGACTAACGCACCCGCCTATTTCATGAACATGATGAACAAAGTGTTTATGGAGTTTTTGGATAAGTTCGTCGTAGTGTTCATTGATGATATTCTGGTCTATTCGAAGAATGAAGAAGAGCATAAGGAGCATTTGCATTTGGTACTTGGAAAGCTCAGAGAACATCAGTTATATGCCAAGTTTAGCAAGTGCGAGTTTTGGTTAAAGGAAGTCGGATTCCTTGGACATGTTATATCCGGAGAAGGACTAGCAGTAGATCCCACCAAGGTTAACACTGTAACAAATTGGGAGTCACCCACGACAGTTGGAGAAATCCGGAGTTTTCTTAGACTCGCAGGATATTACCGGAGATTCATCGAGAATTTCTCGAAGATTGCAATGCCTATGACGGAGTTGTTGAAGAAGGACACCAAATTCAATTGGACTGAGGAATGTGAGGCTAGTTTCCAGGAGTTGAAGAAACGTTTGGTTACAGCGCCAGTGTTGATTTTGCCAGATCAACGCAAGGATTATGAAGTATATTGCGACGCTTCTCGTCGAGGACTTGGAGCAGTGCTAATGCAGGAGGGAAGAGTTGTTGCATATGCCTCACGACAGCTTAAACCCCATGAGTTGAATTATGCTACACATGATTTGGACTTAGCAGTCGTAGTGCATGCGTTGAAGACGTGGAGACATTTTCTCATCGGAAACCATTGTGAGGTGTACACGGATCACAAGAGTTTGAAGTACATTTTCACGCAGAAGGAGTCGAATCTCAGGCAAAGGAGATGTTGGAGCTCATTAAGGATTATGATATGAGATTGCATTATCACCCAGGGAAGGCTAACGTAGTAGCCGATGCGTTGAGCCGCAAGAGCCATGTCAACACACTCATGACCGGAGAGTTACCCAAGGAGTTAGCCGAAGATCTTCGCAAACTATGTTTGGAAATAGTTCCGAGAGGCTATGTAGCAGCATTGGAGATTCAGTCTACTTTGGTGGATAAGATCAGAGAAGCTCAGAAGACAGACAAGGAAATTGCTGAGATAAAGGAAAGGATGAGTAAAGGAAAAGCCAACGGATTTCGTGAGGATGAGCACGATACCTTATGGTTTGAGGACCGCGTTTATGTGCCCGATGATCCGGAGATCAGGAAGTTGATCTTGCAAGAGGCCCATGATTCACCATATAAGATTCACCCAGGAAATACCAAGATGTACCTAGATTTAAAGGACAGTTTCTGGTGGACCGGAATGAAGAAGGATATTGCGGAGTATGTAGAAGTTTGTGATGTATGTCAGAGAGTAAAGGCAGAGCATCAGAAGCTAGCAGGATTGCTACAACCATTGTCGATACCCGAATGGAACTGGGATAAGCTAGGCATGGATTTTATCACAGGATTGCCCAGGACTCGTTCAGGCTATGACTCGATATGGGCTGTAGTCGATCGTTTGACGAAGGTAGCTCATTTCATCCCAGTAAAGACCACTTATACAAGTGCTAAGTTGGCAAAGATATACATGACCAGGATTGTATGTCTACATGGAGTTCCGAGGACCATTGTATCAGATAGAGGAACCCAGTTTACTTCAAAGTTTTGGAATCAATTGCACGAAACTTTGGGTACCAGGCTAGAGTTCAGTATAGCCTTTCATCCACAGACAGACGGACAGACCGAGACAGTCAATTAGATTTTGGAGGACATGCTGAGAGCTTGTGCGCTAGATTATGGATCTAGTTGGGACGACAATTTGCCATATGCAGAGTTCTCTTACAACAACAGTTATCAATCTAGTTTGAAGATGGCCCCTTTCGAAGCTCTGTACGGAAGGAGGTGCAGGACACCGTTGTTGTGGGATGAAGTTGGAGACCGCCAGTTGTTTGGACCAGATTTGATTAAAGAGTTTGAACAAAAAGGTGAAGTTGATTCGCGATAGGCTCAAGGTAGCCTAGTCCAGGCAGAAGAGTTATGCGGATTCTAAACGCAAGGAGACAGTACGAAGTCGGAGACAGAGTGTATCTTCGAGTATCACCACTTCGAGGAGTGAAGCGCTTTGGAGTTAAGGGAATGTTAGCGCCACGTTTTGTAGGACCATACAAAGTTTTGGAGCGTATGGGAGAAGTTGCTTACAAGTTGAAATTGCCCGAAGGATTGTTAGGAGTTCACGATGTGTTCCATGTTTCTCAGCTGAAGAAGTGCCACGCAGAGATGGCTGAGATACCACTGAGAGATACAGTGCCACTGGAAGCGATTCAGCTGGATAGTGATTTGACCTATGAGGAGAAACCAGTCAAGATTCTCGAATCTACCAGTCGAGTCACCCGCAGCAAGGTTATCAAGTTTTGCAAAGTTCAGTGGAGTCACCATACCGAGGATGAAGCCACCTGGGAGCAAGAGGAAGATCTACGGAAGGACCACTCTCACCTATTTTCTAGCCAACCCGAATATCGAGGGCGAGATTCATCTTAAGGGGGGGAGGTTTGTAACATCCCAAACTTTCAATTTGGAATGTTATACATTAGATCATCATGCATAACATATTTTATTGCATTTTGTTTTGCGATCCTAGAAATTCTACGCAACTCAAGGACCCACGGAGAGAGTTGGGGATTTCGTTATTTTCATATTTGGGTTTTCTCAAATTTTGAAAATAGGATCATTTGTTTTAATTATTTTCTCTCCGAAAATATTTCATATCAAATATATGAAAGGAGATAATATGACTTCTCCAAAAATAATGAAATATTGGAGGAAAAATATTAAAAACAAATATTTGATTTTATTTGGATTTTATTTGATTTTATTTGAATTAGGAAAATATGCATTTTTCAAAATTGCATTTTAGGCCCAAATAAATGTTCATGTTGTCCGGCTTACTTTTAGAGGACGGGGAAAATTTATTTCAGGATTTTTGGAGTCCATTTAGTATTTCTTTTCTTTCTTTTTCTGCACGTCCGATTAAAAAAACGAACCGACCTACCGGGCCGTGTCCGGCTAGGACTCTGGCCCGGCCGGCCTTTATAAGCCGGGAGGCCGAGCCCCGCAGCCCAGCCCGAGCCGCCCACCCGCCCCGCGAAACCCTAGCCGTCGCCTCGCCGCCGCCGCCGCCCGTAGCCGCCGTCGCCGGAGGTAGCCACCCGCGCCGCCGTCGGTTTTCTTCGGAAAACCGTGGGTTTTTTTTGAAAACCGCGGTTTGTTTTTTTATAGATCGGTTTAGTTTTTTTCCGGTTTATTTATTTTGCGGACGTTCGTCCGTACATTCGTTTTAACGAACGGTTTTCGTCATTTAACCGCAGATAGCGAACGTTCGTTCGTTAGCCTGTTCGTCAGTTTTTCTTTTTCTCGGATTTTTCGCGATTATTTTCGATCGCGATTTCCGATCTGTTTTTCGTTTTAGTATAACTTTTCACTCGTTTATCAGAATCAGGCGATTCAAGCGCCTAGAGTTTTGTCTCGAAACCCTCTTTCTGATTAACCAACTCAAATAAGTTTTTACTACTGTAAAATTTGACTTAGGTCCAGATTAGTAAACGAAGCTTGTTTCTTTCGCCGTTTGAGTTTCGTTGCTTCGTTCGGTTTGATTCTTTTTGCAAACAGGAGTTCTTAAGTTGAACTTTCTGGTTAGATCTTTTATTATGAGTTTTACCCGTGCACTCTTGCTTTATTGCTTATGTATGTATTGTTTGTTTGCGATAGAGTACCCGGAGTGCGAAGCGTGCTACTACGAGTCTCTAGGTTTCACGGATCATCAGCAAGGCAAGTAACACTTTGATCATACCTCTTTACCACCCAGTTTTATTGCATTAGATCAATCCTCAAACTATTGCATGATTAGGATCTGATTAAAATTTGGTTTTTGGGAAGTAGTTGAGGTAGTACCTATTGCCCTGTTTATATCAAACCATTGGGGGTTACTTCTACGTTTGCTTATATTGCTATGCTATGCTCGTAGACGTGGACTGGGTTTGAGAGTTTTCCATGACAGATGTGAGATTGTTAATTAATGGTTCAACTTAAGGTGGCTACTTTAATTAACATCTGGGTGGATTGAGGCACCTGGAGAACCCAGTGTTGCCTGTATTTTTGGATATCCCGGAGTACCCGTGTGATCATCCTATGGACCGCCACCCAGACTCAAAGGGATCATGAGATTATTCATGCTAGAAACTTCCGTGTGCAGCCACAAGCTATTATGGGCTCTAGCATAGTTGAGTAGGTTACATTACCTCTTGAAGAGGTGGGCTAGCAGATGTAGGGGAAAGTAGGTGTAACTGTCCACCCGACGTAAAGAGTATCGTTTCTGAAAGACTGTGTCTCGGTCATCCGTTTCTCAAACACCATGTAGTGCGAGAAATCAAGTGGAGGCGATCGAGTCTTGTGGGGAAAAGTGCGCAAACCTCTGCAGAGTGTACAATCTAATCATGGTTAGCCGTGTCCCCGGTTATGGACATCTTGAGTATCTAGTTCTTGGATTATCATGTGAATCTCATCATCATGTTACTTAATTTAATTTGATTGGGTTAATCACGTTCTTAATTGGGATTGAGTTGGAGGTACCTTCTCAATGTTTAACAACCACCATGATAGTTAAATAAAATTTATTCCTTTGTGGTAGGGAAAAATTGGCTTTTCGCAAAACTGTAACCATAGAGCTTTCCACCGGCCAAATATGCATGTAGTGATAGCATTATTCTGTTCATTACTCTCTATGTGTTACATTGCCAGCATATTCCATGTGCTGACCCATTTTCGGGCTGCAACGTATCATGTTGCAGACTTTTCAGACGACGAGTAAGGTGCCATAGGTCGTGGTCTTATACTCATTGATGCCGTTGGAGTTGATGGACTCACTTTATCTTCCAAGCCTTCCGTTGTTATCGTTGTTAGATGGCCTTAAGCCGTATTTATTGTAATAAGTTCTCTTTTTGAGACATTCGATGTAATAAGTGTGTGATTGCTACTCTGTTATAAATCCTTCAAGTACTGTGTGTGTCAGCATTACCGATCCAGGGATGACACTGATGCACAAAGACTAGACTGTTTGAGGTCTGGTCGCTACATTTGTTCTTGAGGTCACAGGAGAAACCATGTTGCAAGTAATCATGTGAACTTGGTATGTGTTCGATATTTTGATAGTATGTATGGTGTGAATCCCTTAGTGGTGTCATGTGAACGTCGACTACATGACACTTCACCACATTTGGGCCTAAGGGAATGCATTGTGGAGTAGCAATTATATGGTGGGTTGCAAGAGTGACAGAAACTTAATCTCGGGTTTATGCGCTATTCCGTATGGGACCGATTGGATCCAAAAGTTTAATGCTATGGTTATAATTTATTCTTAATACTTTTCTCGTAGTGGCGGATGCTTGCGGGAGGGTTAATCATAAGTAGGAGGTTTGTTCAAGTAAGAACAGCACCTAAGCACCGGTCCACCCACATATCAAATTATCAAAGTAGCGAACACAAATCGAACCAACATCATGAAAGTGACTAGATGAAATTCCCGTGTACCCTCAAGAACGCTTTGCTTATCATAAGAGACCGTTTTGGCCTGTCCTTTACCTCAAAAGTATTGGGCTACCTTGCTGCACTTTTGTTACTACTATCGTTACTGGCTCATTACAAACTACCTTGCTATCAAACTACTCCGCTACTTACAATTTCAGCACTTGCAGACACTACCTTACTGAAAACTACTTGTCATTTCCTTCTGCTCCTCGTTGGGTTCGACACTCTTACTAATTGAAAAGAGCTACAATTGATCCCCTATACTTGTGGGTCATCAAGGCTATTTTCTGGCGCCGTTGCCGGGGAGTGAAGCGCCTTTGGTAAGTGGAATTGGTAAGGAAACATTTATCTGGTGTGCTGAAATTTATTGTTAGTTGTTACTATGGAAAACAATCCTTTGAGGGGTTTGTTTGGGGTATCTTCACCTCGTCCGGAACCACAATTAGCTACCCCTCAACCTACTGCACCTACTGAAAATATTGAATATGAAATTCCTTCGGGTATGATAGAACAATTGCTAGCTAATCCTTATGCAGGAGATGGAACCGAACATCCTGATATGCACTTGATATATGTGGAACAAATTTGTGGATTGTTTAAGCTTGCAGGTTTACCCAGGGATCAAGTTATGAAAAAGGTTATCCCTTTATCTTTGAAGGGAAAAGCATTGGCATGGTATAGGCTATGCGATGATATTGGATCATGGAATTGGAATTGTTTGAAATTGGAGTTCCACCAAAAAAATATCCTATGCATCTAGTTCATTGTGATCGGAATTATATATACAATTTGTGGCCCCGTGAAGGAGAAAGTATCGCTCTAGCTTGTGGGAGGCTTAATTCAATGTTATATTCATGTGCCAATCATAAGCTCTCAAGAGAAATTATTATCCAGAATTTTTATGCTCAGCTTTCTCGTAATGATCAAACCGTGCTTGATACTTCTTGTGCTGGTTCTTTTATGAAGAAGACTATTGAATTCCGGTGGGATCTTTTGGAAAGAATTAAACACAACTCCGAAGATTGGGAACTCGACGAAGGTAAAGAGTCGGGTTTTAAAATTAAATATGATTGTGTTAAATCTTTTATGGATACCGATGCTTTTCAAAAGTTTAGCACTAAACATGGACTTGGCTCTGAGATAGTAGCCTCCTTTTGTGAATCATTTGCTACTCATGTTGATCTCCCTAAAGAGAAGTGGTTTGAATATCACCCACCTATTAAAGAAGAAATTAAAGAACCAGTACCAGTTAAAGAAGAAACTATACTTTATAATGTTGATCCAGTTGTTCCTTCTGCTTATATTGAGAACCCACCTTTTCCTGTTAGGATAAAGCAACATGCTAAAGTTTCAACTGTGGTTAAAAAAAGCTATATTACAACACCTAAACCTGATGAACAAATTAAAGTAGAACCTAGCATTGCTATGGTTGAAGATCTCTTAGAAGAAGATATAGATGGGCATGTTATTTACTTCTGTAAAGAAGCTGCTAGAATTGCCAAACCTGATAAAAAGGATAAACATAGACCTGTTGTTAGTATGCCAGTTGTCTCAGTTAAAATAGGAGATTATTGTTATCATGGTTTATGTGACATGGGTGCTAGTGTGAGTGCTATTCCTTACACCCTTTATCAAGAAATTATGAAAGACATAGCACCTGCAGAAATAGAAGACATAGATGTTACTATTAAACTTGCTAATAGAGACACGATATCACCAATTGGGATTGTTAGAGATGTTGAAGTCTTGTGTGGGAAAATAAAATACCCTACTAATTTTCTTGTTCTTGGTTCCCCACAAGA
The DNA here is from genome assembly GCF_002575655.3 of Aegilops tauschii subsp. strangulata. Lineage (NCBI taxonomy): Eukaryota > Viridiplantae > Streptophyta > Magnoliopsida > Poales > Poaceae > Aegilops > Aegilops tauschii. The sequence goes on along the minus strand of NC_053040.3, from coordinate 291,992,070 downwards.
TGACTTTTGTCCCATTATCTTTGGTAGACCTTTCTTGAATATAGTTAATGCTAAGATATACTGTAAGAAACAAACTGTTGGTGTTAGTTTTGTTGATGAGTCTCATGAGTTTAATTTTTCCAAGTTTAGTAGAAATCTTCATGAAAAATAATAGCCTAGTAAGGATGAATTAATTGTACTTGCTTCTATTGTTGTTCCACCTGTTGATCCTTTAGAACAATATTTGCTAGATCATGAAAATGAGTTTCATATGCATGAAATAAATGAAATAGACAAAATTTTCTTTGAACAACGTCCTCTGCTTAAACACAATTTTCCTATTGAAACTCTAGGAGGCCCTCCTCCACCCAAAGGTGATCCTGTGTTTGAATTAAAACAATTGCCAGACACTTTGAAATATGCTTATCTTGATGAAAAGAAGATATATCCTGTTATTATTAGTGCTAACCTTTCAGAACATGAAGAAGAAAGATTATTGAAAGTTCTAAGGAAGCACCGGGCTGCTATTGGATATACTCTTCATGATTTAAAAGGCATTAGTCCCACTCTATGTCAGCACAAAATTAATATGGAACCTGATGCTAAACCCGTTGTTGATCACCAACGTCGATTAATCCAAAAATGAAGGAAGTGGTAAGAACGGAAATCTTAAAACTTATGGAAGCAGGTATAATCTATCCTATAGTTGACAGTAGATGGGTAAGTCATGTTCATTGTGTCCCTAAGAAAGGAGGTATTACTGTTGTTCCTAATGATAAGAATGAACTTATTCCACAAAGAATTGTTACAGGCTATAGAATGGTAATTGGTTTTAGAAAATTAAATAAAGCAACTAGAAAAGATCATTACCCTTTGCCTTTTATTGATAAAATGCTTGAAAGATTATCTAAGCACACACAGTTTTGCTTCCTTGATGGATATTCTGGTTTTTCACAAATACCTGTTTCTCAACCTAATCAAGAAAAGACCACTTTTACTTGTCCCTTTGGAACCTATGCTTATAGACGTATGCCTTTTGGTTTATGTAATGCACCTGCTACCTTTCAAAGATGTACGACTGCTATATTCTCTGATTTTTGTGAAAAGATTGTTGAGGTTTTCATGGATGACTTCTCATTTTATGGGAAATCTTTTGATGATTGTTTAAGCAATCTTGAGCGAGTTTTGCAGAGATGTGAACAAACAAATCTTGTCTTGAATTGGGAGAAGTGCCACTTTATGGTTAATGAAGGCATTTTCTTGGGTCATAAAATTTCTGAAAGAGGTATTGAAGTGGACCAATCTAAGGTTGATACAATTGAGAAAATGCCATGTCCTAAAGATATAAAAGGTATTCGTAGTTTCCTAGGTCATGCTGGTTTCTATAGGAGATTTATCAAAGACTTTTCTAGAATTTCTAGGCCTCCTACTAGTCTCTTGCAAAAGGATATTCCGTTTGTTTTTGATGATAATAGTTTAGAAGCCTTTGAAACACTCAAGAAAACCTTAATTTCTGCACCTATTGTTCAACCACCTGATTGGAACTTGCCTTTTGAAGTTATGTGTGATGCTAGTGATTATGTTGTTGGTGCTATTCTAGGACAAAGAGTTGATAAGAAACTTAATGTTATTCATTATGCTAGTAAAACTCTAGACAGTGCTCAAAGAAACTATGCTGCTACTGAAAAAGAATTCTTAGCAGTGGTGTTTGCTTGTGATAAATTTAGACCTTATATTGTTGATTTGTAACATCCCAAATTTTCAATTTGGAATGTTATACATAGGTCATTTATGCATATCATATTTTATTGCATTTTGTTCTGCGATCCTCAAAATTCTAAGCAACTCAAGGACATACGGAGAGAGTTGGGAATTTCACGTTTTTTCATATTTGAATTTTATCAAATATCTAAACATGGATCACTTTGATTCTTATTATTTTTCTCTCCAAAAATATTTCATATTAAAATATATGAGAGGAGATAATATGACTTCTCCAAAAATATATGAAATATTGGAGGAAATTTTTTAAAATCAAATAAGAATTGTTATTTGGATTTTATTGTGATTTTATTTGAATTAGGAAAAATATGCGTATTTCAAAATTGTATTAGAGATCCAAATAAATGTTCACTTTGTCCGCAATATTATTAGAGGACCGTGAAAATTTATTTCAGGATTTTTGGAGTCCATTTAGTATTTCTTTTAATTGTTTTTCTGCGTCAGATTTTTTTTAAAAACAAGGTAACCGACTTACCGGGCCGTACCCGAGCCGGAAACCTCCGGCCGGGGGCTTTATAAGCCGCGCCGCCCGAGGCCCCAGCCCACCGAAGCCCGCAGTCGCGCCCCAAACCCTAACCCTAAGCCGCCGCCGCCCGCCGCTACCACCGCCCGCGCCACCGCCGCCGCCCGCTGCCGCAGCCGTCGCCGGATCTCACTGAGCCGCCGTCGTTGACCGTTTGACTGGTCGGTTTTTTTCAGAAAACCCTAAGATCGGTTTTTGTTTCGGTTTTTCTCGGTTCGGTTAAATAGCGGACGTTCGTCCGTACGTTCGTTTTAACGAATGCTGTTCGTCCGTTCGCCGCAGTCAGCAAACGTTCATTCGTTAGTCTGTTCGTCAATTTTTCTTTTTCCAGGGTTTTCCGCGATTATTTTCGATCGCGATTTCTGCCCTAATCTTCGTTCTAGTATAACTTTTCGCTCGATTATCCAAATCAGGTGAAACAAGCGTCTAGATCTTCGTCTCGAAGCCCTCTTTCTGTTTAACCAACTTGAACAAGATTTTGGTTCTGTAAAATTGGACTTTAGTCCAGATTAGTAAACGGATCTTGTTTCTTTCGTGGTTTGAGTTTCCTTGCTCCATTTGATTTGATTCTTTTTGCAAACCGGAGTTCTTCAGTTGAAATTTTTGGTTAGATCTTCTTATTTGAGTTTTACCCGTGCATCTTTGCTTGAGTGCTTATGTATGCTATTGTTTGTTTGTGATAGAATTCCCGAAGTGCGAAGCGTGCTACTACGAGTCACTAGGTTTTGCGGTTCGTCAGCAAGGCAAGTAACACATTTATCATACTCTTTTCATACCCAGTTTTTATGCATTAGTATCAATCCTCAAACATTGCATGATTAGGATGTGATTAACTTGTGGGTATTGGGAAGTAGATGATGAGATAGAACCTATTGCCCTGTTTATTATCAAACCCTTGGGAGTTACTTCTACGTTACGCTTATATTGCTATGCTATGCTCGTAGACGTGGATTGGGTTTTAGTGTATCCATGACAGATGTGAGATTGTTAATTAATGGTTCAACTTAAGGTGGCAACTTTAATACACATCTGGGTGGATTGCTGGTTTGGGCACCTGGAGAATCCAGTGTTGTCCTAGGATATCCCGGAGTACCCGTGTGATCATCCTATGGTCCGCCACGCAGGCTCAAAGGGATCATAAGATTGTTCATGCTAGAAACTTCCGTGTGCAGCCACAAGCTATTATGGGCTCTAGCATAGTTGAGTATGTTGCATGACCTCTTTCAGTGGTGGGCTAGCAGATGTAGAGGGAAAGTAGGTGTAACTGTCCACCCAGAGTAAAGATTTAGTGCTTCTGAAAGACTGTGTCTCGGTCATGCGTTTCTCAAACACCATGTAGTGTGAGAAATCCAATGGAGGAGATCGAGTCTTGTGGGGAAAAGTGCGCAAACCTCTGCATAGTGTACAAACTAATCATGGTTAGCCGTGTCCCCGGTTATGGACATCTTGAGTACCTGGTTCTTGGATTATCATATGGATCTCATCACTCTAATTTAATTTGCTGGGTTGATAATTACTTTCAATTGGGATTGAGTTGGAGAACCTTCTCAATATTGTTCAACTACCATGATAGTTAAACAAAATATATATTTCCTTTGTTGTAGGGAAAAATTGGCTTTTCACAAAAACATATTAACCATAGAGCCTCCAGCAGCCATACATGCATGTAGTGATAGCATTTATTCTGTTCATTGCTCTATTGTGTTACTATGCCAGCATATTCCATGTGCTAACCCGTTTTCGGGCTGCAACGTATCATGTTGCAGACTTTTCAGACGAAGAGTAAGGTTCGCTAGGCCGTTGTCATGCACTCAGCTATGCCGTTGGAATTGATGGACTCCCTTTATCTTCCAAGCCTTCCGCTATTATCTTATGTAGATGGCCTTAAGCCATATTTATTGTAATAAGTTCTCTTTTGAGACACTCGATGTAATGAGTGTGTGATTGCTACTCTGTTGTAAATCCTTCGAGTATTGTGTGTGTCAGCATTACCGATCCAGGGATGACACTTAAGCACAGAGACTTGACCGTCTGAGGTCGGGTCGCTACAAGATGGTATCAGAGCATACGCTGAATGTAGGACACGACCACTAAGTTGAGCCATAGGTCACTCTTCTCTACTCATTTCTGACTCCTCTCCATTTTCGACTCTTTAGGATGGCTGGACTCAAGGAACAAGTTTGCATAACCGGATGAAGACACACCTTTTGGACGACACTTGAAGGAAGTCACCCGGTACCTGAACATCGGAATACCAAGCTTCACCAGGACCTACACCGCCACTTTACCAGAAGAGGAGCATTGGATGATTCGAGTTCAAGTTCCAGGACGGACATTCACGCCAGTCACTGAGCCCATAGAGTTTTCCTTTGATGCACCAACCTCGAGTCTAGGCAAGAGCATGGCAGCCCACATTCTATGGGACGTATTGGAGAAGTCTACAAACAGGAGCTGAAGGATACTATCTACCAGATATGTGGGCACCGAGATGAGCAATGGGAGATGATCAGCACCAGGAAGGATAGGTCCATTGCAGCTTTCATCCAGGAGTTAAACCAGCACATTCGACGCCAGAAGAACCAGATGTGTGCTAGCATGATAGATTTGAAGAAGGCGATGACCAGGAACATGGAGCTAGAAGAGGAAGTCAAGTCTACACGCGACGGATACGAGGAGGAAATCGCAATACTATTGGAGAAGAATGACGACCTGATAAAGAAGATCGGAATCTTCATGGGAGGTCCCGCGCCAGGAGGAGATGACGATCAATCCAAGGACATTCGTTCTGAAGACTACATCATCCACCGACTTCGACCCCGATAGTAGCGATGATGACCATGAAGATGAAGCTGGAGCGGATATCATGGAGTCTTCCACCGATCAAAATTTCTAGTAGACCACCATATGATCAAGTAGTATTCCCCCATATATATAGTAGTAGTCCGAGCACTGTAACAATAGTTAGATCGATTGTATGCCCTTGCTTGATTGATTGAGTGATATTATATGATTGTGTTTGTCTCATGTGCATATGGGTAGTGCTTTCTCACTAGACCTCATTCTATTCTAATCTCTTCCCTCTAAACCCATCGGATACCCTTAACCATAGGTAGTCATGTTTTCCCCTCTGACTTGATAATTCTGGAGTCGCAAGGGTTGGATGTGATACTAGGAATGGATTGGCTGTCGATGTATGGAGGAAAAATCGATTGCGCCAGTAAGTCAATACTGCTTACCACCCCGGAGGGAAAAAGGATCAAGTATGTATCCAGGCATGCGCCAAGGAGAACCCAAGTAAATTCCCTCTCAGGAGTTGTTCAGGAGGAAGTGCCTATTGTGAAGGATTATCCGGACGTGTTTCCAGAGGAACTACCAGGCATGCCGCCAGATCGAGACATCGAGTTTTTGATAGAGTTGTTGCTAGGCACTGGGCCTATATCGAAGAGACCCTACCGGATGCCCGCAAATGGTCTGGAAGAGATCAAGAAGCAGATTAAGGAGTTATTGGAGAAAGGTTACATCCGACGGAATTCATCACCATGGGGAGCCCCAGTGCTCTTGGTTGAGAAGAAGGATGGATCGTTGAGAATGGTTGTTGATTATCGTGCGCTGAATGAAGTGACGATCAAGAACAAGTACCCATTGTCGATGATCAATGACCTGTTTGACCAGCTACAAGGAGCTAAAGTGTTTTCAAAGATCGATTTACGATCAGGATATCACCAGTTGAAAATTCAAGAAAAGGATATACCTAAGACAGCTTTTACCACAAGGTATGGGCTATATGAGTATACGGTTATGTCATTTGGATTGACTAACGCCCCTGCCTATTTTATGAGCATGATGAACAAGGTATTCATGGAGTTCTTGGATAAGTGTATAGTGGTGTTCATTGATGATATATTGGTATACTCGAAGAATGAAGAGGAGCACAAGGAACATTTGAGCTTAGTCCTCGAGAAGCTCGGGGAACATCAGTTATATGCCAAGTTCAGTCAATGTGAGTTTTGGTTGAAGGAAGTTGGATTTCTTGGGCATGTCATATCAGGAGAAGGTATAGCAGTGGATCCTACCAAGGTTCAGTCTGTCACTGAGTGGTTGGCACCCACCTGAGTTGGGGAGATCCACAGTTTTTTGGGACTCGCGGGATACTACCGGAGATTTATTGAGAATTTTTCCAAGATTGCAAAGCCTATGACGGCGTTGTTGAAGAAAGATACTAAGTTCCATTGGACTGAAGAATGTGAAGCAAGTTTCCAGGAGTTGAAGAAACGTTTGACTACAGCCCCAGTGCTGATTCTACCGGATATACGCAAGGATTTCCAAGTGTATTGCGACGCCTCTCGCTTAGGACTTGGAGGAGTACTTATGCAAGATGGAAGAGTTGTTTCGTATGCCTCACTACAACTTCGACCGCATGAGTTGAACTATGCCACCCATGATTTGGAGTTAGCAGCTGTGGTGCATGCGCTCAAGACCTGGAGACATTATCTCATTGGAAACCGTTGTGATGTGTACACAGATCACAAGAGTTTGAAGTACATTTTCACCCAGAAGGAGCTGAACCTCAGGCAGAGGAGATGGTTGGAGCTCATAAAGGATTATGATATGAAGTTGCACTATCATCCAGGAAAGGCCAATGTCATAGCAGATGCTTTGAGCCGGAAGAGTTATGTCAATACCCTCGTAAGCGGAGGATTGCCAAGGGAGTTAGCAGAAGATCTTAGGGAGCTTCGTTTGGAGATCGTCCCTAGAGGTTTTGTTGCAGCGATGGAAGTTCAGTCTACATTGTTGGGAAAGATTCGAGAAGCTCAGAAGGATGACAAAGAAATTGCCGAGATAAAGGAGAGAATGAGCAAAGGAAAGGCCAAAGGATTTCGTGAGGATGAGCACGACACCTTGTGGTTTGAGGACCGTGTATATGTGCCCAATAATGCCGAGATCAGGAAGTTGATACTACAGGAAGCTCATGACTCGCCATACTCGATACACCATGGAAACACCAAGATGTATTTGGATTTGAAGGAGCATTTCTGGTGGACTGGTATGAAGAAGGATAATTCTGAGTATGTAGCAGTATGTGATGTATGTCAGAGAGTGAAGGCAGAACATCAGAAGCCAGCAGGATTACTGCAGCCTATGCCTATACCCGAATGGAAGTGGGATAAGCTTGGCATGGATTTTATCACCGGATTACCCAGGACCCGATCGGGATATGATTCTATCTGGGTAGTAGTGGATCGTCTGACCAAAGTAGCTCACTTTATCCCAGTGAAAACCAATTACACAAGTGCAAAGTTGGCCAAGATATACATGACTAGGATCGTATGTCTGCATGGAGTTCCGAGGACCATTGTATCAGATAGAGGAACACAGTTTACTTCAAAGTGTTGGCACCAGCTGCACCAGACTTTGGGAACCAGACTAGAGTTCAGTACAGCTTTTCATCCACAGACAGATGGACAGACTGAGAGAGTCAATCAGATTCTGGAAGACATGTTGAGAGCTTGTGCGCTAGACTATGGATCTAGTTGGGATGATAACTTGCCATACGCGGAGTTTTCTTACAACAATAGCTACCAGGCCAGTTTGAAGATGGCACCGTTCGAAGCCCTACATGGAAGAAGGTGCAGAACACCGTTGATGTGGGATGAAGTTGGAGACCGTCAGTTGTTTGGACCAGATTTGATCAGAGAGTCAGAAGAGAAGGTTAAGCTGATTCGGGATAGACTAAAGGTAGCTCTGTCCAGGCAGAAGAGTTATGCAGATTCAAAATGCAAGGAGGTAGTCTATGAAATCGGAGACCGAGCATATCTTCGTGTGTCACCTCTGCGAGGAGTTAAACGTTTTAGAGTTAAGGGAAAGTTAGCCCCGAGATTTGTGGGACCATACCGAGTTTTGGAACGTATGGGAGAAGTGGCCTACAAGTTGGAGTTACCCGAGGGACTGTCAGGAGTTCATGATGTGTTCCACGTTTCCCAGTTGAAGAAGTGTCATGCTGAGATGACTGATACTCCTCTGAGAGATACAGTGCCCCTGGAAGCAATTCAGTTGGACAGTGATTTGACCTATGAAGAGAAACCTGTCAAGATTCTCGAGTTTGCCAGCCGGGTTACGCGCAGCAAGATCATCAAGTTTTGTAAAAGTTCAGTGGAGCCACCATACCGAGGATGAAGCCACCTGGGAACGGGAGGATGATCTACGGAAGGACCACCCACAGCTATTTACTAGCCAACCCGAATCTCGAGGGCGAGATTCATCTTAAGGGGGGTAGGTTTGTAACATCCCACATTTTCAATTTGGAATGTTATATAGAGGTCATTCATGCATATCATATTTTATTGCATTTCGTTCTGCGATCCTCGGAATTCTAAGCAACTCAAGGACCTACGGAGAGAGTTGGGGCTTTCACGTTTTTCATATTTGAATTTTATCAAATATCAAAACAGGGATCACTTTGATTCTTATTATTTTTCTCTCCGAAAATATTTCATATTAAAATATATGAGAGGAGATAATATGACTTCTCCAAAATAAATGAAATATTGGAGGAAAAGTTTTAAAATCAAATAAGAATTGTTATTTGGATTTTATTGTGATTTTATTTGAATTAGGAAAAATATGCGTATTTCAAAATTGCATTAGAGATCCAAATAAATGTTCACTTTGTCCGCAATATTATTAGAGGACCGTGAAAATTTATTTCAGGATTTTTGGAGTCCGTTTAGTATTTCTTTTAATTGTTTTTCTGCGTCAGGTTTTTTTAAAAGAAGGTAACCGACTTACCGGGCCGTACCCGAGCCGGAAACCTCCGGCCGGGGGCTTTATAAGCCGCGCCGCCCGAGGCCCCAACCCACCGAAGCCCGCAGCCGTGCCCCAAACCCTATACCTAAGATGCCGCCGCCGCCCGCCGCTACCACCGCCCGCACCGCCGCCGCCCGCCGTTGCCGGATCTTGCCGAGCCGCCGCCATTGACCATTTGACCGGTTGTTTTTTTTTTAGAAAACCCTAAGATCGGTTTTTTTAGATCGGTTTTTGTTTCGGTTTTTCTCGGTTTGGTTAAATAGCGGACGTTCGTCCGTACATTCGTTTTAAAGAACGCTGTTCGTCCGTTAGCCGCAGTCAGCGAACGTTCGTTCATTAGTCTGTTTGTCAGTTTTTCTTTTTCCAGGGTTTTCTGCGATTATTTTTTATCGCGATTTCTGCCCTAATCTTCGTTCTAGTATAACTTTTCTCTCGTTTATCCAAACTAGGTGAAACAAGCATCTAGATCTTCGTCTCGAAGCCCTCTTTCTATTTAACCAACTTGAACAAGATTTTGGTTCTGTAAAATTTGACTTTAGTCTAGATTAGTAAACGGATCTTGTTTGTTCCGTGGTTTGAGTTTCCTTGCTCCGTTTGATTTGATTCTTTTTGCAAACCGGAGTTCTTCAGTTGAACTTTCTGGTTAGATCTTCTTATTTGAGTGTTACCCGCGCATCTTTGCTTGAGTGCTTATGTATGCTATTGTTTGTTTGCGATAGAATTCCCGGAGTGTGAAGCGTGCTACTATGAGTCACTAGGTTTTGCGGTTCGTGAGCAAGGCAAGTAACACATTGATCATACTCTTTTCATACCCAGTTTTTATGCATTAGTATCAATCCTCAAACATTGCATGATTAGGATGTGATTAACTTGTGGGTATTGGGAAGTAGATGATGAGATAGAACATATTGCCATGTTTACTATCAAACCCTTGGGAGCTACTTCTACGTTATGCTTATATTGCTATGCTATGCTCGTAGACGTGGATTGGTTTTTAGGGTATCCATGACAGATGTGAGATTGTTAATTAATGGTTCAACTTAAGGTGGCAACTTTAATACACAGCTGGGTGGATTGTTGGTTTGGGCACCTGGAGAATCCAGTGTTGTCCTAGGATATCTCGGAGTACCCGTGTGATCATCCTATGGTCCGCCACGCAGGCTCAAAGGGATCATAAGATTGTTCATGCTAGAAACTTCCGTGTGCAGCCACAAGCTATTATGGGCTCTAGCATAGTTGAGTATGTTGCATGACCTCTTTCAGTGGTGGGCTAGCAGATGTAGAGGGAAAGTAGGTGTAACTATCCACCCAGAGTAAAGAGTTAGTGCTTCTGAAAGACTGTGTCTCGGTCATGCGTTTCTCAAACACCATGTAGTGCGAGAAATCCAACGGAGGAGATCGAGTCTTGTGGGGAAAAGTGCGCAAACCTCCGCAGAGTGTACAAACTAATCATGGTTAGCCGTGTCCCCGGTTATGGACATCTTGAGTATCTGGTTCTTGGATTATCATATGGATCTCATCACTCTAATTTAATTTGCTGGGTTGATAATTACTTTTAATTGGGATTGAGTTGGAAGAACCTTCTCAATATTGTTCAACTACCATGATAGTTAAATAAAATATATATTTCCTTTGTTGTAGGAAAAAATTGGCTTTTCACAAAAACATATTAACCATAGAGCCTCCAGCAGCCATACATGCATGTAGTGATAGCATTTATTCTGTTCATTGCTCTATTGTGTTACTATGCCAGCATATTCCATGGGCTGGCCCATTTTCGGGCTGCAACGTATCATGTTGCAGACTTTTCAGACGAAGAGTAAGGTTCGCTAGGCCGTTGTCGTGCACTCAGCTATGCCGTTGGAGTTGATGGACTCACTTTATCTTCCAAGCCTTCTGCTGTTATCTTATGTAGATGGCCTTAAGCCATATTTATTGTAATAAGTTCTCTTTTGAGACACTTGATGTAATAAGTGTGTGATTGCTACTCTGTTATAAATCCTTCGAGTATAGTGTGTGTCAGCATTACCGATCCAGGGATGACACTTAAGCACAGAGACTTGACCGTCCCAGGTCGGGTCGCTACATGATTCAAAAGTAACTGTTCACATAGACCATGCTGCTATTAAATATCTTATGGAAAAGAAAAATGCTAAACCTAGACTTATTCAATGGGTTCTCTTGTTACAAGAATTTGATTTACACATCATTGATAGAAAAGGAGCTGAGAACCCAGTAGCTGATAAATTGTCTAGGCTTGAAAATGTGCTTGATGACCCACTACCTATTGATGATAGTTTTCCTGATGAGCAGTTAGCTGCAATAAATGTTTCTCATAGTACTCCTTGGTATGCTAACTATGCTAATTACATTGTTGCTAAATATTTACCACCTAGCTTTACATACCAATAAAAGAAAATTTTCTTCTATGATTTAAGACATTACTTTTGGGATGACCCACATCTTTATAAAGAAGGAGTAGATGGTATTATTAGACGTTGTGTACCTGAGCATGAACAGGGACAAATCCTACAGAAATGTCCCTCCGAACCTTATGGAGGGCATCATGCTGGAGATAGAACTGCTCACAAGGTATTGCAGTCTGGATTTTATTGGCCTACTCTCTTCAAGGATGCTCGTAAGTTCGTCTTATCTTGTGATGAATGTCAAAGAATAGGTAATATTGGTAAGCGTCAAGAAATGCCTATGAATTATTCACTTGTTGAACCATTTGTTGTTTGGGGATTTGATTACATGGGACCTTTTCCTTCCTCTAATGGGTATACACATATTTTGGTTGCTGTTGATTATGTTACTAAATGGGTAGAAGCTATTCCAACTAGTAGTGCTGATCACAACACCTCTATTAAAATGCTTCAGGAAGTTATTTTCCCAAGGTTTGGAGTCCCTAGATATTTAATGACTGATGGTGGTTCACACTTCATTCATGGTGCTTTCCGTAAAATGCTTGCCAAGTATGATGTTAACCATAGAATTGCATCACCCTATCATCCTCAGTCTAGTGGTCAAGTTGAACTTAGCAATAGAGAAATAAAATTAATTTTGCAAAAGACTGTCAATAGGTCCAGGAAGAATTGGTCTAAGAAATTAGATGACGCACTTTGGGCTTATAGAACAACATATAAAAATCCTATGTGTATGTCTCCATATAAAATGGTTTATGGAAAAGCTTGTCATTTGCCTCTTGAGTTAGAACATAAAGCATTTTGGGCAGTCAAAGAGCTCAACCATGATTTCAAACTTGCTGGTGAAAAGAGGTTATTTGATATTAGCTCATTGGATGAATGGAGAACCCAAGCTTATGAAAATGCAAAATTATTTAAAGAAAAAGTCAAAAGATGGCATGACAAAATAATTCAAAAGCGTGAGTTTAAAGTTGGAGAATATGTTCTTTTGTACAACTCTCGTTTTAGATTCTTTGCAGGAAAACTCCTCTCAAAATGGGAAGGCCCATATGTCATCAAGGAGGTTTACCGGTTTGGAGCCATCAAAATAAATAATTCTGAAGGTACTAACCCGAAGGTTGTCAATGGGCAACGAATAAAGCATTATATCTCAGGTACGCCCATTAATGTTGAAAGTAATATTATCCAAACTTTGACACCGGGAGAGCACATAAAAGAGTCCTTCCGGAACACTCCAGAATCGTGAAAATAAGGAGGTACGTGATAAATCCGCAAAAATATTTTTTATCAGTTTTGGAATATTTATGAATTTTGGGAATAAATAGACTTCCAGGAAGCGTCCCCTGGTGGGCACAAGACACCAGGGCATGCCAGGCTTGCCTGGCATGCCCAGGTGGGTTGTGCCCACCTAGGACACCTTCTGTACTCCATTTTTCTCCCGTATGCTTGTCCTCCAAGATAAAAAATCTATATATACTTCCCGAACCTGTTAGTCACCGTATCGTGGACAAATCCATTGTTCTCTTTTCTTGCTGCTTTCTTGCTAGATCTGAAATTATGTCTTCCCAAGACTCTGAGGGTGAAAGCTATGTTGCTAATTTCATAGCAAACCCCAAGTCTTATGGGGATGAGGGGCACTATAGCTAGACCTCCGAAGAAGAATAAGATGAATCGGTTCCTCCCCGGTTCAAGAACGAGGGCATGGAGGCGTTATGCAAGAAGATAATAAAACTCGAGATGGATAATGACGAGTTGACGATAGATAATTTTATTCTCCATCAGAAGCTGGAGGAAGCAAAAGGGAAACCCTGCACTTTCTCACCACCACCATTGCCACGGAAATCCGAGGACAAGATCTCTCCTTCATCACCACCATCATCTTCTTCACCACCAAAGGAGAACTGAGTATCGGGTATGGGCACTCCCCTTTGCTTCCACCAAGCTTGGGGGAGGTGCCCTGGTATCAGATCATCCCACTACCTTATTGCTTTTACTTATTTTAGTTCGATCTCTTGCATTAGATGAATAAAAGTTTAGTTCGATCCTTTCTTCTTTGAGAGTTTGCTTAGTGATCTATCCTTGTAATCGTGTGCAAGTTATATAATAAAGTTTAATTTGAGTTTTTACTTTCTTTACTTTCATGTTGCAAATAAAAGAAAAGAAATAAAGAAAGAAAAAGAGAAAGGAAATAAATCAATAAGATTATATACTAATCCTATGGTAGGTGATGGCACCACATAAGGAAAAGTATCAGTAGAAATTTTTATTAGAGGTTGACAAACATAGCATTAGTCAATGATGCAACTCATGAAAGAATTAATAAGGGAAGAGAAGATTCACATATAAATATACTATCCTAGAAATCTTTTGTGATTGTGAGCCCTCATCAAAATATTATATGCCAAAATTGTTGACGTTGGACAAGGAAGACAACTTAATGGTTTATGTTTGTTTATATTCACATAGAAGTCATATTGTCATAGATCCTTTAACATGTGATGCTTGCCCCCTATCTTTGCTAGCCAAAAATTCCGCATTAAGTAGAGATACTACTTGTGCATCCAAAAACCCTTGAACCCAAATCTTATTTTCAAGTGTCCACCATACCTACCTAGGGATTGAGCAAGATCCCTCAAGTAAGTTGTCATCGGTGCAAAAAGGCAATTAAAATTGCTTCTAGAAGTGTGAGATCATTTAGTGTAAGAGAAAATTGAGCGTTGTACGAACTTGGATGACAAAGAATAAAAGTGACAGACTGCATAATAAAGGTTGTCATCTTAAGGGGCAATACAACGTGACGTTCTTTTGCACTAAGGGATTTAGCATACAAACAAATAAGTGCATGGCAACCTCTACTTCCCTCTGTGAAGGGCCTATCTTTTACTTTTATGTATTTACTTTTATGCAAAGAGTCAAAGTTTTCCTTCTATTCCTTCTATTTTCTTCCTTTGGCAAGCATCATGTGGTGAGGAAAGATCTAGGCACATATGTCCAGTTGAATATAGATAGCACGATTTATTATTGTGGACATCACCCTTGAGGTGAATATGTTGGGAGGCGAAACTATAAGCCGTTATCTTTCTATGTGTCTGGTTGAAACGTTTTGCTCATGGGTACGAGGTGAATGTTAGCAATCATAGAAGACTATATGATGGTTGAGTATGTGGACTTGCCTAAAGGCTCCGATACGTGACCCTTCCTGAAAAGATGATGAATTGTAGTTGCAAAGTTGACTGAGAACATAGTTTGTTGGTTTCTAATAGAGTTTTTGCTTTATACTTTGATTGTGTGCTGAACTATTACTTATTCATGAGAAGTATATAATAAAAGTTCTATGATAAAAGTCCTATGTTTAATTTTGTTGTTGTTATAATAATCAACATGATGCTTCTATGCCCGTATTTTGTTTTTATCGACACCTCTCTCTCAAAGCATGTGGACATGTTTTTCGATTTCGGTTTTCGCTTGAGGACAAGCGAGGTCTAAGCTTGGGGGAGTTGATACGTCCATTTTGCGTCATGTTTTCTTACTGTTATTTATAATATTTTTATCCATAATAATGCTTTCTAGAGTAATTCTAATGCCTTTTCTCTCATAATTTGCAAGGTACACACCAAGAGGGAGAATTCCGGCAGCTCGAAATCTGGATCAAAAAAGGTATGTCAGGCTACCTATTCTGCACAACTCCAAATGAGCTGAAACTTCATGGAGATTTTTTATGGAATATATAAGAATTACTGGAGCAAATAACCACCAGAGGGGGCCCACCAGGTGGGCACAACCCACCTGGGCGCGCCAGGGGCCCCAGACGCACCCTGGTGGGTTGTGCCCTCCTCGGCCCACCTCCGGTTCCCATCTTCTGGTATATAGGTCATTTTGACCTAGAAAAAAGAAGGGGAGGACTTTCGGCATGAAGCGCCACTGCCTCGAGGCGGAACTTGGGCAGGAGCACTTTTTTTGCCCTCCGGCGGAGCGATTCCGCCGGGGGAACTTCCCTCCCGGAGGGGGAAATCATCGTCCTCATCATCACCAACAACTCTCCCATCTTGGGGAGGGAAATCTCCATCAACATCGTCTACAGCACCATCTCATCTCTAACCCTAGTTCATCTCTTGTCAATCTTGTTACCGAAACTATAGATTGGTGCTTGTGGGTGACTAGTAGTGTTGATTACATCTTGTAGTTGATTACTATATGGTTTATTTGTTGGAAGATTATATGTTCAGATACAATATGCTATTTAATACTCCTGTGATCATGAGCATGTTTATCATTTGTGATTAGTTACTTTTGTTATTGATGTCATGGGAGAAATCATGTTGCAAGTAATCATGTGAACTTGATATGTGTTCAATATTTTGATAGTATGTATGTTGTGATTCCCTTAGTGGTGTCATGTGAACGTCGACTACATGACACTTCACCACATTTGGGCCTAAGGGAATGCATTGTGGAGTAGAAATTAGATGGTGGGTTGCGAGAGTGACAGAAACTTAAACCTCAGTTTGTGCGCTATTCCGTAAGGTACCGATTGGATCCAAAAGTTTAATGCTATGGTTAGAATTTATTCTTAATACTTTTCTCGTAGTTGCGGATGCTTGCGGGGGGGGTTAATCATAAGTAGGAGGTTTGTTCAAGTAAGAACAGCACCTAAGCACTGGTCCACCCACATATCAAATTAAAAAAGTAGCAAACACAAATCGAACCAACATGATGAAAGTGACTAGATGAAATCCCCGTTTACCCTCAAGAACGCTTTGCTTATCATAAGAGACCGTTTTGGCCTGTACTTTGCCTCAAAAGGATTGGGCTACCTTGCTGCACTTTTGTTACTACTATCGTTACTTGCTCGTTACAAACTACCTTGCTATCAAACTACTCCGCTACTTACAATTTCAGCACTTGCAGACACTACCTTACTGAAAACTACTTGTCATTTCCTTCTGCTCCTCGTTGGGTTCGACACTCTTACTTATCGAAAAGAGCTACAATTGATCCCAAATACTTGTGGGTCATTAAGTCTACTAATCTTGGACATGATGCCTATATACATGATCATTGCCTTGGATATCGTCATAATTATTTGTTTTTCTATAAAGTGCCCAACAGTAATTTGTTTACCCACCGTATGCTATTGTTTCGAGAGAAGCCTCTAGTGAAAACTATGGCCCCGGGTCTATTTCCTATCATATATTAAATCCAAAAATACCTTGCTGCAATTTTTCTTCATTTATTTTATTTTGTATTTTTGTTTGATCTATTTATCGAAACCTATACAATTTAATCTATCTCAATAGCGTTGAGGGATTGACAACCCCTCTTATGCGTTGTGTTGCAAGTATTTGTTGTTTGTGTGCAGGTGCTGTTTATATAGTGTTGCTTGGTTCTCCTATTGGATTGATAACCTTGGTTTCATAACTGAGGGAAATACTTACCTTTCTTGTGCTGCATCATCCTCTCCTCTTCGGGGAATTACCAACGTAGATAACAAGCACTCAATAAGAATTTCTGGCGTCGTTGCCAGGGAGACATCCTCAACAACTATCAAGTACCTTTGCATAAACTTTCATCTCCTTACATTTACATTATTTTCCATTTGCCTCTCATTTTCATCTCCCCCACTTCTAAAATGTTTTATAAAAGACACACACAAAAAATTAGTTTGTTGCGTTGCTTGTTTGTTTGCCATAATTATGTGTTTATTGGAAATCAGAAACAAAAAGCTTATGGATCCTCATCCACTTGCTAATATTTTTAAAAGATCCAATTATGATGAACCAATTGCTAGTGAGTTGAGTGCACTAGATTGTCTTTATGAAGATTTGCTTCAAATTGGTGAATCTAAAAATTGTGATGAAGTGTTAAAAGAAGAAATTTATAAGGTGGTTCACGATAGCTCCTTGAATGAAAAGCATGATTGCATGATATTATTATAAATTATATTAATGTCAGTTGTGTTAATGATATGCAAAACCTCAAGCTTGGGGATGGTAATTTTGCTATGACCACTACTTATTGCAATGATCATGATTGGGGTGATTCTTCTTATGATCTTGAAAATGTATTTATGCCTCATATGAATATGATATTGATGATAGTGTTTGCTATAATATTGAAAGCGGGTTTGGAAGAGTTTCAACTTTAGGTAATAATGATTCCACTACTTTGGAGAACGGTCCATCTTATGATTTTTTTTATAAAAGTGTGCTTGGAGAGGTCATGACTTTATTTGATGACAATCCACTATTTTGGAAGAGTGTCAACTTTCCATGGATGAGAATATGTTATGTGATAGCTATATTGTTGAATTTGAATATGATCCTTCATATGTAATTATTACGAGAGAGGGAAATATGGTTGTAGAATTTTTCATGTTACTAGATTACCTCTCGTTATGTTGAGATTGTTAGTGTTTTATTCCTCTTCCTTGCATATGCTAGTTTTTGCTTGCCTTGACAATTTGTTTGCTTATGAAATACCTATGCACAGGAAGTATGTTAGACATAAATGTGATTTTCATATGCTATATGATGCTCTCTTTGTGCTTATTCTTGCCTTTCATGCGAGCATAATTAAAATTATCAAAGCCTAGCTAAAAGGCTTTAAAGAAAAGCGCTTGTTGAGAGACAACCCAATATTTTCTTTTCTGTTTTTATGATTTTACACAATTATGCTACTGTCATGATTGTGTTTTAATGTTTTAATTAGTGTTTGTGCCAAGTAAAGTCTTTAGGATCATGTTGGATGATGATTTGATCCTGTTGGAAAATAGAAACTTTTGCGTCCAGTAGCAGAATTTTTACAATTCACTGGAGCGTGATAAAATTCTGAATTTTTTTACACATGATTGATATACAAATTATACATGTTTTTCTAATTTTTAGAGTTATAGAAGTATGGTTAAAGTTTAGATTACTACAGACTGTTCCGTTTTTGACAGATTTTATTTTTGTTGCATTGTGTGCTTATTTTGATGAATCTATGGATTGTATTGGGGGGTATAAGCCATGGTAAAGTTAGAATACAGTAGGTATAATGCAATAACAAAATGTGAATGGGTTTGCAACAATACTTAAAGTGGTGATTTTCTTTATTATACTAATGGATCTATCGAAGGTTTTGTTAAGTTTTGTGTGATTTAAGTTTTCAAGTTTTGGGTGAGATCACGATGGATGAAGGAATAAGGAGTGAAAATAGCCTAAGCTTGGGGATGCCCTTGGCACCCCAAGGTAATATTCAAGGAAAACCAAGCAACTAAGCTTAGGGATTCCCCGGAAGGCATCCCCTCTTTCTTCTAACGACACTCGGTAATTTTACTTGGAGCTATATTTTTATTCGTCACATATCATGAGTTTTGCTTGCAGCGTCTTGTATTATATGAGTCTTTGGTTGTTTTGATTTTTACTTTGTAACAATCATACTTGCTGGACACACCTATTTGAGAGAGCCATAATGATGCTATGATTTGTTAGAATTGCTCTATGTGCTTCACTTAAATTTTTTGAGCTATGGAATTGCTCTAGTACTTCACTTATATCTTTTTGAGCACGGTGCTAGTTTAATTTTTAAAGAAATTCTCTCATGCTTCACTTAGATCATTTTGAGAGTTAGTAATTTTTTTAAGAAATGCTCTCAAGCTTCACTTAGATTATCTTTAGAGTTAGATTTTTTTTGAAGAAATATCCTCACATGCTTCACTAATATTATTTTGAGAGATGAAGATTTTGAAGAAATAGTTATGCTCCCGTTCTTCACTTAAATTTTTTTGAGAGCTTTTTATTAGTAATGGTAATTTTCTTAAGATATGAATTTGGTCCCAAAGTGATAGATACTCAAGAGGGATATAATAAAAACTTTCATGAAGAACATTGGATATTATAAACTTGATTCCTTGCAATAGTTTTTGAGATATGGAGATGGTAATATGTGAGTCATGTTGGTGAGTAAATATGCTTTAGTAAGAATATTGGTGTAAAGCTTTGTGATTCCCTATGCAAGCATGAAAGTCAATAGTTATGCAACGAAGTTACATCCTACTTGTGGTGCATTATTCAATGTTAGTTATGTGTAATTCTCTTTTATGATTGTTTTCATTTCTTGGTTGGTCACTTCTCAATCTATTTGCTAGCCTTTACTTGTACTAAGCGGAAATACTGCTTGTGCATCCAACTCCCTAAACCAAAGTTGTGCCAAATGAGTCCACCATACCTACCTATATGCGGTATTTCCATGTTGTTCCAAGTAAATTTGTATGTGCCAACTCTAATTGTCAAAATGAATTTCCCTTTTGTGTGCCCGTACCACTCATGAAGCGCCAGGAGGTGGCCAATATTTTCCATGCTAGGTATGTTATTTACAAGATGAGTGTTTATTCACTTGTCATTGCATGAGAGTGTGGCATGTAATAGGGATGCCCAGTCCCGAAATGAATTTTTTTATTTATGTTGTTCATAATAAATTCCTTGGAAAGGGTTCGTATGGAAGGCACCCGTGGATACGGCTAGCCATGGATTGTGAAAGAATGGTGGAAAAGGAATACACTCTATTTTATGTTTGGGAACCGCCTATGATTTATCTAGCATGGAAGATATTGGGAATTCTCAGTCATTTTCGTTGACAGGAAAAGCATGCCTCTAAAAACAATTTTATCTCTCAATTTAAGCTTTGAGCTCTAGCACCTCTACAAATCTCTGCTTCCCTTTGCGAAGGGCCTATCTAGTTACTTTTATGCAATTTTTATTTTTATTGAGTCTCGATTTTCTCTTATAAAGCACCAACTAGGGAACACTATTGTCATACTTATGCATTGGATGTAGCTAATATTTAAGGGTGTTTCATGAATGGATCAATAATTGAGCATAATGGGCTAGGGACAGCTTTGTTTAGCGTTGATATTTTGAAAGACATGGTTGCTTGTTGATATGCTTGAGTATTGATCTCCTCATGTCAATTATAGAATATTGCTTTGAATCATCTAAAGTCCAAATGTCCATCCTGCAACAGAAAAGAATATATGATGAATATGATAGGCAGCATTCCACATCAAAAATTCTGTTTATATCATTTACCTACTCGAGGACGAGTAGGAATTAAGCTTGGGGATGTTGATACATATCAAACGTATCTATAATTTTTTATTGTTCCATGTTGTTATATTATCAACATTGGATGTTTTATATACATTTACTAGCAAATTTATATCATTTTTTGGGACTAACCTATTGACATAGTGCCTAGTACCAGTTGTTGTTTTTGCTTGTTTTTTACTTTGCAGAATATCAATACCAAACGAAGTCCAAATGTCACAAAACTTTTTGGAGATTTTTTCTGGCAGGAAGACACCCGGGAAGCTTTTGAAGGGCATGAGGGGACGCTCGTGGGGCCCACTAGGCACCAGGGCGTGTCAGGGGCCTCTCACGCGCGTCCTGGTGGGTAGTGGGGCCCACGTGGCTCTGTTTAACCTACCTCCGCCTCTATAAATACTCTAAAATCCCAAAACCCGCAAGGGAGTCTAGGAAATAGTTTTTCCGCCGCCACGAGATCCAATCTAGAGGCCTTTTCCGGCACTCTGCCGAAGGGGGCAACGGTCACGGAGGGGTTCTTCATCATCCTTGTTGCACCTCCGATGATGCGTGAGTAGTTTACCATAGACCTACAGGTCCGTAGTTTGTAGCTAGATGGCTTCTTCTCTCTTTTTGATCTTCAATACAATGTTCTCCTCGATGTTCTTGGAGATCTATTTGATGTAACTCTTTTTGCGGTGTGTTTGTTGGGATCCGATGAATTGTGAGTTT
The DNA here is from genome assembly GCF_002575655.3 of Aegilops tauschii subsp. strangulata. NCBI lineage: Eukaryota > Viridiplantae > Streptophyta > Magnoliopsida > Poales > Poaceae > Aegilops > Aegilops tauschii. The sequence continues at coordinate 291,970,762 of NC_053040.3, read as the reverse complement.
ATGATCAGATCTATCCATGAATATTATTTTGAGTCTTTGTTGAACTCTTTTATGCATGATTATTATAGCCTCATATTTTTCTCCAATTTATTGGTTTGGTTTGGCCAACTAAATTGATTTATCTTGCCATGGGAAGAGGTGCTTTGTGATGGGTTCGATCTTGCGGTGCTCAATCTCAGTGACAGAAAGAGACACGACACGCATGTATCATTGCTATTAAGGGTAACAAGATGGGGCTTATTCATACATGAGTTTATCTTGTCTACATCATGTCATCAATCTTATTGCATTACTCCGTTTTTCCATGAACTTAATACACTAGATGCATGTTGGATAGCAGTCGATGTGTGGAGTGATAGTAGTAGATGCAGAACCGTTTCGGTCTACTAATCTTGGACGTGATGCCTATATACATGATCATTGCCTTGGATATCGTCATAATTATTTTCTTTTCTATCAATTGCCCAACAGTAATCTGTTTACCCATCGTATGTTATTTTCTCGAGAGAAGCCTCTAGTGAAAACTATGGCCCCGGGGTCTATTTCCTATCATATATAAATCCAAAAATACCTTGCTGCAATTTTTCTTTATTTACTTTATTTTGTATTTTTGTTAGATCTATTTATCAAAATCTATAAAATTTAATCTATCTCAATACCGTTGAGGGATTGACAACCCCTCTTACGCTTTGGGTTGCAAGTATTTGTTGTTTGTGTGCATGTGTTGTTTACATAGTGTTGCTTGGTTCTCCTACTGGATTGATAACCTTGGTTTCATAACTGAGGGAAATACTTACCTTTGGTGTGCTGCATCATCCTCTCCTCTTCAGGGAATTGCCAACGCAAATTAGAAGCAATCACACACCTTACTAAATTACATGATATAGACTCCCTGTTTGCTCATGAGGAAAAGATTCCCTACTATTATATTCTTAAGTTGTTTCCTTTCTCATTAAAGGGTGATGCTAAGAAATGGTTTAATACTCTTGCTCCTGGTTATGTGCGTAGTCCCGAGATATGATATATTACTTCTCTAAAAAATATTTTCTTGCTCATAAGAAACAACCTGCCCTAGAGGAAATATGTAACTTTGTGCAATTTGAAGAAGAGAATCTCCCTCAAGCTTGGGGGGATTCTCCAGTTACTTCATGCTTTGCCTAATCATCCTCTTAATAAAAATGAAATATTTGATATCTTGTATAATGGACTAATCGATGCTTCTAGGAACTACCTAGATAGTTGTGTTGGTTGTATTTTCAAGGAACGAAATGTTGGACAGGCAGAAGAACTATTGAATAATATGTTAAAGAATGCTGATAATTGGACACTTCCTGAACCACCACCTAAACCAAGTCCAAAGAAGAGAGGTATTCTATTAATATTCGTCGGTCCAGAAGATATGCAAGAAGCTAAGAAATCTATGAAAAAAGTGTATTAAATCTGAAGATGTCAAGAGTTTACCACCTATTGAAGAAATACATGGACTCGATACAGCAACGTGGGTAGTAAAGGTAAATTCTCTGTATAGATTCGATGAGGGTGATATTCCCTATAATAAATCTACTAGTCAATGCCTGGATGAATTTTATAATTACATTGTTAAGCAAGAGAACTTCAACATGCATGTTAGTAATCAATTGAAACAAAATGCTATCATGATTGATCGCTTGAGTGATTTGATGTTTAGGATTGCTAATGATGTTAGAGGTTTAAGTAAACATGCTTCCATGGTTCATACTCAGTTAGAACATGTCTCTAAATCACAAAATGGTTTGCTTGATGAATGAATAGTAAGATGAATGATCATCATGTTAGGGTAATGACTAGAGGTGGTAAAATGACTCAGTATCCTCTATATGATGAAGGTCATCCGAAGAGAATTGAGCAAGATTCTCATAAAATTAATGTTGATACACCTAGTTCATCTAAGAAGAAAAAGAAAAAGAAAAATTATAAAACTTTGCATGCTTCTAGTGAACCTATGGTAGAAAAACCTTCTGAGAATCATAATGATGTTTCTATTTCTGATGCTTAGACTGTGATAGCCTGGCTTATTTAGGGATGATAGACTACTCATATCAATAAGGAATTCCTTCTTTTCCGGGAGCCCATTCGGACAGAACTCCAAAGTTAAGCGTGCTCAGTTTGGAGTAGTTTCAGGATGGGTGACCGACCGGGAAGTTGCTCCCGGGTGCGCATGAGTGAGGACAAAGTGCGCAGAAAAGACTAGTATTGATCTGTGGGGCCAGTCTAGATCCCGCCAGGAGTAACGACCATCAGCGGGTGTGTCCGGGGCGTTACAAAGACACAATCTGGCAATGAACATCCACCTAGTGATAAAGATAATGATGTTGTTCATGTTGATGCTCAACAAGAGACACAATCTGGCAATGAACATCCACCTAGTGATAAAGATAATGATGTTGTTCATGTTGATGCTCAACAAGACAATGATAAAGAACCTGAAATGATGTAGAAATAGAACCTGTTCTTGATCTTGATAACCCACTTCCTAAGAATAAAAGATATGATAAAAGTGATTTTTGCTAGAGAAGATGGTAAAGAAAGAGAACCAGAGGTTCAAAAACCCATGCCTTTTCCTAGTAAGCCTCCGAAAAATAAGGATGAGAAGGATTTTGAGCGCTTTGTTGAGATGCTTAGACCCATCTTTTTGCGAACACGTTTGACAGATATTTTGAAAATGCCTCCATATGCTAGATACATGAAAGATATTGTCACTAATAAAAGATAGATACCTGAAGCTGAAATTTCCACCATGCTTGCACATTATTAATTTAAGGGAGGAGTACCTAAGAAGCTAGGGGATCCTGGAATACCCATTATACCATGATCTATTAAAAAGTTATGTTAAAATTGCTTTATGTGATTTAGGAGCTGGTGTTAGTGTTATGCCTTTCTCTTTATATAGAAGACTTGATTTGAATAAGTTGACACCTATTAAAATCTCTTTGCAAATGGCTGATAAATCAACTGCTATACCTATCGGCTTTTGTGAGGATGTTCCCGTTGTAGTTCCAAATGTTACTATCTTAACAGACTTTGTTATACTGGATATGCCCGTGGACGACAGTATGTTGATTATCCTTGGTAGACCCCTTTTTAATACTGCAGGGGCTGTTATTGATTGCAACAAAAGCAAGCTTACCTTTCATGTTAATGGTAATGAGCATACGGTATATTTTCCAAGGAAATGAAGTTCAGTGAATAGTATCAATTCTATTAAAAAATGCGACAATTACTATTGGAGGTTTTGAATTCCCTATTTCATTCGTCAAAAAGAAATATGAAATTCTTATTTTGGGGAGATGCATATCCCCGTTGAGGTAACTTAGTGTTATGCAAAATTTCTTCGATTTCATGTTACTTGGAAACAGTTTGTTAATAAGACTTGATCAACCTTATTAATGGATTCTTTTTTAGGGGCATGTGATCGATGAATTTAGTAAGCACAACCTACAGTGCCTACTATTTGCTCTCTGTTATTTAAATTTTAATAAAGTAGAATGCCATGATTATCCTGATTTCTGAATTATCCGTGCAATAAAAAATGTCCCAAAAATAAAAGTTCTTGGAATGACCTGAAAATTTAGTATGATTTTTCTACAATATTTAAGAATTTTTGTCACTGAAGACACCCCAAGGGGGTGCCCCTGTGAGCCACGAGCTCATAGGGCATGCCCACCCCCCTAGGCGCACCTAGGGAGCTCGTGGGTCCCACATGGGCCCCCTCACTTATTCCTCCAGCCTATTTCCTTCTCCTTCCTCCAGAAAAAAATAACCATTGCTTCCTATCCCGTCTTCTTGCTCATTTTCGTGCGATTTTCGATCTCCTTGCTCGAAGCTCCGTTTCCGAAATTGTTTTGGGGAATCGCTCCATGGTATGTGACTCCTCCGTTGGTCCAATTAATTTTTGTTCTAGTGCTTTATGTTTTGCATATCTTGCTACTGTTGGTGACCATGTATATGAGCTTGCATGTTGAATTTGTATGGTTGAAAGTAGTTTTGATGCATGATACAACCTCTAGACACTTGTGGGAGTAGTTGCCATCAATTTTGTTAAGTTTAGTTCACTTTTATTTTGAGGACTAAAAATTTCAGAAATTTTTCAGAGAAAAAGAAAATGATTAGGAAGATATTCCATGGGGGTTCTTTGAGCAAGAGCTCCCCGAGGCTTGCAATACGTGAGCCGGATCTCGAACCACCGCGAGATGCTCTCGTGCAACCATGCGAATGGCCATCCGATGCCTTCATGATAAGAGCCAACATCAAAGAAGAGTTTGATATGTGCGTGCACAATGCCGAGTTGATGGACTTCTTATCAGATAAGTGTCTACAGTACCATGATCTAACTGATTCCTTTATGCGGAAATTCAAGTATGTATCTCACCACTCCTCTCATGATGTTATGTTTGACATTTATGATAAATTATTTTGCATGACTGTTCAGGAATTTAGTGAGTCTTGTAGAATTCCGTCTTGAGGGACATGCCATAAACCTCGTAAAGCATTTGCATGGGGTCACACCAAAGAAGTGGACACGTTGATCTGCGAGAGTTGGATGGAGATAGGCCAAGATCCCAAGACCGGTGCCAAGCAAAAAAGATGCCTTTTTTGGACGAGAGTTCATACAACCTTTCATGAACGGAGGAAGTTTGCGCCCTACAAGTTTGCGAGCAACTGTGGCATCAACTCAATCCAAAAGAGATGTGGGTTCATTCAACAAGTGTCAGTGCAACAAACCCTGGTGTATGTTGCCCGGACTGTACACAAGCTCAAGGGCAAGGTTACAGCATCCAAGACAAGGCCAAGCAGAAGAGATAGCTCTTTGAGAAATCAAAGGGCGGATCAAGAAGACTAAGACAAGCCAAAGGAACAAGATATCACTAAGGAAAAACCTCCCTTACAGGGTAGGCGAGCCCGGTCAGGTTGAGGCCACACCGAAGACAAGTCTCAAGACTCCCTCGACAAGCTTGCCGGGGACACCAAGGGCGGGTCACCTCGCCAAGACGCCACCGCTCCACCTCACAGCAACGCAAGTCACCTCTCAGTGCGGTGTTGAGCCCCCAAGTGATTAAGTGGCCATCATTTGGCACGTGGCAGCCATTTTTGAGGAAGATCACCCTTAAATGACACTCGTCCAGAGGCGTGTCACGCAGGCAGGCGAGGAGGTGGTTGAATAGCACGGCAAGGCTTGCCGAGCCACCCCTACGATGTGACACTAAGCGGTGCATTTAGTGCACCTTGTCTTGTCTGTAGAATTAGGTGTGATAGCACTGTGGCTATCTAATCACTGGATAATGACTATTTTGCCATTGTGGTAACCCCTTGACCTATAAAAGGAGGGTCATGGCAACCTTAGGGCGGATCCGGACCCTTGTACACTCATACGCGCGTAGCTGCTCCCGTCCCGAGGCGACCTTGCTGGGCTTGAGCGCCGCCTCTCCACCACGGTCCTTTCATCAATCCACCAAATCAGGAGTAGGGTTTTAGCCTCGCGGCGGCCCGAACTTGGATAAAAACTGCCTGTGTCATCTCTGCCGTGCTACTCTATGGCCTCCGCTCTTTGTGGAACGCGCCCTTCCCCCTTGCCGAACCACAAGGGGCCGATGGCCCCATAGGTGGCCGTGTTGAACCACGACATCTTTGGCATGACAGGTAGGGGGAGGCGCTTGCACAAACCTGAGGTTGTAAGCAGCGTGTCATCTTCATCATCGTCTTCTCCATCGACGGCTTCATCATCCTTGGCGCCCAAGAAAAAGTCCGACGCTACAGCTCACCCGTCCACCTCGAAGGCCCCCTCGCATGCAGCCACTGATGCCATGGGGGCTATGGGGTGCACGGGATTGTGGACACCATGGGGGACGTGACCGGCGCAGGTGGCGCCATCACCGTTCCCCCTGCGGTCGAAGCGGGAGCAGGAGGCGCCGGAGGAGGAAAACATCAACAGCATCCTAGCGGCCATGCTCCACAAGATGCGGGTGGGGAGAATATTCCATCTCCGCCACTCCACCTCACTGAAGGACGCGGCTGCAGCGATGGCGCTCGCTCTGGTGCGAATCGCAACCCTCTGGCTGCCCCCGCTACGGGTGCGGCTACAGGGCACGCGCCATCCCCAGGGCAAGCTGGCCAAGACGATGCGCCCAATGGGGTCTTCATTCCCCAAGCACATCCGCCTCGTCACCACGCCACCCTGGCGACTGGCTCGCGGCCACGAGAACACGAAGCCACCACTACTGGCACCGTCAGAAGTCAGGCGACATCGCAATCTGCGTTGTCTATGCTGAGCACTGCTTCGGAAGCCATGGCGCGGGCCCAACTCCTGTTGAGATTTCCGCCAGTGGCCGATCAAATGGATGAGTGGAGAGCCACCATTCAGAGCCTGATTGGTTTCGCTAAGACGGGAGGATCACAGCGAGCAGGCCCGTCACGGCCTCCACGGGCAGCAACAACGGCCCGAGCCGCTGGCCGTACTGAAGGGGTCACTCCTTCGGTGCAGTCACCTCCGTGGCAGCCAGAGACATGCGATCAAGAACCTGACGAGGTATCAGTGGCTTCGTATGATCCTCGAGCCCGTAGAGATTAGCGACATGTCCTGGAAGACAGGCGAAGGGAAGACACGCGCGTCCCATAGAACGGCGCTGCGAAACCCGCCGCCAGGCTGATAGGCGCAATGGTCCCGACGTCGATGAGCCCGCGCCCAGTGGAGACGGATACCTGCCTTTTGAGGTTGGGTGTCCTGCCTTCACCCGCGAGCTGCGGCAAGTCTGTTGGCCTACGTTCAAGCCAGAGATACCGAAAAAGTATGATGGAAGATTGAACCCGGCAAAGTTCTTGAGCATCTACACCATCGTCGTTCAAGCCGCCGGAGGAAGAGATGAAAAGGTATTCGCCAACTACTTCCCTCTGGCACTCAAGCCAAATGTGAGGTCGTGGCTAATGCACTTGTCAGAGAACTCCATCTCGACCTGGGCTGACCTGTGCAATGAGTTTGTTGGCGCCTTCACGGGCGGCCATCAAGAACCAGGGCGGCCGAGCGACTTGCTGCTCCTCCATAGAAGGAAGGAGAGAATTTGCGGAAGCATATGCAAAGATTCAGCCAGGTGTAGAGGAACATTCCAGACATCCACCCGACAGCTGTGATTGTTGTGTTCCAGTCCAACGTACGCAACCGCAGGATACGTTCCATGATGAACGTCCGGTTGCCCAAGACTGTGAATGAGTTGTACACTCTGGTGGATAAGTGTGCCTGAACAGAGGAGGGGAGGCGACTCCCCGGAGAAGAAGACAGCGTCGATGTTGACTCAGAAGACGATGACGATGCTACCAACCAGAAGAAGAAGAACAAGAAACGCAATGAGAAGCGCAAAGAGAAAACAATTCTGGCTATCGAGGGATCTGGCATTCCTAGTACCGGCAAGAAGGCCAAGACCAAGGTTCCCAGCAAGGAAGTTGCCGCGTGCACTGATTGCCGAGAAGATGCGGCTGCCGAGAAGGATGGGAAGGCTGATGGGCCGTACTGCAAGATCTATCGGACCAAGGGTCACGATCTTCAAGAGTGTCATCAAGTTGAGCAACTCGTCAAGAAGCAGAAGGCTGAATACGAGAAGCGTGAAAAAGAGAGAGACCAAGATGGCATTGGCGGGAAGGGCCGAGGTGGCAAAGGAGGTCGCCCCGGCAAGATCCCTTAGCCTCAAGGGAAACCTGCCAGAGGCCATGAGCAGAAGGAATGCGATGACGAGAGCGATGAAGGGGATGATGAGGAAACCAGCAAGCAGGAGTTCCAGAAGGCCACTGACGCCATGTGCATTGACGAAGGTGCATCCTTGCACTCCTCTCACCGCTAGCTTAAACAGTGGGCACATGAGGTCAATGTTGTGGAGCCAGCGGCGGATTCTCAAAAACCACTCAAGTGGTCTCGCACGCCCATCATCTTTGATGAAGAGGATCACCCTGACCGCACCACTGCGGTAGGGTGCTTGTCATTGTTGGTTTCACCAACAATCCGCAACCTCAAGGTCACAAAGATATTTGTTGACGGCGGGGCCGGGTTGAATCTGAGTTCTCCCAAGGTCATCAGCAAGCTGCAGATAATAGAAGAAGAGCTCAAGGTTACTAGCACCTTTCAAGCGATCAACCCCGGTAGGAGTCGTCCGAAGGGGAAGATCACGCTGCCTGTGACGTTTGGAGGTGAATTGAACTACCGGACTGAGAAAATTGTGTTCGACGTGGTTGAGCTTCTGTTGCCATACAATGGGATACTTGGACGACCTGCTCTGGCAAAGTTTATGGTAGCATCCCACTATGCCTACAACACCCTAAAGATGCCAGGACCAATGGGCGTTATTTCTATCCCATCAGACAAGAAGGACGCAATTATATGAGTGGACAAGATGTACCAGGAAGCGGTCGTTGCTGAGGCCGCGGAAGCCGCAGTCCCCGCCAAGGAAAACAAACAAGGGAGAAAAGCTAGCAAGGATGTCGGCAAGGGATCTGGGAAGCGCGCCTCTCCGGAGTGTGCTGCACCTGTCGATGACTTTACGGGGAGTTCCAATAGCAAGAGATCAAAGGTTGCTGCACCTGCTGTGAAGAAGATCCCGGCAGGGCTGGATGGCGCTGATGGTACATTTACTATCAGCTCCACCCTAGACGACAAATAGGAAAGCGCGCTCGTTGCCTTCCTGTGGGCGAATGTCGATGTGTTTGCTTGGCAACCATCTGACATCCCCGGTGTTCCCAGGGAGGTAATCGAGCACCACCTTGCTGTCCGCCCTCATGCCCGGCCCGTCAAACAGAAGGTCTAGAAGCAATCCTAGGAGCAGCAGCAGTTCATTGCCGACGAGATCAAGAAACTTGAAGCTGCTGGTTTGGTCAGAGGAGTATTGCATCCAACATGGTTGGCAAATCCAGTGGTAGTGCGCAAGGCGAATGGGAAGTGGAGGCTTTGCATAGATTTCACATATCTGAATAAAGAATGCCTGAAGGACCAATTCCCCTTGCCGCGCATTGATCAGATTGTGGATTCCACCTCCGGATGTGACCTGCTTTCCTTCTTGGATGCCTACTCTGGGTACCACCAGATTTTCATGTCCAAGGAAGATGAAGAGAAGACCGCGTTCATAACCCCATGTGGCACGTACTGTTTTGTAGGGATGCCCTTTGGGTTAAAGAGCGCTGGATCCACTTTTGCAAGAGCAGTGCAAATTGGTTTTGAGTCCCAGCTGCATAGGAATACTGAAGCTTACATGGATGACATAGTGGTCAAAACCAAGGACAAATCAACTCTATTCAGGACTTGGAAGGGACCTTTGCAAATTTGCACAAGATCAACTTGAAGCTAAACCCAGAGAAGTGTGTGTTTGGCGTTCCTTCCGGCAAGCTACTTGGCTTCTTCGTGTCCCACCGGGGGATAGAGGCCAACCCCGATAAGATCAAGGCGTTCGAGCAGATTCAAGCACCCAAGACAGTTAAAGATGTGAGGCGTTTGACTGGATGTGTTGCTGCGCTGAGCGGGTTCATTTCCAAGTATGTTGAGCGCGCCTTGCCATTCTTCAAAATCTTGAAGAAGGCAGGGCCCGTGGAGTGGACCCTGGAGGCGGACGCTGCGCTGCAAGATTTGAAGACCTACCTTTCCTCTGCTCCCACCCTAGTTGCTCCTAAACCACAAGAGTCGTTGCTACTGTACCTAGCGGCAACCAATCAAGTGGTTAGTGCAGCGCTGGTGGCCCAGCGGGAAGTAGATGAAGGAGCAGCCGTGACTACCGTCCCCTCCGGAGAGGAAAGTGAACTCGTCCCCGCAAGATCAGGTGTAGATCAGGACAAAGAGGAGTGGGGCAATGGAGACAATTTTAGGATCACGACAAGGAAGAAGGTGGTGCAGCGGCCAGTGTACTTTGTTAGCTCCCTGCTGCAGGGGGCTAGATCAAGGTATTCTGGCATGCAAAAGTTGATCTTTGGCCTCATCATGGCCTCAAGGAAACTGTGCCACTACTTCCAAGCCCACGAGATCACGGTTGTCACCCACTTCCCCTTGCAATGCATACTGAGGAACCCTGAGGCCATTGGTAGAATAGAGGAATGGGCTTTGGAGTTATCAAGCTTTGGTTTGAAGTTTGAGAGCACGTCAACTATTAAGAGCAGAGCACTGGCAGAGTTTATTGCGGAATGGACGCCTACCCCTGACAAAGAAGCGCTGGAGACAGTTATCCCCGGCAAGGAAGCACCCCAAGAATGGATCATGTACTTTGATGGTGCCTTCTCCCTACAAGGTGCAGGAGCTGGCGTGCTTCTCGTCGCACCCACCGGGGAGCACCTCAAGTACGTGGTTCAAATGCATTTCGCCGGGGAGAAGGCTACCAACAACACTGCAGAATATGAAGGACTCCTTGTTGGGCTCAGGATCGCAATGGAACTAGGAATCAAGAAGTTGATCATTCGTGGAGACTCACAACTTGTGGTGAGGCAGGTGAACAAGGATTATCAAAGCCCATTGATGGAGGCATACATGGAGGAAGTGAGAAAGTTGGAGGAGCACTTTGATGGATTACAAACAGAGCACATGCCACGTGCGGAAAACAACATTGCCGATCATCTGTCCAAGTGCACTGCGCAAAAACTTCCAATGGAACCAGGGACTTTTGTTCTCCATCTGACTCAGCCCTTCGTATCCCCGGCAACAATGGCCAGAAAGAGAAGGAATCTAGAATCCGGCAATCCTCTCCCAGCAGAGCTTCCCGAAGCCCCCCAGCAAAGAACTTGGCAGGAACAACTCCCCTTTGCTCGGTGAGTAGCACCCTCCCGCCGAACTACCAGTCTTTGCGGTTAAGGCATGCGCTCCCGTGAACGAGGAGGTGCCGCTGATCCTTGTTGTCGAGCCTCAGGCTCCAACTTGGGCGCGACACATAGTCCATTACCTCCAAACAGGAGAACTTCCCGAAGAGCAAGAAGGAGCTGAAAGAGTAACCCGGAGGGCCAGTATGTATCAGTTCGTCGACAACACACTATATAGAACGAGACCCAATGGTGTGAAATTGAAGTGCATTTGTCGGGAAGAAGGGAAGGAACTGTTGGTAGAGATACACAAAGGCATGTGCGGCTCCCATATTGGATCAAGGGCCCTGATTGGAAAAGCTTTCCGGCAAGGTTTCTATTGGCCCATGGCCCTCCAAGATGCAATTGAGCTAGTCACCAGATGTGAAGCCTGCCAATTCCACTCCAAGAATATCCATCAGCCTGCTCAAGCTCTCCAGACGATCCCTTTGTCATGGCCATTTTTGGTCTGGGGGCTCCACATCTTGGGCCCCTTCCCCCATGCTACCGGGGGCTTTGAATTCTTGTACATTGCAATTGACAAGTTTACAAAGTGGCCAAAAGTGGAGCCCGTGAGAAAGGTGACTGCACAGTCAGCTATCAAGTTCTTGAAAGGATTGGTGTGCCGTGTCAGAGTACCCGCCAGAGTCATCACTGACAATGGCACCCAATTCACAAGCCGCACCTTCATGGGAAACGTTCATGCCCTTGGAATCAAGGTCTCGTTCGCCTCTGTTGCCCATCCTAGAAGCAACGGACAAGCTGAGAGGGTGAACGCTGAAGTGCTGCGAGGACTCAAGACAAGAACATTTGATAGGCTGCAGAAGTGTGGCAAGCGATGGATCGACGAGCTGCTGGTGGTTCGTTGGTCCCTTCGTACGACACCAAATCGAGCTAACGGCCAGACTCAATTCTCCCTAGTCTATGGGGCAGAAGCAGTGATCCCCACGGGACTCATATATGGGTCACCTCGAGTATTTGCCTACGATGAAGTAGCGCAAGAACAGCACCATCGTGACGATGCTTTGCTACTTGAGGAGAACCGTCTCTAGGCTGCTACGCGTGTTGCATGCCACCAGCAAGCCCTGCGTCGCTATCACAGCTGCATGGTTCATGCTCGGAGCCTTGAGGAAGGCGACCTTGTCCTTTGGTGCGTTCAGTCCGCCAAGGGTACAAACAAGTTGACGCCGAAGTGGGAAGGCCCTTACCGGGTAGTATGAGTCACCAGACCTGGCGCAGTCCGTCTGGAGACCGGAGATGGCATTCAGTTGCAAAACTCATGGAACATTGAGCATCTCCACAAGTTCTACCAATAAGGCGCGGCTATCGGGCTCTGCCCAGTGATGTCGCTTGAAGCTACGTCGGTATTTCCCCAAAGAGGAAGGGATGATGCAGCACAGCAGCGGTAGGTATTTCCCTCAGATATGAAACCAAGGTTATCGAACCAGTAGGAGAACCAAGCAACACAACGTAATGAGCCCCTGCACACAGATAAAAAATCCTCGCAACCCAACGTGTTAAAGGGGTTGTCAATCCCTTCTGGGTTACGGCGCCTCAAGATAGGCAAACAGACGTGAGATAAATTTGTAGTAAATTGATAGATGGATCGCAAATAAAATAAATAAGGAAAAATTGCAGCAAGGTGTTTTTGTGTTTTTGGTTTAATAGATATGAAAATAAATGCAAGAGAAAAGTAGATCGCAAAGGCAATTACTTGAGAAATAAGACCCGGGGGCCGTAGGTTTCACTAGTGGCTTCTCTCGAGAAAAATAGCAAACGGTGGGTGAACAAACTATTGTTGGGCAATTGACAGAACTTCAAATAATCATGACGATATCTAGGCAATGATCATTATATAGGCATCACGTCCAAGATTAGTAGACCGACTCCTGCCTGCATCTACTACTATTACTCCACACATCGACCGTTATCCAGCATGCATCTAGTGTATTAAGTTCATGGAAAAACCGAGTAATGCAATAAGAACGATGACATGATGTAGACAAGATCTATCTATGTAGAGATAGACCCCGTCATTTTATCCTTAGTAGCACCGGTACATATGTGTCGTTTCCCTTTCTATCACTGGGATCAAGCACCGTAAGATCGAACCCACTACAAAGCACCTCTTCCCATTGCAAGATAAATAGATCAAGTTGGCCAAACAAAACCCAAATATCAGAGAAGAAATACGATGCTATAAGCAATCATGCATATAAGAGATCAAAGAAACTCAAATAACTTTCATGGATATAAAAAGATAGATCTGATCATAAACTCAAAGTTCATCGATCCCAACAAACACACCGCAAAAGAGTTACATCATATGGATCTCCAAGAGACCATTGTATTGAGAATTCAGTGAGAGAGGGAAATCCATCTAGCTACTAACTACGGAGCCGAAGGTCTACAAAGAACTACTCACGCATCATCGGAGAGGCACCAATGGAGGTGGTGAACCCCATCCGAGATGGTGTCTAGATTGGATCTGGTGGTTCTGGACTCTGTGGCGGCTGGATGAATATTTCATCGATGCCTTTAGGGTTTCTGGAATATTGGGGTATTTGTAGAGCAAAGAGGCGGTCCGGGGGGCACCCGAGGTGGGCACAACCCACCAGGGCGCGCCTAGGCCTCCTGGCGCGCCCTGGTGGGTTGTGCCCCCCTCGGGGCACCCCCAGGCGTAGCCAGGGCCCGTTGTGTTCCTTCTGGCCCATAAAAATTCTCCGTAAAGTTTCGGGGCATTTGGACTCCGTCTGGTATTGATTTTCTGCGATTAAAAAACATGGAAAAAACAGCAACTCGCACTTGGCACTATGTCAATAGGTTAGTACCAAAAAATGATATAAAATGATTATAAAACATCCAAGATTGATAATATAACAGCATGGACCAATCAAAAATTATAGATACGTTGGAGAGGTATCACCCAGCAGCCACCCTTTTGTACAAGCCTTGCTGATGTTGCATGTAACCCTTTGTACAAATCCATGGCGTAGACCCTAAGCAACAGATAAATAAATGAAGCGCTGGGGGCCCCAAAAACTTGCATGCATGCATAAGCATAACATGAGCATCGCATGATCATGTAGATAAGGGCATATGTAGCATTGTTTTCCTCTACATTTAACTGCAGGGCTCTTGCCGTGGACCCGGTCCCGAAGAGAATAAATGAAGACAAGCCTACATATCGGTCCCCGACAAGCCAAACAAATAAGTTCCTTCTTATCCATACATGTTCTGTAAGGTGAAAACTTGTGCATATGAAAACCTCGTCACCTTCGAAGATATGGTGCTCCCATCCTGTGTCCCGAACATTGCTTCGGTCAAGGTGGTTGTAGTGGCATTTGACGGAGGAGGCTCGACGAGGAGCTGGTCCCTTTCCATAGTTTTGTGCCCGGTAGGCCAAGCCCCGGGCAACAAACGAAAGGCACTGGCAGGATAGCTTGCCGGAGAAAACTTGTTTACTTAAACTTATAGAGGCATCTCACCTCTGCATGGACATGGTACATGCACAAGTACCCGGCAAGGCTCATCTTTTTTCATTAATATGCGGATAAGCAAGTACATATCTTACAAGACACAATCATGGATAAAGAAGATTACATATTTTAGACTAAATTTTGGCAAGTGCCTACACATTTTAGACTGAAAAAAGATAAGTTCCCTGTAATCCCTTTCTTGTCCCTCTCCTCCTAGGAACTATAGCAGAAGGTGAAGAGGGCAAAAGGAGCACCTGGGCAGAAGCCCAGCCTGACCCTGTCAGGGCTCGTGTGATGGAGCCTGACAAGGTTGGGAGGGCGCGGGCGAAGGTGATGGTGAAGAGAGCGGCGGAGACGATCCCCTGGCCACCGCCACCAGGGCTAGCAGGGCGCGGCAGGGCGAACGAAGCCAGAGCCCATGAGGAAGCCTGCCGAGGCCCAGCTGGAAGGCTGCTGGAGGAACCGGAGACACCATCCACACCTCCACATCCAACTCCCTGGCAAATCGCCTTACCGGAGAGGAAATACAAGTGCATATGGTGGTGTCGGTCGCCTGACGGTGATGGTGCGGCTGGTGTTCAGCCGAAGTCGGGGTCGTCGTCCTCCCCATCGGCGTCGTCATCATCGCCGTCACTGTCCTCCTCGTCGGTATCGCTCGAGAAGGAGCTTTCGTCGTCAGTCAAGCTCTCCGTGCAGCACCCTAAGCGAGCACCCAAGCATCCAAAGACTTTGACGGAGAGCAGGGCGGCATCCATTAACTTGAAATGGAGGACATGCCCGGCCGCCAAGCTATGGGCACGAGCAAAATTCTTCCAACCGCACTGGAGAAGCATGACATGAGGAGCGGGGAACTCCACGTCCGCCCGCATGCTGCCATTACATCAGCCCCTCATGTGCAGCCTCAGCCCCGACGGCTGCTCAACCTCCATCACTCTCACAAATGGAGTGGGGAGCCGAAGACGGCTGCACGGAGGCCCTCACAGCTTGACAATGAACTCCAGTGGCTGGTTCCCGACGTGGCCTTCGTTCGGGTCCTGGACAGCCGGAGGAGGTGTGATCAGCGCACCGCCCCATCCTCCTCGACCCTGAGCGCCACGGCAACCACGTCCCCGTCCTTTCCCGCCTCCCCTCATGGCGGGCTCCGCTTCCGCATCCCCAATAGGAGGAGGGAGGCGCTGTTGAGCATAATCCCTCGTCGCCGCTACTGGAGTGTCGTTGCGCCCTCTTCCCCTCACCATGATGAAGAAACGATTCCAGGATAAAGGAGGAAGAGATAGGTGTGAGCCAGCACCTTGTCTGCATCCTCTTTTATAGGCAAACGAGGCCGGGGGCTGGCTCCTCACTCAGGGGAGGAAACCGCCCCACTCTGCCAATCCAGCTCCCCCGCGCCATCAACGGCTCGTGGAATCAAGGCCGACCCCTTGCGCCAATCCATGGCACCTGGCTTTCTGCCGTGGCACACTTTTCTGCGCCCTCCGCGTCCGCCACCAACCCTGCGCAGTGCATGCTGCGTACGTGGCAAAAACTCCAAAAGCGAGAAGCTAGTGGAATGGCAGTTATCACCCCGTGAACATGGGAGGTGGGTAGCCCGCGGATCGTGGCTTACAGCTCCCCCATAACACCTTGCACGACGCACAGAAAAACCAGAAACTGTCTCAAGCACAGGTTAATGAAGAAACAAAGGAAATCTCAAGGATGAGCTACCACAAACTCTTCGCCTGTGTACTAGATAGGGCCTACCCCGACGGCGCTCGGCGGCGCGTTCGGGCCAGGCCCGGGGGCTCCTGTCGGTGCAACAAACCCTGGTGTATGTTTCCCTGACTATACATAGGCTCAAGGGCAAGGTTACAGCTGCAGGAAATATGCCCTAGAGGCAATAATAAAGTTGTTATTTTATATTTCCTTATTCATGATAAAGGTTTATTATTCATGCTAGAATTGTATTGATCGGAAACCTAAATACATGTGTGAATACATAAACAAACACCGTGTCCCTAGTGAGCCTCTACTTGACTAGCTCGTTGATCAAATATGGTTAAGGTTTCCTAACCATGGACATGAGTTGTTATTTGATAACGGGATCACATCATTAGGATAATGATGTGATGGACAAGACCCATCCGTTAGCTTAGCATTATGATCGCTCAGTTTTATTGCTATTCTTTCTTCATGTCAAATACATATTCCTTCGACTATGAGATTATGCAACTCCCAGATACCAGAGGAATGCCTTGTGTGCTATCAAACATCACAACGTAACTGGGTGATTATAAATATGCTCTATAGGTATTTCCAAAGGTGTTTGTTGAGTTGGCATAGATCGAAATTAGGATTTGTCACTCCGAGTATCAGAGAGGTATCTCTGGGCCCTCTCGGTAATACACATCATAAGCTTGCAAGCAAATGACTAAGGAGTTACTCACGAGGTGATGTATGACGGAACGAGTAAAGATACTTGCTGGTAACGAGATTGAACTAGGTAGGAAGATACCAATGATCAGATCTCGGGCAAGTAACATAACGATGGACAAAGGGAATTACGTATGTTGTCATACCGATAATGATCTTCGTAGAATATGTAGGAGCCAATATGGGCATCCAGGTTCCGCTATTATTTATTGATCGGAGAGGTCTCTCGGTCACGTCTACATAGTTCTCGAACCCGTAGGGTCCGCACGCTTAATGTTCGATGACGATATAGTATTATATGAGTTATGTGACTTGGTGACCGAATGTTGTTCAGAGTCCCCGGATGAGATCATGGACATGACGAGGAGTCTCGAAATGGTCGAGATGTAAATATTGATATATAGGACAATGGTATTCGGACACCGGAAGTGTTCCGGAGGGTACCAGGTACATATCGGGTCACCCGAAGGGGTTCCGGGCACCCCCGGCAAAAGATATGGGTCTTATGGGCCAAGAGGGGAAACGCACCAGCCACAAGGGGCTGGTGCGCCCCCCATATGGGCCGAACCAGGAGGAGAAGGAAAGAGGGGAAGGGAAAAGGAAAGGGGGATTCGGCCTCCCCCTTCCTTCCCTCCTCCCTCCTCCCTCCTCTTTCCTTCCCCCTTCGGCAAATAAGGTAGGGGGTGCGGCCAAGGGGAGACCCCAAGTAGGATTCGGCCTACTTGGGCGCCTCCTGACAGCCTCCCCTCTCTCTCCCACCTATATATATGTGGGGGGAGCCCTAGCACACACCAGATCAATTGTTAGCCATGTGCGGCGCCCCCCTCCACCGTTTACACCCCCGGTCAGATCTTTGTAGTGGTTAGGCAAAGCCCTGCGAGGATCACTTCACCATCACCATCACCATGCCGCCATGCTGACGGAACTCATCTACTACCTCAACGACTTGCTGGATCAAGAAGGCAAGGGACGTCATCGAGCTGAACATGTGTAGAACGCAAAGGTACCGTGCATTCGGTACTTGATCGGTTGACATGAGAAGAAGTTCGACTACATCAACCGCATTATGAAACACTTCTGCTTACGGTCTACGAGGGTATGTAGACACACTCTCCCCCTCATTGGTATGCATCTCCATGGATAGATCATTGAGTGTGCGTAGATTTTTGTTTTGTTTTCCATGCAACGATTCCCAACAGTGGCATCATGAGCCAGGTCTATGCGTGGATGATATACACGAGTAGAACACAAAGAGTTGCGGGCGGTGATAGTCATATTTCTTACCACCAACGTCTTATTTTGATTCGGCGGTATTGTGGGGTGAAGCGGCCCAAACCAACCTCACATGTCCACGCACATGAGACCGGTTCCACAGACAGACATGCAACTAGTTTTGCATAAAGGTGGCTGGTGGGTGTCTGTTTCTCCTACTTTAGTTGAATCGAATTTGACTGCGGCCTATCCTTGAAGAAGGTTAAAACAGCAAACTTGACGAAACCCAGTTGTGGTTTTATGCGTAGGTAAGAACGGTTCTTGCTAAGAGCCCGTAGCAGCCACGCAAAACTTGCAACAACAAATTAGAGGACGTCTAACTTGTTTTTGCAGGGCATGTTGTGATGTGATATGGTCAAGACATGATGTGATAAACATTATTGTATGAGATGATCATGTTTTGTAAAGTTATCGGCAACCGGCAGGAGCCTTATGGTTGTCTCTTTATTGTATGAAATGCAAATGCCATGTAATTGCTTTACTTTATCACTATGCGTTAGCAATAGTTGTAGAAGCAATAGTTGGCGAGACGACCACGACGCAACAATGAAGATCAAGGTGTCGATGGAGATCATGACGATGCTTTGAAGATGGAGATCAAAAGCACGAGATAATGATGGCCATATCATGTCACATATTTTGATTGCATGTGATGTTTATCTTTTTGGGATAATCGGTTTTATACCCTTAGTTGGGTACCACTCGTCAGGATTGCCCCTGCTTTTGGAAAACACGCGGTCTTGCCCAACTCAGTTTGCTTGTCTTGTACTTTTGCCCTTCCGGCACGGCTCCGTCCAGTCAGCGCCGTTTGACCGTAAGCGGCGCTAGATTTTGGACATTTTTGCCCCTGTCGGTGCTACACTTAGTACCCTTTCGTCCATAGTGAGCTCGCGCTGAAGAAAACAGAGGAGCGGAGCCAGCGACACGAGGCCCGACGAGGAAGAAGATGGAGCGGCGCAGCACGGCGAGCTCGGGCTCGTCCAACTACTCGCAGGCGGCCGGTGAGGTAAGTGAACATGAGCTCGTGCGGCTCCTCCACCGCCAATTTGTTCTAGGGTTTCTAGGGTTTGTGAGATTTGGGGGAAATTTCGACCTTCCTTCCCTTCCATTTGGTTTAGGTTGATGGGGTCGGGATTGTGCAGCTCGTCTCCGAGTTCTATCTTCCCGATGACACCTACTGTGAATGGAGTATCGTTCAAAGCATCGTTGCCCTAGTCACGGCCTTGTTCCAGCCCGCCGTGTTTCCTGGGGAGGGGCAAGCACTGGCCGCCGGTTTTTAGGGTGTCCTTTAGACGTAAGAGATTGTGAATTTGAGCATGTTTTAGTTCTTGTTTATGAAAAATCTAATTTTTGGTAAATGTGATGTGCAATCAGTTACCACAGGAGTGTGAGTGGGTGGTGTGGGTTGATACCCCTCCTCCATTGCGTGTTGTCCTGGCTTTTGAAGACCTGCACGCAGAGGTAGAACAGAGCTGGATCAAAAGTCACAAGTTGAAGAAGGAAAACATGTTGCTGTCAAGAAAGAATCATGTTTTGAAGAAGAAGCTGAGAGGAAGAGATGAGATGATGCTTCTTTTAGCATTGTTGTTTGTAGGAATTTGTGTTGTCAATGTTGGGGATATCGCTTATCGGGAACTTATCGGTCGACCCATGATAAGGGGTAAATCGGCCAGTTTATCGGCATATCGGCCAGTTTATCGCCATATCGGATGATTTATCGGCCGATTTATCTTATCGTTCACACAACGGTAAGCGATAAATCGGCCGATTTATCGGAATATCGGAAGATATCTTGAACAGTGTGTGTTGTAATGTTGTTCGTGCTGTAGTTGTATCATTTTGTGCTTGTTGACCGAATGGTACAACCTAGTGTGATGTATCTGAAGACGATGATGCACTGTTGTGGTCAACATGAACATGCTATTTTGTCTATGCAAACTAGATGATGGTGTGGATGGATGCAAAGCAGATGTTGCTTCAGATGTATGCCAAAGTAGATGTAGGTTTTGTCGTCGACGACGTCGATGACAAAACTATGCAAAGGTAGATGTAGGTTTTGTCGTCAACGACGTCGATGACAAAACTATGCAAAGGTAGATGTAGGTTTTGTCGTCGACAACGTCGATGACAAAACTATGCCAAAGGTAGATGTAGGTTTTGTCGTCGACGACGTCGATGACAAAACTATGCCAAAGTAGATCAACAGCAATCCCAACCTATTAAACACCACAGTGAGCACAAAGAATTAAGAATAAGAAGTTGATCATCACACATGTACCAACCACTGGGCATAACTAGTGCATAAAGCATTAAGAAGTTGATCATCACAGTGCATAGACAACAACATCAAGTGCATAAAGCACTAAGAACATGAAAGTACTGGTATCACAGTGCACATAGTAACAACATCAAGTGCATAATAGTTTCAAACATAAAACTGAAGTAACAGGACTAAAACTGAAGTTTCTTGCTCCTGGTGTTCTTGGCTGGGTTTGGAGCCAACTTTGCCTTGCTTCTAGTGTTCTTAGCTGGATTGGGGGCAGCGGGTGGGGCTTCAACTGCTGTTGCTGCTTTTTTGGCTGGAGAGACACCCTTGTTGTCAACACTGCTTCCAGTAACTGAGCAAAATGTAGTTGTTGGTCCATTTTTCTTCTGCTTGCAACACCTTGGAGAAGATCCCCTCTCTGGTCCTCTTTTATAATTCTTTCTAGGACTAAAACAAGTTCAAACATAACACAATTTTTAAGATATGAACTAATGAAAACTGAAACAAGGGCAATATAAAACTGAAACAAGTTGCTGGCACACACCTCACTACACTAGCTTGTGTAGATGCCTCATGTGAGGTTTCCTTTGGTGGTGGCATCTATTGCTGAAGAACATCAACTTCTGGCTCTTCATCCTCCTCCTCATCTTGTACTTCTGCTTCTGTTTCTTAAGTCAAATTTCTCCATGATGTATTGCCTAATCTTGTCTAGCAGGTCAACTATGTGAAGACTCTTGTATTTCCTGGTTCTTGAGTTGAATGATTCAGCAAGGTTGTTGTTCACATAGTCAACCTTGCACATCTCATTGAACTCTGCTCTTGCCTAGATTTTTGTGTGGTGCTCCTCTAGATATTCCTTAACTTTGGGTTTGCTTTTGAGCTGGTTCAGATGATAATTATGCTTCTTGATATTGTAGGTTAGTGAACAAGGCCATAAGTTATCATCAAAGAACTTTCCCTTAAATTTCTTACTAAAATTCTGAGCCAAGTGTCTCATACACTCTCTATGTTCCACTCCAGGGTACACATCATCAACTGTTGTTTCCAATCCCTTGCAAGCATCAGTATGTATCACTAAACCTTCTGGATGACCTACCATTTTCTTCAGGTTTGTGAAAAACCATGTCCAACTCTCAGTAGACTCCACTTCTAGAACACCATAAGCAACTTGAAACAACCAGTTGTGGCCATCCAGTGCACAAGCTGCTACAAGCTGCCCTCTAAGCCTACCATTCAATGTTGTAGCATCTACAGCCAGGTATGGCCTGCACCCCTCCGGAAAACCCTTCTGACAAGCCTTTAATCTGATACTCAACTGTGTGCCTGTCAATTTCTACTAGACTGCCTGGTGATGCCCTCTCCACTTCAGCTTTGAAAGAATAAAGAAGTTGGAAACTATCACTATACTTGCCATATATTTTGTCCAGTGCCATCTCTTTGCCATTGTAGCACCTGTCATATGGCACCTCCACACCATACTTCTCTAGCAACTTCATCTGAATTTCCTTAGGACCAATAGATGGATTTTGTCTGATCCAGGGCATAGATGCATCTGCAATCCACCTCCTTTTTGCAGCTCTCAATCTCTGAGATCTGTTGACACTAGGACAAGTATGCTGGTGTTGGTTCACTTTAATCTGAAACAAAACAGCACAACAAATAGTAAGTACATATAACAGTAGTGAGTGCAGAAAATATAACACATTACAGAGATCACAACATTTAATACCTGAAACATTGTGCTCCTCCTCATTAAAGAGGCATGTAGCCTCCATTTACACCTGTCATAAGAACATTTGACAGTAAACCTAGTTGGGTCACTTTTCAGAATAGAGAACTCAGTTTCAGCTTTGATTGAGTAGGTTGCAACTGCATTTCTACAATCAACTGCAGAAGGGAAGACCACACCTTCCTCAATAGATGGATTTTCCCTGTCATACATCATGATAGGTCTGTCCTCATCTGCATCTTCAAAAGCTCCCATTTCATGATCCTCTTGCATCTCATCAGCATCTGTATCTGAAAATTCTGCAGGGATATAGTCTTTGTCTGCCTTTTCTTCTTCATTGTTGTGTTGAACATACCCAGGATAAAGTATCTCATCCTCCAGACCTGGTGCATCAGGCAATGCCTCCTCCACGACTGGATCACCTTTTTTGTTTGCTTGTTCCTGACTTTCATTAACACTTGGAGTTCCAGGAGCAGTAGAGGTGTCACTTGCTGCCCTACTTCTACTGCTAGCCCTAGTTCTAGCCCTTGTCCCTCCAGCAGTGGGATTAAAACAAGATGGCCTAGATGCAGAGGGCCTAGAAGTTGATGGGTTTTCAAACCTTTGTGCTCTAGTTCTCTGTATCACTGTGATTTCCAAGTTGCATGACATAGTTTGTGCATTACTTGCAAACATCACACCTAACTCTGAATCACACTGTACAGGGACCCAACAAAGGTTACTACTATCCCAATATCTCATCTCAACAGCATCAAACAATCACCATGGATACTAAGCACAAATGGCAGCCCTAAAATCCTAGTATGAAGTAGTGTTGTCCACAAACAATGGAAAAGTGAAGCCACAATCTTTTCCTTTAGTACCCGCAGAAACAAGAACAGTGGTCTCCATTCTGTGGTCTCCATTCTAATATATAGATAGAACGCGGTCGCTGGATTCATCCTACGATAAAAAAATGCCATCTCCCGTGAAAAAACGAACAAAACCTAGCCTAAAGCATCGTTGAATCAACCCTACAGCAGTAAACACGAGCAAATCTAGGTCTAATACTTACCCCGCAGGAATTTCCCGTGCAGATACGTTGCCCTTGTCGCCGCCGGCGTCGCCTTGTCCGCGCTCCCGTGCAGATCCGCTGCCCTTGTAGCCGTGGGCGCCGCCAGCGTCGCCTTGTACACGCTCCCGTGCAGATCCGCTGCCCTTGTCGCCGTGGGCGCCGCCGGCGTCGCATTGTCCGCGCTCCCGTGCAGATCCGCTGCCCTTGTCGCCGTGGGTGCCACCAGCGTCGCCTCCTATGCTCTCCCGTGCAGATCCGCTGCCCTTGTCGCCATTGGCTCTAGCAGCCCCACCGCCTCCACGCTGAAGTGAGGATGTGGTGTCCCTACGGTG